>NC_083424.1:19355195-19980195 GCF_020745735.1 Hemiscyllium ocellatum
GGTGGAGTGGGAGGGGGAGTTGAAGTGTTGTGCCACGGGATGGTTGGGTTGGTTGGTCCGGGTATCCCAGAGGTGTTCTCTGAAACGTTCCGCAAGTAGGTGGCCTGTCTCCCCAATGTAGAGGTCACATCAGGTGCACTGGATGCAGTAAATGATGTGTGTGGAGGTGCAGGTGAATTTGTGGCGGATATGGAAGGATCCCTTGGGGCCTTGGAGGGAAGTAAGGGGGGAGGTGTGGCCGCACGTTTTGCTTTTCTTGCAATGGCAGGGGAAGGTGCCGGGAATGGAGGTTGGGTTGTTGGGGGTGTGGACCTGACGAGGGAGTTACGGAGGGAGTGGTCTTTTCGGAACGCTGATAGGGGAGGGGAGGGAAATATACCCCTGGTGGTGGGGTCCGTTTGGAGGCGGCGGAAATGAAGACGGATGATATGATTTATATGGAGGTTGGTGGGGTGGTAGGTGAGGACCAGTGGGGTTCTGTCCTGGTGGCTATTGGAGGGGCGGGGCTTAACGGCGGAGGAGCGGGAAGTGGAGGAGAAGCGGTGGAGAGCATCGTCGATCACGTCTGGGGGGAAATTGCGGTCTTTGAAGAAGGAGGCCATCTGGGTTGTTTGGTATTGGAACTGGTCCTCCTGGGAGCAGATGTGGTGGAGACAAAGGAATTAGGAATGTGGGATGGCGTTTTTACAGGGGGCAGGGTGGGAGGAGGTGTAGTCTAGGTAGCTGTGGGAGTCAGTCGGTTTATAGTAAATCTGAGTCCAATTCAAGTCATAGTGTGCAAACTCTCCCAAAATGGAGACTAAGACTTATTCAAATTTCTTTTAAAAATAACTAGGCAAATGAGGTGGTTGAAAGAAAATTAGACATTGTTCAAGCAAAGCAGGCTGACAAGAAACATTCATGCTGTTTGTGCCAGGCTTTATGAGGAGCCTTAGATTATGAGATGACAAATATGCTTGGTGTGTACAAGTGTTTTCTGAGATTTGCAAATAGAAATGTGGGAATATTCAGAAGCAGCCTGTATAAATGTTGATCTAATAATTCTTATCTTCACTTTCCTGTATTTTTCCCAAAAGCCTGGATTCTCCTGATTAAAAATCTGTCTCCCTCAGCCTTGAATATGCTTAATGACGCTGCCTCGACAGCCCTCTGTGACAAACAATTCCACAGATTCACAACCCTTTGAGAGAATAAATTCCTCTTCGTCTCTGTCTTAAATGTGTGAACCCATTATTCTGAGGTGATACTCTTTTGTCCTAGACTTTTCCACAAGGGGAAACGAGCTTTTCATATCTACCCTGTCATGTCCTATAAGAATTTTGTAAAGTTGTCTTTCATTCTACTATGTTTCAATATGTATAGGCACAAGCTACTCAACCTTTCCTCATAAAACAGTCCCTCCACATCTGCTATCAGCCTAGTGAACCTTCTCTGGGCTGTCTCCAAAGCCAGTATAACTTTCCTTAGATAAGGGACCCAAACTGTTCACGGTATTCCAGCTGTGGACTTGTAGATATAGACTTGTATTGTCTCAGCAAAACAAGGACAGCACACGCTGATAATGTTCCCACAGTCCTCAGCAGAAAGATATCTCAATATTTGTTGCAGTTACTGAGGTTGCCCTAGTTCCTGTGTAGGGTCACGATCTTTGCCCCCTCCTTGCAGCAGAGACAGAAATATTGAGGAGAGATCTGATTAAAACTTACAGGATACTGAGAGGCCTAGACAGAGTGGACATGGAGAAGATCATAGAATTCCTACAGTGTGGAAGCAGACCATTCAGCCCACCATACCAACCTCTGAAGAGCATTCCATCCCTCTACCCTACCCCTGTAACCCTACAAATCCCCCTAGCCTGCACATCGCTGGACACTAGGGGGAATTTAGCATTGTCTAGATTAGAGTAGCACCAGAAAAGCACAGCAGGAGAGGCAGCATCCAAGAAGCAGGAAAATCGATGTTTCAGACAAAAGCCCTTCATCAGGCCAAACCCCCTTGGCTGCACACCTTTAGACTTTGGGAGGAAACTGGAGAACACGGAGGAAACCCACACAGACACGGGGAGTATGTGCAAATTCCACAGACAGTCATCTGGGGATGGAATCAAACCTAGGTCCCTGGTGTTGTGAGGCTCTCTGTGGCAACCAGAGCTTCCTCAGTGACCATGTTCTTCATAAACTTACTCAGAGACATTACTCAGTGTAATGTTCCACCCATCTCTCCAACTGTTTATTGCAGGTGATGATATCGTACCCGACCTTCGTTTTCCATTGAATTGCATTCTTTCTTGATGGAACAATTGCCTTTTTGATATTCCCTGTGTTGAAGAACATCTGGGTATTTTGGCAAAACTATAATCAGTAGTCATTAGTGAAGTGCCGAGCACTCTATTAGACTATTCTTCAAGCAATGTTGGTGCATTCAGAGTCTTCTTGTGTCAACCTGTCCTATAATTTATGAGAATAATATCTTGGCTTCAGTGACATGTTCCACTGGAGTGATGTTAACCTTGGACCAGTCAGCATTTTTGTTCTTTTGCTTCCTATGCAGAAAGTGCAGTATCATAAATGATGTCTGCAATTATGTTCCATTTCGCTTCTGCATTCAGTATGAGAATACCAGAGAATGCCGTTAATTGAGACAATAAACTGCTAGTTCTTATTCGAATAAGAAGGCTAACTGACTTTGCTGTAATGATGGGTTTTCTGCTTTAGATGATAAATAATTGCATCCTAACCCTGTATCGAGTCAGTAGTGTGATAGCTGCTTGTGTTGGCTTCACAATCACCAGTTTGTGACTTGATGCTGAAATCAAAAGGCACGTTACTAAAGCTGAAGCTGTAACTTCTAAGAAACTATAAGAATATATGGACCAACAGCAACCTGTCTGTGAACAACAAATTGCAAATCTACTAAGCCTGTTCCTTCAGATTGTTGCGCTATGGAGTTGAGACCAGGAGGATAAATGCTAGGCAGAAATAAAGACTGTGAACAGTTTCTACCATTACTGTCTAAGACATTTTTCAGCATCACTTGGCAGGACAACATCACTAAATCAAAGGACGGTGCTAATGCCAATCAAATCAGTGTTCACCTGGCCGTATTCATTGGATGGATGATAGCTTTAAACCAAAAATTAAAATCTGGCCATTGGGTCATGATCTCTTGGGTCCATAACACCATACAAGGACAGCTGCAATATTATGAACATGGCAGAAAATACCACAAGTCATAAAACCATAAGAGGTAGAAATAGGTGTAGACCATTTAGGTCCTTGAGCCGATCCCACCATTCAATAGGATCATGGCTGATCCAATGTTTCTCAAATCCACTTTCCCGTAACCCTACTCTTCAAGAATCTATCTATCTCAGTTTTAAATATACACAAATATGCAGTGGCAAGGAGTTCCAAAGACTCTCAGCTTTCTGAGAGAAGAAACTTCTCATCATTTCAGTCTTAAATTGACATCCCTTTAATTGAGACTATGAAGGACGCTAGCCCTTATTTCAAGATGATTGGAGTACAAGAGTAGAGAAGTTTTAATGCAATTGGTGAGACCACATCTGAAGTACTGTGAGCAGTTTTGGTCTCCTTATTTAAAAGATATAATTTCATTCGAGGCAATGAAGAGTAGGGTTACGGGAAAGTGGATTTGAGAAACATTGGATCAGCCATGATCCTATTGAATGGTGGGATCGCGTCAAGGACCTAAATTACCTGCTCCAACTATGTGCTAGCTCTCTGTATTTTATGCGCAAGTATTCCCAAATCTTTTTGTGTTGTAGCTTCCTGCAGTTGTAAGTTAGCTCGCTAAGCTGGAAGGTTTGTTTTCAGACATTTCATCACCATGCTAGGTAACATCATCGCAATTTGTTTTCCATTTAAGTAGTACTCTGTTCTTTTGTTCTCCCTTTCAAAATGAACAACTTCATATTTTCCCACATTACACTCCATTTGACAAATTTATGCACATTTATTTAACCTCACAATATCTCACTATAAACTTAAAAATCACACAACACCAGGTTACAGTTCAACAAGTTTATTTGGAAGCACTAGCTTTCAAAGTGCTGCTTCTTCATCAGGTGGTTGTGGAGCAGGACCATAAGACACAGAATTTTTAGCAAAAGGTTACAGTGTAATGTGGCTTAAATATAATAAACAAACTTCAATTAAGTCTTCCATCTTTTAGCATGGGTTTGCGAGCTTCGGTTCATTAATGCATAAATACCAGAACTCCTTTTAAGTCACATTCTCAAGATAACTTCAGGTTCTCTAACAAAAGGGGTCATCTCAACTCAGACAATATTAACGAACCGAAGCTAGCAAACCCATTCTAAAAGATGAAAGGCTTAATCTAAGTTTGTTTAATAGGTTTCAGCTGCATGACACTGTAACCTTTTGCTAGAAATTCTTTGAATTATGGTCCTGCTCCACATCCATCTGATGATGAAGCAGCACTTCAAAAGCTCGTGCTTCCAAATAAACCTGTTCGACTTTAATCTGGTGTCGTGTGATTTTTAACTTTGTCCACCCCAGTTCAACACCTTCTCCTCCAAATCACTGTAAACTGTTTGTATCCCTTTTACAAACTGCCTTTCCATCTATTTCAGTGCCACCTACAAATTTAGCTACAGTACATACATCTCCTTCATCCAAGTTGTTAATATATTTTATACAGTTGCAGACTGAGCAGTAACCCCTCTGGAACTCCACTGGTCACAGATTGCCATTCATTATTTCCTGCCAATGAGCCATGAGACAGCTGAGAGAGACTCACTGTTGGCTCAGAGCTCCACCTGGAGGGCATTGAAAGCAGTGAAGAGAAATTAAAAACTCAACCACAAATAGAGCCCAGGGGAAACAGAAGCTAGTGAGTCCTGCACTTCCCAATGCATTGTCTTCATCTGCAGCAAATGTAGCAGAAGTTGTCATCCTAGAGTGTGCCACAGTAGGCAACTTTTAAACTCAAAATTGACCAACCAGGCACAAACTGTCAACTCTCAAATGAAAGACAAGTAATAAGATAGAAATGTATCCTTCTATTAGTCTGGTTGTTACTTTTCGAAGAGATGCTTTGTTTCAACTGTACAAATGTCTGTGAGGAATCATGTCTGTGAGGCAGAATATTTGGTTTGATATGAGGACAAAAACGAATGCAGGCAAGGATGTAGTTTTGCACCTCTAACCCAACGTGACATTTATCAGCACCATTCCGGGTTGCTGTGCATATTGTCAGACATATATCTGATAATCCTGATTAGTTTGTTTTTTTCAGATTATTCAGATAATCCTTCTTTACCTTGCAAATTTTACTCAATATCTCCTTGACCTCAGGGTTACTGGCTTAAGTTAGAAGAATAGTTTGTATTCTCTTGAATTGAGCAGGTTGAAAGAATGGTCGAATTCATGACTTCAAAATTATGAAATGGATTAGAAAATAAGTTCTGCTGGAAGAATTTAGATAGGAGCTAACTTAAAAAGCAGAACATCCAAGGAAATGGTGTGAGATGAATGGGTTTCAGTTCATGGAGCGCTGGCACCAGTACTGGGGTAGAAGGGTGCTATTCCAGTCGGGCAGGGTTTCCTTAAACCATATGGGACCAGTGTCTGGTTGAATTGATTAAGTAGGAAAAGTATTTAAACTAAATAAAGGGAAATAGAGTCAAGAAAAGGGGATACATAGATTTGCAAAGTGAAATGATATGGCAGTATTACTGTTTAGCTATGTAGGAAGTGAGTGAGACAGGAATGGATGAAGAGCACTAACATTAAAAAACCAGCAGATACAGTCAAAAAGAATCAGATGGTAAAAAGGTGAAATCAGTGGCTCTCTTCTTAAAAGCACATAAAGGCACAAAATAAATCAATTAACAACACAAATAGAGGTTAGTGGTTATTTTCTTACTGCCATTTCAGAGACATGGTTACAAGGAGGTCAAAACTGGAAACCATACATTTAGGGTTATGTGACTTTTCAAAAGGTAGAATGGAAAGGGTGGTGGGATCCTTTTGTTGGTATGAAATGGAATGCACAGAGGGTGGTACATATATGGAATGGGCTGCCAGAAGAAGTGGAGGCTGGTACAATTGCAACATTTAAAAGGCATTTGGATGGGTTTATGAATAGGAAGCGTTTGGAGGGATATGGGCTGGGTGCTGGCAGGTGGGACTAGATTGGGTTGGGATATCTGGTTGGCATGGACAGGTTGAACCGAAGGGTCTGTTTCCATGCTGTACATCTCTATGACTCTAATAAGAAGAAATGATCTTAGATCGAAAGTTGTAGAATATAACAAGAAAAAATAATCAGGGGAAGTAGACAGTGATGGGAGTACTGTTGTGGACCAGACCAAAACCCTTTCAAGGAGATAGCCTAGACACTAACTTTTTCTTATTTTTAAGAGAAAATGTAAGGTGCTGCATTCCAGCTGTAATTCAATTAGTTTTACTACTTAGTTTTAAGCAAAACACACCTTATTCTTAACCTACAGTTAAAAAGTAGAAGCCAACAAAAAAGAAGAATTGATATAACTTCAACAATATTGGAAACCTTAACAGAATAATAGATTATTTCACTATTAAATAGCAACTGTTCCAGTACAGTAACATCCCAATAACACACCCTTGGCAAAGGCAAATTCCGTAGAATAATTGTTTCATCATCATTATGAAAATCCAGCAAACACCTCTGTATCTTGACCTTGGGTTTGTGTATTTGTGTGAAGTGGCAACTACAGCTGATATAAAGTTAATACCCTTATTAAACACATGTGCATTTTGTTAATGTAAAAATTGTTGATTATAACTACTCCGCTCCTTTTGTTGGGTTTACATACATTTGTATCAGGTTTTGTAACACTTGAAAACATTCCTGTCACAAAGAATAATCTGTCAGTTTAATGGATATTCCATTGTATGCAGGGAGTGGGCGGCACGGAGGCACAGTGGTTAGCACTGCTGCCTCACAGCACCTGAGACCCGGGTTCAATTCCCAACTCAGGCGACTGACTGTGTGGAGTTTGCACGTTTTCCCCGTATCTGCGTGGGTTTCCTCTGGGTGCTCTGGTTTCCTCCCACAGTCCAAAGATGTGCGGGTCAGGTGAATTGGCCATGCTAAATTGTCAGTAGTGTGAGGTAAGGGATAAATGTAGGGGTGTGGGTGGGTTGCGCTTCGGCGGGTCAGTGTGGACTTGTTGGGCCGAAGGGCCTATTTCCACACTGTAAGTAACCTAACCTAAACCTAATCTAATCTAATCTAAAGTCTATTTGCGAGTGCTAGTTTCAGGGCCTCAACATCCTTGTTACAAACTGTCAACCATTGTGACTGTATTAACAAAATGCACAGTGTTTAATGTTCCATGTTCATTTTTACAGGACCTGACATTATTTGTGACCACCCAGCTCTTGTTAACATCTTTTTTGGTTACAATGGGAAGTGTGTTTTTAATAGTGACCACTGACCTCCTTCTCTTGCATACCTTTGATATGTAAATTACAAGTTTACCATTGAAATTAAATAATCAAATCAGCTCGTTTTCCCTGAGGTGCTAATGGATTTTCTAATACTCTCTGCTCAAAGTTCACTGATCAATACATATGTTATGATTCCTATAGTTCCACACGCCTCGAGATCAGTCTTAGTGATAGATGCTCTCTCATCATCTGAGCTTGATGCTAAAATACTACATATCCAACCTAACTTGTATAATCGTGGCTGTATTGTTCAGTATATATTACGTGAATAAATTAAAGGGCCTGTGGCCATTATTTTTGGTCTAGAATGGTGACTGATCTACCTCAGATTACCCTTATAAGAGACAGTTGTCTCAAAATTTTAGCAACAGGTAAAGCTATCCATTTCAAGCAGCTGCTTTGTAGTAAATATATGAATGGTATTCTCCATGAAGCAGATACTATCACCAAGTCAAAACCACGTTTTTCCTAACACTTAAATGAGTAATTTAGTATATATGTTTCAGTGCTAATGTGACTTCAGGTATCAAGCAACACATCCACTTGACCGTTCACAGCAGGCAGCATGAAGTTCATGCTTAACCAGCTGTGTTTGCAAACTTCAGAACTTTGTGTCCAAAGTTAGGTGTAATTCTGCTATTGAATATCATTCACTAATTAATTCTGACCATAAAAAAACATATTAGATCCTGCTCTTTGTAGGCAAATGGAATTTGCTCACATATTGCACCTTTTTCATGAACTCCATATTTTGAATGGCATCACCTGATGATACAGACTCTACCTGTCTGATCTGAGTCTTTGTTCAACTAACTAAAATTGACAGGTTAACAATTTATGCTTCATCTCAATGCCAACTATGGTCCAACCAATCAGTTCCATATTCTCATATTATATAAAATGGCTTGTCCTTTACAAATATTCCTTGCATATCAGATCTGTTGTGTATGAGCTGAAAAACTTCAATGTCACGTCTCTTTTTAGCAAAGGCTGCTAAAAATAGACATGAATTTGCATAATAATGTATAAACTCAATGTAACTATGAACTTCATTGAAACTTTCAAACTTATTAGAACTTTCAAGACAACTATCAGTAGAACTGTCAAAAGTAGCTGTCAGTATATCTGTCCAAAGGAACTGATAATGGTATTGTCAAAAGCAAGTGTCAATAGAATTGTCAAAAAAGATTTGTCAAGTTATTAAGGCATCCAAAACTTCTGCCTTTTAAATATATTTAAAAATACTATCTAAAGTGTTTTAAAAATGCTTTTACCCCACGTGTTGACAAGAGCCTGAGGGTTATCATTGAAAGTTTAAGTATTAGATGAGTGATTTCAGAACTTTGCATTTTCATACTGAAATGCCTGTCGTTTCACAGTTTGGTTGAAAGTACCAATTGGCTGTAAGCTCATTAAAGTGGGACAATATATCCCAATGCTTATTTTTATCAATAATGAAAAAAAGCTGAATGTAGTGAATAGGCTTTTTTTCAACAGAAATGTCAGTTTTTAAAATAGTGTATTCATTCATAGACACTTAAAGAAATGATTGAATCTCAGCAAGAGACTGATGTCTGCTGTTGTGGTTACTAAGTGAGTTGTCTTGATATATGTGAGGGAAAAGGACCATAGACTAATCATGGATTGCATGAGTTGGCATTACATTGTCATCAATTCTATGGCAGGCCATGGGTGATGAGCACAGGGGCATAGGTTGACATTGGAGAGTATGAGAGGATTTGGAAGAATGAGTAACAGCACATGGTAGGCATGTATTGGCAGAGATGGAGTATGAGGAGTGAGGGAAGGAGGAGAACTGAAGGGCTGGTTTTATACTTTAACAAAGTACTGGTTTGACTAAGGCCTCTGCATCTGGCAGCTTCAACAGTTTCTGGTCATCCACCACTACTTCCATAAACCCTATGGCCAGCCACCTACACCCGAACTCTATTGGAAGCAAATTTGCAACCTCTGAAGCATGGTATTCAATTGTTCACTGTTTGATTGTGCATGTCTATTAACTATTTCCCATGTGTGGCTATTGAGAAAAAGAAACTAAACTGAAAGAGAAAGTTAGAAGCTTGTGATGTGGATTTTTACAGCTTTGTAAATAAATTCCAGTTCAGACGTTGAAGCTGGTGCCATCTTTGCCTATCTCTGAAGTACAAAACAAAACAATTACTATTTCACCTATGTCTGGGATCATCCATTTTGTGCATAAACCTTGAAGGCAGTCACTGATTCTTCAAAGCTCGCCTAACAACTTTATCAACTGAGGTAGCCCTGAACTTGGCTGATACTTTGCTGATCAAGATATCTGACTTTCTCTGGGAATCTCTTTGAAAGAGGTATAGAGCCTAGTTGAAGGTATCTCACATGTCTAATACTTTGTTTCCAGCATTTAAATTTATGGACAGTAGAACTGACATTCTTTTACAACTTAATTTTGAAATCCCCAACCATCCCACATAACTGACATCAATGCCAAACGACCCATGGTATCAAATACAAACTAACTGCCATGGATTAAGCCTTTAATAATAATAATAGCACACTGTATAAGCTAGAAAAATTGGATCTACTATTACTGCAAATTAGAATTAATTGTACAAATGATTGCAAAAATTGATTTCATAACACATTCATTCATGTATGCTGTTTCCTAATATAGATAAAGATCCTGTTCAGCAAAGCAGAGCTTTACTTAATGATGCCAGCACTCAAACCATGGAATCAGGTAAAAGTTATTTGTTTTTCCTTAAAGACCTCACTACTCTTGCTTTGATATACTAGAAATCACAATTGGCAATATTAGCATAAATATGTTTAAAATATTAAGATTACTTTTCTCAAAAATATTTAAAACAAGATTTATTTCTAACCTATTGAATTAACTAAGAAAATATATTAGAGGAGCAGGAAAAATCATTCCCAGCCTCATTCCTGATGAAGAGCTTTTGCCCAAAACATCAATTTTCCTGTTCCTCAGATGCTGCCTGACCCGCTGTGCTTTTTCAGCACTACTCTACTCTTGAGATTAGATTACTTACAGTGTGGAAACAGGCCCTTCGGCCCAACAAGTCCACACCGACCCGCCGAAACGCAACCCACCCATACCCCTACATTTACCTAACACTACAGGCAATTTAGCATGGCCAATTCACCTGACCCACACATCTTTGGACTGTGGGAGGAAACCAGAGCACCCGGAGGAAACCCACGCAGACACGGGGAGAACGGAGATTAGATTAGATTAGGTTTAGGTTAGGTTACTTACAGTGTGAAAACAGGTCCTTCGGCCCAACAAGTCCATACCGACCCGCCGAAGCGCAACCCACCCACACCCCTACATTTACCCCTTACCTAACACTACTGACAATTTAGCATGGCCAATTCACCTGACCCGCACATCTTTGGACTGTGGGAGGAAACCGGAGCACCCAGAGGAAAGACACGGGGAGAACGTGCAAACTCCATACAGTCAGTCGCCTGAGTCGGGAATTGAACCCGAGTCTCAGGCGCTGTGAGGCAGCAGTGCTAACCATTGTGCCACCGTGCCGCCACACTAATCTCTAATCTCCAGCATCTGTACTACCCACTTTTGCCTCAGAAAATATATTAGTCTATGTAAATAGATTGTGTTAGTGACTGCAATACCTCTACATGATGAAATCGTATTACTTTTAGTTGCTGTTTTATATACCTGGTTCAGCCATCACAATCCTATTCATGGTTCATTTCGATCCACAATGCAATTCATAGGATTTTGTGGATATCAGAAAATTGCCAGTATTTATTGTTCAAACACTGCAATACATGTTCTGTATATCGACCCACTGTGCTGTTATGGGGGATTTGACTCAGGGTCACTTAACTTCTCCAAATTAATCAGGAACTGCCCTAAAACTGGAAAATTTCATCAACTTAGTTTCCAATTTCCACAGTCCCTCACCTTTATATTGTATATCTCTTACTCCTTTCTGCCCTTCTTAAACTTAGCTGCTTCTATTTCTGAGCATGCACTATTGACCATTATTTCCTCCAGGCCTATTGACTTGTACAGATGCCTTTACTACACCTCCCCCCACTCAGCTTCCTGTAAACACTATTCCATTATTGCAGTTTATCTGCCTTTGTGCTGATGATGCTGTCTCATATGTCAGGGTTTCCCAAATGTTTTTCTTTATCCTCAAACAAAGACCCTTTCATCATGATTGACAGGATCCTTCATTGTGTCCATTCCCCTACTGTACTTCTCTTTTCACCCCTTTCCCTTCCACCCAGAACTACATAACGTTCTTCTTGCCCTCACCTTCCATCCCAGCAGCTTCTGTATCATATTTCATTATTTACACAACTATAACATGATGTTGCTGAAAATGTGTTGCTGGAAAAGCGCAGCAGGTCAGGCAGCATCCAAGGAACAGGAGATTCGACATTTCGGGCTTTCCTGTTCCTTGGATGCTGCCTGACCTGCTGCGCTTTTCCAGCAACACATTTTCAGCTCTGATCTTCAGCATCTGCAGACCTCACTTTCTCCTATAACATGATGTTACCAAGGATGCTAATTGGAAAACAGTTTATCGGATGAATATCCTGTTCCTTCACACAATGCAACATCCTGACAGTGTCATGGTTCCATTCATCTTCACAGGTAGGTCTTAAACTCTCTTCTGAAGTGGTGAGGTGCTTCCATTGTCCTGTGGTGCCTGTCTGTCTGTCCTGCTCTTTGTGTGGCTTTGGTGTTGCTGGGTTGTGAAACTGCCCTCAGGGCTTTGAGATCTCTGTCATGTCCATGGGACAATGTAGCCAGAGCCAAGGGATTGTTAAGTGGGGGGGTTCCGTATTGGACAGGTAGCCCTCAGTATCTGAGTCGGGCCCAGCAGAGTCTACCCCAGGGGAAGGGATGTTCTCCCAGTGGATCTGTGCTAGCTGAGTAGTGAGGGGGGCAGAGGGTAACAGGATTGCACATAGATGTGAGCAACACAGTTGGATGGCCATGGCTAGCATTATAAGGCTGACAATTTATAGCAAAGAGGGATATCAGTCCCTGCAGTAGGGCTGTGTCCCATGACCCCAGCCAGGAGGCTGCCCAGTCCCATAGGTCCCAACGGGTGTTCTGGTCATGCAGGACAGAAGCTGCCTGCTGGATATGTTGGGCCAGGTCTGTGATGTTTTCACTGGGGTCAGGAATGTAAGTGCAGCAGTCAGCACCAATAAGGGCCCCTGTGCCCCCTTTCACAGCGAGCAGGTAGCCCAGGGCCATCCTGTTCCACAGAGCCACAGTTCGGATGGCAACAGCTGGGCAAGTGCATCAGCTGTGGAGTTTGCCACCTCCTCCAGTACGGCTGCGAGTTTGTGGGCTTCAGAGTAGGGTTGCAGAGTGTGGTGACATCAGGTAGAGAGCTGCTTCAATGGCAACGAGAGCTCATCTACTGCAGGTCATGGGCTTTGGGAAGGGAGAGGACTGGGAGTGATACATGAATGGTTCGGCGTACCCAACATAACAGCTCCCAGCCCAGGATACCGGCAACCAGGGATAGGCCTTGTGGCCACAGATAAAATAGGTGCCATTGTAGGTCAAGAGATGACTGGTCTAGGTCCCTGTCCAGATGGTGAGGAAGGTGGTGTTCTAGCTGGTCCTATTGAGGACCTGTAGGTTGAAAATGCTGCCTTCTGCAGCGGATCGATATACTGCAGGTGTTAGGAGCAGAAAGTCAGTGCACCGGCTCCAGCTAGCCTCCCATCTGGATGGCTTTGTGCTTTTTAAACAGATGGATCCCGCAGGTGGCCCGTGTGTGTCTGTGTCAACAATGGTCAGGGCTGGGAGCTCATGGGAGAGGTTGTAGGCTGGGTAAAACTGCCGTTTAAATTTGTCCAGGCGGTACCCCGCCGACCTGCAGGGGGCTGGGCTGTTGTCCCCATAGTTGGGCATGGCCAGTGTGGTAACTTCAGGGGATCTGCCTGGGTCTAGCCACCACTCTGCCACGTAAGAGATGTTTAAGGGGATTGAGGCTAAGGGAATGCCCCCGTGAGGGTGGACAGGGACCCTAGTGCAGACCCAGCAGTGGGTCTGATTAAATCACTGGGCATACCAATGGGCCGTTTTGAGGAAGGTGTTGGCCTGTAAGTCATGGCGGGTTATGAAATGTGCTTGCTACCAGCTGTCGCGAGCAGTTGGATCTATCCTGGGTGATCGGACAGATGTCTTCCTCTGTGTGGTCCCTGGTCATTGGTTGTGGAGCCCTCTTGCAGCCATGTGGCATGTGTCCATTCAGGCCATCCTTCCCGTTTCACAGTAGTCCGGGTCGTCATTAGGATCAGGTACAGACCTTTCCATCTTGTTCTTGCAGTCATCGTATTTACCATGCCTTTTCAGGGTACTCTTCTTCATTTTCAGCCCCGGGCCATTCTCACCACATGGTTGGAGTTGCCCAGCTCCCACAGCTGGCATCTCCTGGCAGACAGTGAATGTCCGTGCACCCATGGCATCCTGGACGTTTTGGGATGATTTCTAAATGCTGTATTAGATTTCGCTGACCACAAAGTAAACAAACACTTCAGCCCTGAACAAACACAGCCAGGTGGGACACCTGAAATTGACAAAGCAGCACTCAGTAAGCACAGAACAAGCAGATACACCCAAAACAAACACTTAGAAACCACACGACAGAACACAGCTGGACCCAAGTCAATTTTGTTCCAGCTGGATGTATCAGTAGGAAAGCGAGAATTTGATGAGCGGTCTCTCCACGTATTGTGCCTAACTTTCTCTGCCCGACCGACTTTCTCCTGGCTGGAACAGGTTCGTGGCAGCAGTCCTGACTCAAGGTGAATCACGCATGGGCCAAATTAAGGTTTGTTGTAAAATTTCAGGTAATTAATTTAGCATAGGTGACTACTTCCACAAGCCCAGACAACACTGTTTAGTACCGAATTACCGGCTGCCAGTTAACTTACTTTCCCACCAGATGACTTCCTCAAGCCCAGACGTGGCAGCTTAAAAGTCAGTTAACAATTTAGGAGCCAAATGCTCACCTCCACAGGCCAGAGTCATTACTCACATTCCAAATTGCAGCAGCAGCCGGCTGCCAATTAGTTAAATTTGAAAATTAATTTAGCCGCTTACCAGACGACCTCCTCAGGCCAAAGTGAAAACATCAGGTCATAGTCCAACAGGTTTAATTGGAAGCACACTAAGCTTTCAGAGCAACACTCCTTCATCAGGTGATGGTGGAGGGCTCAATTGTAATACAGAATTTATAGCAAAAATTTGCAGTATGATGTAACTGAAATTATACATTGAAAATTTGATTGTCTGTTAAGCCTTTCATCTGTTAGAATAGTCATAGTTTCACTTCTTTCATGTGTAAATTACAAAATCTTTTTTTTAAGTTGCATTCTCGGGTTAGCTGTTAAGAATGGTGATAGCTAGACAATATGTTGAAGGTAAAAACAATGACTGCAGATGCTGGAAACCAGATTCTGGATTAGTGGTGCTAGAAGAGCACAGCAGTTCAGGCAGCATCCAAGGAGCAGCGAAATTGACGTTTGGGCAAAAGCCCTTCATCAGGAATAAAGGCAGAGAGCCTGAAGCGTGGAGAGATAAGCTAGAGGAGGGTGGGGGTGGGGAGAAAGTAGCATAGAGTACAATAGGTGACTGGGGGAGGGGATGAAGGTGATAGGTCAGGGAGGAGAGGGTGGAGTGGATAGGTGGAAAAGGAGATAGGCAGGTAGGACAAGTCCAGACAAGTCATGAGGACAGTGCTGAGCTGGAAGTTTGGAACTAGGGTGAGATGGGGAAGGGGAAATGAGGAAACTGTTGAAGTCCAGATTGATGCCCTGGGGTTGAAGGATGCTAATTGGAAAACAGTTTATCGGATGCAATTCACCATCTAGTTCCCTACAATCTATATCTTCCATATCCTTTTCCACAGTAAATAATGATGCAAAATATTCATTTAGTATCTCCCCCATTTTCTGTGGCTCCACACAAAGGCTGCCTTGCTGATCTTTGAGGGGCCCCTATTCTCTCCCTAGTTACCCTTTTGTCCTTAATATATTTGTAAAAACCCTTCGGATTCTCCTTAATTCTATTTGCCAAAGCTATCTCATGTTCCCGTTTTGCCTTCCTGATTTCCCTCTTAAGCATACTCCTACTTCCTTTATACTCTTCTGAGGATTCACTCGATCTATCCTGTCTATACCTGACATATGCTTTCTTCTTTTTCTTAACCACACCCTCAATTTCTTTAGTCATCCAGCATTCCCTCTACCTACCAGCCTTCCCTTTCACCCTGACATATACTTTCTCTGGACTCTTGTTATCTCATTTCTGAAGGCTTCCCATTTTCCAGCCGTCCCTTTACCTGCAAACATCTGCCTTCAATCAGCTTTCGAAAGTTCTTGCCTAATACCATCAAAATTGACCTTTCTCCAATTTAGAACTTCAACTTTTAGATCCGATATATTCTTTTCCATCACTATTTTAAAACAAATAGAATTATGGTCGCTGGCCCCAAAGTACTCTCCCACTGACACCTCAGTCCCCTGCCCTGCCTTATTTTCCAAGAGTAGGTCAAGTTTTGCACCTTCTCTAGTAGGTACATCCACATACTGAATCAGAAAATAGTTTTGTACACATTTAAGAAATTCCTCTCCATCTAAACCTTTAACACTATGGCAGTCCCAGTCTATGTTTGGAAAGTTAAAATCCCCTACCATAACTACCGTGTTATTCTTACAGATAGCTCAGATATCCTTACAAGTTTGTTTCTCAATTTCCCTCTGACTATTGGGGGGGTCTATAATACAATCCCAATAAGGTGATCATCCCTTTCTTATTTCTCAGTTCCACGCAAATAACTTCCCTGGATGTATTTCCAGGAATATCCTCTCTCAGCACAGTTGTAATGCTATCCTTTATCAAAAATGCCATGCCCCCTCCTCTCTTTCCTCCCTTTCTATCCTTCCTGTAGCATTTGTATCCTGGAACATTAAGCTGCCAGTCCTGCCCATCCTTGAGCCATGTTTCCGTAATTGCTATGATATCCCAGTCCCATGTTCCTAACCATGCCCTGAGTTCACCTGCCTTCCCTGTTAGGCCCCTTGCATTGAAATAAATGCAGTTTAATTTATTAGTCCTCCCTTGTCCCTGCCTGCCCTGACTGTTTGACTCACTTCTGTTCTCAGCTGTACCTGTCTCTTTCCTCACTATCTCCCTGGGTCCCACCTTATTAGTTTAAATCTTCCCCAGCAGCTCTAGTAAATGTCCCTGCCAGTATATTAGTCCCCTTCCAATTTAGGTGCAATCCGTCCTTGTACAGCTCACTTCTACCCCAAAAGAGATTCCAATGATCCAAAAATAAATGAATCCTCCTCCCATACACCAGCTAATGAAACTCCGTATAATTTAATTCCTATTTATACTTTCTCCAGACCCATTTGTTGTTTCTTTATATTATTATCTCCCTTACCTTGCATCACTTGTCTGACAATTAATCTCTCTTGCCTTCTACTCAATAGTGACCTTTATTTTTAATTTTTCCTCCCCACCTCCCAGCACATAGCTCTGCCTTTGAACTTTTTTAACTTGATAGATTTTTTTCAAGGTCTGAAGAAAAATCATTATTTTGAAACTTGCCTGGAATGTTTCTAAACCTACAGTAATAGCTTTGAAAATGAGTTGGTTGGGACAGTCGATGGTGTAATGTGGAAAAATTAGCTCCTTAATTTGAAAAGAATTAGAAGATCCTTTACAGAAGCAGACAAATCAGACAAAGTGCATAATAATCCAAAGAAAGGGTTATTAGGAAAGAGCACTAAAATTCTTTCTAAGGGGTGAATTTTAAGGATAATCGTGAGGAAGAACAAAAAGTAAATTTGTTGGAGGATGGAAGCTTCAGGCCTACGTGGCTAAAGATAAACCATCAACAGTTGTGGAAACATAGAAAATAGTAGCTAGAGTAGGCCAATCTGTCCTTCAAACCTGCTCAACCACTCAATATGATCATCCAACTCAGTACGCTGTTCCGGTTTTCCACCCACCCTTCTGATCCCTTTATCCATAAGTACTATATCTAATGCCATCTTGAAAACATTCACTGTTTTTATATCAGCTCCTTTCCGTGGCACAGAATTCCAGAGGCTCAGCACTCTCTTGGTGATGACATTTTTTCTTAGCCCTAAATGTCCAAATAGAACATAGAACATTACAGTGTAGTACAAGCCCTTCAGCCCTCGATGTGCACCAACCTGTGAAACCTATCTGAAGCCCATCTACCCTACACTATTCCATGTCTATCCAATGACCATTTAAATGCCCTTAATGTTGGCAAGTCTACTACTGTTGCATGCAGTGCGTTCCACGCCCCGACTACTCTCTCAGTAAAGAAACTACCTCTGCCATCTGTCCTATGTCTATCACCTCTCAATTTAAAGCTGTGTCCTCTCATGCTAGCCATCACCATTCAAGGAAAAAGGCTCTCACTGTCCACCCTATCTAACACACTGATTTTCTTGTATGTCTCAATTAAGTCACCTCTCAACCTTCTCTCTAATGAAAACAGCCTCACATCCCTTAGCCTTTCCTCATAAAACCTTCCCTCCATACCAGGTAACATTTTCATAAATCTCCTCTGAACCCTCTCTAAAGCTTCCACATCCTTTCTATAATACAGTGACCAGAACTGTATGCAATACTCCAAGTGCAGCCATATCAGAGTTTTGTATAGTTGCAGCATGCCCTTGTGGCTCCAAACCTCAGTCCGTTGACCAAAAAATGCTTATACACTGTATGCCTTCTTAACAACCCTATCAACCTGGGTGGCAACTTTCAGGAATCTATGCACATGGACACCAAGATCTCTCTACACATCTACACTACCAAGAATCTTACCATTAGGAACTCTTTATTCCTGTTGTTCCTTCCAAAGTGAATATTCTCACACTTTTCCGCATTAAACTCTATTTGTGACCTCTCAGTCCAGCTCTGCAGTTATCGATGTCCCTCTGTAACCTGCAACATCCTTCAGCATTATCCACAACTCCACTGATCTTAGTGTCATCTGCAAATTTACTAACCCATCCTTCTATGCCCTCATCCAGGTCATTTATAAAAAAAGACAAACAGCAGGAGTTCTGAAGGAGATAGCTGAAGAGACAGTAGAGGCGTTAGTGGTGATTTTTCAGGAATCACTTGGAGTTAGGGAGGGGTCCAGAGGGCTGAAAAATCATAGAACGCAGAAATTAAAGTATAGTGATCCATTTAATGGTTAGTGTTGGGAACCATAACTTGTCACTTTTTAATTAATGATCTGCAGAAGGAACTGAGGACATTTTGGGTAGGTTTGCAGATAAATAAAAAAGATAGCTGGAGGGATAGATAATATTGAGGCAGGGAGGCTGCAGATGCATTTACATAGGCTAGGAAAGTGGGCAAAGAAGTGGCAGATAGAATACAACGTGGGAAAGGGTAAGGTCACACACTTTGGCAGAGAGAATTGAGGCATAGCTGCAAATGTGTTGCTGGTCAAAGCACAGCAGGTTAGGCAGCATCTCAGGAATAGAGAATTCGACGTTCGAAACGTCGAATTCTCTATTCCTGAGATGCTGCCTAACCTGCTGTGCTTTGACCAGCAACACATTTGCAGCTGTGATCTCCAGCATCTGCAGACCTCATTTTTTACCAGAATTGAGGCATAGAATATTTTCTAAATGGGGAGAAAATCCTGAAGTGCAAAAGGACTTGGGAGTCCTAATCTAGGATTCTCTTAAGGTAAACTTGCTGGTTGAGTTGGTAGAGTCATAGAGATATACAGCATGGAAACAGACCCTTCGGTCCAACCCGTCCATGCCAACCAGATATCCCAACCCAATCTAGTCCCACCTACCAGCACCTGGCCAATATCCCTCCAAACCCTTCCTATTCATATATCCATCCAGTGCCTTTTAAATATTGCAATTATACTGGCCTCCACCACTTTTTCTGGCAACTCATCCCATACACGTACCACCCTCTGTGTGAAAAGGCTGCCCCTTAGGTCTCTTTTATATCTTTCCCCTCTCACCCTAAACCTATGCCTTCTACTTCTGGACTCCCCCACCTCAGGGAAAAGATTTTGTCTATTTATCCTATCCATGCTCCTCATGATTTTGTAAACTTCTATAAGGTCACCCCTCAGCCTCAGATGTTCCAGGGAAACAGACCTAGCTTATTCAACCTCTCCCTATAACTCAATCAAGGCAACACGCTTGTAAATCTTTTCTGAACCCTTTCAAGTTTCACAACATCTTTCTGATCGGAAGGAGACCAGAATTGCACTCAATATTCCAACATCGGTCTAACCAATGTCCTGTACAGCCGCAACATGACCTCCCAACTCCGAGACTCAATACGCTGACCAATAAAGGAAAGCATACCAAATGCCTTCTTCACCTGCAACTCCACTTTCAAGGAGCTATGAACCTGCACTCCAAGGTCTCTTTGTTCAGCAACACTCCCTAGGACCTTACCATTAAGTGTATAAATCCTGCTAAGATCTGCTTTCCGACTTTTTAGAATCTGGAACAGTTCCTAAGGATTGAAGGGTATCATTAGACCTTTCTTCTGCAACATCCATCTGAACACAGAACCAAAATATGTATATACTTTGTCGTCCATCTCTTTGTTCCCTATTACAACTTCCCCAGTTTCTGATTGTAATGACTTACATTTGTCTTTGGTAATATTTTTCTCTTCAATACCTAAAAATGTTTTGCAATTGGTTTGTGTGTTCCCTAAAAGCTTAGTCTTGTACTCAATGTTCCCCTTCTTGATCAATCCCTTTTTCCTCCTTTGCTGAAATCTAAACTGTTCCCTGTCCTCGGGTCTGTTGCTTTGTTTGGCCAATTTTAGATGCCTACTCCTTGGATCTAATACTGTCCCTTATTTTACTTGTTCACTGTGATCAGGCCATCTTTCTGGTTTTTGTGCCAGACAAAAATGAACAATCGTTGTAGTGTTTGACATTGCCTGGCCACTGTTATCCCTTCAAGTAACATTCTCCAGTTTATCATAGTCAACCTGCTCCCATCCATCATACTATCATAGTTTATTTTAATTAGATCCAGGATCCTAGTCATGGAACCAACTCTGTCACTTTCCTTCTTAATAAAGCATCCTATGATCCATTCCTTACCCAGTCCAGGAATTTCTTCTCTATGCTATTGTTACTGATCTGATTTACTGAATCTACATGCAGATTACAGTCACCTATAATTACAGCTGTATCTTTGTTACTTTCTTCCAAACATTGTTCAGCTTCCTTTTGAATACTACTTTTAATCTGTATCTACCTCAATGTAGGAAGAAAATGCTTCGCAGATTCTAACCACTGTTTGTGTAAATGTTTCTCATGTCACTGCTGGTTCTTTCATCAATCAATTTAAATGAAGTTAAATTTGTGCCATTGAATTGACAATCCATCCATTTTAAACAATTTCTGTTTATTCTATCAATCTATGTAAATCCCAGAACTTCTTTCAAGTCTCATTCTCAAGATAATTTAAGATTTTATAAAAGATTGTGACATCTCAGCTCAGACAATGCATCAAGGTGTGAAGTTAGACTCTGTCTCTATCCCAATCCTAAACTAGACTGGTTCTATTTCCAAAGTAGGAATTTATAAAATGCTACGTACATTGACTGCCTGCATTGACTGCCTGCAGATTGTGTGTTTTTTTAACAAAATAGAATGTATCTGCAGATATGTTCAATCCATGTAACATTTTATAAATTCGTACTTTGAAAGTAGAACCAGTCTGGCTCAAGATTGGGATTCAAATAGACTCTAACCTCACACCTTTAATGCGTTGCCTGAGCTGAAATGTCACCTTTTCTTTCATAAAACCTTAAGTAACCTTGAGAATGTGACTTGAAAGAAGTTCTGGCATTTATATATTAATGAACCGAAACCTGCAACCCATTCTAAAAGATGAAAGACCTAACAGCAGTCTAGGTTTGTTCAATATATCATTTCAGTTACATAACATTGTGACCTTTTGTGATAAATTCTGTGTTTTATCATCCGACTCCACAATTACCTGATGAAGGAACAGCATGCTGAAAGCTAGTACAACAAATAAACATGTTTGACTATAACCTGGTGTTGTGTGATTTTTAACTTTGTCCACCCCGGCACCTCCACATCATGATAATTTAGTGATGTGCTTATTTTCAAACTGCTGCCATCAGTCCTGCTTTTGATGATGATAAGCTCAGCAGCAAATGTAGGAGAGAAATACCCTGCAACTGGAAGAACTAGGGTCCTGACTTGCACACAAAGATGACCTTGTTATGATTGCTTGCTGAGGAGTTACTGCCCTAATCTAGGCCCCAGTGTTAGCATATCTGCATGTACCTCTCCCAGCACCCGAAAGCAATCATTGAGATTGGGAAGAAAATCTATTGCTAGGTATGAACCAAATAAGGACAGGCACCTGAGGAATCAACATTAGAAAAGATATTTCTGTCTATATTAACTGATATTTGCATCATCAAGTAATCAACTGTACAGATCTGTATTTGCTAAGCAATGTGAAAACATGTAGTGAAACATGCAACAACACTGGCATTCCCAGTTTGCAGTTTGGTGTGAGCTTAGGATCACCACCTCTGAACCTATTTTGATTTTTGAAGAGTAAAGTAAAGGAAGTTTTGAGAGGAAGATCAGAAGCCAAGAAAATAGAGCTCATGTCAACCATGACAAGCTCCAAATCTCTTTTTCGTTTGGTTTGGTGTTTTTCGTATTCTTGTTGTCAATTCAATTATGACTTCTAACATTCTAGATGTATAGCTTGAAAAAATTAGTTTTCATCAAGCTCTTATCTAAATGCACTTGGAAGATATGCTTCTGATTCTACAGACGATTAGCTGAAAAAAAAAGTGTAGAAACTGATTCTTCAGAGTAATAACATTCCAAAGAGTTCTGACTTTTGTTTTCAGGTGAAAAGGAAGTTGAGCAGAGTGATGCCAGTGTACAGACAGAGATGCAAATACCACAGCTTGATTCAGGTATTATTTTTCTTTAAATTGTAATATATTTGATATTGATCTTGTGAAACAACTAGTTGGACTACAGAAAAAGAACAAAGAAAGGGAGCTTTTTGAGTTGTTCTTGTAGAGAATTGGCATGGACATGAAAATTTGAAAGGCTTCCTTCGTTGTTGTAGCTATTCCATGGTGTTCTAATCCTAGCCCATCTAGGATAGCTTAATATAGTAGTTTATTACTATTGATATTTTCATAATATATATAGCTTAAATGTTTTTTTCTAAATATTATTACTACTGCAGATTAAAATTACTCTTTAAAATTGAAATTGAGTCCCACAATTTATTTCAAACATATATGAATAGTATGGAAAGACAAGGCATTGGTATTGTACTGATGCAGTTTACTATTCTGATTCACACTACTGCCTGAAAAATTAGAGAGTCCCTTTACTTAACAGTCCTTGTTACGTGCTTCAGCACAAATTTCAACCTGAAGCCATCAGACAAATTCTATATTAATGACATTCTGATTCAAATACTATAATAAAATCACACTGTATACTTAAATGCCAAAAATCATGATGGTGATTAATCTAGTGTAAAACTTTATAAACACCTTCCATTTATATTTCATCTTTGATGAACCTATAGCACTTTACTTTAAATTTGAGGAATTCACCACCTGGTCAGAATTGGTAGAAGGCTGCTCTTCCTGTTGTGGTTATCTTCTTGAAGCTTGTGGCTCATTACTTTTGAGTGCTTGAACCTGTGAAAGCCTAGCCACAGATTACTACACCTTAACTGCTGCACATGCAGCCTAGTTTAGTTAATCTACTGTCACCATAGTGAATGCTGGCTAAAGTAGTCTCTGAATGTGCAGATGTGTTGACATTCAGGGACAATTCAATACATCTTACTCCTATTAACATATTGCCACTCCTGTTAGTACTTTCACTGACCCACTGGACCAGAGCCTATGGATGCTGCAAAGCCTTCAAAAATAATGGACTGTGTCATTTTCCCAACAATAGATATTAGTCTAATTGGTCTATAGTTTCCTATATCTGTGTCTTTCTCGAACAGGGATGTCACATTAGCAGTTTTTCAATTGCTAGAGCCTCCCGGAATCCAATGATTTATGTAACATTTTGACCAATGCCTGCACTATCTTTGCAGCCACTTCCTTTAAACCGTTGGATGGAGGCCATGAGGTCCTGGTAACATGATATCTCTCATGGTACAGTCTGTTACAAGATTCTTCTACCATTAACACTTTGCTCATCTGTTACCTTTGAGGTGTTTGTAGTATCATGAAGACCTATACAAAATATTGATTTAAGTTATCTGCCATTTCCTTATTTCTTGTTATCAATACCCATTTACATTCACCAAGAGTCCAACACCTACAAGTTCTTGCTGTACATTTTTATATTTCTTGCCAATTTACTTTGATAATTATTTTTCTCCCTCTGTATTAGCCTTTTAGTTGTTTGCAGCTGGTTCCTAAAAAAATTCCAATCCTCGAGCCTACCATTGGTTTTCTTTGCTCTGTTGGCCTTAGTTTTGGATCAGATCCTCTGCTTAACCATTTTTGTTAACCACCGGATGATACACCTTTCTCATTGAGTGCCTTTTCTAACCAGAATAAATTTATGTTGATTATTATGAAATATCTGCTGAAGTGTCTGCCATTTCCCAACCACTGACTTGCCCCTTAGTCTATTATCGTAGCCTGCTCAAGACTCTGTCTTCTTTCCTCCATAATTGCCCTTATTTAAAGACCCAAGTTACTCTCATTCCAGTTTGAAATTCTATTATGTTGTGACCAATAACCTCTACAGGATTGTTAACAATGAGATCTCTTACTACTCCTATCTCACTGTGCATTATTAGGTCTAAAAATAGTCTGTTCCAGGGTAAGTTTATGCAGTCCCTGATTCACTCAAAAAAATTGTCTTCCACATTATCCTTGCTCTCTGATTTGTCCAGTCAATATGCAGATAAAAATCACCCATGACAATTGTTGTGCCCTTCTTCCATGCCTCTATTATTTGTTGGATTATACTTTGTCCTGCAGTGAGGCAACTCTCTAGGACCTATAGATGATTTCCATTCATGAGTTCTTTCCTTGCCATTTGATGCCAGTTTCCTCCCAATCCGATTTTGTATCATGATCTATTCCCATGTCACTAGTCCACACCATACTGATACCATCCATTATTAACAAAGCTCGCCAGCCTTTTTTGCCTTTTTGTCTATTATTTGTGAATATTGAGTGCCCTTGAAAACTGAATTCCCAGTCTTGGTCAATCCTTTAATAATGTCTCAATATTAGCTATTAAATCATATTTATTTCTATTTGTACCATAAGTTCATCTATCTTGTTATGAATGCTAGATGCATTCAGATAAAGAATCTTATTGTTTGACATTTTACCATTATTTTTACCTCTATTTATAATTTCTGCTGCACTCTGTGTATATTTTCTACCCCTATGTATATTTTCTATCCCTTCCTATTACACTTGATCATCTTGATTCAACCCTTCAATTGAATCCTACTCCAATTCACTAATCAGTTGAAAGCCCTATCTACAACCCTAGTTAGATGACCCAATTGAATTCTTTCTTGTGGCACCAGTTCCTCATGTATCAGAACCCATTTCTCCCACACCTATTTTTAATCCGTTTCATAACTGAGGAGGGAACGTCACAGAAGAAACCTGTTCCAGATTCAGCACGTATCTACACTCACAATTCAGCAGAATCTAGAAGGAAACTGATTAATTTCTTTTATTTCCCTCCCAACGCTGACCATAAAGTTATCTACAGTTCAAAAAGAGCCTATTTGCCATTGTGCCTGCACTGCGTTTCTATAAGCATTTACTGCTACGGTCAATGCCTATTTTTCATGATTTGCGTTCTATCTCCTAGCATCATATAAGGAATTAACCTCCTCAGCTACCAAGTCTTCATTGCTGTCATTGCTTCCTTCAGAACTAATTTGTTCAAGCAATCTCATTACTGTCCCTCCTTCCCCTGATTGTTGCTATGAGTGATATTGGTAGCACTGATGTTAATAGGTATGCAGTTCATTTTGAGACACTTAGCTTTGCAAGTCATGTGAAAGGCGTTTGCTCTGTTTCCTTTTGATTGTGGTTATACTTTATTCAGCTTAAAGAAAGAAATAATGCTTTTCTTTTCATTTGGAGTGCAGGAATGACTTGGAGTTTTCTTGGCTGTGACATTCAGAGAACACACTACCCATTAACACACATACTTCAAGATTGAAACAGGTTTTAACTCAAATTCTTCAAAGGTTCTTCATATTCTTGAAAGGAAAAATCATAAAAATGTTTCTTGCCAGGTTGCTGCATTTCTTTCATTATGTTCACACTATATGATAACTCACAGTTCAGTTTGTAGTGCATCTCTCCTTTGGAAGTCCTTTCCTTTGAAGCTTCCTTGACATCCATCAGATTTAAGATTCCAAAGTCTACCTTAAGCTTGAGGTTAGTCCATATATGACTGAATTACATTGCTCAGGATTAGCATTCCCCATCTTTTTTTTGGCTCTATGTCCTTTTTATTAAAAAGAACAATCACATGATGTAATTAAAAGCTCAATATGACCATAGGTGATCTGGGATTATACTCTCTGGTCATGACACTAGCCTTGTAGGATTTCCTTTGTATCTTCCATAATACCTCCTTTCTACCACTGAAAACATGTAATTGAAGAAATTATTTAGTTTGATTTGGTTTATCATTATCACATGTACCTAGGTACATTTAGAAAGTTTGTTTTGCGTGCAGTACAGGCAGACCATACCATACCATACCAAATACATTGGGTAATAGATCAGAGCAAGGATTACAACGTTATGCCTGCAGAGAAGGTACACAAAGAGCAAGATCAACATTAAATGTATAATTTTGGAGGTCCAATCAGAAGGCTAATAATAGTGATGAAGAAGCTGTTCTTAAATGTGTTGGTACATGTTTAAGCTCTTGTACCTTTTGCCCAATGGAAGAGGTTGGAGGAGAGTATAACCAGGGTGGGAGGGGTCTTTGATTATGTTGGTTGCCTTCCTGAGGCATTAAGAAGTATAGATAGAGTAAATGGATGGAAGGTTGGCTTGCATGGTGGACTGGGCTGTGTTCACAACTCTCTGTTTCTTACAGTACTAGCCAGACCACTTGGCATGCCAAGCCAGAATGCTTTCTGAGGTGCATCTGTAAAAATTGGTAAGAGTCTTTATGGGCATGCCAAATTTCATTAGGCTCCTGAGGCAGTAGAGGCATTGTTGTATTTCTTGGCATCACATCAATGTGAGTGGACCATGAAAGACTGTTGATGATCATCAGTCCTTGGATGTTGATGCTCTCAACCACATCCACTTCAACACCATAGATGTAGACAGGGCATGCCCTCCATCTTGCTTTCTAAAGGTAATGGCTAGCTCTTTCAGCTTCACTTAATTGGACCTGATAACATTTCAAGATAGAATCGCACTAAAAGCAAATGTTTCATGTGTCTCTTAATTTCAGATGAACAAACTTTTCAGCAGCAGCAGCATGAACCGGAACTGGAAAACAACCTACAAATGGATCTTTGCAAATTGTCCAATACTGAATCTGGTATTATCATCTAGATTACTAAAAAAGTAGAAGTATAATTTTTAGTGTCAGTGTGATTGTAAAATATGAATAAGCTTTTAATATCATTGAGTAATTAGCCCATTGCCTGAGGTAATCAAACTCCAAAACTTACTATGTTAATCATGGAAATAATGAATCGGCTTCAGAACTCCTAAAAGATTTTAGACTGGAATTGTTTTAACTTCTCTTCCTATATTTTATTTCCTAGATTTAAACTACTTTGATATCCATCCCATTTTTAATTAATGCAGTATTGGCAGCAGCTGTTTGTTCAATTATTATTCCTACCTCACAGATCATCACATCTCCCACCTTTGAGCTTCTGGATAATTATCCCCCATCCATTCCCCAACACCATGATCTCATCTCGTACCCTAAATTATGATGGTATTTATTATTTAACGAGTATCTATATTTCTCAGCATCTGTAGTTGGATATAATATCCCCTTAATAACACTTTTGATTTAATCTGAAAATCTGTACAGTGCTGACATAATTAATTCTTATTCTTAACTAGTAAAAAAGACTTGCAATACTATAGCACCTTTCATGATCACAAAAGCATTCTTAAAGCTCTTAACAACCAATGCTGTACATTTGAGTGCAGTCCTTATCATAACATAAAAATTAAATTGAGGGTCAACAATTGATTAACAGTAACAGGAACAATACTCCGTCCAAGTGAACATCTCTTTATCAGATATTGGGTAAACATGTCAGCCGGGGGTCACATCTGTGTATGACAATTGTGTGCGGACCTTGCATAATCACTATGAACAAGACATTATAGTAGGCATAAATTTTGGTACAATTAAACATATCATCTTTATTATGACAATTATACCATCTTAATAGTGCATTACATGCAATCTCAAAATTAAATGTACCCTCATTTTCCCATACCCTCTTGACCTAATCTGAATAATGCGGTTGGGTACCTCTCCCCCGCAACTCTTCAGTGGCATCAAAGTCTGTTGTCACTTTTTTTTCACACTCCACAGATGCAGCCTGATCTGCTGAGTGCTTCCAAAATTTCAGTTTGCATTTCAGATCACTATCATCAACAATATTTTGCTTTAGTCTGTCAAAAAAATTCATTTTACTATTTATTTACAATATGGTGTTACAAGAACCAGCCAGGAAAAATCAATTTAGAAATCACAAAGGACAGTTAGAGGCAATGAGGAATCTACAAGAGCAAAGGGATGTGATGGATGGCAATTATAGGAAGGGGGAAAAGTTGCAGATACAATCACATCGATGGCTTAACTCCAGGAAAGGTAAGAGAGGTAAGCAGGTAGTGCAGGATTATTCTGTGGCAATCCCCATTTCAAACAAGTGCGCTGTTTTGGAAAATATAGGGGGTTTTGGATTCTCAGGGGAATGTAGCATGAATAGCCAAGTTTCTGGTATTGAGACTGGCTCTATTGCAATGATGGGTACGTTGGGTTCCGAGAGATCGATTGTGTTAGGGGACTCTCTAGTCCAGGGTACAGACAGACATTTCTGTGGCCAGCAGCAAAAAATCAGAATGGTGTGTTGCCTCCCTGATGCCAGGATCAAGGATGTCTCAGAGAAGATGCAGAATGTTCTCAAGGGGGAGAGGGGCCAGCAAGAGGTCATTGTACACATTGGAACCAATGTATAGGAAGGGAAAAGGTTGAGATTTTGAAGGGAGATTACAGAGAGTTAGGCAGAAATTTACAAAAGGATGTCCTTGAGAGTAGTAATGTATGGATTACTCCCAGAGTTAGTGAGGGCAGGAATAGGAGGATAGAACAGATGAAAGCATGCCTGAGGAGCTGGTGTATGGGAGAAGGATTCACACTTTTGGATCACTGGAACCCCTTTTAGAGTAGAAGTGACCTATACAAGAAGGACGGATTGCACCTAAATTGGAAGGGGACTAATATATTGACAGGGAGATTTGCTAGAGCTGCTGGGGAGGATTTAAATTAGTAAGGTTGGGCGGGGGGGGGGGGGGGGAGATAGTGAGGAAAGAGATCAATCTGAGACCGTTACAGTTGAAACAGAAGCGAGTCAAACAGTCAGAGCAGGCAGGGACAAAGCAGAGAACAAGGTAGGACTGATAAATTAAACTGCATTTATTTCAATGCAAGGGGCCTAACAGGGAAGGCAGATGAACTCAGAGTTGGCAGTTTAATGTTTCAGGATACAAATGCTACAGGAAGGATAGAAAGGGAGGCAAGAGAGAAGGGGGAGTGGCGTTTTTGATAAGGGAAAGCATTAGAGCTGTACTGAGGGAGGATATATTTGGGTGGAACTGAGAAATAAGAAAAGGATGATCACCTTATTGGGATTGTATTGTAGACTCCTTAATAGTCAGAGGGAAATTGAGAAACAAATTTGTAAGGAGATCTTAGTTAGCTGTCAGAATAGTAGGGTGGTTATGGTAGTGGATTTTAACTTTCCAAACATAGACTGGGACTGACATTATGTTAAGGTATTGACGGAGAGGAATTTGTTAAGTGTGTACAAGAAAATTTCTGATTCAATATATGGTTGTACCTACTAGAGAAGGTGCAAACTTGACCTACTCTTTGGAAATAAGGCAGGGCAGGTGACTGAGGTATCAGTGGGGGAACACTTTGGGGCCAGCAACCGTAATTCTATTAGTTTTAAAACTGTGATGGAAAAGGGTAGACCAGATCTAAAAGTTAAAGTTCTAACCTGAGTAAAGGCCAATTTTGACTGTACTAAGCAAGAGTTTTCAAAAGCTGATTGGGGGCAGATGTTCGCAGGAAGAAGGATGGCTGAAAAATGGGAAGCCTTCAGAAATAGATAACGAGAGTCTAGAAATAGCATATTCTTGTTAAGATGAAAGGGAAGGCTGGTAGGTATAGGGAATGCTGGATGATTAGAGAAATTGAGGGTTTGGTTAAGAAAAAGAAGGAAGCATATGTCAGGTATAGACAGGATAGATCGAGTGAATCCTCAGAAGAGTATAAAGGAAGTAGGGGTATACATAAGAAGGAGATCTGGGCGGGGGGGGGGCGCAAAAAGGGACATGAGATAGCTTTGGCAAATAGGGTTAAGGAGAATCCAAAGGGTTTTTACAAATACATTAAGGACAAATGGGTAACCACGGAGAGAAAAGGGCCTCTCAAAGATCAGCAAGGCAGCCTTCATGTGGAGCCGCAGGAGATAGGGAGATACTAAATGAGTATTTTGCGTCAGTATTTACTGTGGAAAAGGACATGGAAGACATAGATTGTAGGGAAATATATGGTGACATCTGGAAAAATGTCCATATTACAGAGAAGGACGTGCTTGATGTCTTGAAACGCATACATTTGGGTAAATCTCCAGGACCTGATCAGGTGTACCCTAGAATTCTGTGGGAAGCTAGGAAAGTGATTGCCGGGCCTCTTATTGAGGTATTTGTATCATCGATAGTCACTGGTGAGATGCCAGAAGATTGGAGGTTGACTAACGTGGTGCCACTGTTTAGGAAAGGTGGTAAGGATAAGCCAGGAAGGTATAGACCAGTGAGCCTGATGTTGGTGGTGGGCAAGTTGTTGGAGGGAATCCTGAGGGACAAGATGTACATGTATTTAGAAAGACAGGGACTGATTAAGAATAGTCAACGTGACTTTGTGCATGGGAAATCATGTCTCACAAACTTGATTGAGTTTTTTTGAGGAAGTAACAAAGCGGTTTGATGAGTGTAGAGTGGTAGACGTGATCTATATTGACTTCATTAAGGCGTTCGACAAGGTTCCCCATGGGAGACGAGTTAGCAAGGTTAGATCTCATGGAATACAGGGAGAATTAGCCATTTGGATACAGAACTGGCTCAAAGGGAGAAGATAGAGGATGTTGGTGAAGGGTTATTTTTCAGACTGGAGGCCTGTGACCAGTGGAGTGCCACAAGGATCGGTGCTGGGTCCACTACTTTTCATCATTTATATAAATGATTTAGACGTGAGCAGAAGAGGTGTAGTTAGTAAGTTTGCAGATGACACCAAAATTGGAGATGGAGTGGACTGTGAAGAAGGTTACCTCAGATTACAACGGAATCTCGATCAGATGTGCCAATTGGCTGAGAAGTGGCAGGTGAAGTTTAATTTAGATAAATGCAAGGTGCTGCATTTTGGGAAAGCAAATCTTAGCAGGACTTTTACACTTAACGGTAAGGTCCTAGGGAGTGTTGCTGAACAAAGAGACCTTGGAGAGCAGGTTCATAGCTCCTTGAAAGTGGAGTTGCAGGTAGATAGGATAATGATGGGAGCATTTGGTGTGCCTTGGTCAGAATATTGAGTCTCGGAGTTGGGAGGTCATGTTGCGGCTATATAGGACATTGGTTAGGCCAATGTTGGAATATTGCATGTAATTCTGGTCTCCTTCCTATCGGAAAGATGTTGTGAAACTTGAAAGGGTTCAGAAAAGATTTACAAGGATGTTGCCAGGGTTGGAGGATTTGAGCTATAGGGAGAGGTAGAATAGGGTAGGGCTGTTTTCCCTGTAGCATCGGAGGCTGAGAGGTGACCTTATGGAGATTTATAAAATCATGAGGGACATGGATAGGATAAATAGACAAAGTCTTTTTCCTGGAGTGGGAAAGTCCAGAACTAGAGAGCATAGGTTTAGGGTGAGAGGGGAAAGATATAAAAGAGACCTAAGAGGCAACGTTTTCACACAGAGGGTGGTACATGTGCAGAATGAGCTGCCAGAGGAAGTGATGGAGGCTCGTACAGTTGCAACATTTAAAAGGATTGGTATGTGGATAGGAAGAGTTTGGTGGAATATAGGCCGGGTGCTGGCAGGTGGGACTAGATTGGGTTAGGATATCTGGTCGGCATGGATGAGTGAACCGAACAGTCTGTTTCCATGCGATACATCTCTATGACTCTATGACTCTAAAATGTGGAGTGGCTAAAATGCATGTCAGAGGCATCTTGTGGGGAGCACTGTGATCTGTCTTCACCCGTACCTCTCATTTCTGGAGCTGATATCCTCACAGCATGATTTAAAGCAATTCCAGCTGGTGTATTTGCAAATAGTCAGGGAGCATGTTCATAATCTTAAATTATTTTAAAATACAAAACCGTCATCTAAATTTATAGAGGTGTTTTATATAACATTCATTGTCTTTATTTTAAAAATTTAAACTTTTATTGCATATGTGGCAAAAACAGAAAATGCTTTTTAAATTCTTATTTTTGGAAGTCACTAGCTAAAACATCCATCTCAGAATGTTTAACTGCATTGTTTAAATCTGAAATTACTAAATCTACCCTTGACTTGCTCTGCTCTAAGGAGAAAAAAAGTTTCCTCATCTCCCCAATAAACTGAAGTTACCGTGTCTCTGGTATCATCATAAAGGTGACTATAGGAATTTATAATGCAAAATATTGTCAGATTATACTCATAAATGTAAATTTTTTCACATAGATTCCCATTCTCATGAGTAAATGTATTTTTCAGTGGATTGAAATTCATTATATTTCTGTCTATCTGCCCAACGCACATCTGAAATTCTGAATTCAAATCTTGGATTGTCAGCACCAATCATACCAACCTTCAATAAAAATCAACCTTTTCACTCAGGGAATGAGAAAAATTGGAAATTAAAATCATATGAGTTGATTCTTCATAAATAATATAAATATATAATTATAAAATAAATTGAAGTTTTGAAATTACAATGTATATACTATAAGACCTAAGGGCAAATCAAACGATAGTCATTTATCACGTGCTTATTGTAGGTTCATTGATTGTGATGTGTTATTCTTGTGCTGTTCTGTGCGTACTCACTCTTTAACATAGCAACCACACTCCCCAAAAAAAATGTCTGCCTGTCAAGTTGGCCAACTCCAACTGATCTTGAAGTACTTCCCTGAAAGCTCTCCAGAATCTGCATTTTAACTGAATAAATTCCAATGCCATTGGCCAGGTGTCTGAAGCATTAACGTAGAAACACTCAACACAGAGAGCCTTCACCAACAGACAACTGTTCTTTCTCTATGACAACGATGAACAGGATTAGAAGCTCCAGAATGTCGTCTGTAGATCATAAGCCAAGTCTGTTGTACAATATTTTAATTTTATGTCCAGCATTGATCCCATTTCTAGATACCATACAAGCAAACTGCACTAGGAATATCCAGGAGTCAAAGTGCAAGCCTTTGACGAGCTGGCTCATTAATATTTTCAAGATTGTACGTGGATAGACTTGACAGTGTCAAGCATTTGCACCTAGGAACAGTTGTTGAACTGTAGTTACTCAACCCTGAGCAGTCTGTGTCCAACTTACAGTGGCTCAGTGGTTAGCACTGCTGCTTCACAACACCAGGGTCCCAGGTTCAATTCCAACCTCAGGTGACTGTGTGGAGATTGCATGTTTTCCCTGTGTCTGTGTGGGTTTCCTCCCATAGTCCAAAAATGTGCAGGTCAAGTAGATTGGCTGTGCTAAATTGCCCATAGTGTTAGGTGCATTAATCTGAGAGAAATGGGTCTGGATGGGTTACTCTTCAGAGGGTTGGTGTGGACTTGTTGGGCTGAAGGGCCTGGTTCCACACTGTAGGTAATCTAATAGTACCTTTCCCGGACACAGAAAGGATTGACAGATTATTAGCTCTTTCTCTATTCTGTGGGTGGTGATGCATGGCCGTTCTTAGTTGATGGAGCGATCTGTCTGGTTAATTCCGATAAGGAATGAGACTCCACATGCTAAATAGTTATGCGACCTCGAGTGGTCCGTGTCCAACTTCTGTGGGCAGCACGGTGGCACAGTGGTTAGCACTGCTGCCTCACAGAGCCAGAGACCTGGGTTCAATTCCCACCTCAGGCGACTGTCTGTGTGGAGTTTGCACATTCTCCCTTTGTCTGCGTGGGTTTCCTCCGGGTGCTCCAGTTTCCTCCCACAATCCAAAAATGTGTAGGTTAGCTGAATTGGCTTGCGTTAAATTTTCCGTAGTGTTAGATGAATGGGTAAATGTAGTGGAATGGGTCCGGGTGGATTGCGCTTCGGCGGGTCGGAGTGGACTTGTTGGGCTGAAGGGCCTGTTTCCACGCTGTAAGTAATCTAATCTATGATGCTTGTCTGTCAGTATCTGATGGCCTTTGAAAAATGCTAGGAGAGTCTCTGGTCCAAAGATCTGAGGAACTCCATAAGAAAATAATAAGAATAATTCCTTTGCAGTATGGAACTTGAATATTGTTGAAAAGCAAGGCATGTCTTTCAGGTATTTTTGTCTTTCAGGTGCTTTTGGCTTTCAGCCATCAAAACAAAAACAAAAAAGCCAAATTTCAAAGAAATTTAGCAATACTATAAGAGTAAAGAGTGCTGTGGGAATTGGTTTAGCTCAGTTGGCTGGATTGTTGGTTTAAAGGGCAGTATGATGCTAACACTGTGGGTTCAATTCCCATCACTGGTTTGAGATTATGATGGAGGACTCTCCTTCTCAACCTCTTCTATTACCTGAGGTCTGGTGGCCCTCAGGTTAAATCACCACCAGTTGCTTTTCTATGGTCCGGTAAGACTACGGTGATACAACACACACAAAGAATGCTGTTTTGATGGCACAATGGTTCTGATTGGCCAAGGTATTCCCATGAAGAAAGCAACGGGGACATTTAGATTCCCAACTCCTAGGTAACAAAAAAAGGGAGGAAGGCTGAACATATTTTTTTATTTGCAGAAGAGAGATCTCTGCACATAGGTGTATGCCAGTTCAAGCAAGGCGAAGTGAACCATGTTACAAAATACATAGATTATTTAAAATTGGTTGTTGGAGCAGCTATTCTCATACTTGGGATTGTTCAGCAAGCATTGCCCTCATACATATACAGTGCAATTGCAATGTCAGTACATAGATGGCATGCCCAAGCACTTCGCAGATCAAATTAAACAGCATGTCTCTTTGGTTGCTAGTAAAGGGCAGTGTGATGAATGTACTTAATGAGGTAAACTCAAAACAAAACACTGGATGTTACAGAATTACCCTTTTGCAGCATTGGCTCATTAAATAAAGGAGAATTCTATGAAGAATAAGGCAATAGTACCCACATCCACTGCATAGATCACACCAAATGGACCTCAGAGGTATAGAAGCAACAGGTCAATTTTGTCCATGCAGTCTCTAATTAAAATGCACACATTTTGTCCACTCTTGAAAAAATCTGCAGTTATTTTACCTTCACTAGGTTGTAAACTGGCTCAGGGCAAGACTTTTGTTACAATCTTTCTATCCATGTCTCCCTCAGAGGGCTATGGAATTTCAGTCATTGCGTATGTTCATGGCAGAGATTAATAATTCCTCAATGTTAAAGACAACAAGAAATATGGGAATAAAGGTGTTTTTTTTGACTGGCACAGACTTGGTGGGGTGTAGGACTTTAACCTGTTGCTATGGACCAGATTAAACCTCCTTCACATATATCGTGGAGGTAGCCTACACCCAAACCTTTATCTTATTTAAAGGCAAGTATAAATGCTGTCCTGTAGTTGTAATTTGATTGGTTACACGACTTGGCTTTAAGCAAAATACACTTTATTCTTACTCTACAGTTAAAATACAAACAAAGAAAGAGGAATTAGTATAACTTAAACTCTAATGGAAAACTTAACAGGATAACAGATTATTTAAGTACTAAACAGCAACTATTCCAACACAGTAACATGACATAAACACACACATGTGGCAAAGATTATTCCAGTAAAATAAATTGTCTCACATGCAATCTTTCTCCAGTCCAGGAGGAAAGAACATCAAGAGAAAATTCTGATAGAGAAAGAGCGAATTCCAGCTTTTTGCTGTGGCTAAGAGAAATGTAACAGCTTCCACACTCAACTTCAAAACCCCAACAACTACTGAAAGCTAAACAAATATTCTGGTTCTGTAGAAGCCTGACTCCACCATTCATGCTGCTTCTATTGTTCCAACTTTTGGGCAAAAAAAAAACAAAACCTCAAAAGCTGTTTATTAGTTTAGAGGAGACAGGTCATCACCAAAGGCTCAAAAAAACTAGGACAAAATACATGTCTTAAAGCCATATTGTCATAATATTGTACTGTAGACCTCAATGACTCTAATATGGTAAAATGGTGTTGAGGTGGAACATCTAGTTGAATGTGAAATAAGCTTGAAGGACTGAAGGTCTACTCATATTCCTATCTTTTATGTTCTTACCTGGGGAGGAATTCCTGCCTTAGAGCACTGCTGACCAATCTGATCAGCTGGCATGTCTGTAGTCACAGCAGCATCATACTTAAGCAATGTCCATTGCTGGGAATGCAACCAGATAAGGAAGAATAGAAAGCAATTGAAGCTGGGCTACATTAAGTCAAAGGATTGATTGGCAAGCTGCAGCAAACGAGTAAGGAAGATGTGAGGCTGAGTTTGAGAGGGCTGGGATGAGGATTAAAGAAAGGCTTTGACCTTTGTTTGGGGAGAGGGAGTTTGTCTCCAGTAGGCACAAGGGGACCCCAAAAAAGATCATCCTACTTACCCAATACTATCCCTCACACAGTAAAATGCTCTAGACTACTATCTTGGCAGGGACTTAACCTCTACCCCTGCAATTAATTGACCGCTTAAGAACCTCAGCAGGCCAAAGAGGCCACCCAATGTGTTGATTGACATCTCCCTCTATAAAATTGGGGAAAGGTCAAATATATGTGGGAAGGCATCAGATATGTCATACACAATGTTTTACAAGCCCCCTCTTCCTTCAGATAAACAGGCAAAGGATCATAAAATTCAATTTAACATCTCAGCTCTATTGATAGTTCAGCCTGGGTGCTAGTATACCATGAATCCAAGGTAACTCCCAACACCATCATTTGCATGTTTCACAATCTGAAGAGATGCAGGTATGCATGTGGTAGAGGATCATTGGAGACATGTGGCTGCCCTCTTCCAGGTAGGAACGTGAAGTCTGCCCACTTAGATTTAATATTTTTCCAGGCTCAATGATGCAAAACTGCAACTTTCTTTTAATTCCCAGTAACTTTCAGTGTTGCTTATATCCCATTCCACATCTTGAGTTATGCCTGCAATATGTGACAAGTTCCATGATAATCTCCTTGATGAAGCAAAGCTGCCTCAGCTACAAAGATTACTCCTGAGTGAAGCTGACGTAGGAGATATATTCCTTAAGTAAATGCTGAGAATATGGACTTCTACAAAATAGCCTCTCCCTCTACACTCTAACGGCCACAATTCCTGCCTTAGTGACTTTCTTAGAGCTTCCACTAATTCTCCAACTCCAAAGCATCCAGAAGTCACGCAGAAGTCAAGCAGAACCTGAAGTTAGAAGCTACCAATTCAACTGTAAGTTCTGCACAATGCTTTTAAATGGCATTGTTGAGGGTTCTTCCTGCTGATGAGTTAATTTCTGGGCGACAGGTTAATGAAATGTTGAATGACTGAATTCGGGTCAGTTAAAAGCTTTTAAAAAAGTCTTCAAAACTTGTAGGATCCTAATTTGAATAAATTATTCTGTAAGGCAAATGTTTGGAAATTTGCTTCTACTAGCACATCTATCTTATCAAACGTTGGGCAGTGCCCTTCTGGACGTGAGCTTTCTGTCCACATGAGTGAGAGTTTAGTTGACTCCTTGGCATCTAAAAAATGGGTTCACATGGCTGAACCTATGGCCGTATCAAAATGGGTTTTACACTTTTCAAAAAATATTTGGTTTCTCTAAATTTAACTGTAAATTGTCTTTTGGAGAGAGTATACGTTCAGATATCAAATTTACCCTAATGTACCTATGTCTTGCAGGTGTTGCTGATGTAATCTTCTTTGAAAAGGAGCAATGCCCATGTAAAATGCCAAAGATTAACAAGGTAACCTAGTTTAGTTGTTTTTTTAATCTTATTTTAAGATTACATAACTCTGATCCAGTGGTATTGTTAATTTTGGAATTCTTTCAAAATTTGCTTTTTTCTTCAGGACAAAATAAAATGGACTATAATTACTCCAAGTATTTCAGGAACTGGAAACAGGATATTTAGGTAAATCATGAAAGTAGAATTTAATCTTTCCTTGACAAAGGAAAGTAGAATTTAATCTTTCCTTAATCTTTGGCAAATTGCACCATTCTGATGCAAAGCATCACAAGAATTCATATAGCATCCATATTGTACTGAACTATCACAAAGTGGCACAGGCTTGTAAATGAATTAAATCCAAGCCAAAGGAATAGATATTAAGAAAGGTGACTAAAAACTTGTCAAAGAGGTAAACTTTAAAGACTGTCTGACTTTATCATCCAGCATTGTATCATCAACAAATTTTGATACATTACTAGTTATCTCTTCATTTTAGTTATCAGTGAAGATGGTTAATAGCTGAGGATTAATCCTATTGCAATCTATGGGGCCCAAAACTGCACACAATACTTCAAATGTATTCTGACCAAAGTCTTATAGCTGAAAATGTGTTGCTGTTTAAAGCACAGCAGGTCAGGCAGCATCCAAGGAACAGGAAATTCGACATTTCGGGCATAAGCCCTTCATCAGGAATGCTTATGCCCGAAACGTCGAATTTCCTGTTCCTTGGATGCTGCCTGACCTGCTGTGCTTTAACCAGCAACACATTTTCAGCTCTGATCTCCAGCATCTGCAGACCTCACTTTTTACTCAAAGTCTTATAGGGCCTCAGAAGTATATCCCTGCTTTTATATTCAAGACCTCTCAATACAAATGTCATCATTGTATTTGCCTTCCTAACTACTGACTCAACCTGCAAGTTTACCTTAAGCGAATCCTGAACTAGAACTCTCAATTCTCTTTGCACTTCAGACAGCTGAATTTTCTCCCCATTTAGAAAATAGCCCATGCTTTTACCTACCAAAATGTATGACCTCACACTTTCCCATGTTGTACTCCATCTGCTACTTCTTTACCTATCCAAATGCTTCTGCAGCCACCCCACCTCCTCGATGCTGCCTGTCCCTCTACCTATTTTTGCATCATCTGCAAACTTAACCAGAACGTCCTCAGTGCCTTAATCTAGATCTTTAGATGTATAAAGTGAAAATGTTCCTTTGATTCTTTCTCCATCTTTAACTTTCATTCAAGAGATTGTCAGCCGTGAAATTAGAGAAAGGTATCTGATGTCCTGCTGCCCTCATCACAATGTGAATAGCTCGCACTTAAATTATGAAAGAGAAAGAATTTTGACTTGCAGAATGCTGCAAAATGGTGCTGCAAGATACCTTGCTCCTGCAAGGTCATGCCAAATATCTTCAAGTGAGTGAAGTTGAACAGCAACTACTCCCTGGAAAGCAACTGTTGCATTCAGGAAAACGAAAATATTGGTCAGCAAAGAAAATGCATAGTTCACTTTGGGAGAATATTAAAATATACCAATCATGGATGATACAGCACACTGAGCCCATCATTCCTATGGCAGCTCTTTAAAAGAGCTTTTAGACTGACTGCTTTAAATTGCTTTTCGTATCTTGCATTATTGTATGGCATTGGCTGTACAACACCCGGGGAGGTTCTTATCCCACGAAAAGCTCTTTACAATTGCAATTTTCTACAAAAGGTCAAGGCGTGACATTAGATTCCCTGCTTATCCTATTGCATTAGACAGGCACAGCAAAGATCAGCACTCCTATCAACAGCATGAAAACCCAGCAACAAAGGCTAGACTTAGATCATAGATCATAGAACATTTCAGCGCAGTACAGGCCCTTCGGCCCTTGATGTTGTGCTGACCTGTGAAACAAAGCTGAACCCTATCTAACCTATACTATTCCATTTTCATTACTTCACCCCAAGATCCTATTACTCAGCATTCCAATATTAACAAAACTCAATTTTTTAATTAATGTAGTAATTATTCCTTTGAGTTTGAACCTGATGTGAGACAATATACAATTATATATCTTGCACCACCCAAGCTAATTATTTAAATCGAGGATAAATCATGGGTAGGAGAGTGAGTCTAGGTGGGTTACTCTTCGAAGGTCAGTGCAGAGTTGTTGGGCTGAATGGCCTGTTTCCATACTATAGGGAATCCACTCTAATCCACTAGGCATACCCTGCCAACTTGAAAATGCATATTTGACCACCACATTTTGCTTCCTGTCTGTTTACCAATCTGCTATTCATGCTGCTATATTATCCTCAAACTTATGAGCCTTTAACCAGTCAATTATATTTTTTCGTGACACCTTGAGAAATACCTTTTGGATATCCAGGTATGCTACATCTACTGGTTCCCCATTATCTCCCCTTCTAGTTACATCCTCAAAAACTCAAATAAATTTGTCAAACATGATTTCCATTTTATAGAAATATGTTAATTGTTCTAATCATGCTGTGTTTTTCCAAGTATATTGTTAAAACTTTTTTAATAGTAAGTTCCAAATTTTCCTGATGACTGATATTTAGCTGACTGGCTTATAATTTTCTATTTTATCATTTCTTATTTCATGAAAAACATTGTACACTTCTCAACTTCCAATCTGATAGAACTGTTCTCAAATCTAAGAAAGTTTGGAAAGTCATAGACAGTGCATTCACTCTCTCTGTAGCCATTTATTTTAGAACCCTAGAGTGCAGGGCATCATTTCCAGGAACTTATTTGGTTTTATTGTCTTAGATGTTTCCTGTACCTTCTCTTTGCTAATATTAATCCTACAATTTTTTCAATCCACTAGCCCCAGGTTAATCTTTATTTCTAGTATGAGAAAATCTAAAAATGTATCTCATATGACCAAGGAGGTCTGAAGGCTTGTCTGGTGGCTAGTTCCAGCTGCCTGAGGCCTGGTCATTGTTTAAATGGAGACCTGAGACAAGCATTAGAACCCTGCTTCAAATATGCTGTGTGATCAGAACGCTAACTATTTTCCTTCTTCATATGGTAGAAGCACACTTGTAGGAATTGTACACATGTTTCCACTCTGTCATGTTAGTGCCTTAGTGGGCCAGTTATCACTTGAAAATGAAATGCTGCAAAATTAACTTTATAAGCCAAAGTGACAGTCAAGTCTGTGCAAGGACTGTATCATTTTATTTATGAATTTTTGATTGTGAACAAAAATGGGAAAATAACTTTAAAACAAAGGTCTGATCAAGGAGTTGCAATATGTGTGAAACCAAGTCACAGAAACTCATTGTGTGTGGTTTTTACACTGCTGCAATATTCAAGCAATGAGAGAAAATGTTTGTCGATGGCAAGGCACTGGGATATGTGTATATGCAGAATACAATTTGGCCAGCCACAAGTAGCGAATTGGTCAAAAATGCACAAACCAGTGTTATGGACTAGACCGAACCCCCTCAAAATATTCAGAAGATAGTTTAGACCCTAACTTTTTTTTATTTTGAAGGTGAATATAAAGTGTTATGTGCCACATGCAATTCAATCGGTCAAACTACTTGATTTAAAGCAAAACACATTTTATTCATCCATTGTAGTTAAAATACACAAAAAAAAGGGAATTGGAATAACGTAACTCTATTGAAAAAAAAAGTCAGAAAAATAGATGCAGTAACAATTACTAATTAATCATTCCAATTTAGTAACATCCCAAAAACATACCCTTGGCAGAAGGCAAATTCAGAAAACAGATTGTATGACCTACAACACCCATTGCAGGCAAAGAAACCCCAACTTTTGGCTATAACTGAGAGAGGACAAGAATAGTGTTCACTTCTTCCAGGCCCTAATGGCAACTGCTGAATGCTAAAACTAAAAACCCTGGCTCCGTGGGAGGGATCTTGATCACACCCATTCAGGCAGCTTCTATTGTTTCACCAAACCAAGGCCTAACGCATGCCTTCAAGCAGCAATCTACCTGCACTTCACTCAATCTAGTCAACTGTATTCACTGCTCACAATGTGGTCTGCTACGTATTGGGCAGACAAAATACAACCACTTAGCAGAACAACTGTCTGCAAAAATGATCCTGAACTTCCTGTTGCCTGTCACTTCAAAATAATATCATGTTCCCTGGGCAACATCTCTGTCTCAGGCTTGCTGCACTACTCCAGCAAAACTCAGTGTAATCTGAAAGAACATTTCATTTTCCTTATGGGGGCCCTGTGACCTTCAGAACAGTATCAAAGGTCAATAATTTTAGTCTGAACACCCCTTCCCCCACACTCCATATTCCCATAATCAGCATATATACCAACCATTTCCTAGCTATGATTAGTTCTGAAGAAGGGTCACTGAACCTGAAACATTAATTCTACTTTCTCTCCACAGATACTGACAGACCTCCTGAGTTTCTCAGTAATTTCTGTTTTTATTCCGAAAATGTTATGGCTGGCTGATTGACTATCGGAATCAGCTATGCCTGGTGTGGTGGGGGGACTGCACATACACCCATTGATAGAATTTAATGGCCGAAAACAGACTGAGCAACTTGAGCCTGTGCAATTAAGTGAGAATGCAAACTGAAGAATCTGTCTTTTCAACTGCTTTAACAATGAAGTCAACTTTCCTGCCTTTCGGTCATATTAGTAAGTGTTACTTATGGGCCTCAACCCGGTTCTGATTATTTCATCAGCAGAAGACTCCCAGATATGCCTGGGCTTGACTATGCAAATACTATCTTGTGGTAAGACAACCTGTCTCTGTGTTCCACATCAACCAGCATCTCCCACTGTTGCCAGGCCTTCCTGATTGACCACAGTGTAAATGCCTCCATGGCTGCCTTTAAGTCTTGAGTCACAGCAATTATCACCCATCCCCAGTGATGCTGCTAGGACTGAACAACTGCCAGCTCTTTGATGGGCCAATATCTTATGAAGGCAAGATTTTACTGCTAGATTACCATCTAATTTTGCTCGGGCTCACAGAAATGGCCACAGGAGATTTCCTAAAAGTTTCTTCGCCAATACACAGACCTACAGTCACAGCCCACAAATTAAGCCATCAAGTACAATATGCATCATGGCTTTTCTGTCAGCCAAAAATGTTGCTGCAGACACCATAAGCAAATACGCCCTTTCTCCTTTTCTCTCTTCCTGCTCCATATACATTTTGAAATAGGATGCTGGTGGATCTCTACTCCCCCTTGCTTCAGCTTCATTTCTCTCTGCAGTGTAATGTTGTAAAGGGTATAGCAGATTACAAATAATCCTTGAGTCCCTTGATGGGACATCTTATAACCTTGAAGGACTACAATGGGTTAGATTTCAAACAGATCAAGCAAATCAAGACTGGACATCCATGAGGTACAGTGGAGCAGCAGAGTTATATTTAATTACAAACTGCAACCTCAAAACTACTCTACCACTAATTACTCCAAGCCATTGGTCAATCCCGTTTAAATGAAAAGTGCTGGAGGGCAAGCCAGGAGCAGCACCAGCCATACCTAAAATTAAGATGTCAAGCTGGTTAAGTAACAAAACAAGACGTCTTGCATGCCAAGCCATGTTAACAGTATCCAGTTATGAATGGTAGTACATAATTAAACATCTCACAGGAGGAGGAGTATGCTGCACAAAAAAACTCAACCTCAATGATGGAAATCCCAATGCATCATTGCAGAAACAGTAGCTGTACCCCTTGAAAACTTATTACAATATATTTACAATATTGGCATCTATTCTGCAAGTAGAAAATTGCGCAGGTATCTGTAAAAAGCAGAACAAACCAATTCTAACAATTACCATCCCATCCCACCATTATCTGCAAAGTGATGGAAGATATCAACAGCTTTATCAAGTGGCACTTACTTCACAATAAGTTGCTCACAGATATTCATTTGGGTTCCCTCAGGCTCATTCAGTTCCAGACCTCATGACACCTTGGTCCAACTGGACAATAAGTTGAATTTGAGAGGAAATTGGAGTGATACCCTTTTTCATCAGAGCATCATTTGATGGAGTATGGCATCAATGATCCCTGACAAAACTGGAGTCTATAGGAAGCATGAGAAAAACACACCAATGGTTGGAGTAATTCCTAGTGCAAAGGAAGATGGTTGTGGTTGTTGGAGATTAATCATCTTAGTTCTGGAACATCGCTGCAGGAGTTCCTCAGGGTAGTATCCTAGATGCAACTGTTTCATCAATGACATTCCCTTCATTATAAGCTTAGCGGTAAGATGATCGCTGATGACTGCACAATGTTCAACACCATTCTGGACTTCTCAGATCTTGGCAAGGATCTGCAGTAATTCTGGCTTTGGCTGCTCAGTGGCATGATATGTTTGTAACACACAAGTACCAGACACAGCCATGTCCAACAAAATCACACACCATCCTGACTTGGAACTTAAATCACTGTTCCTTCATCATTGCTGGATCAAAATCTTGGCATCAGCACTGTCGATGTACTCAGTGCCAAGGTCAGAAATAAGGGGCCCCAGTGCGGCTCCTGACCCAGGCCACTGATCTGTCCCTATTCCTAACACAAACACAGCATGTTTCCAAGAGAATCAGACCCCAGTTATTGTAGATTGATGTACTCTTCTACCTTGGTCTTACATGTACCAACACCACATGGACTGCAATATTTCAAGAAGGCAACTCACCACCACCTTCTCAAGGGATTAGCAATGGTTGATAAATGATGGTCCAGCCTGCAACATTCACATTCAATATATGAATAAAAATAAATTAATCTTGTAGTAATATAGCTCCTGTTATATTTCTTCTCTAACTTGCTGGTGGTATTATTTACATGAAGTTGAGCCAGGTCTTCCGAGGATAGCCTTTGTCTTCTAGGATTCAGTTGCTGAGACTGTGTAGTGTAGAAAAAATCTATGGGAGATGTAATTGCCATCATCTGAATGACTTATAGCAATTTCCTAAATATCTGTTACAGATATGCATCAAAATCTTCCAGAGGCTACAAACTAGCTCGGTATTAAGGAACTAGAATGCTTGTGACTCATGAACACTTCTAGTTGGCCTGAGGGCACCTTTATTGTCACATGCATGTGGTCAATTGATCCCTGAACCAGTAGAATCCAATCACTGCACTGCACTAAAGTTTCATACATGGCAAAGTTGATGTAAGTGGCTGTCTTGAAAAAGTAGGCATCAGAATACTGGATATACATCAACTGTGACATCTTGGAGCTGTCTCCACCAAATCCCTGGTTGTATCAAGAGAAATATTTTAGGGCTATATGATCTTGATGGCCACTAACAATGCATGACCACCTGATCCCTTTGGAGGGAGAGTTTGTTCCAGAAGTCTACAGGTACCTGCCGCAATTAGGCACATAAGCCTGAGCCGTTCCCAGACACAATTGCTCTGTTATGTTGGAGAGCTCAACCTCTGCCTGGAGAGGTCACGATGGGGGTATTGAATCCTTTGAACTGTTTGATCTTCCCTTTAGTCCTGTGGAGCAACATGTTGCTGCAATGAAGGCAGCTGCTTCTGCTGGTACTACTGTTGCTGTCGCTTTGCTTCTGTTGTGTTTGATCTTACTGTTCTTCCTTAGAGACACAGGCTACTGCAGCATAAGTTGCAGTGAAAGCTGACTGCAAAGAAATTAATTGGCATGTGAGTAAGACCACATAGAACATAGAACATTACAGTGCAGTACAGACCCTTCAGCCCTCGATGTTGCGCCAACATGTCATACCAATCTGAAGCCCATCTAACCTACACTATTCCATGTACGTCCATATGCTTGTCCAATGACAACTTAAATGCGGTGACCAGAACTGTACACAATACTCCAAGTGTGGCCACACCAGAGTTTTGTACAGCTGTAGCATAACCTCATGCTTCCGGAACTCAATCCCTCTATTAATAAAAGCTATGCCTTCTTAACAACCCAATCAACCTGGGTGGCAACTTCAAGGATCTGTGTACCTGGACACCGAGATCTCTCTGCTTATCTACACTACTAAGAATCTTACCATTAGCCCCGTACTTTGCATTCCGGTTACTCCGACCAAAGTGAATCACTTCACACTTGTCCACACTAAACTCCATTTGCCACCTCTCAGCCCAGCTCTGCAACTTATCTATGTCTCTTTGTAACCTACAACATCCTTCATCACTATCCACAGCTCTAACAACCTTAGTGCCATCTGCAAATTTACTAACCCACCCTTCTACACCCTTATCAGGTCGTTTATAAAAATGACGAACAGCAGTGAACCCAACACTGACCCTTGCGGTACACCATTAGTAATTGGACTCCAGGATGAACAGTTCCCATCAACCACCACCTTCTGTCTTCTTTCAGCAAGCCAATTACTGATTCAAACTGCTATATCTCCCACAATCCCATTCCTCCGCATTTTGTACAATAGCCTGCTGTGGGGAACCTTATCGAACGCCTTGCTGAAATCCATTTACACCTGATCAACCAGTTTACTCTCATCTACCTGTTTGGTTACCTTCACAAAGAACTCAATAAGGTTTGTGAGGCACGACCTACCCTTCACAAAACCGTGCTGACTATCCCTAATCAAATTATTCTTTTCTAGATGATTATAAATCCTATCTCTTATAACCTATTCCTACGCTTTACCAACAACTGAAGTAAGTCTCACTGGTCTATAATTACCAGGATTGTCTCTACTCCCCTTCTTGAACAGGGGAACCACATTTGCTATCCTCCAGTCTTCTGGCACTATTCCTGTAGACAATGACAATTTAAAGATCAATGCCAATGGCTTGGCAATCTCCTCCCTTGCTTCCCAGAGGATCCTAGGATAAATCCCATCCGGCCCAGGGGACTTATCTATTTTCAAACTCTGCTGGATTTCTAATACCTTTTCCTTGTGAACCTCAATCACACCTAGTCTAGTAGCCTGTACCTCAGTAATCTCCTTGACAATATTGTCGTTTTCTAGAATGAATACTGTCGAAAAATATTCATTTAATGCTTTCCTTATCTCCTCTGACTCCACACACAACTTCCCATTACTATCCTTGATTGGCTCTAATCTTACTCTTGTCATTCTTTTATTCCTTAAATACCTATAGAAAGCCTTAGGATTTACCCTGATCCTATCCGCCAACAACTTCTCATGTCTCCTCTTGGCTCTTTTGAGCTCTCTCTTTAGGTCTTTCCTGGCTACCTTGTAACCCTCAAGTGCCCTAACTGAGCCTTCACATCTCATCCTAACATAAGCCTTCTTCTTCCTCTTGACCAGAGATTCCACTTCCTTCGTAAACCATGGCTCCCGCACTCTACAGCTTCCTCCCTGCCTGACAGGTACATACTTATCTAGAAACACAGTAGCTTTTCCTTGAATAAACTCCACATTTCTAATGTGCCTATCCCCTGCAGTTTCCTTCCCCATCCTACGCTTCCTAAATCTTGCCTAATCACATCGTAATTGCCTTTCCCCAAGCTGTAACTCTTGCCCAGTGGTATACACCTATCCTTTTCTATCAATAAAGTAAACATAACAGAATTGTGATCGCTATCACCAAAGTGCTCATCCACTTCCACGTCTAACACCTAGCCGGGCTCATTACCCAGTACCAAATCTAGTGTGGCTTTGCCCCTTGTTGGCCTGTCTACATACTGTGTCAGGAAGCTTTCCTGCACACACTGGACAAAAACTGACCCATCTATAGAACTCATACTATAGTGTTCCCAGTCAATATTTGGAAAGTTGAAGTCCCCCATGACAACTACCCTGTCTCTCTCACTTCTATCTTGAATCATCTTTGCTATCCTTTCCTCTACATTTGTGGAACTATTTGGAGGCCTATAGAAAACTTCCAACAGGGTGACCTCTCCTTTCCTGTTTCTAACTTCAGCCCATACTACCTCAGTTGACGGGTCCCCAAACATCCTTTCTGTTGCAACTATAATACTGTCCTTGACCAACAATGCCACACCTCCCCCTCTTTTATCATCTAACTGAAACAACTAAATCCTGGAACCTACAACAACCATTCCTCTCCCTGCTCTAACCATGTCTCCAAAATGGCCACAACATTGAAATCTTCGAGGAGAAAGTGAGGTCTGTAGATACTGGAGATCAGAGCTGAAAATGTGTTGCTGGAAAAGCGCAGCAGGTCAGGCAGCATCCAAGGAGCAGGAGATTCGACGTATTCCTGAAGAAGGGCTTATGCCCGAAATGTCGAATCTCCTGCTCCTTGGATGCTGCCTGACCTGCTGCGCTTTTCCAACAACACATTTTCAGCACAACATTGAAATCCCAGGTACCAACCCATGCTGTAGGTTTACCCACCTTATTCCGGATGCTCCTGGCATTGAAGTAGACGCACTTGAAACCAACATCTTGCTTGCTAGTACCATCTTGCATCCCTGAAACTTGATTTTGAACCTCCCTACTCTCAACCTTTTCTATACTTGAACTACAATTTTGGTTCCCATCCCCTTGCTGGATTAGTTTAAACCCACCCCAATAGCTGGCACAGTGGTTAGCACTGCTGCCTCACAGCGCCAGGGACCTGGGTTCAATTTCCGCCTCAGGCGACTGACTGTGTGGAGTTTGCACGTTCTCCCCGTGTCTGCTTGGGTTTCCTCCGGGTGCTCCGGTTTCCTCCCACAGTCCAAAGATGTGCGGGTCAGGTGAATTGGCCATGCTAAATTGCCCGTAGTGTTAGGTAAGGGGTATGGGTGGGTTGCGCTTCGGCAGGTCGGTGTGGACTTGTTGGGCCGAAGGGCCTGTTTCCACACTGTAAGTAATCTAATCTAATAGCCTTAGCGAATATTCCCCCCAGGATATTGGTACCCCTCTGGTTCAGATGAAGACCATCCTGCTTGTAGAGGTCCCACCTACTCCAGAAAGAGCCCCAATTATCCAAGAATCCAAAACCCTCCTTCCTGCACCATCCCTGTAGCCATGTGTTCAACTCCTCTCTCTCCCTATTCCTTGCCTCACTAACATGTGGCACAGGCAAAAATCCAGAGACAACAACTCTGTTTGTCCTAGCTCTAAGCTTCCATCCTAGCTCCCTGAATTTCTGTCTTAAATCCCCATCTCTCTTCCTACCTATGTCATTAGTGCCTATGTGGACCATGACTTGGGGCTGCTCCCCCTCCCCCTTAAAGATCTCAAAAACACAATCAGCGACATCACAAACCCTGGCACTTGGGAGGCAACACACGAACCGTGAGTTTCTCTCGTCCCCACAGAACCTTCTATCTGTCCCCATAACTATGGAGTCCCCAATGACTACTGCTCTGCTCCTCTTCCCCTTTTCCTTCTGAGCAGCAGGGACAGACTCTGTGCCAGAGCCCTGTACCCCACTGCTTTCCCCGGTAAGTCATTTCCCCCCCAACAGTATCCAAAACGGTATACTTATTGTTGAAGGGAATGGCCACAGGAGATCCCTGCACAGCCTGCCGGTTCCCATTCCGTCCCCTGACTGTAACGCATTTGCCTTTTTCTTATACCTTAGGAGTGACTACCTCCCTGTAACTCCTCTCAATAATCCCCACTGCCTCCCAAATGATCCGAAGTTCATCCAGCTCCAGCTCCAGTTCCCTAATGCGGTTTTCGAGGAGCTGGATTTGGTGCACTTCCCGCAGATGTAGTCAGCAGGGACACTAGTGGTGACCCTTACCTCCCACATTCTGCAGGAGGAACATTCAACTGCCCTAACCTCCATTCCCACTATTCTAAATTCCAAAGAAACTGTTGAAAAAATAAGGAATAAAAAAATCTTGTGACCTTACCAATCTGACGCACACAAGACCAGAAAAAATAGGAATAGAAGCAGACCATTTGGCCCCCCCCAAGCTTGCTCCACCATTCAATCGTATTATGGCTGGTCGGACATTCCTTACATCTACTTCCCTGCCCTTTCCTTGTAACCCTTGAATTCACTACTGTTAAGAATCTATCTATCTCAGCCTTAAATATACACAAGGACTCTGGTTTCACAGCTCTCTGTGATAAAGAGTTTAAAGGCTCAAAGCCCTCAGAGAAGAAATTCTTCCACATCTCTCTCTTAAATTGGTGCCTCCTAATTGTGAGACTATGCACTCAGATCCTAGACTCTCATATGAGGGAAAACATCCTCTCAGCATTTACTCTGAGAGACCCCTTCAGAATCCTGTATGTTTCAATGACTTCACCTCCCTTGTAGATCCCCAACCTATTTAACCTTTCCTCATAAGACAGTAAACTAGGGATAATCACAGAATCCCTACAGTGTGGAAGCAGGCCATTTGGCCTATCAAGTCCACACTGACCTTCCAAACAGTATCCCACCCAGACCCAACCCTCTACTCTATCCCTATAACCCAGCATTTCCCATGGCTAATCCACTTAGACTGGACGCTATGGGCAATTTAGTGTGGCCAATTCACCTGATCTGCATGTCTTGGATTGTGGGAGGAAACCAGAGCACCCATAGGAAACCCACACAGACAAGGAGAGAATATACAAACTCCACACACACAGTCACCCAAGGATGGAATTGAACCCAAATCCCTGGCACTGTGAAGCAGTAGTGCTAGCCACTAAGCCACCATTGCCACCCATAGTGAACCTTCTCTGAATTTCTTCCAATGAAATTATATCTTTCCTTAAATAAGGGCACCAAAACTGCTCATAATACTCCAGAAACAAAAATAGAAAATTGCTGGAAAAGCTCAGTAGTTCTGGCAGCATCGATGGACAGAAAGTACAGATAACATTTTGGGTCGAGTGACCCTTCCTCAGAACCCCAGATGTGATCTCACCAACATTTTGTACAGTTTGCAGTAAGACTTCCCTATTCTTACACTCAAACACTTTGAAATAAGGGCCAACTTCCCATTAGCTTTCCTGATTACCTGCTGCTCCCGTGTGCTAGCTTTCTGTGTTTCATGCACAAATAACCGCAGTTCCTTTGTGATGTAGCTTTCTGCAGTTTCTCACCATTTAAATAATATTCTGATCTTTCATTCTCCCTTCCAAAATAAACATCTTTGTCTTTTTCTACATTGCAGTCCATTTGCCAATGTTTTGGCTACTTACTTAACTTATCAATATCTCTGCCTGTATTCCTCTCACAAACCTGCCTTCTCACTTATCAGTATTGTCTGCAAATTTGGCTACAATACATTCACTTCCTTCCTCCTAGTCATTAATATATTTTGCAAACAGTTATGGTCCCAACATTGATCCCTGCGGAATTCCTCTGGTCACATGTCACTAACCTAAAAAAGAACCCTTAATCTCCACTCACTGTTTCTTGCCCATAAGCCAATTCTATATCCATGCCAATATGCTATGAGCTCCAATACTACAGGCTCTTGCCTTATGACTTAACCTTTTATGAGATACTTGTTGAATGCCTTCTAGAAGTCCAAATACAGCACATCTACTTGTTCCCCACTATTGACACTTCTTCAAAAAACTCTAATAAATTAGTCAGACATGATTTCCCTTTCATCACGCCATGCTGACCCTACAAAACTCCAAATGATTCCAAAGTAACACAGTGGATGTCACTGGCAAGGTCAGCACTTATTGTCCATCCTTAAACCAAGTTAGTTTCTTGGCCATTTCACAAGGCAGTTATGAATCAGTCACATTGCTTTAGGTTTGGTGCAGTATCTATATCATTGTGATTAAGAACAAGGGCTATCATTTCCTAAAGAATATGAGTTGACAAGTTGAGTTTTTATTGACAATCTTGTGTTTATACGATTATCTTTGTTTCATTTGTGGGATTTGGACATTGCTCGGACCTCTGATTTATTTTACACATCTCTAATTGTTATTGGGAAGGCATTGGTGAAACAGTTTCCTGTAGTCATATGTATAATTACAGGCACAGTTATTTCAGATGCTAGCTTTTCTTTTTATTCCAAATCTATTCAAATAACTGAATTTGAATTCCTTGAAGCTGATTGTGGGATTTGAACCCTTGGTTTCAAATTACTTATTGATCTTCTACATTTCGAGTCAGTAACATAACCACGAGACTGCCTTACTTGCTATTCAAATGGGAGTTTTGATAGTGTTAGTAATAACAGACTAAAGTTAAAATTTATAAATTTAAATTAACAATAAATTATGTCTCCATGATCTCATCTAAATTTCTCATGACAACTAACTATTATTTCATACTTGATTCCTTGTGTGCAGTGTTACAAGCCATTGACTGATTTTATTGTAAACTTCGATAATGCACATTTACAAATTGGAATCTGTGAATTACATAACTTGGGACTAGTTACATTTATATTTCATAACCTTTACAAATTGATTAATTACTTAAAAATGTAAATGTTGTCAGAAACATTGAAAATATTTTATATATTATATAAATTATATTTATATAGCAAAATAACCATTTGATTTTTTTTAAAGGATCATCCTGCCAGGAAAAGGTCTTTATGAATGTGCTGCAACCAGTCTGAGATGGGTCGCAAAATCATGTACTACAATAACTTACCAATATTGTTCCTGGAGTGAATACATTTCTGATATGCAAAGGGAATGTTGGATAATTGGAAGTCCACTGTTCAATATTAATGTCCAGACGGGCAATGTTGTGGCTGTTTACCTTCCTCATTTCATTTGTGAGACAGGTACCTATAAGTATCCGCGTGGTTTTTTTTATGAATAGAATCTTACTCCTTTAAAGATTTTCTTATGTCAAGAAGTGGATCCTGTCTGACTCTTCTGATGTTGCCTAATGTTGCACCTGTGCAATTTTATCAGAAGTGGCAAATTGTAAAGCTCCTTTAAGAGATAGGTGGAACAGGTACCTGGCTGGGTCAAATGTTCTGGGCAGAGGGTTGATTTAAATAGAGAAATCCTCATTGCTTCCTTCCAGTCTGCTGCCATCAGTACATCTCCAGAATCTTAGTGGATTTTGCCCAACATGGGGACCAGTACTCCATCAGGTAGGTCCTGGTAATGTGACCCACTTGACCTGGTAATTGGCACAAACTGACTACCTACTGCTGTCAGCTGAGTAGTTGCTACTACTATTGATTCACCTCCAGTAAGAGCAGCTGAAATTGGGAATAGGGTTATGATTGATCTGCTGTGTTGTCTTCCTAAACTATGCCACCAACCATTTGGCAACAAAATTGACTGTATAGAGGTAGGAAGATTCCGCCCTGTATCTTCTTACACTGTGAATCATTTCTCCAAGTTGTTAACATATATGTTGCAGACAAAAAGCTTGAAGTTTTTTGATCAGTTCATAATCTATATGCCAAATTAATGTAGAGTATTACAGTTTAGAGGCTTACTTTCCTTATTGTTATGAGATATTTGTGATGATGCTGCTCCTTTAACAAGATTAGGTTGTCCTTGGTTTCTTTTTCAGAGCAGTTGTAAAGACACAGGTTCTGGCGTGTCTAGGTTTAAAGAGATTTAGTGCCAATTTGGTTATAGTTAACAGATACTGCCTCAGACAAAAGGCTTTTGGGTTTAACAAAAAAAGTTGTACAATGAAAGAGGAGTGGCCAATTCTTACAGCTCAGCTTTTCTCTGGTTTGGTTTGGTCAGCAAGCAGTCAGTTGTGAAACTGCTGGACCCTAAGAAGCAGGCCAATGCTGAACCTCCCTCTCTGACATCTCTCCTGCAAGAATCTGTGTTGGATTTTTCCTGTTTTTGCAAAGGGGTGTTTATGCGGATGACAAGTATTTGAAACAGCATTATTAAGGTGGGATAATTTGTTGGTTTTGTTCAGAAAGGTTAATTTATTCTACGTTCTGTTCTGTTTTGTTTGTGTTTCATTTGGTAATCTTGCAAGTAAATTCTGTTTTGTTTAAAATTAAGTGGTTCAGCCAGCTGCATCATTCCTGGAATATCCACTATACACCTGCTTAAAACAACTAGCAAAGTTGGGGTCCAGGCTACTTTCCTGAAATATTTTGAGGGGGCCTGGTCTGGCCCATTACATAATGTTCTAATTCTTTTCCTGTATTGCAATGCCGATCACATTGTTATGTTCCAGCACTTGTGCTTACTTGCAGCTCCCAGAAAATGTTCTTGTTGTTTGCTGAAAAAAAGAACTGTTCCTGCCAACATTCTTCATCAATATTTTCAAAGCATTCTCCAAAGACTAGCTGCTTGCAGCTTCACTCAGCTCCTCCCATTTTTTCACAATTCTCTATGATAGATGGCTGCAGCTGAATTGTACCGTACCTTTAAAAGCAGCCAACTATTTTTTAATGACATTAGGAGTTTGCAAAATTGACACTCCTCATGAAGTGAACTGCCGATTACCTCAAGTAACACTGGCAATCCACCTGTTCTATTTTCATTAATCAGTTGCATGCATTTTATATCTTTTTCCTACCCAAGTAACTGGATGTGCATTTTGAAATGAATCATTTTGTTGTATGAAATTTATGCTCTAAGCCAGAATTATGAGAAAATTGTAACATTTAAGGAATAGTGAATTCTAAAGATTTGCTACTTTTGCCTGTTCCCAAACAACAGTTACATTAAATTCTGCCTAACAACATGGACAGAATTGTTGCAAAGCTTTCAATAGATAATTAAAAAGCATTTCCAGGATGACAACTAGTTTGTGAAGACAAAAAAATTGTAAGTCCTTGAATATAAGAGAGCAAGAGAGGAGACTTTATGGTGTGCAGAGCTGATTAGTTGAGTTGCTAAAGAGAAATGAACTACATGTGTTCGAAATAATTGGGGCACAGAGAAATCCTACAAAGTCATAGAATCAAACAACATGGAAACAGACCTTGGGTCCATCTGGTCCATGCTGACCAAGTTTCCTAAACTAAACCACTCCCACCTGCCTGCATTTGGCCCATATCCTAAACCTTTTCAATTCACCTACCTGTCCAAGTGTCTTTTAAATGTTGTAATGTATCATTTCCTCTAGCAGTTCATTCCACATACAAACTACCCTCTGTGTGAAAGTGTTGCCCCTTAGGTCCCTTTTAAGATCTTTCTCCTCTCAACTTAACCATATGCCCTCCCTCCCTCCCCCCAAGTATTGAACTCTCCCAACCTAGGGAAAAGACCTTGCTATTCAACTTATCTATGCCCCTCGTTATTTTATAAACCTCTGTAAGGTCACCCCTAAACCTGTTATGCTCCAGTGAAAAAAAGTCCCAGCCTATCCAGCCTCTCCTTAAAACTCAAACCCTCCAGCAGTTACAATATCCTTGTAAATCTTTTCTGAACTCTCTCTAATTTAATAAAATCCTTCCAATAGCAGGGTGACCAGCACTGTGTACAGTACTCTAAAGGTAGCCTCACCAACATCCTGTACAACTTCCCAATTTCTTTACTCAGTGGTCTGAGCACTAAGCACCATCTTAATCTCCCTGTCTATCTGTAACAACTTTCAAAGTACCTGAACAACAATGTACCTGAACCCCCAGGTCTTTCTGTTCCGCAACACTACCCAGGTCCCCACCATTAATTGTATAATTCCTGCCCTTGTTCGTTTACCAAAATGCAATATTTCATATTGTTCCAAATTAAACAACATCTGCCACTCCTCAGCCAATTGGCCCAATAGATCAAGATCCCTTTGTAATCAGACAACCTTTTTCAATGTCCACTGTACCACCAATTTTGGGATATGTGCAAAATTACTAATCATGTTTCCTAAATTCTCATCCAACTTTTTTATGTAAATGACAAACAACAGTGGATCCAGCCCTGATCCCTGCAAAACACTTCTGGTCACAGGCTTCTAGTCTGAAAAACACCCTCACCACCATTTTCTGTCTCCTAGTGCCAAGCCACTTTTGTATCAAGCTTACGCTGAATCCCATGTGATCTAACTTTACTAATCAATCTACTGTGCGGAACCTTGTCAAAAGCTTTACTAAAGTCGATGTAGATTACATCTACAATTCTGCCCTCATCTATCTTTTTGGTACGTCCTCAAAAAACTCAAAGGTTTTTAAGATACGATATTCCATGCACAAACCCATGCTCACTATTCCTAATCAGTTCTTGCATCTCCAAATGCATGTAAATCCTATCTCAGAATTCCTTCCAACAAGTTACCCACTACTGATGTCAGACTCATTGGTTAATAATGCGCATGCTTCCCCTCACAGCCTTTCTTAAATAAAGGCACAACATTAGCCACCCTCCAGTGCTCTGGCAATTCACCAGTGGCTGTTGATGATACAAATATCGCTTCTGGGGGCCTCACAGTTTCTTCCCTAGCTTTGCACATGTCCTGGGATTCACTTGATCAAGTCCCAGAGATGTATCCACCTTTATGTTTTTTAAGACCTCCAGCACCTCCTCTTCTGTAATTTGGACTGTTTTCAAGATGTCAATATTTATTTCCCCTAACAGTGGATTAGCTCTATGTAGTAAGGAGTCACTACAGGGCAACCTCAATTATCCAAACAACACCGGCAGGAGTATTTTGTTCGGATAATCGAATGTTCGGATAATTGAATGCTGGGATAAAACAGTTTACCCAAACAATGGGACCTTGAGATCTTGTTCGGGTAATCCAAAATTCGGATAATCGAGGTTGCCCAGTACATAATGAGCTAAGACGAGCTCGTAAGAAGCCTGTGCACAATCAGTAGTTTAGCACAACTGAGAGTGGTGTTGAAAAGCTCACAAGCGATATTTGTTTAATACCATTGAGCAAGATAGGAGTTTGAGAAAGAATTGAAGTTAGGTTCAGGACTGACTTAGTGAGGCTAGCTATTGGTGAAGTTAGAGTTGTGGCTATGAGTGCATGCTGAAATGTAATTCAAGAGTTATGGGGAATATAGACTCAAGAACAAGGAATGATAAATGTTAAATTAATAGGCCTGCTTTCTGTCTTTCTCCATCCTTGAATGAGTGTTTCATATTATAGTTTGCCAATCCACTGAAACCCTCCCAAATCCATTCTAGAATATTTTGTTAATGCTTCCATTATCTCTGTAGCTACTTCTTTTAAAGCCTTCTGGCCAACAAGTCATGGCAAATTGTCCACCTTTATTTCCGTTAGTTTGTCAAATACATTTTACCTCAAGATAGAGACTGTTACAAGGTCTTTCCTCCTTTTTGCACCTTGCTTGTCTGTTATCTTTTGGATGTTTGTAGTATCCTCGACAATGAAGACTAATGCTACATGTTGGTTTCAGTTAAACACCATTTCTCTATTCCTTGTTGGAAGTTCAATTATATATAAGTGTGCCACACTCACTTTGTCTAGTCTTTTTTTTATATATCTGTAGAAGCTCTTGACAATTTACTTGATAATCAATTTTCTCTCTCGTTATTAGCTTGTTAGATATATGATGCTGGATACCAAAACGAATCCCAGTCCTTTCGTTACCAATGGTTTTGCTACTTTTAATTCATAAATTAATGCATCTCTTTCAAACTGCCTCTCCTTGGCTGTCTTTGGTAACCACAGGTGACTGATTGTTCTTATCAAGTTCTTCTTTGAACAGGAATAAGTTTTAGCTGGGCTATATGAAATATCTGCTTAAATGTCTGCACCGTTGATCCAAACATCTTCTCCTTGGTCTATTTTTCTAGCCTATTTATGACAACTCTTTCTTCATACCTCTGTAATTTTCCTTATTTAAGTTAAGGACACAAGTTTAAGATCAAAGTTGCTTCCCCTCAAACTGAGGAGAAAGTGAGGTCTGCAGATGCTGGTGATCAGAGCTGAAAATGTGTTGCTGAAAAAGCGCAGCAGGTCAGGCAGCATCCAGGATCCTGAAGAAGGGCTTAAGCCCAAAACATCGAATCTCCTGTTCCTTGGATGCTGCCTGACCTGCTGTGCTTTTCCAGCACCACACTCTTAACTTCAACCATATTATGTTTACTTCACCTAGGGGAGTCTTCACTATGGTGTCCTTCATTAATTCTGTCTCATTACACAATACTATTCAAGTATAATTTGCTTTCTGGTTGATTCAAGAACATGCTATTCTAAGAACTTATCCAAAAAACATACAAAAAATTCCTCATCTAGTGTGGGATTATGTTTGGCATGGACTGGTTGGACCAAAGGGTCTGTTTCCATGCTGTATGACTGTTAGGGGGCCTGTACACTGCTCCCACAAATAATTTCTTGTATTTTACATGTCTCATCTGTACTAGAATTGTTTCTACATCCTGACTTCCTGACCTTAGTTCATCACTCTCTATTATGCAAACACCACCATTAATTAAAATTTCATTTTTTTCCTGACTTTCTCTCCTTATACTCTTCAATATTCAGGACCTAATATATGTCATCCTGCAGCCATGTCTCTCTAATGGTTATATCAGATCATATTTACTTATTTCTATTTGCATGCTATAAATATGGTAAGGAATAAAGAATTCTAAGGTTTGCTACATTTGACTGTTTCACAAGAATCTGCTACATTCAATTCTGGTCACTGGAAAGTTCTGGGATCACAGTTGACTGAAAGAAGAGATAATCTGGAAATCAGGAAATATGTGAAACAAAAACAAAAGAAGCAGATTCCATGTTAGGCAAGGCTGCTGTCAGCTGTGCTGCTAAGGATGACAGAACTGCACATGTTCCATTCACATTGGCCGAGATTCCTGAAGAAGGGCTCACGCCCGAAACATCGATTCTCCTGCTCCTTGGATGCTGCTTGATCTGCTGCACTTTTCCAGCAACACATTTTCAGCTCTGATCTCCTGCATCTGCAGTCCTCACTTTCTCCCATTCAGATTGGACTCAGGGAAGTCCCAGAGCAGTAGAAAAGCTCTGTATCGTAAGAGTTCAGTGAAGTCTGAGCAGCTATGAAGGGCTTGACAGAGACCTGTGCACAGTCAATAGTTCAGAACAGCTGAGAATGAGAGTTGAAAATCTCATAAGCAGAACTTGGGGAACCATCTGCTGCAGTCAACATGACCCACAGCAATAATGCTGACATGCAACCGATTTTTGTAATATGAGGTTGAGCTCAAGAGTGGATTTTATTTTCTGTATCGCTATGCCCTATTTCTGGGAGAAATATTATATGCAGACTGTGAACAGGCTATCAGTTGCTTAACTACAATGGGATTTTCTCTATTAGTGTTGCCAGTGCTAAGGTGGATTTTCATGTTAACTCTAAGAACACTAGATGGCATAGAAGCACATAACACCACAAACCAAAAAGTCAATGTAGAACAGTCACACAAAGTTGTGCACCTCAGTTTCAAAAACAAATATTTTTCAACAAAACAGAAGTTGCTGTTTTCAACATTACAACAGGCAAAGCACAGCTGTGAGTTGGTCACGCATTTTCTTGACAAACAACAGAGTACAGGAAATGATATGACCCAGCAAATTGGAAGAAACTGAGATAACTTAAATGCTTAAGTTAGTCATCATATACTGAAGTAATAATATTTGATTTTAGAATATTAAATTAATCAATGTATGGATTTTCCATTGAGATTCCAATGTACTCATTGGGGTTTAGAAGAATGAGAGGTGATCTTATTGAAACATACAAAGTTCTTAGAGGACTTGAGAGGGTAGAAGCAGTAGGATTGTTTCCTTTTGTACGTTAGTCTAAGACCAGGGTTCAAACTAAGGGACCATCCATTGAATCAAAGATGAAGAGGAATTTCTTCCTTGAGAGAATAATGAATCAGTGTAATTCTTTACCACAAACGGGTATAGAGGCTTGGTCATCAAGTGTATTCAAGGCTGTGATAGATGTCTAATCAGTAAAGAAAGCAAGGGTTATCGCAGAAAGTTAGGAAAGTGGAGTTGAGGATTATCAGATCAGCCACAGCCTCACTGAATGGCAGAGCAGACTGAGTGGGCATCAATTTCATGATCAATTAATTATGGAAATGCACACCCTATAATTTTGGATATCTAAAGTTAAATAACCCAAGCTAGGTTTCCTGAAAATTATAATAGCTAATAAACCACTTTTTTTTTGTCAGAAGCCATTTACGTATGTAGAAATCAATTGTAATTCAAATCAGGAGGCCTGTGACCGGTGGAGTGTCACAAGGATCGGTGCTGGGTCCTCTACTTTTTGTCATTTACATCAATGATTTGGATGCGAGCATAACAGGTACAGTTAGTAAGTTTGCAGATGACACCAAAATTGGAGGTGTAGTGGACAGCAAAGAGGGTTACATCAGATTACAACAGGATCTTGACCAGATGGGCCAATGGACTGAGAAGTGGTAGATGGAGTTTAATTCAGATAAATGCGAGGTGCTGCATTTTGGGAAAGCAAATCTGAGCAGGACTTATACACTTAATGGTAAGGTCCTAGGGAGTGTTGCTGAAAATGAGACCTTGGAATGCAGGTTCATAGCTCCTTGAAAGTGGAGTTGCAGGTAGATAGGATAGTGGGTTGGGATATCTGGTCGGCATGGCTTTGTTTCCATGCTGTACATCTCTATGGGTCTATGACTCATTATGTACTTTGTATTTCAGTTTTTATGTGACTTTAATATTTGACATCTATTTTCACCTAGCAGCTCAAAATAAAAGTATAAAGTGTACGTTTCCTACCTATTGCTAAAAATGTTTTTCATAAGTAGCTGTAAATGATGTATATAGCACTTCACTAACACATAAATCTTTACAATAATTTTAGGTACAGCAGAACCAATGCAATCTATCACATACAATGTTGCCTGTCTCAGAAATAATATTTTCGTCCTGGAAACCCCATCAGAAGTCTCTTTGTCCCATGCTGTACTGAGAGATCAACCGCTTTCCATCATGGGTGTCATCGTATGTCATGTTTGCCAGGTGGCAGTGCATGCAATTATATTAATATATCAAACACTCCGAGCTGATTTATCAAATTTTCACGTATACATGCTACCAAATGATGCAGCATTAATACAGGTATTTGAGTCCATTTAATATGATTTTCCTTAATTGTGTAGGAATACCAAGAATATTTTTAATACTTTGTATCATTGAAGTTTAACTTCTGTAGCAGTGAGTACTTTTTCTATAAAGTATGTTATAAAATATATAAAGTTCAAAAATAGTTTATTATATTAAATTATTTAAAGACAAGGCTTTAAGGTGGCTGATGGTAAAATTCCCTATGTTGAACTGAACAATACATACCAAAAAGATCCTCATTTGATTACTTTCACTGAGTAAATTCATAGAATCCCTAGAATGTGGAAGCAAACCATTCAGCCCATCAGACCACACCATGCCTCCAAAGAGCATCCTACCCCATCCTTGTAACCCTGCATTTCCCATGGCCAATCCAACCTAACATACACATCTTTGGACTGTGGAAGGAAATCGGAGCGCACCCACACAGACATAGTGAGAATATGCAAACTCCAAACAATCACCCAAGGATGGAATCAAATCCAGGTCCCTGGTGCTTTGAAACAATGGTGCTAACCACTAAGCCACCATGCCATCCAAATTTGACTCAACATACTAACAGAGTGAAACAAATCATTTAGCACTCCTGTCTCTCATGATTATCCACTGAACATTGCTACCAAAAATGTTGTTAAAAAAAAGAAAGAATTTGCATTGACTTATCACTGTTCACACCATCAAAACATCATAAACTACTTTATACTCAATTCTAAACTTTTCAAAATATAGGAAATGTTGTAAAAGGGAGTTACTATCTTAAGGGGGTAATCAACATTTCAAGATAAAATCTGCCTATCTGATTATAAAGGACTGCTTGACAGCTCTTGTGGTGCAGTGGTAGCATCCCTAACTCTGGGTTAAGAGGCATGCTTTCAAATCCTACTGATCTGAAGGTGTGAGATAACATCTCTAAACAGGTTGATTAGAAATGTCTATAAAGGACTGTTTCTCAGAGGAGCTGACCAGAGTTGTAGTTGTTGTTCAGTTATCTCTAAATTATGAATGTTTCACGAACAGTAAAGCAATTCCTAAGTTGAGTCTGATGTCTCACAATTATAGATGCAGTATAACCAGAAAATAATTGTTCTGTAATAAAACTTTACTGTTTATTAACTTCAATAAGTTAGACTAATACCAGAAATGAAAGATTGGTGATAGTGAATCTATTTCTCAGCCCTCTGCCCAAAAGCCTCACTCCTAATGAAGGGCTTATTTCCAAAACATCGATTCTACTGCTGGTCAGATGCTGCTTGACCTACTGTGCTTTTCCAGCACCACACCCTTGGTAGTGAATCTACTCAAGGCTTCCAAGTTGGTTTAGCCGCATGATATCATAAACAAAGACAACAGCAAGGAATAGCTAAATATACATTGGCAGCTGTGTTGGTCATCAAAAGATTTAATTTAATTGTCTATATGTAAGAGTTAACACATCAGCCCATTTATATACAATGATCCACAAACTTCAATGAGATAATGCTCAGTAAATTTAAGTTAGCAGTAAACACAGGATGAATGGCCTCATAACTGAGGATAAAAAGCAAAGTCATCATAATGAACGTTAGGATGCCGGAGAATGTATCCTACAACTGAACCAAGCAACTGCAATATGAAGTCTCCCACAGCCTACATATGGTCTTTGAATGATGACAGCACAAAAGGATTCCACTCAGCCCGATATATCCACATCAGCTGTTTGTGAGTCTCACTCCTTCACCCATGCCAGGGAGTGCTAATGATAGTATAGGAGGGATTGAGATGTTCACAGTTATAAATCATAGGAGTGAAAAGGGGAAAGTGGTTCTTATTGTGCTAAGAGCAAAGTCAACAAGACAGAAAGAAGACGCAACATATTTTTATTATATTAAGAGAGATCATACCCTAAATTTGTTGAATTAATGTTGAGACTTAAAGGTTGTCAAGTGTAGTGCCGAAGGAGAAAGTGGCAGCCATCTGGAAGGACGGGTGTTATGAGTGATAGAAGGATAGGCAACAGTGCCATGGAGGCTATGGTTCCTGCAGAATGCTGACAGTCAAGGTGATGAGAAGATGCATCTAGTGGTGGTATCCTGCAGAGGGCTGGCGAACATGGCAGTGGATTGAATTTGGAAGCTGCTAGGGTGGAAAGTGAATACAAGATGAAATCTCTCATTGTTCTGAGAGGGAAACAAAGGGATGAGGGAAGAATTGTAGGAAATTGATTATATGTGACTGAGGATCTTCACATTTGCTCATACCCTGTTTCCTTCAAAGACTCCATGCTATTCTCCATTTTTCTTATCTTCATCACTATTATGAAGTTGAAGGTGTGTACTGTACTTTAAGAGAGACGTAATGCTGTTCTGAACTGAGAGATTACAAACACCTGTGTATATGATGAGATGGAGTCCCAGGGTGTACTAGAAAATTGAAAAATATGTAACATTTGGCTGTGAAAGGGATATCTGAGTTTTGGTTGCTGTTTTGACAACAATTCAATTTTAACCAATCAGTTTAAATTATGCCCAAGGATTCTGAAACCCAATTGAGTTTAAATTTATTGTTTTGCGAACATTGAACCAATACGACGATCCGATGTTAAGGGGGGGGGGTATAAAATACAGACCTTCTGAAAATTGGTCAAAGAGCAAATGCCATCGAGACAGAAGCAATTGGAGATATAACATCCTGGAGCTATGCTCTCCAAGAAATTAGGAAACACTCTCTATCAAAGGTACCTTTTCATATGAAACATACTTGCAGTAAAAAGAAAGAAGATGACCCAGGGAATTCAGCAGCCGGAAGAGTGAAGCCACGGAAAATGACAGTGGCTGTATGGTTTCATTGGAACAGCGAATTGTAATAGAGTGGAGGTAGATAATAAACAGTTAAAGAAGGGGTGGGCTTACAATTGTGAATAGTTGTTTAAGGTACACTTTTAGAATTTAAAAAAATGTTATTTTCTTTAAATAGTGGAATTTGGGAGTTCTCTGTCACTCATATTTTAACAGATTACGAGGTGAGGTGAGCTTTTTTGGGTGTTTGATTTAGTTAACAGAGGGGTTCCCCTCTGTGTCATAACAATCATCTCTGTTCCAATTATGCCACTTTGTACAGAGCCGCCTCCAACATGCCTTCCCTTTTCCCTAATCAAGGATTCACTGTTATCCTCTCCTCCACTGAAGTGGTTGACAGGACCCTCAGACATTCATGCAAAATTGTTTATTGTAAAAGTTGCTATATTGCCTTTCTTTTTATATTTTCTTTCTGGATAATCCAAGATGAAGAACGGGAAAAAATTGTGGCTGTAACAGCTGCTCTATTTTTGAGGTATTTTTCAGTGTTGGAGCTGATTTTCTTGAATTCTAAAAACAGTAATTACAGTTTATTAGCTGTTGCATTGTTTTGGAGCTTTTGGGAAAGAAAAAGATCAAAACAACAGCACTTTAAAAAGGAGGAAGAGAGACAAAGGCAGTGACAACATCAGAGGTGAATCAAATGGAGCAGTAAATCTGCACAGCTGTCTGACCCAGCAGTAACCTACACAGCCAACTGTCTCTGCTGCTTGGTTTCAAGTATCTCTGAACCTCAAAGTTCATCTATAAAAATTAGCAAACAGCAAAATTCACAGCCAACCTCGGGGAAACCTGTGTGGGGGAGTTCAGAGCAGGGGAGCAGCTAAATGGCTAAATTTTAAGTATAACCCTATTGATCTTGTAAATCTACAGTAGTGAGTAGAGTGGGTTCATTTTTGATCATATATTTTTATTGAGGTCTTTCTCTTGATTAAACTTTACAACAATAAAACATAGGTCGTAAGTTAGCCTGGAGCATTGTTTTTAGAGCAGTAAAACTTGTGCAGAGGAGAAGGATTCACATTTTTGGATCATTAGAATCTCTTCTGGGGTAGAAGCGACCTGTATAAGATTGCACCTGAATTGGAAGGGGACTGATATACTGGCAGAGAGATTTGTTAGAGATTTGCTCGGGAGGATTTAAACTAGTTGGGGGGGCAGACGGGAGTAAGAAGTGCGTGGGACCCAGGGAGATACAAAGGAAAGAGATCAGTTTGAGACTAGTACAGTTGGGAAAATGGGCAAGTCAAGCAATCAGGGCAGGCAGGAACAAAGCAGAGAATGAGGTAGAACTAATACACTGCATTTATTTCAATGCAAGAGGCCTAACAGGGAAGGCAGATTAACTCTGGGCATGGTTGGGAACAATGGACTGGGATATCCTAACAATTACAGAGACATGGCTCAGGGATGGACAGACTGGCAGCTTAATATTCCAAGGAAAAATGCTAAAGAAAGGAGAGGAAAGGTGGGGGGGGTGGGGGGGAAAGAGGCCTGGGAATGCAGGAGAGGAGGGAGAATGGCGTTTTATTAAGGATAACAATATGGCTGTAGTTAGGGAGGATATTCCTGGAAATACATCCAGGGAAGTTACTTGGGTGGAAGTGAGAAATAAGAATGGGATGATCACTTGATTGGGATTGTACTATAAACCCCCAATAGTCAGCAGGAAATTGAGAAACAAATTGTAAGGAGACCTGTTATCTGTCAGAATAATAGAGTTGTTATGGTCAGGGATTTTAACTTTCCAAAATAAACTGGGACAGCCAAAGTGTTAAGGGCTTAAATGGTCAAGAATTTGTATAGTGCCAACAAGAAAATTTTCTGAGCAGTATGGGGTACCTTCTAGAAAGTCCTAAACTCTTGGGAAATAAGACAGGACAGGTAACTGAGGTGTCAGTGGGGAGCACTTTGGTGCCAGCGACCATAATTCTGTTTGTTTTAAAATAGTGATGGAAAAGGATAGACTGGATGTAAGAGTTAAAGTTCTAAACTGGAAGAAAGCCAATTTTGATGGTATTAGGCAAGAGCTTTCAAAAATTGATTGGGGCAGATATTCACAGGTAAAGGGACAACAGGAAAATGAGAAACCTTCAAAAATGAGATAACGAGGGTCCAGAGACAGTATGTTCCTCGTTAAGGTGAAAGGCAAGGCTGGTAGGTGTAGGGAATACTGGACAATGACAGAAATGGAAAATTTGGCCAAGAATAAGGGAAAACATGTCAGGAATAGATAGCAGGAATCAGGTGAATTCCAAGAAGACAATAAAGGCATAGGAGTATACTAAAGAGGGAAATCAGGAAGGTAAAAAGGGGAGATGAGATAACTTTCGCACATGGAGTTAAGGAGAATCCAAAGGAATTCTACAAATACATTAAAGACAAAAAGGTAAGTGGAAGAGAGTAGGATCCCTTAAAGATTAGCATGCAGCCTATGTGTGGCACTGCAGGAGATGGGAAACATACTACACAAGTATTTTGCATCAGTGTTTACTAAGGAGAAGCATATGGATGATGGAGAACATGGGAAAATAAATAGCAACATCTTGAAAAATGTCCATATTGCAGAGGAGGAGATGCTGGATTTCTTAAAATGCATGGATAAATCCCTGAGACCTGATCAGGTGTCCCCTAGAACTCTGGACGTTAGGGAAGTGATTGTTGGGCCCCTTATTGAGGTACTCGTGTCATCAATAGCAACAGGTGAGGTGCCGGAAGACTGGAGGTTGGCTAATATGGGACCACTGTTTAAAAAAGGTGGTAAGGCAAAGCTAGGGAACTATAGACCAGTGAGGTAAAAACAATGACTGCAGATGCTGGAAACCAGATTCTGGAGTAGAGTGGTGCTGGAAAAGCACAGCAGTTCAGGCAGCATCTGAAGAGCAGGAAAACCGACGTCGATTTTCCTGCTCTTCAGATGCTGCCTGAACTGCTGAGCTTTTCCAGCACCACTCTACTCCAGAACTATAGACCAGTGAGCCTGACATCAGTGGTGGGCATGTTGTTGGAGGGAGTTCTAAGGGACAGGATTTACATGTATTTGGAAAGGCAAGGACTTATCAGGGATAGTCATTTAAATGGTCATTGGATAAACATATGGATGGTAATGGAATAGTGTAAGTTAGATGGGCTTCAGATTGGTTACGTAGGTCAGCGCAATATCGAGGACCAAAGGTCTGTACTGCGCTGTAATGTTCTATGTTCTGTGTTAGTCAACATGGCTTTGTGCATGGGAAGTCATGTCCCACTAACTTGATTGAGTTTTTTGAAGAAGTATCAAGAAGATTGATGAGGGCAGAGGGGTGAATATGATCTATATAGACTTCAGTAAGGCATTTGACAAGGTTCCTTGTGGTAGACTGGTTAACAAGGTTAGAACACAAAGATTACAGGGCAAATTAGCCATCGGGATAGAGAGCTGGCTTGAAGGTAGAAGACAGATGGTTGTGGTGGAGGGTTCCTTTTCAGACTAGAGTCCTGTGACCAGCAATGCTGCCACAAGTATCAGCGTTGGGTGTAATGCTTTTCATCACTCATATAAATGATTTGGTTAATAAGTTTGCAGAGGACACCAAAATTGGAGGTGTAGTGGACAGCAAAGAAGGTTACCTTAGAGTATTACGGGATATTGATCAAATGGGCCAAACAGTGGCAGATAGAATGCAATTTAGATAAATGTGAGGTGCTGCATTTTGAAAACGCAAATCAGGACAGGACTTGTACACCTAATGGTAAGGTCTTAGGGAGTGCTGCTGAACATAGAGACCTTGGAGTGCAGGTTCATAGTTCCTTCAAAGTGGAGTAGCAGATAGATAGGATAGTGAAAAAGGTGTTTGGCATGCTTGCCTTTATTGATGAGTGCATTGAGTATAAGAGTTGGGAGTCATGTTGCGTCTGTACAGGACATCGGTTAGGCCACTTTAGAATTCTATGTGCATTTCTGTTCTCCCTGCTATAGGAAGGATGTTGTGAAACTTGAAAGGGTTCAGAAAAGATTTACAAGGATGTTGTCAGGGTTGGAGGATTTGAGCTATCAGGAGAGGCTGAATAGGCTGCGGTTATTTTTTCTGGATTGTCCTTATGGAGGGGTTGAGGAGTGACCTTATAGAGGTTTATAAAATCATGAGGGGCATGAATAGGGTGAATGGTCAAGGTCTTTTCCTGGGTGGGTGTCCAAAACTAGATGGCATAGGTATAGGGTGAGAGGAGAAAGATTTAAAATGGATCTAAGGGGCAACATTTTACACACAGAGTGGTACCTGCGTAGAATGAGCTACCAGAAGAAGTGCAGGAGGCTGGTAAAATTATAGCATTTAAAAGGCATCTGGATGGGTATATGAATATGAAGCATTTAGGAGTATATGGCCCAAATGCTGGCAGATTAATTTAAGACATCTAAATGGATGGCATGGATAGGTAGGACTGATGGCTCTGTTTCTGTGCTGTACAACTCCATGACTCTCTAATTTTTAGCTTGTTCTATAATTTTTCAGGAAGTTGACCTCCAAGAAAAAGAAATAAGGTCACTGAAAATTCAAAGATCCGGACAAATAATATCTCTTAATTATGGTAAAAAGTATAAGATGACATCTTTTGGAAATGTAACTATTACTCCAGTGGTAAGTAGAATACATTATACAGGTTTAAGTGTTGTGCAATCTAAGTTAGTCAAAGATTTAATACGTCATTCATTTATTAATTGACATGGGGATCCGATTGGCTGGTTTGTAATGCAGAGTAATGCCAACAGCGTGAGATCAATTACTGCAGTGACAGATGTTTGCAAGAAGGATTCTCCTTCTCAATCTCTCTTCTTACTTGAAGTGTAGTGACCCTCAGTTAAACTCACGACCAGTCATCTCTGTCTAATGAGACAGCAATCCTATGATATGACTATGGCAACTTCACGTTTTCTTTTTAAATAGTACATTTATCAATGTTATACTAGTCTCCCAGATAAAGATATCGCAGAAATTTTTATATGGTAAGCAAAATCTTAAAAATTACTTAAGTCATGGTTCTGAATGAAAAGCCTTTTTCTAAATTGAAAAAGACAATGCAGACATTAACAGAAACAAGGGGGGAAACAGTGAAGGCTTTGATCACAATTTTTTAATCTTGTTTTGGCATTGGCGTGTTCCAGAGGACCATTGTCCTGCTCACTTTGTTTGTAAGGAAATAAAGGATAGACCGAGTAATTATATGCCATGAGCTTAACCTTGGTGATGTACAAATCGTCAAAGTGCAGTGTGTGATTAATAAGGCTCTTGTGACGCACCTTGACACTTTTTTTGCCTTCTTACAGCAAATAGTTCTGTTAGCCCAGCTGTGCAATTGATTTGCTAGTCCTGTATGTTTAATCATACATCATAATTGATCACTTGCTTTAGTTTATAAAGCCTTGAATTAATAGTTAACTATTATTTTCCTTCAAATTGAGTACTATGCCTGGAAAACCTCACAATGCCATTTTCCCTCACTTGATGTATGACTTAGCCCTGTTTGGCCACATACCGCATTATATCTTTCCCCACTTCACATTTACACAAAATTGATTTTCACCAATTTGAAACCATGACCAATGTTCCCTGATCCTGTCCCTTACTTCTAACTCAGGGAGACTGAAGCCACTTGTAACTTCTACTTTCCAGTTATGATAGTTAATTCAACACAAAATTGTGATCTAGACCTGGATTTTTATTTAATCGATGACTTGGCTACTGTCTAATTTAGCAAAGATTTTGATTGACCTTCTGACTTTCCAGTGTTCTTTCAGTGTCAAAGCTAAAAATGAATTAATGATGTTGATGAAATGGTGTAAGGGATTTGCCTAGCTGTAATTTCATCACATGCACACCCTGCAAGGTTATATTATATGTTATTAAGTTAATTTTATATATATAATCTAAATTAATTAGGGGACTCAGAAGAAACTTTTTAACTCTTAGGTGAAGAATTTAATTCTACAAGTAGCAGTTGAAGCAACCAGCATAGATGCATTTAAGGGGAAGCCAGTTAAACACATAATGGACAAAATAATACAATCTGTTAACGAAGTTCATTGGAAGTCTTGGAAGGCACTGAGTATACCAGGTCTTGTGGTGCTGTGCGCAGCATTTCAGCCTCTGAGCTGATAATATTTAATAATATATATATATCAATATTATCCAGGATGTGATAGGCTTAGAAGGTACATTCATGACCATAACCACTGTTACTGCTTACACCTACTATAGTATAATTAACAATCATTTCCTGTCAACCCAATTTACCAAACTTCTTGTTAATGACAGGATATAAAATTCTGCTACTTCAGGTATAATCAAAAACAACCATTCTTTGAAGTCAGCTGCATGGATATGAAGTACAATATTAAATTGAGTTTGACAGAAAGAAACAAAATCAGTGTTTTATGGGAAATTCTGGTAAGACCAGGTAAGTCTTGATCATCTTATTCAACTGAAGTTGAACATAAACAAAGTGGTTCTTTATGTTATTAAATATATAACAAGAAGTTAAACTGCTTTGCCAGATGGATTCTATAGGTAAAACAGATGATATTGAAGTTGGATACTGAGTGTAAAAGTGTTAAATACCAGTGAATTTTCTGCATTCATATCATGTAATAGATATATTCCTGAATAGACAGAAAAGCAGTCACTGTTAAAAGTTCACATTAAGGTTTTCAGCAAACCAACAAAAATTAAATATTTATTATTGAGATAATTCAAAGCTCCATGGCTAAAAGTGGGCAGAATTAGTTTCTACATCACATGTAACTGAAAAGAATGTTATGTAACTGAAAAGAATGTTATCCAACTGGCCAAACTCAGCAAGTTTTCAATGAAATTATTTTTATGCCTCGACAAAGAAAAGAAATTTTTATTGTAATGATGACAAGAACTAAATATAAAATAATTATAATAAAGTACTAGGGAATTCAGAAGAAACTTCTTAATTAAGTGAGTGATTTGAGTGAGGAACTCACTACCACGAGTAGCAGTTGAAGTGACCAGCTTGGATGCATTTATGGGGAAGCCAGTTAAATCCATAATGGACAAAATAATAGGATCTGTTAATTAAGTTCATTGAAAATCCTGAAAAGCATTGAATCTATCAATCCATAGGGAGGTCTTGTGGTGCTCTGAGCAACATCACAGCCTCTGAGCGTATATTATAATATTTAATAATATATGTAACATTTAATAATATACTGGATATGATAGGCTTGGGAAATACATTCATGACTTGAACAACAGGTTGGTAATTAATCAACAAGTCATTCCAATACATCTACAGTGGGTAGTAAGATCAGGCGAGTCTCCTAGTCAGCCAGAACCGTGTGATAGCTGCAGCACAGCAGCCGCACTACATTAGAAGACTCCAGATGCAAGTTCTGTAATCCGTGCCGTATCCTCCTTGTTTTGAAGTAGTGCTAGAAGAAGAAACATATCCATGGAAATGAACAATATCTACCCTACATTATGAAGAGTGAGAAGCGATAAAAATTTTAAAAACTGAAGTTCATCACAAGGAGTCAGTAAAAACTGAAGCGGACCACTAAGACTGAAAGTGGATTGGAAACATAACACCAATTTTTAGAAAAGGGTGATTCAATCAACTATAGCCCTGCAACATAATTGCTAAACAGAATTGATAATGAGAAATAAACCTGAGGACTATATGAACGACAATGATTTGGCCAACACGGTTTCTAAAGGAGACATTGCAGTCAACTCAACTATTTGACTTTCCAAGAAAATAATACCCTCAGTGGAATAGTGGAAAACAGTATAATGATGTACACTTTCCACATTTGTCAATAAAATTCCACAGAAAAGACTAATGCTCAAATTTTATGTAGTGGGAATCAAATCTACATGGTTGCAATCTTAATGATGGATTGGAATTATGGGCATAAATTCATCAGCTGATCATCAAGGAGGTCATAAAGGTCACAGACATGCTGATTTAAATGCAGGTAGAGACCACAAGAAAATTGGAACTGGATGGAGTTGACAGAAATTTGAAAGATCTTGCTAAAACTCTATTGTTCTCTGATAAGCTTACTATGAGAAATGTGCTCTGTTTTTGTCATTGAGACATAGAAGAAATGTTTAGTAATGAACAGGATTCTGAAAGCCATTAGGCTGTAGTATGAGGCTGAAGAATTGAGTCACAGGAGTGTCCAGACAGATTAGATTCCTTAAGCCTTGATACAAAGGCTAAAACAGGCAAATAGCCCTTTCGCCTATATTTTAAGATTTTGCAGATGATTCAGAAAGAACTAAAAAAAAATTCAAAAGGTCACTTCCTATATTTGAGAGGCACAGGAGACAACAGACAAAATTGTAGCTATCTAGAGGAGCTGGGATCAGAGGTAAGCAAACCTGCAATGAACATTGGCTGTCTTGCTGGTTTGCCAGGCTTTTCAGAACATACCATTTTGGGATTAAACAGCTAAGTGTCCACAAATGATGGGTGGCCAGTTAGCATCTAAAAAGTGCCCACTTCCATCTTTCATGGAATTTTCCACACAGTTGGTGGGTCCAAACAGTGTCCAGAATAGGACTGCTGAAAGGAGGTAGCCTTCCTGTGGCTGACCGAGGGTTAGAATTCCATAAAACATGCTAAGCCCAGTTCCTCCTATGAGCCCTGCTGAGCCATAATCAATAAATTACTGCACCAAATTACTCCCTCCACAATTGTATTCACACAGCTATTGCCAGTGCCCAGATTTTATTGAATAAATTTTATAAACTTTGACACTGTTGGCCATCTTGTGGCATGTGCCTTTTCTCTGAGCTTCATTGGCAGCCAGTCTGTCAGGTCTGAACACTTTCCGATTGGTCCTTCAACCTCAGGAAACCAATGATTATCCTTAATTGGATGCAGTGTGTTCCCTGCCATCATTGGTCAAACCTTCAAATATCACTTGGAATATTTTATTTTTAATGCCAGTTGGGTTTGATCCTGACCCCAGGCTAAACATCCAGACCCTCTGAACAATCTGGACAGAATCAGGGCCTTACTTCCTGCTCCTGTTCTCTTGGGCAATGCCAGCTATATTCAAATTATTTACCAATACTTATGAAAAAAACTATTAAAAAGAGAAAATAAAGTTTTAATATCTTCATTGATTATAGAATTTTTAAAGTACATATTGAATTAACTTTTTGTGAAAGATGTATGCTCCTCAAATTTTCTTAAAAAATTGTACTTTTATTTGTAGATATGTTTAAAAAGCTAAAGAAGGGTGTGGACTTTATTCAAAGACACAAAAAGGAAATTATTTGTTGTCTTAAAATGTCTCAACCAATTTGGTCACATTTGCGAACCAAAAAGGTCATTAGCATAGATGAAGAACGTGAAGTTGCCTCTCACATTACAGAAGCACAACAGAATAGAGCCCTTGTTCAACTAATAATGAATCGGGGAGAAGAAGCGGAAGAAGAACTGTACAATGCACTGCTGGAAAACGATCCTTACTTTGTGAATGATATGGAATGTAATTATTCAGATAAATTATGCAACAACTGTATAAGGCGATGGAGTTTAACTGCTTTACAGGAAGATAACATATCTGTACAGGAAACAAATAACAGAATTGTAAGAAAGTTGCTAACTCGTTTGTGTTTTGTAGCTAGTGGTATGATTGCAGGCTATCTGCTTGGCTACAACTTTTCATAGATGCTGTTCTTTACAGAATTACACCACAGTATATCCTGAAGCTCTCTGAAGATGAGTTTTCCATTCCAAACAAAAATACTGTTCCTTATAATTTTATCTAAACATATTCCTCTAGTTTTCCCTCCCCACTAAGAAATTCATTACTTAATGCGATATAAAATTTTAAAGCTGCTCTGTCGACAGTGGGAAAATCATTTGCCTTTCATTGCATTGTAATTTTTATTTCCCTCATTCCCTGACCGGTTATAAATATTCAGTTTAATTTTTATTGTTTATGAACTCAACTGCAGTGATGTCTGTTTCATGACACTAAGTACAATAAATGTGCAACAAAAATTAAAATCTCATTCCATTTTGAGTTACTTGTAATGTAAATAAAATTATATCCCTCATTTTAAACCACTATCAAGCTGCATTGTTAATTCTTTAAAAATAGAGGAATGTAATGACAGAGCAGAAATGTGGGGAAAAGATCAAGCTAATGGAAGTGGGTTTTTTTTTACAATATCCTGCTCAATATTTATGCTATTATCTATTATGAAAGGTCAAATCAAACATTTAAATCGGCAAACGTACAACATTGCAAGGTTAAATTCCCTACATTTAAAGTTGGAGGAACACCTAAATTCCAAGTATATCAGAGAGGGAAAAGGTACAATACCATACCTGCATTTGTAAATTCCCACTTTCAGCTACATGGAATTTCTAGGATTTCCTCAGGAAGGGAAGGGATAGGTTAAAACATTTCCACCTTTAGCAGGCACAAGCATTCAATTGCAATTAAGTTAGATGGAATGACATAACAGTCCCAAAGTAAGCCTCTTGTTTCCAACCCACTATCAAATCTGATGAGCTAAGAATAACAGTCAGCAAGTCAAGCCCCAATTGAAGTCCAGCCAATGCACAATTGCAATAGCAGTTTAGCTTATATTCTATTTGCAAGGTTACCTGTGAACATGGGCAAGTTCAAGTCCAATTAAATTTACTATTTGTCTGATTTGTATCTAGACAATGTTTGGAAGAGAATAATTGTCTTTATGGGTGGCAATATAATAATATTGCAATTAAGTTTTCTAAAAAAAATCACTGGATCTCCTCTTGTATTATTTATGGTAATTAACTCAATACAAATGTCTTGAGGGCAAGTATTTTAATCTATTCAGCATGCAATATGTAGTTTCAAAAATACACAGTGCATTCATTTTCTTTAACATCTATTCTGTAATCGTCAGAGACTAGTGTTTATTTACGCTGCATTACCAGATTGGGGTTGGGGTAGTTTGCTGCCATTATCTTCTTTCCATGACTCGGTCTAAGAGCCGATTGAGTTTACAGTGGTAAAGAAAAAGCACGAGTGAGTCTTAATGAGGTGTATTCTATTGCATGATAACAATGAGGTTCAAGTTAGATGTTTGAGTGGATTGTCCAAGGAGTGACAGTGCAATCTCATTAGTTTGCCATTCAGATTTTTTTTTGAAAGAAGAAAACGCCACATTTCTGAGAAGCAATTCCACTCAGGGCTCTTATCAGACACAAGACACAGGACTACTGCTCCTCGGATGCTTCCTGAACTGCTGTGCTCTTCCAGCACCATTAGTCCAGATTCTGCCAAGTTGGTTCCAAAATTAGCTCAGTGACAGAAAACAAAGGATGGACATCTTTGTGAATGATAAGTCATTTCCAGTGGCGTTCTACAAGGCTTAGGGTTGTTTGTGGTGTATATTAATGTTTTAGATTTAAATCCAAGAGTCATGGTTGGTAAATACACAGACAACACAAAAATTGGCCAGATAGTTGATAATGAAGGGGATGGCAATTGACTGCAGGATAACTTAATCGTGAAGTGAGATTATTCAGGATATTGATGGAAATTGATATTTAAAGGCTGTATCTGCTAATTGAGCATGTGTGCTATGCCCCACTTAATTTCATGCAAGTGCATTTTAACTAGGTTCATCTTGAAAGTGGATGTGCTGTGAACAGGATAGGAGGGAACTTCCTGGCCTCCCCCTCCTTCTGGGCCATTATCCTTCCTGCATCCTCACTTCCTCCATGCCAAATCCTCACTCCACCTCATTCTGCATCTTCACCCCATATCTTCATTCCCCCTGCATACTAACTCCCTTCGTATCCTCTCTCCCCCATGTCCTTACTCCCCCTCCATGTCCTTAATCCCCCTCCACCCCCACCCCCCCAATCTATAAAGATTGGATAGGCTATTGTTGTTTTCCTTAAAAGAGAGGAGGCTGAGTGGTATTTAATCGAGGTGTACAAAATAATGACGTGCTTGAATAGAGCAGACAGAAAAGTTCAATTTCCTCTTGCAGAGAGGTCAATTACCAAAGAGAACAGATTTAGGTGATTTGTAGAAGAATGAGGGGACATGAGGAAAAACCTTTCTATCCTGATGGTGATGGGTGTTTTGAATGCAATATCCAGTTTCATTTAAAAGGAACATGGACCTGCACCTGAAGCTCAGTAACCTGCACAGCTACAGAGTGAGTGCTGAAAAGTGAGATTAGAAAGGACTTTTAGTTTAATCAATCAGAGTCAGATACATTAGGGACATTTAAGCGACTCTTGGATCAGCACATGGAAGTTAATACAATGAAGGTTATATCGATTAGCCTGATCTTAGAATAGGATAAAAGTCTGGCACAACATCGAGGGCCGAAGGACCTGTATTGTGCTGTACTGTTCTGTATTCTAATCAGAACAGACACAATGGACTAAATGGGATTTTTCAGAGCTGCAGTTTTTCTACGGTTCTATAAAGTTACTCTGAGCTTATAGACATAGAGACATAAAGATGTACAGCGTGGAAACAGACATGGTATCCCAACCCAATCTGTCCCGGCCTATATCCCTCCAAACCCTTCCTATTCATATACCCATCCAAATACCTCTTAATTGTTGCAATTGTACCAGCCTCCACTACTTCCTCTGGCAGCTCATTCCATACACGCACCATCCTCTGCGTGAGCTTCTTCTTGCTTCCACTAGAATCTGAATAATTTTCCAAAATCCAGTCTTCTTTGAACTGTAATAAATCTAATAAAAAATCATCAGTAAGACCAACAAAAATTCTGTCTATATTAAATTCTGATTTCAAAGCTCCAGTCATAGTTCTCCACTAATTTGTAGAGATCATTCATGAAATTATGCGTGGGTTCCCCTAGATGCTGAACTATTCAGGTAAATTTTGCTGTTAAAGAATTTTATTAGTTCTTATGTTAATCATCAAAAGCTCAAACATCATCAAAAGTATCTTTGCATTATTTTATACACAGTTAAGCTATAACATCATCAGCTCTACATCTTATTGAAATCAAAAGTGTATCTATTTGCTCAGCTTGTGATTTAGTGTCTAGCTTAGAAGCAATTATGTTTCTTAAGAATTTAGATAAATGTGAGGTGTTGCATTTTTGAAGGCAGACCAGGGCAGGACTTATACAGTTAATGACAGGGCTCTGGGGAGTGTTGCCAAACAAAGAGTCCCACGGATACAGATGCATAGTTCCTTGAAAGTGGAATCACAAGTAGACAGGGTGGTGAAGAAGGCACTTGGCACATTTGCCTTCATTGGTCAGTGCACTGAGAATATGACTTGGGATGTCATGTTGTGGCTGTACGGGAAATCAGTGAGGCCACTTTCAGAATACTGGTTTCAATTCTGGTCTCCCTACTATAGGAAAGATGTCCCTGCTACAGGAAAAATGTTAAACTTAAAAGGGTTCAGAAAAGATTTACATGAATGTTGCCAGGTTGGAGGATTTGAACTATAGGGAGAGGCTGAAGCTTTTTTTCCCTGGAGTGTCAGAGACTGAAGGGCGACCTTATAGAGGTTTTCAAAATGAACCATGGATAAGGTGGATAGCCAAGGTCTTTATCCCAGGGTAAAGGAGTCCAAAGCTAAAGAGCAAATGTCTAAGGTGGGAAGGGAAAGATTTAAAAGAGACCTGAGTGGCAACTTTTTCACACAGAGAGAGATGCATGTTTGGAACAAGCTGCTAAAGGAAGTGGTGGAGGCTGGAATAATTACAACATTTAAAAGACATCTGGATGGGTGCATTAATTGAAAAGGGTTAGAGGCATATGGGGCAAATGCTGGCAAATGGAACTTGATCAGTTTAGGATAAGTGTTTAGTGCAAACAAGTTGAACTGTTTCTCAAAGAAGCAAAGACTGATTAGGGATGGGCAGCATGGCTTTGTGCGTGGGAAATCATGTCTCACAAACTTCATTCAGTTTTTTGAGCAAGAAAATAAATGAGGGCAGAGTGGTATACATTGTCTACATGGACTTCAGCAATGCTCTCAACAAGGTTCTGCATGGTATACTGGTTAGTAAAGTTAGGCCACATGGGATCCAGGGAGGTCCAGCTAACTGGATACAAACTTGGCTCGATAGTTGGATAGAGGGTGGTGATAGAGGCTTGTTTTTCAGACTGAAGGCCTGTGACCAGCAGTTAGAATATAAGAAGCGTGGTTAGTAAATTTGCAAATTACATCAAAATTGGCAGTACACTGGACACTGAAGAAGGTAATCGAAGAGTACAACCAGATCATGATCAACTGTGCCTATGCACCGAGGAATGGCAGATGGATTTCAATTTAGGTAAATGTGGAGTGTTGCATTTTTGTAAGACAAACCAGGATAGGGCTTACACAGTTAGTGATTGAGCCTGGGAAGTGGTTTCGAATAGAGAGGACCAGGGGTTCAGCTATATAGTTCCTTGAAAATAGCATTTTGCATGCTTGCCTTCATTGGTCAGAACATTTAGTATAGGAGCTGGGATGTCATGTGCGGCTGTAGAGAACATTGATGAGGCCATTTTTGGAGTACTGTGTGCAAATTTGTTCGCTCTGGTTTTGGAAGGTTATTATTAAATTAAAAAGAGTGCAGAAAAGATTTACAAGGATGTGACTGGGACTAGAAGGCTTGAGCTGTAAGGAGAGGCTGGATAGGTTGGACCTTTTTCTCTGGGGTATATGAGGTTGAGGGGAAATCTTATAGTAGTTTATAAATATCATGAGGGGCATAAGATGAATAGCAAAGGTCTTCAAAACTAGAGGGCATAGTTTTAAGGTGAGAGGTGAGAAATTTAAAAGGGACCTGAGGGCACTATTTTCACACACAGGGTGATGCTTATTAGGAATGAACTGCCAGAGGAAGTGATAGATGCAGATACAGTTACAATATTTAAAAGACATTTAAACAGGTAAATGAGGAAGAAAGGCATATGGACCAAACACAGGCAAGTGGGATTAGTTTAGTTTGGGAAACTTAGTCAACATGGATGTGTTGGACAGAACGTGTTGGTTTGTTTCTGTTGTAAGACTCTAGGTATACAATTCTGTGTTTTATTTACTCTATTCTGACAGTAAATCTGTTAGACAGGTATTACCTCTCCAGCGATTTCTTCTTCATGTGATAATTTATTCTTCTGAATTTAAAGCTATTTCAATTTTGCAGTATCTAAATGCTTCTTTAATCCCTTTCCAAGCATATTCTTACTTCTTCCATATAGTGTTGCTGACTTATTTATTAGGTCCACCATATTGAGATTGTAGCTACATTGTAAACGTTGCTCAGCACGTTTCTCATAACTTCTAGATTCATTGGACATTTATCAAATCTAAGAATTGTTATGGACTTGACCAGACCACTTAGAACATTCTTAAGCAGGCAGCCCAGACTATAACTTTGCAATTTACTGCAGTAAGTTTGCAGTGAAAATCACCCGGAGTAAGTTAACAAGGTTGACTATCGGGTTTTAAATCAGACAAAAATTTATTCACAAAATCACACAATGAAACTCAAAGAGCAGAATAAAGAACCTCTACAGAACTCAGTCTATCCAAACTAGATTTAATTATGCTGTTCTGAATATACACAACAGTCCCAATAAGCAAATTCCCTTAAAACACAGTAAACAAAAAGGAACAGATGCTTACAGGTTGAAGTTAGAAGAGCAGAGAGAGAGAGTTTCCATACAGCTCACTGTTCAACTCTCAACTCGTTCTGGGCTGAACTGCTCAACTAGAGAGCTGACCACTCCCCTCTCATTATGCAAGTCACTTCTAAAACATGAACACTTTAGCCTGAAATCTCATCTGTTGACATATAAACAAAAAGGCCTCTCAATACCCTTTAATCTCTGTGCCAAACCAGTCTAATCAGAGCCAGGAGCGGTTTATTACCCTTCTGAAAAGAAACAAGGACGCAGTAAGCTTGAGAAAAGGAACAGCTTTTTAAAAAAAAGGGACCAGCTTGTGACAGAATAATCAGCAGATGAACTGCATGAGTGGCAATGATCCTATGCCATTCAGACCATTTACTGTCTCTCTCTCTCTCCCCAGATGTTGCCTGAGCAGCTGAGTATTTCCAGCAATTTCCACTTCAAATTACCAGCACTCACTGTACTTCATTTTTGTAAAGAAGCACAGAAGTTGAATGGCAGTTTGAAGGTGAAGATAAACTTGGCTTGAGATAGCAACAGCAGACAACAAATTTCTGGCAAGCACAAATGTTGATGCATCAGTCAACTTTTAGCTCTTTGTATCAACCATGTGCAGCAGTAGATCATTCACATCACTGCGAGGGGGATGGAAATGCTGGATAGACTTGGCAAGGGATGTTCTGCAAACTGTGAGACTCTCTTGTTCGACCTTAGTTGCAGAACTGTCTGGATGTCACTTTATCAGAAGGACATGAACACATGGGAGAGAGAGAGAGTACAGAATGGTTTCAGGGATGAGAAACTTCAGTGACATGGATAGATTGAAGAAGTTGGGAGAGAAGATGGCTAAGAAGAAATTTGATAGTTTTCAAAATTATGTGCTGATTGATAAAGTAGATCAGGAGAAACTTTTCCCACTTGTAAAAGGAACAAAAAATGAAACAGATCAAATTTAAAGAAATTTGGAAAAGAAGCAAAAATGAGAAAAAGTGTTTTCATTCACCGAATAGTTAGATTGTAGAATGTACTGCCAGATGTGTGATGGAGGTGGCTTAAATTGAGCTATTCAAGAGGACATTGAATAATTACATGCATAGAAATAATATGCAAAGCTTTGTCAGGGTGACAGGAGCAGGGGAGTAAAGGTAAAAAGCACAAGCACTGTTGTTAGTCTCCTGCACAGCCCACAGGAGGGCTTACATAATGCAGTTAAATTTTACAAAGTGTATATTCAAACAACCAAACAGCAGACTAAACAGATGTCAGGCATTCTGATTGGCTCTGTCCAATACTTACAGAAAACCCAGCAATCTTTATATCACTGCAATCACACAAGTTATTTACATTTCATTTTTGTACAAGAAATATAAATCTTGTATCTTAAGTATTTCTCTTACGCTGTGTACAGGAATGTTTAGATTTTCTACTGTGTTTCTTAGTCTGATACAGGCCTGACGTGTTCCTCTCCAACCATTTCTGGGTATTCAAAGTATGCTAAAATATGCCTTATTGTACTATGCTGTAATGTGTCATCTCACTGATGTTTCATAATCCTTTTTCAGAACATTTTCTTGAAGTTGCACTGCAATGGTCTTACTCCCAGCAGTGGTCAGGATCAGGGGCGCAAGATGTACTGGGAAATAGGTAGGGCATGTCAGAAAGGCAAGGGTACGTTGATCAGGGGGACTACAATATGCAGGTAGACTGGGTGAATATTGTTGCCGGTGGATCCAAGGAAAGGGAATTCACGGAATGCTGACAGGATGGCTTTTTGGATATTGCAGTTCTTTCAATTGATATTTCTTGCGTATTTTGTGATTGATTAAAAGTTTCCTGTTAGTCGGTTAGGTGAATAAGATCATAGCGACGTCATAGAATCATAGACATGTACAGCAAGGAAACAGACCCTTCAGTCCAACCTGCCCATGCTGACCAGATATCCCAACCCAATTTAGTCCCAACTGCCAGCACCCAGCACATATCCCTCCAAACCCCTCCTATTCATACACCCATCCAAATGTCTCTTAAATGTTGCAAGTTAATCTTCAATCTTCTTTGTTACCTCTTCAAAAAACACAGTCAAGTTTGTGAGACATGATTTCCCACACACAAAGCCATGTTGACTTTCCTTGTCTTTCCAAATATACATACATCCTGTTCCTCAGGATTCCCTCCAACAACTTGCCCACCACTAAAGGCAGGCTCACTGATCTATAATTCACTGGCCTGTCTTTACCGCCCTTTTTAAACAGTGGCACCACGTTTGCCAACCTCCAGTCTTCCGGCACCTCATCTGTGACTATCGATGATACAAATATCTTAGCAAGAGGCCCAGCAATCACTTCTCTAGCTTCCTACAGAGTTCTCGGGTACACCTGATCAGGTCCTGGGGATTTAACCACCTTTAACCGTTTCAAGACATCCAGCACTTCCTCCTCTGTTATCTGGACATGTTGCAAGATGTCACCATCTATTTCCCTATAGTCTATATCTTCCATGTCCTTTTCCACAGTAAATACTGATGCAAAATATTCAATTAGTACTTCCCCATTTTCTGTGGCTCCACACAAAGGCCGCCTTGCTGATCTTTGAGGGGCCCTATTCTCTCCCTAGTTACCCTTTTGTCCTTAATATATTTGTAAAAACCCTTTGGATTCTCCTTAATTCTATTTGCCAAAGCTATCTCATGTCCCCTTTTTGTCCTCCTGATTTCCTTGTTAAGTATTCTCCGACTTCCTTTATACTCTTCTAAGGATTCACTCGATCTATCCTGTCTATACCTGACATATAATACTAGAAATTGTTAACTCACAAATGCATATAAATTAATTAAATAAGTACAGATGGCTGGACAGGTGATGTGCTATAGCTGTATGATGTGGGAGCTGGCTGATCCCATTGGGAACAGCAGTGACCAAATCTGCAGCAAGTATTGGTTGCTGGAAGAACTCCAGATCAGAATTGATGATCTGGAATCTGAGCCTCAAACACTGCGGCACTTCCGGGAGGGGGAGAGTTACCTGGGCGCTTTGTTTCAGGAGGGAGTCACACCCGGTAGATTAAGTAATTCAAATTCAGTCAGTGATCAGGGACAACATGGTGTGACCGTAAGTGAGGCAGGTAGGTGGATTTTGAGTTCAGGAGTGGAGGAGCCTCAGCCCTTGACCTTGTTCAATGGGTATGAGATGTTTACTCCCTGTATAGATGAGGAAAAGGGCTGTGGACATGATGAGCCAGCTGACCACGGCACCATGGTGCAGAAGGCCATTCAAGAGGGGAAGCAAAAAGATGTTGTTGCTATAGAGGATTCCATAATTAGGGGGACAGATAGTATCCATTGTGAGCTGGATCAGGTGCCCACGTGGTATGTTGCAGGACATCTCCAACCAACTTGAAAGGCTATTGGAGCGGGATGAAGAAGATCCAGTTGTTGTGGTCCACGTTGGCACTAACAACATAGGCAAGGCTAGGAAGGACGACTTGTTTGGAGATTATCAAGCACTAGGAAGGAAATTGAACAACAATCTCTGAATTACTGCCCAGTCACGTGCTAATTGACATAGGGATAAGAAAATTAGGGAAGTATACACGTGGCTAAGAGATTGGTGTTGGAAAGAGGGATTCCATTTCCTGGGGCATCAGCATTTGTTTTGGAACCAGGGCAATCTGTACCAATGGGACAGTCTCCACCTTAACCGATCTGGAACCAGTGTTCAAGCGAATGGATAAATAGGGCGGTCACAAGGACTTTAAACTAGTGAGTCGGAGGGGGGAAGGGAAAGGGAAAGCAACAGGGAATATGGAGTCAAGTAGAAAGATAAGCAGCAGGTTAGCATGTGTGCAGGGTTTAAGTTCAAAGCAGACTAGGAATGAAGCAAAAAGGAAGGATAACTTAGGGCATACTACTAGCGATGTTGGAAATCACTAGGATAAGAAAATTAGCATTAAGGCGCTTTACCTGGATGCTTATAATATTCATAATAAAGTAGATGAATTAATGGCACAAATCATCGTGAATGATTATGATGTGATGGGCATCACAGAGACGTGGCTGCAGGGTTTCAGGACTGGCAGTTAAACATCCAAGGATTTACAACTTATCGAAAAGACAGGGAGGTGGGCAGAGGGGTTGCCTTGCTGGTTAAGAATGAAATTAAATCTATGGCACTGAATGACATAGGGTCAGATGATGTGGAGTCTGTGTGGATGGAGTTGAGGAACCACAAAGGTAAAAAGACCTTAAAATAAGATCTTTAAATAAGGATAATTACAGAAACATGAGAGAGGAACTGATGAAAATCAACTGGAAGTAGAACCAAGCGAAGAAGACAGTAGAGCAACAATGGCAGGAGTTTCTGGGTATAATTGAAGAGCAGGACAGAGGTTCATCCCAAAGAAAAGAAAGATTATTCAGTGGGGGAAGGTGGATTGGACAGCCAAGGCTGACAAAGGAAGTCAGGAAATTTATCAAAGAAAAAGAGAGAGCCTATGAAGTGGCCAAGAGAATTGAGAAATCAGAAGGTTGGGAAGACTACAAAAACAAGCAGAGGATAACAAAGAGAGAAATAAGGAAGGAGAGGATCAAATATGAAAGCAGGCTAGCCAGTAATATTAGAAATGATAGTAAAAGTTACTTTCAATACATAAGAAACAAACAAGAGGCAAAAGTAGGCATTGGGCCACTCCAAATTGATGCAGGAAGGCTAGTGCTAGGAGATAAGGAAATAGCTGAAGAACTTAATAAGTACTTAGCGTCAGTCTTCACAATGGAAGACATGAATACTATCCCAGCAATTAAGGAGAATCAGGGGGAAGAGTTGAGTATGGTAGCCATTACAAAAGAGAAAGTGCTAGAAAAGCTAAAAGGTCTAAAAAAATGATAAATCTCCTGGCCCCGATGGCCTACATCCTAGAGTTCTGAGGGAGGTGGCTGAGGAAATAGAGGAGGCTGTGATCTTTTGAAAATCACGAGTCAGGGAAAATCACAGATGATTGGAAAATCGCTGTTGTAACCTCTTGTTCAAGTAAAAAATGAGGTCTGCAGATGCTGGAGATCACAGCTGCAAATGTGTTGCTGGTCAAAGCACAGCAGGTTAGGCAGCATCTCAGGAATAGAGAATTCGACGTTTCGAGCAGAAGCCCTTCATCAGGAATAAGTGAAGGGCTTATGCTCGAAACGTCGAATTCTCTATTCCTGAGATGCTGCCTAACCTGCTGTGCTTTGACCAGCAACACATTTGCAGCACCTCTTGTTCAAGAAAGGATCAGGACAAAAGATGGAAAATTATAGGCCGATTAGTCTGACCTCAGTTGTGGTAAAATTCTAGAATCCATCATTAAGGATGAGATTTCTAAATTTTTGGAAGTGCAGGGTTGGATTAGAACAACTCAGTATGGATTTAGTAAGGGGAAGTCGTCCCTGACAAACTTGTTAGAATTCTTTGAAGAGGTAACAAGTAGGTTAGACCAGGGAAACCCAGTGGATGCTATCTATCTAGACTTCCAAAAAGCCTTTGATCAGGTGCCTCATGGGAGGCTGCTAAGTAAGATGAGGTCCCATGGTGTTCGAGGTGAGCTACTGGCATGGATTGAGGATTGGCTGTCTGACAGAAGGCAGACAGTTGGGATAAAAGGTTCTTTTTCGGAATGGCAACCAGTGACAAATGGTGTCCCGCTGGGGTTCAGTGTTGGGGCTGCAACTGTTCACTTTATATATTGATGGTCTGGATGAAGGGACTGGGGGCATTCTGGCGAAGTTCGGGGGACAGGCAGGTAGTACTGAGGAGGTGTGGAGGCTGCAGAAAGATTTAGACAGTTTGGGAGAGTGGTCCAGTAAATGGCTGATGAAATTCAACATGAGAAAATACGAGGTCATGCAGTTTTGAAAAAAAGAATACAGCATGGACTATTTTGTAAACGGTGAGAAAATTCATAAAGCCAAACTACAAAGGGAGTGCTAGCCCAGGATTCTCTAAAAGTTGACTTAAAGGTTGAGTCTGTGATTAAGAAAGCAAATGTAATGTTGTCATTTATCTCAAGAGGGTTGGAATATAAAAGCAGCGATGTGCTTCTGAGATTTTATAATGCTCTAGTTTGGCCGCATTTAGAATACTGTGTCCAAGTTTGGGCCTCACACCTCAGGAAGGACATACTGACACATGAGCATGTCCACAGAGATTTGCATGGATGATCCCTGGAATGGTGGGCCGAACATACAATGAACGGTTGAGGATTCTGGGATTTTATTCATTAGAGTTCAGAAGGTTGAGGGGAGACCTAATAGAAATTTATAAGATAATACATGGCTTAGAAAGGGTAGATGCTGTGAAGTAGTTTCAGTTCGGTGGGGAGACTAGGACCCATGGGCGCAGCCTTCGAATTAGACGGGGTCAATTTAGAACAGAAATAAGGAGACATTCCTTCAGCCGGAGAGTGGTGGGCCTGTGGAATTCATTGTCATGGAGCACAGCGGAGGCTGGGACGTTGGGTGTCTTCTGTTTTTCAGGGATTGATAAGTTCTTGATCTCACAAGTTAATAAGAGCTATGGGGAAAGTGAGAGTAAGTGGAGTTGAAATGCCCATCAGCCATGATTAAATGGTGAAGTGGACTTGATGGGCCAAATGATCTTACTGCCATTCCTATGTCTTATGGTCTTAATGGTCATTTGACAAGCTAGTGTAGGCAAGATGGGCCTAATGGGAGAAAGTCAAGGTTAGAGTGGTGCTGGTAAAACACCAGCAGGTCAGGCAGCATCTGAGGAGCAGGAAAATCGACGTTTCCAGCAAAAGCTCTTCTAATCTTGACTCTGATTTCCAGCATCTGCTGTACTCACTTTTGCCTAATGGGAGAAAATGCAGATGGCAGATGCTGGAGATTAGAGTCGAAAGTGTGGTGCTGGAAAAGTATAGCAGCTCAGGCAGCATCCAAGGAGCAGGAGAATCGATGTTTCAGGCAAAAGCCCTTCATCAGGAAGTTTTGCCCACTCTGTCGATGCTCCTGCACCTTGGATGCTGTTTGACCTGCAGCGCTTTTCCAGCACAACACTCGCGAACATGAGCTGAATGAACTCTTTTCGCGTTGCAACTCTGAAGTGCTTCTGTATTTTGTAGTTTAGTAGCAGCGAAACACATTCCCCAAATAAGGAACATTGCAAAGTACTGTAATTGACAATCACTGCTTAGCCCGATCCCTCGATGAAATGGGGCAGCACGGTGGTTAGCACCGCTGCCTCACAGTGCCAGGGACCCAGGTTAGATTCCAGCCTTGGGCAACTGTGTGAAGTTTGCACATTCTTCCCGTGTCTGCGTGTGCTCCGATTTCCTCCAATGTCCAAAAATGTGCAGGTCAGGTGAATTGGCCATGCTAAATTGCCCATAGTGTTAGGTGCATTAGTCAGGAGGAAATGGGTCTGGGTGGGTTACTCTTCAGAGGGTCAGTGTGGACTAGTTCGGCCGAACTGTAGGGAATCTAACCATCTAAGCTAATCCTGCCCCAGCAACCAAAAGAGAAAAGGCTGGAAAATCTCAGCAGGTCTGACAACATCTGTCAGGAGAGAAAACAGCTGACGTTTCCAGTCTTATTGACCTTTTGTCAAAGTTGTCCCAGCAGCATTTCAAACCCACTGCGTTTGCGCACAGGCCGCAAAGACCGCAGGGATTTGTAGTTCACTGCTTACCACGTGACGGGGACTGCTGTACCCAGAAGGCGCTGCTCGGCCGGAAGTGGTGGTTACCAAGGAGCTGCCGGCCTGTTGCTATGGCGTCCGGCGGTGAGGGACCGCTGCTCTCAGTGGATTTTGAAGTGTTTGGCAAAGTGCAGAGAGTTTTCTTCCGGAAACACACACAGAAAGAGGCGAAGCGGCTGGGCCTGGCCGGGTGGGTGGAGAACACGGAGCAGGGGACGGTGCGGGGCCAGCTGCAGGGAGCCGAGGAGCCGGTGCGGGCCATGCAGACCTGGCTGCGCCGGACAGGCAGCCCCAAGGCCCGGATCGACCGCGCCGCGTTCAGCAACCAGAAGCGAATCCAGCGCCGGGACTACAGCGACTTCCACATCATCAAGTCACCGGCGGCGGGGCTCGCTCAGCCCGACAGTCACTGAGAGGATGCGGTCAGGTAGCGGGAGCTGTCCGGCTCCAGCCGCTTCTGAAGGGAGCTCCGTGAGAAACAGAATCCGCCGCCGCCGCCGGTAACCCCGAGCTGGGAATTAAACCTCCTCTCCCTAAAGTTCACCCATAACCTTTCCTCTGTATGTTAACGGACTAGTGTTATTTATTGTTGTTTGTCTCCAGTTTTTCCGGACTGTGTTTCAACTGGGTCCACAGTTGACTTGGATGTTTTCTCCTTGTTGCTGTTTGTTTGGGGGTTTTTTTTCCCGGAGGTTGGATGATGATGGTGAGTGGGATTGACGTCCGGCTCTGGCCACCATGGACAGATCCCGAGGGAGATTCCTGTTAACGCGCCAGAACAATCTTCCCAACTTTGGAGCTCCTTCCAACCAACCTGGGATAGTTTTTGAATGCTCCCGTTTGTTGTAAGATTTGTGTTTGGCTGAATTTATCCAACTTGAAAGAATGCTACTGTGAATAAGGCGTGACTTTTTTATGCCAAATGAAAAGCACGATTCTGCTTTTTCATTATTTTCACGTGAAAGGATTTAATCCGACTCTAAAACTGAAAGCAAAATAGCATTACGTAAAAGTGGCCAAGGTTAGAGAGTCAACATCGCTTAGTTGGAAATAACTCGCCTCCTAAGCAAGGCTGGCACTTGGCACCACAGTGTTCTATGTGTAGTTAATGTGAAGGTTAATACCATAAATCTAAATTTTATATCATTGAAAGTACGCCCCCAGAATGGGATATGAAACAAATGTTCTATTCCACTGTTCCTGCACTTCATGAACATCCCATTGGCAATAATTCAGTGAGGATTATCAAGGGGTTCTGGTGTCAGAACTAACATTCATCTTCCAGGATCATTTTTCCAATTTTTGTTACTGACAAGTTGCCTTGCACACAATAGTTGACATAGCTAGCCACAACCAGTGCCAAAGAATCTATTGTTACGTGAAGTGGTTTTCTTTAATGCACCAAAAAATTGCTTTGGATCAAATATTTGGATCTGACACTGTTTTGTAATGTTTTATGTGAAGTTGAACACTGTTACAAAAGTGATTTCACAACATTCTGAAATAAAATTATTCTGCATTACACATTCTGAAGCATAATATTTCAGGCTGAATTCACTTGTGTCTGCATTGAATGAGATTTCCAAAGAAAATATATCATCAGTGTCTGAAGTTCTTAGACTAGAGTCTAATTCTCAAAAAAAAATGACTTCACAGATACATGACATAATTGCAAATACTAGGTGAAAATTTAAGGTACAGATCTAGCTGCTTGCTTTGAATTCTGAAAATAGTTCTTTTGAGTCTGTAATCAAGGAGAGCAGTTATATAATCAAGCAGAGAAAGTATAGCTTCATGAAGGAAAAATCATGCCTAACAAACTTATTACAGTTCTCTTGAGGTGAGAACACATGGGGAAATCAGCAGATTTCCAGAAGGTACCACAGGTTAGGCTGCTTTATAAGATATGAGCCCATGTTATTGGATGTAACATATTAGTTTAGGTACTGGATTGGTTAACTAAGAGAAGACAGATTTAGGATGTGGAGGCATGTTAAAGATTAGATTCCCTATAGTATGGAAACAGGTCCTTTGGCCCTACAAGTCCATACCAACCCTCTGAAGACTAACCCACCCAGACCCATTTCTCTCCCCCATACTTACCTCTGACGATAACTTGTACCTTATAGAGTGCAACAGGATCAGTGATGAGGCCACAATTATTTACAATGTGTATTAATGACTTGGGTGGGGAAAGAATTGTAGGCAGGTTTCTAAATGACACAAAAATAGGTGGAAAGGCAAGTGTTGAAGGTGACAATGCACATGGATGCAGACCTAGGCAGATGAAGTAGAATGTGGGAAAGAGAGGTTAAGCACTTTTGCAGGATGAATAGAGGAGTTGAATATTATTTAAATGGAGAAATATTGCAGTAAGGTGCAGTACAGAGGTATTTAGAAGTGTTCACACAACACTGTCAAAGAGCTAGCATCCAATTAGGTAATAGAGATGGCAAAAGGAATGTTGATCTTTAAAGGAAAAAGAGTATAAAATTGAGAAGGCCTACCAAAACGATACAAGGTACTAGTCAGACCAGGTTTGGACCTATTTTGGGTAAATTGCTACAAGATACCTCTAATTCACCTGCTTATTAAGAAATCTCTCAGACAATCAAGTACTGAAACAATGATTTAAACTTTATTGTATGTAGCAACCAAAATAAGGCCCTTAAGTGAACAAGTTAAACCTTACAAGCCAACTTGACTATTACCAGATTAATGGTGGAATTTAGCTACCATTTCATCAAATTGTGTTTCTCTTCGGATGTGTCCAGGGTTTGATCCTTATGCAAAGTTGTTCAATGAAGCTCTATTAAACAGAGAGTTCTGGTGTTGGATTCTTATACAGATTCTCATCTCAGGTCTGTGTGATATTATTGATTTTTTTTAAAAAAGTCCTTTCATTCCAAGTTACTGCAAGTCTGCAGTCATGACCTAAAATGTCAACTCTCCTACTCCTCTGATGCTACTTGAACTGCTGAGCTTTTCCAGCTCCACACTTTATCGACTCTGACTTTCCAGTATTTGCAATCCTCACTATCTCCTTGTTATATTTGGCATTTACTGTGCCCTGCAGAAGAATTTAAGCAGTTAAACAATCAGTTGTCCTTATGGCATAAAGAAGCTAGTTATCAAGCAGATATCAAGGCAGTTTTGTTCATGTAGTTTCAACTCCCAGGCATGGCTAATTGCTTTCAATTCCTGTAAAAGTTTGTCCTTGTCTTTAATAATTTATTCCAGAGTTATTGCTGCTGCTTTCCTTGTGTAACAGTTTATCTTTTGTTGATTCATTCAAACCATGAACAATTATTAAAGTTCTGAAGTTTATAATATCACAATTCCACCTCTTTGTCCATTATTTTTAACATGATGAACAAACACTAGTAATTGGCCATTTTTCATCATATCAGTCCATATCCAAGCTGAGATGCTACACCATTGTGATATTATCGAGTTCAGAACATTAATAACTGTCCATGGATTCAATGAATCAACAAAGGTAAACTATTTCATGTGGAAAGAATCAATAATAACTCTATCTGGAATAAACTATTAAAGGACAAGGACATTGGTGTAGATGGAAAGAAAAACCAGGGAACAATAGATCAGTAAGCCTGATGTCAGTGGTGGATAAGTTGTTGGAAGGCATTCTGAAGGAAAGATTTATATGTATTTGGAAAGGTAAGGATTAATTAGGGATAGTCAACATGGCTTTGTGCATGGGAAATCATGCGTCACTAAATTGCTTGAGTTTTTTGAAGAAGTGACAAAGAAGATTGATGAGGGATTAGCGTGGACATTGTCAACATAGACTTCAATAAGGCGTTTGACAAGTAGGTGTATGGTAGATTGGTTAGCAAAGTTAGATCAACTCGCCATTTGGATATAAAGTTGACCCGAAGGTTGGAGATAAAGGGGGATGGTGGGGGTTGCTTTTCAGACTGGCCTGTCACCAGCAGTATTCCACAATATTAGTGTTGGATCCACTGCTTATTGTCATTTATAGAAATGATTTGGATGTAAATATAGGAGGTATGGTTAGTAAATTTGCAGATGACACCAAAATTAGTGAAGTAGTGGACAGTGAAGAAGGTTAGCTCAGAGTACAACATGACCTTAACCATATGGGCAGTTATGGGGAGTGTTGCTGAACAGAGACCAAGGGGTGCAGGTGCATAGTTCCTTGAAAGTGGAGTTGCAGTCAGACAAGGTGATGAGGAAGACACTTGACACACCTGCCTCAATTGGTCAGAAGATTGAATATAAGAATTCGGACGTCATGTTGTAGCTGTACAGGACATTGATGAGGTCACTTTTAGAACATTGCATACAATTCTGGTTGTCCTTCTATGGGAAAGGTGTTGTTAAATATGATAGGGTACGGAAAAGTTTTACAAGGATGTTGCAGGGCCTGGAGGGTTTGATCTATAGGGAAAGGCTGAATAGGCTGGACTTTGCTTCCTGGAGGGTCAGAGGTTGTATGGAACAATCTGCTAGGGGAAGTGGTTGAGGCCGGTACAATTACAACTTTTAAAAGGAATCTGGATGGGTATATAACTAGGAAGAGTTTAGAGGGATATGGGCCAAATGCTGGCAAATGGGACCAGTTCAGGTTGGCAAAAGTGAGGACTGCAGATGCTGGAGGTTAAAGTCAAGAAAGTGGTGCTGGAAAAGAACAGCAGGTCAGGCAGCATCCAAGGAGCAAGAAAATCATGTTTCGGGCAAAAAGCCCTTCATCATGTCTGGTTGGCACAAACGCATTGGATTTAAGAGTCTGTTTCCATGGTATGTGACTCTAAATGCAGATAAAGGTAAGAAGTGTTTTAATACCAGAGGTGCTGCATGGAAAATTGTTTTTATGCAATAAATATTTAGTATTTTCAACTGCAATACTGGATAACATGGCAGATATAGATTAAATAGGAGGCTTCAAACAGCAGTTGGATAAGCACTTTAAGAAGAAAAGAAATTGCAGGAATATGGAGAAACAACAGAAGTAGGACAAGCAGGAATGTTCTTGGTAAGGGTCAGTGCAGAAACGAATGGCTTCTTATTGTATGATTTGATGAATATCAAATTTTATTTTATTGTTACTACAAATATATTTCAAGGATAGCTAGTATTTACTTCTACAATACTTTTGTTAATAAAATATTTAAAAAAGACTGGAGGATCACATTGCAGAGCTCTGCACCACAGCACAAGCGGGACGAGCTTTTAACCCAGGCCATCATGATACCCTGAGACACTAGAAAGGTTGTGGAGTCCCAGGAAACTGTGAAAAGTTAACTTACCAACATTTCTTGCCGTCCAGAGATGCCGAAGAAGGGAGGAGGAGCATCTAAGGCCGGGCCTGCGGCCCAGCCTGCAGGAATCTTGAACTCTATTACCTACCAGGTCCTGGTGAAGGAACTCACGAAATCTCATGAGATGTTGAGTAAGCAGATAGAGGAGAAGCTAGCCCCGATCTCTATCATGCCGTAGAAGCATGAACAGCAAATGGGAGACCTGGAAAAGAGAACGGATGAGATTGAGCACAGAGTCACAATGGTGGAAGCTGATGCCAGTTCCTTCAAGGATAGGATCCAAGCCCTAAAGACAGATGTCTGTAATTTGCATGACCAAGTGGATCTTGAGAGAGGAGAAAAAACATTTAGATCGTCAGTCTGCCTGAGGGTAAGGAAGGTGAGCAGCTGGCAGAATTTATTGAGGACTGGTTGTCAAAATACCTTAATTTGGAGGCTGGCATGAGAGGCTTGAAGATGGAGAGGGTCACAGTGCAGAGGTTAGGTCTGGGTTAACGTCCTTCCTCTCCAAGTGCATTTTCAACACTATAGAAGTAAGGAGAGAATCGTGGAAGCTTCCAGAATCCAGGGGAAGGATCCGAAGGCCCTAATTTACGAGGGCTTCCAGGATCATGGTCTTCCAGGACTTTTCAGTGAAAATCTTATGACGGTGTCAAGAGAAGACGGAGGGAGCTTGGGATCCGTACATCTCTTTGACGTGTCGGAGAAGGCATGAGACTTTGTGGACAAATTAACTTAATCTAAACAATTTAGTATGTACAAATAGTAGTGTTGTTTGAGTATGCCTTAATTGTTTTAAAAAAAAACAGAGTAAGTCAGGTTGGACCTTTTCCTACTATTGTTTCTATTGGTAATAATTTGAATTTCTAAGTTAAGTTAACTTATACCAAAGGATGGTGGAGTATTTTCTCCGTTTTTTATTTTAAAAAAAAATTTTATTCATATTGTGCTTTCTGCTTGTGTTTGCAGTGTGTCGCTAGCTAGGAGGAGGGGAAATGGTTGGCATAGCTAGATGCCTATTTTTGGACAGTTTGGGATGGGTAGTTGCCCCTTTTGGGCGGGGGTGAGTTCTGCTATTCACCGCGGTTGGCGATTTATATGTTGGTTTGTATTTTGGTTTTTGCTGTTTTTAATCTTTGACAGTTTTGTAGGTTTGTTAAATGTAGTGGTTTTAGTTTATGTAGTTTTTATGTTTGATGGATCATGTGACACTAAGGCTCAGTGATTTGTGATTCAGGTTCCTCCTCTCGAATTTGAATGTTACTGCAGAAGGCTTTGGATAATGACTTGATTAAATGGTGTACCTGGAATATCAAGGGAGGTCATTCACCAATTAAGAGGAAGAAGGTATTTTTGAGTCTTAGAAAGGAGAAGGTGGATATTGCTTTGTTACAGGAGACACACTTGGATGATAGGGAACATTTGAATACCTTCTGCACAAACTAAACAATTAGTGAATCTGTGTGTGGAGTTAGGGTTGGTGGACGCCTGGAGGCATCTCCACCCTACAGGCAGGGATTTTACATTTTTTTCCAATCCACACAGCTGTCACACCAGGATTGATTTTTTTTGACCCCTGTGGCAACCCTGGACTTGGTGGCATCTTGTACGATTGGTAATATTACCATCTCTGATCATGCTCCAGTGTATCTGTAGGTTAAGATTAAGGATGTTACAATGGGTTTGAGGCACTGACGAATGGACCCCTTTTATCCTCAAGGATAATAAGTTTGTGGAGTATTTTTCCCAGGAATTTTGGATGTTCCTAGACATTAACTTAGGCTTGGTTAGTAGCCCATCCATCCTTTGGGAAACTGCCAAAATCTATGCCAGCGGTTAGTTATTTCCTACTCTGCCAGTAGGAAGTGGCAGAAGGGTGAGCAGCAATGTCTCCTCGAAGCACAGTTGAAGGCAGCTGAGAAGGCCTACTTTGACAGGTTCTTGTTGGTCAAACTACAGAGAGTTACGGCGCTACAGTCTGCATTGTATTCCGTGCTCACACAGACGGCAAATAAGGAGCTTACCTTTGAAAAGCAAAGTTATATGAGCTTGGTGACAGGCCAGGCAAATACTTAGAATATGTCACCAGGAAACGGAACTATTATGGCGATTAGGGAAAAGTCTGTGAACCTAACATGTGATTCTAAAAAGATTAATGTGGCATTCCAGAGATTTTACACTCAGTTATATCAATCTGAGGGTTGTGAGGAGGGGTACACCAAAATGGAATGTTTTTTTTAAGGATCTGGAGCTCCCGGGCATGACCCCCGAACAAGAGTTATTTCTCAATGCCCCCTATCAGAGCAAAAGGTGCAGGAAGCTGTGAGGCAGCTTCAGAGTGGAAGACGCCCGGTCCTAGCGGACGTCCCCAGTGAATTTTTTTCAGGAATTTATAAACATACAGTCAGGACAATGCCCAACATGTTTCATGACTTATACAGCCATGGTTGTCTCCTGCCATCTCTGAGAGAGACCAATATTTCATTTATTCTTAAAAAAGGGAAGGGTCTGGAGGCCTGTGCTCCATACAGGCCCATTTCACTCTTAAATGTGGACTTTAAAATCCTCCTAAATGACTCTTTCATTAAAGCTAGAGACTGTATTGAATTCTATTGTTAAAGAGGATCAGACGGGCTTCATAAAAGGCCGTACATCCTTCAATAATGTTAGGAGGCTGCTTAATGTAACTCAAGCATGTCAGCAACAGTCAATACAGGGATTGGTGATTTCTCTAAATGCAGAGAAGGCATTTGACCAAGTTGAGTGGCCGTACCTTTTTTATACTCTGGAGCGGTTTGTTTGGGTGAAATCTTTATAAGATGGGTAAAGATTCTTGGCCCACTTGCTGCGGTCATCACCAATGGAGTATGATCAAGTAATTTTAATGTTTTTAGGGGCAGCCGGCAGGCCTGTCTCCTCTCGCCACTGCTTTCTACGTTGGTGATTGAACCATTGGCGGAGGCCATTCGTAGAGATCCTAATTTATCAGCTCCATATGTGGGGTCAAAATTACATCAGATTTCGTTGATTGCAGACGATGTTCTAATTTTTTGTCAAATCCAACAATTTCAGTGCCTTGTCTGATACAATGCATCCGAGCATTTGATTCCTTTTCAGGGTACGAGATTAATTTTGCAAAATCAGAGGCTATGCCGATGGGTGGTCTTACAAAGGTACAAGGTCTTGAGGGCAAATATTGATTCCCATTTAAGTGATCACAGGGCGGTTTTGTGTATTTGGACATATTCAATACTCCGGTTCTGGATTGGCTGTTCAAAGCTAATTTTGTTCAATTATTTGACAAAATCAAACAAGACCCTCAAAGATGGAAGGCGCTTCCAGTCTCGTGGTTGGGTCGGATAACGCTTATTAAGATGAATGTTCTCCCCCGTTTGCTTAACCCTATACAGAGGCTCCCCCTGATTTTCGATAAGCAAACATTCAGGAGACTGAACGGCTGGTTCAGCTCTTTTATTTGGCATTGTAAGCGGCCCCTTATTAAATTAGTTAAACTGCAATTGCCTCACAGATTGGGGGGAGTGGATCTTCCGGACATTAAAACCTACCAACTGAGCTCGCTTTTGTCCTACGTGAGTAGTTGGGCCTGTGGGAATCTTCTTTCAATATGGCTAGATATCGAAACCTGGCAGGCAAGGTGCCCCCTTACTAGCTTGCTGTTTTTGGACAAAATGAGGACAGTTAGGGAATATTGCAATAACCCAATAGTTATCAATACTGTTAAAGCATAGAGGGCAATTTGGCAGAGGGAAGGCAATATTGGCAAAACATCTTTTTTATGCCTTTTTAATGCAATTTATTTGAGGGAGACATAATGATGTCCTTTGATCAGTTAACACGGAAATACGAGCTACCTAACAGAGACCTCTTTCGTTATTTTCAAGTTAGGGATTATATTCAAAAAAAGACTACTGTTTTTATTGATTCCTACAAATCCAACATAGAGAGGAGGGTGCTCAATGCTAAGAGTACACTTTCTGTCAGCTCTTTCTATCAACAATTGGTGGGTGCCCTCTCAGATGGGTTCAATCAACTCTGCAGGATGTGGGAGAGGGAGCTAAGTGTTGAAGACTCCTCCAAAACATGGAAAGATATTTGGGAAAACACAATAAAGATATCAATTTGCAATAGAACCCATGCTTTACAGTTGAAGGATGTCCACAGGGTCCACTTGGCTCCGGACCATTTGTCAAAATTTAAACCGGGGGTATCTTCAACATGTCCCAAGCGCAAGGTCTGTACCAGCGCACTTACCCATTGTCTCTGGTCCTGTGGTAGGCTTCAAACATACTGGAGTACTGTGGCGGGTGCAATGGAGAGGATTTTGGGTGTAAGGGTGGAGAAGGACCCGATCGCTCTTCTTCTCGGCCTGCCCAGTGTGTTCTCTGCAGAGGCGCATAAGAAAAATCTTTTAAATGTCATCACTTTTTGCGGAAGAAAGAATATCTTGCTGGGTTGGGTATCCAAAAACCCCCGGGCCTGTCAGGTTAGCAGAAGATTGTTATGGAGCATATCCCCTTGGATTTTCTCACAAGTATGGTACACCACGAAACTGAGAATTTTTATGGCAGCCCTTTTTGGAATACCTGGATACAGATTTATTTGCCACCATAACAATTGTGTTTTACGAGTCCAATATCCAGGGAGGAGGAACTGTGAACATATAAATGTCTTGTTTGGCTGAGTTGAGTTATTACTATTTATTGGTTTGATGTTAGTTATTATTTATTTAGTTAAATAGTTAGTTGGGTTTTTTTATTCTATATTTTTCTGTATATATTTGTACATTTGTATTTATAATTTGTACTTTTTTCTTGTGTTCTTTTTTGTACAGTTTTAAATTATTGTTTTGTATTTGTTGTAATATTAAAAAATCTATTTTTTTCAATAAAAATAAAACTTTTAAAAGACTGATTTTAACAATAATATACAGGTGAACAGTATAATTAATATTTTATATGGCACTGACAAATACTCCAGGATATCAGAGTGTTGTACGTATCTGGTATTTTGGCTGCTGTTGCAGGAGATTGCTGTATTACTGCAGGTCAGATGGTGCTGGGATTATGAAGGATTTAACTCAAATGGAACAGATTTCTCTACTAGCCATGTCTCTGTACTCTTCTCTGCCTCATAATATCAGTCAGAATCTGACCAACTTCAGTGGATCTCTTTTCATCAGCACTAAAACTCGAGACTGTGGCAAAGGACATAACAATATTTCAGGTAAGTCACATCAGCAGAAAATGCAAATTTACACCTGTAACAACTGGTAATAACACAAACTATGACAGGCTTATAGAAGGAATTCTCATGCACAGTCCTAGTAATAACCCAGACTGACAAACATGGCAATTTAACAGGGAACTCCCATAAAATATTGGCAATAACCCAAAGGTCTATGACAGCATATGTTTGTGCAGGAAGGTGCAACAACACCAGCTGTAACCCAGATTGTGTCTATTTCCATATACTGTGATAGAAATAAGAACTCAACAAGTTATAAAGAAAATATGGCAAATTATGTTACTTAGATCGTTAAAATTTAAATAGCCCAAGATAATACATTCAGGGGTACAAACAACCCAAAGTCCTATAGGTTTATGCTACCCCTGGTTTTGCATTATAGTATTAGTATTGTACAGATTGGCCTAGCAGTTTTTATCACCATCAAATACAAATTTTATAAAATCTTACAGGGATATTTTAAAATGGAAGCTTAGATTAAGCAATAACTTGTAACTAAAACAAAAGGAGCACCTTGCATTTCTATAAAGCCTTTCACGTGGGCCAGGAGAAGGCAGATGGGACTAGTTTAGTTTGGGATTATGGTCGACGTGGCCTGGGTTGGACCGAAGGGTCTGTTTCCATGTTGTGTGACTCGACGGCTGTATGTCTCAAAATCTTTAACAACAAATTAACTATTTTTGAAGGGTAGATGATGTTTTGTTTTGCACAAATGGCAAACAATACTTGTCTCATTCATGTGCTTCTGGTTAGTGGTATAGTGTATTGGTTAATTTAGAAAGTTTTCAAAATGTGTTAACAGTAGGTAATGCCATGACAATTGGCAGAACTTACTATAGAGGCCTTTTTATTCAGACTATGGAGTTTAACCAGATCACGATTTTTTCTTATTATCTTCCATATGCCTTAATTGAATAGGATTAGTTGTGAAAACTACTAAATACTTTCAGTCCCCAGGAATAAAATAAAATGCTTTATTTAAATCATTAGCTGCTAGACACTTTCACTAGCTTTCTTGCTCTGTAACTTCTTAACCGTGTATAATTATGTGGAATAATGCGTACACGTTTACAGCTAAAATGATCTTGGTTCTGTTACTACTAATTATCACAATAAAAATGTTTAATAATTCATTGAGTTGAGTTTTTCTGTTAATAGCTAATGAGGTGGTGTCCAGCTTACCCTTGCAGATGACACTGTATTTCAATGTCTTCTTCTTTCCATTCTGGTGGACATCGGAAGTGACCATGCTTCAACTTAAGGTAAACATTATTTGTGAGGCTCTATTGATACTCCTGTGTCAACCAACAAGAAGGAGCCAAATGGGATTTCTGTCAGGATTCAAAGGAAAAAATCTAGTTAACAGTGAGCAAGTCCATGAACTCACCTACAGCAATAAGTCTTGATAAAAACCGAGTGATTGCTCTAGAAAAGAGCATTAAGTTGGGGTATGCATTTTATAGCTAATAACCAGACTTACTTAAGGTCTTTGACGCAGCAACAAAGTACAGGGAAGTATTGAGAGACAGGTTACGTTTCCATTCTGAATTCCCAAACATAGCTGCTACAGATAGCTATAAGGATAGCTTAAAGATAACACCGGAGCAGAGAGCCAAGATTAGCAAAACACTGGTGGAGCAATTAGTTCCAACTGACGGAAAGATTTGGAGAAAATAAATTGGAATGGTGGGAGGAATCAAGATTGGAATTGGGAAGTGGGGTGATGTGATCAATATGGAGAGAGTTTACTATGAGAGAGCCAAGTTTGGGTTGATAAAACCCTTCAACACTGAACTTTGTATTTTTTATCTTTTTTTTTATTAACCCCCGCACTACCGCCTAATTGCGGTAGTGCTTATTTTTTTTCCCCAGCACCATAGTGTGCGTGTGCAGGTGTGAGACGCAGTGAGAGACACAAAGTGCACAAATCTTTATTTAATTTCCACCACCAGAAAAATAGGAAAACACCCGAGTGGCCAGTGACAAGCAGTGTCCTTCACATCAAAGGGCAATGCTGTGTGATCAAAACAGTGAAGGGGAGGGCAGGGACTAAATCAAAATAGAGTTGGAGGGGGAAATGATGCACTCCACTCCCTGCGACGCCCACCTCTCCCTGAACAACTACAATGAACTTTGTAAAGGTAACATTGGAATGTTGTCATTTGTTCTACTGCAGACATATAATATTAAATAGGTGATAATTAATTAATGGTATAGTCTACTAATTAATATAGAAATATCTATAGTTCTCATTCTTGCAGTTAAACTTAATTAAGGCTTGTTCTTAGCCCTAATTAACCAATCACATTGAATTGTGATGTACTGACGAGCTCTGTCTCTCTTCACCTCCCTCCCTGGAACAGTACAGCCTTTTACCAGGATACTACCAGTGGTTGCTTTTGATGGCTGTGACAATTCTCACATTAATTGAATGTGTCCGACTTTATCTGGGCTACATGGGAAACTTGCAGGAAAAGGTGAGTGACTTAGAAATGAATATTGCCATAATTGTTGGTTTCAGTCCAGCTGTGTAGCTTCTTACAATTGCTACAAAAGCTGAGGTCGATTTTCACACTGAGTATAAAATGTGAACCAGCAGTGTGGATCGAGCTAACTGCCATTTTGAATTATGAAAGAAATTCATAACACTGGTAATTCATACAAAATTAATGCAGCACAGTTTATTGAATAAAGTACAATGAAACCATTTTAAATCTCACCAAATTTATTCCCTTTGATATCTGATACATAGCAAAACAGAAAATAAGAGAAGCAATGGGCAATTCTGCCTTTTGAGTCTGCTCTGCATTTGGTATGATCATGGCTAATCATCCAGCTCAGTTCCCTGATCCTGCTTTCTCCCCATAATCTTTGTTGCCTTTAGCTTTAAGAACTATATCAATATCTTCTTGAAAACATTCAATGTTTTGTCTCACCCTCTTTCTGTGCAGAGATGCAGAATTCACTGAATTCATTCGGAGTCACTTTGGCTCCAGCATCATTGGAAGGATTCCACTCTGACCTGAATGTTCAGTTTGCTGGTTTCAAGAGTTTGGTGGAAACTTTGCTGGTTTCAGAGCTACCCCTCTACAAAAATCATCTTCCTGTCCATCCATTGAATTGAATATTTCATCTTCTGAATGATTTTATGACAGTTTGTGCATTAATAACATTTCATGACATGACAAGACAACAAAACCCAAAACATCAAATGGGCCAGTCAATGTATTTCCATTCTTTGTGAAGATTTTAATTATCAACTACCCACCTATTCCATTTGGCATGGAAATTATACTGAATGGCTTGCTGAGACGTAGATTCAAAGATTGAAGTACTGATGTTAAATCCCTTCATGCTGAGCTCAATGTGGATGTTAATTCTTTGTAGGGTCCTCTTCGTCTCACTGTTTTGACAGGATCTGAAGATGTCAAACAGTAATAAATCACATTCTTTCTCCCCATAACCTTAGGGCACCAGAAGGCTTTCTTGTCCATCTAATCATTATCAGCAACATGCACACAAATCCTTGCACAAAACATAATTTTTGGAATGTGGTTGTGGTTGTATTTTGGAGTGTTTAACAGTGGGAAATTACTTTAGACTTTAATATTGTTCAGTCAGCCATGCAGCCTCTTATGTCTTCTCGACTTTAATACAGCTGTTTTCAAACCTTGCCACTCTGCAGCTTGGTTGCTGGGCATACCAAAACACATGGGGATTTCATTCACAACTGGTGTTTATGTTTTTTGCCTCAGTCTAATAATGAGTTGCTAGAAACTGGTAATTATGGCAAAACCGAGCTAGTCTGTGAGCAATCTTAGCCTTTGGCTGTACAGTAGATGTTTTAATTCCAGAAAGCAGCCACACCTAACTGATTGGTGCTCTAAAATTTTTGCTGGACTCGCAGTTTGATTTGACCTACTTCAGTGCTTTTATACACATTGCATACCTGATGGCAATGAAACCATTCTGACAATATTTGATGACCCATTCTGATGCATTTTTCTCAAGATCACACCAGTGGGCTGCCCCCTGCTCTGATTATATATTTGGCCTTGGGCACCTTCTTCAGGGCAGACTCCTCCCTCTTCCACTCTCACATCAACTTTTCACTCACAGCAAATTTCCTTGCTGCAGCACAGTTCCTTGACAAGTTAGCAATTTTTTAACATGAACAGCTTCATTGGTTTTGTTGGAAGCCTAATTTCTCTTCATCATTCACAATGGGGAATCTGCTTCATGCTGGTGAGCCTTAAACTGCTGTGCATCTTCTTCATAAAACAGCTTGAGTCATCTGTTCACTGCTTCACATGGTAAAATATGCACTTACAAGGTAAATAAATAGGGCTCAATGCTAATACAAACATCACATATTGTAACTGCAAAAGTGGATCAACTTCTGAATACATGCAAAAAATATGATTTTTGGAGCTGGACAAAGTTATGTCATTTCACACTATGCAGCACAATCTCCAACAGCCATAAGTGTTTCTCCCTGCATACTCCACCAATGACTCATTGGGTAAGCAAGATGTACAGCATAGGAACAGACCCTTCAGTCCAACCCGTCCATGCCGACAGATATCCCAACCCGATCTAGCCCCAACATTTACCATCAACACCTGGCATTTACCAGTAAATTTACGAAATCTTTCCTATTGAAGAGATAAATGCCTTAATAAGATGCATATTCAGACTCAACTGTGACATTCCTTTGAATCAATAGGTTGCTAACAATCACTGTTGGCACTTACAGAAGGGGAATCTAGACCTGTAGACTTTAATCTTAACATGATGCAGCATCTCCAGAGAAAGAAGGGAGAAATGATTGGTATTTTAACCTAATTTAGTCATGTGTTTTTGCTCAGTGCACCAAGGCACAAATTTCAAACTGGGGAACTATAAACAACATCCTTTCAGATCCCTGCTGAACTTGTAGAACAGTAAGAGAAATGGAACAGAATTTTTTAAAAATTCAACATGAAATATGGACGTCATTGGTTGTGTCAGCATTAAATTTCCATCCCTAGTCGCCCTTGGGAAAGTGGTACTGAGCTGTTTCTTTTAACCTCTGCAGTCCATTTGGTGTAAGTAGACCTAATGTTTCCACTACACTGCGCTAGGTTCCCCTGAGGTTCTCTACAGGTCGTTCCATGTACCAATGATTTCCAATTTCGGACGTGGTTTCAGAGCACAAAGCAAAAAGGTCCGCACGTTGAAAAATAAATGGAGGGAGTATTGTGTAGACCCACATTGCTATTTGGAAGGGAGTTCTAGGATATTAACACAGCGACAGTGAAGGAATGATGATATGTTTCAGCATGCTAAGTGACTTCTAGGGGAAATTGCAGGTGGTAATTTTCCTATCTAACTGCTGCCATTGTCCTTGGAAAATAGTGATCATGGATTTAGGAGGTGCTGTCCAAGGATCCTTGGTGAGTTTCTGCAATGCATCTTGTCGATGGTGTGCCCTGCTGCTACTGAGTGTCCACAATGGAAGGATTTGGTTCTGGACAAGAGGGTTGCTTTGCCTTGAGTGGTGCCATGCCACTTGAGTATTATTAAAGCCATAGTCATCCAGGCAAGAAGGTGTATTCAATCACACACCTAACTTGTAGATAATGGACAGACTTTGGAGAGTCAGACGGTGAATTACTCACTGCAGGATTTCGAGTCACTGATCTGATCTTTTAGACACAGTGTTTATGGCTAGTTCAGTTTAGTTTCTGGTCAATAGCAATCTCAGGATGTTGATGGTGGAGGTATCTGCAATGATAATGACACTGAGTGTCAGTAGGAAATGGTTACATTTTCTACAATGGTCATTGCCTGGCTGTTGTATGGTATGAATGTCTCTTACTACTTGTCAGCCCAAACCTCAATACTGACCAGTTCTCACTGCATTCATACATAGACGGCTTCAGAGTTATTCAGAAACCAAAGTCATCTATTCTTTTGTCGAGAAATGTAAGTTCATCTTCAGTGGAGCCAAACAAAATAGGATGCATATCAAATGGAGAATTTGATTAGTTCCATTGATTCGAGGCATTAAGAAAATATCCATAAACATGCAGAATACGACAATAAAATCAAATCTCCCTGTATAAAAATTCAGAATATGTGAGTTAATTCTGCTTGCAACAACTGTCAACCAGCAAAACATGCTTACCTCATTATCTAAATGCACTTCCTAAATTTACAACTTCTCATGAAATTTAACACTCTAATAAAATGTCTAAGTTCAGAAAATTTCAGTTTACAGTGTTTAGAAATAAGGATGATTTTGAAGAAACAGAAAATGCTTTAAATATCTGAAATTAGCAATTGAAAGATAAAATTGGATTGTTTTGGACATTAAGTTTTTTTTAGCCATCTTTTCTTTAATTAAAATATCTGGCCTTTAGGATTTCTGTCTATTTAATGCAATCAGCAAATATTATGTGACTTTAAAATTAAATCCAGTTGTTTATTGTAAAAGGAATCCTATTATATGTATATTTGAATAGTGGTGAAAGAAGACATATTTTGTTAAAGCTCTTTGTCTTGCACTCAACAGGATACTACAGTAAAGGGGGAACAACACCATATCAGATATGAAAAAAGGGTATTGATTTGTTGGCAAGTGAATTTGCATTATAAGGGAATTGCTGTAAAGAATGTTCAGTTGGATGATGACTGACAGTCAATTGGTAAGCTTCGCTTAATCATAAACCAAGCATGTTGACTCTGATTGGTCAAAGCATTTCCCTGAGGAATGAACCAAAATATGCCTGCCACCTATTTCGTCAAGTTGAAAGAGATACTGTGTGTACATGGTCTTTCTATCTGCAAAGATAAGGACCTTATGTGAATGTATATACATGGAGCTTCTAGTACTTGCAAGCCTGTGTGACAATCTGAAATGGTTGCCAATGTAATTCTTCATACAGTCAAGGTTATTTAGCAAATGTTGTTCATTTGCAGAATCGATGTAATGTTGGACAACATACATTGGGTATCCATGATACCTTTCTTTTTGTGAGCAGCCAAACAGATACAATTGATTGTCTGTTACAGCCCACCAGCCTTTGGGACATATTGTCTACTTACCAAGTGTCACTGAAATTCATATACATTACTGTTTTGTGTGTAGCCAAAATACCATCTTGTTTTGCAAGCAGCATCCCGTAACAACTCAAGGTGTAACTGTATAGCAGCAACATGGAATAGCCTGCTGCTCAAATACATTTTGAAATCCCCTTTCATGGTAATCAGAGGCAGACTGTGCACGTATCAGAACTGAATGTGACATCCTTAGGTCCAGTCATGAGTTTGCATGACTTGCAGCAAGAAATGATCAAATCAAAGTAGCTATTATTTCACAAGATAGTTTTTATGTGTCTTATTTCAGTATTAAGCTTGCACAATGAGCAAATGGCTTGGACTGTATTTACAAGGTTGCTGAATTAGCCAAATAGATGGTGTGTGTAGAACTGTAGGGGTACCAAATTCCATACTGACAAATGAGAATAGGTTCACAGTAATCAATAGTAGAGAGACCATAGTAGATTTCTCAAAAGAAATCTCAAACATTTGAGCAACAGTGTGCTATTTTTGTTTGTTATGGAAGGTACACACAGGGTGCTATTCTTTGCTGACCGAAAGAACATGTACACACATTGTACCTGCTTCAATTTAACCAAAGAGGTTACAGCCTCTCTCTGGTTCATTCTTCAGGGCAATGCTTTGACCAACTGAGTCAATCAGTCTGGTTTAATTTATACAAAACTTGACAGTTAAGTGCCAATCATCATCTAACTAGTACATTCTCCATGGTACTACCCCTGCCAGTCAGAGCCTACTTGCAATAAATCAGCCCTCTATTTTTACTCAGAATAAAACACTTCCCTATATGTTGGTATTCTTGTGAATGTCTTGATGTGTTCAAGATGAAAAGGTTCAAGAAAATGTGTATTTTTTTCAGTAATTATCAAGGACTACCAAATGATGATCTGTGCAGATACATCTCAGTTTTGCAGCTCAACCCAATTGCAATTCATCTCAATCCTGATTGATAGATTAAACTGAATGGCAACCACAAAGTATAAATGACCTGTTACAGAGTCATAGAGATCTACATATGCAGGACTAAAGGGGAACCCCTGATGAAGAAGCAGCGCTCCAAAAGCTAGTGCTTCCAAATAAACCTGTTGGACTATATTCTGGCATTGTGTGATTTTTAACTTTGTAAAGTTATACTGTAATACTATAGATAAATTGTTCTTTTGGGGAGCCAGTGCTGAACATGGCAGGCTGATTAGCCTCCTTCTGTGCTGCAACTATATTATGATTCAGTACAGCCTGAATATTAGCGAGGGAAAATTGCAATGCAGATTTATCAGAATGTTACCAGAGCCTCAAAGGTTTTGTTATTGGGAAACATAATATACAGAAGGAAGTGAGGACTGCGGATGTTGGAGATCAGAGCTGAAAATGTGTTGCTGGAAAAGCGCAGCAGGTCAGGCAGCATCCAAGCAGCAGGAGAATCGATGTTTCGGGCATGAGCCCTTCTTCAACATTATATACAGTAAGCTTGAATTCCATGGACTATTGAAGATGGGGACAATTTGAGCAGGGCATTCAAGATTTTGAAAGGAAGTCATTGGGTAGACAGAAAGAAAATGTTTCAGTTGCTGGAGTGTAGACCTGACAGTATCTGTCAAGTTAAACCAAGAAATTCAAGAAAAAAGTTGGAAACACATCTTGATGCAAACTTATTAGATATATGGACCTATTTCATATAAAACAAATCAGTAGATGTTGGCACAAATAATACATTTAAATCTTATCTAGCATAAGAGTTTTGCTAAGCAAGGCCTTTAAGGATTATAAAGCCAATGTGAATTGATTATGTAAGATACTGATCAATCATGATTTCAATGAATGATTAAAAAGGCTTGTGGGGCCAATTTGTTTTGTATGTTCCTAATGATTTAAATTTTGTTTAAAGTACTGATTATTATTGTGTGTCAGCTCCTGATCTGCCTTTTGGATTTTGACCTGCAGCTGCCAGAGTTAGCTGGATTTTGGTTGCTATCCTTTACAATCCAGCTACCTATTATTCTCTTCTTCCTCACTGATCCATCTATCATCATTTTACCCCTGGAGCAGACTATTCACATTCTCTACTTGACCTTCCTGGTTTTTGAATTGGTTGTGGGATTCCAGGCCCTAAGACAAATGACAAACCACTTGGCTACACGCTTTTACCTTCAGCACTTTCAAAAGACAGAACATTCACAACAGAACAAAAGGAGACAAGGAACAGGTATTCGACATGGAAGGAACTCTGTTTCCAATGTTTAGTGAAGTACAAAGTTCCATGTGTATTGAAGCTCCCAACCATGTTAATGGATGCAGATCCCACCATTATTCCTGTGAATTATACCATTGCAAATGCCAACACTTCTGTTCTATTGTTGTGAGGTGACTGCTGTGTGAAAGAATTGATGTTTGTTTCAGTGTATTTCAGTCAATGAGTAGGACTAGGAAAGTTTCACAGCTTTATGTATTAAACCTACAGAAAACTGCCACAATACTTTTTTTTAAATAAAGCCAATCTTTGTGAAAATTGAATTGCCTATGTTGTTTGTGTATGGCTGAATTTTTTAATATTGCTTATTGAAACTATTTTTTTTGGTTCTCTCCCTTGTCCCAGCTCTCCCTGTGCCCTTCCAGACAGCTCTTCAAGTGACTGAAAGATTGTCAGCCTAATTTGAACCTGACTTTTGCTAATATACACTTCTTCTGGAATGAAAGAAATTGAGGGTTTGGTTAAGAAAAAGAAGGAAGCATATGTCAGGTATACAGAGGATCGAGTGAATCCTTAGAAGAGTATAAAGGAAGTAGGAGTATACTTAACAAGGAAATCAGGAGGGCAAAAAGAGGACACGACATAGCTTTGGCAAATAGAATTAAGGAGAATCCAAAGGGTTTTCATAAATACACTAAGGACAAAAGGGTAACTAGGGAGAGAATAGGGCCCCTCAAAGATCATCAAGGTGGCCTTTGTGTGGAGCCACAGAAAACGGGGGAGATACTAAATGAGTATTTTGCATCAGTATTTACCATGGAAAAGGTTATGGAAGATATAGACTATAGGGAAATAGATGGTGAAATCTTGCAAAATGTCCAGATGACAGAGGAGGAAGTGCTGGATGTCTTGAAAAGGGTAAAGATGGATAAATCCCCAGGACCTGATCAGGTGGAACCTTGAACTCTGTGGGAAGCTAGAGAAATGATTGCTGGGCCTCTTGCTGAGATATTTGTATCTTCAATAGTCACAGGTGTGGTGCCAGAAGACTGGAGGTTGGCAAACGTGGTGCCACTGTTTAAGAAGGGTGGTAAGGACAAGCCAGGGATCTATAGACCAGTGAGCCTGACATCGGTGGTGGACAAGTTATTGGAGGAATCCTGAGGGACAGGATGTACATGTATTTGGAAAGACAAGGACTGATTAGGGATAGTCAACATGGCTTGGTGCGTGGGAAATCATGCCTCACAAGCTTGATTGAGTTTTTTGAAAAAGTAACAAAGAGGATTGATGAGGGCAGAGCAGTAGATGTGATCTATTTGGATTTCAGTAAGGCGTTCAACAAGGTTCCCCATGGGAGACTGATTAGCAAGATTACATTTAGCGATTTGCATACATAAGTTGCTCAATGGTAGAAGACAGAGGGTGGTGGTGGAGGGTTGTTTTTCAGACTGGAGGCTTGTGACCAGTGGAGTGCCACAAGGATCAGTGCTGGTTCCTCTACTTTTGTTATTTACATAAATGATTTGGATGCGAGCATAAGAGGTGCACTTAGTAAGTTTTCAGATGTCACCAAAATTGGAGGTGTAGTGGACAGTGAAGAGGGTTACCTCAGATTACAACAGGATCTGGACCAGATTGGCCAATGGGCTGAGAATTGGCAGATGGAGTTTAATTCAGATAAATGTGAGGTGCTGCATTTTGGGAAAGCAAATCTTAGCAGGACTGATACATCTAATTGTAAGGTCCGAGGGAGTGTTGCTGAACAAAGAGAACTTGGATTTCAAGTTCATAGCTCCCTGAAAGTGGAGTCACAGGTAGATAGGATAGTGAAGAAGGCATTTGGTATGCTTTCTTTTATGGGTCAGAGTATTGAATACAGGAGTTGGGAGGTCATGTTGCAGCCGTACAGGACATTGGTTAGGCCACTGTTGGAATATTGTGTGCAATTCTGGTCTCCTTCCTATTGGAAAGATGTTGTGAAACTTGAAAGGGTTCAGAAAAGATTTACAAGGATTTTGCCAGGGTTGGAGGATTTGAGCTATAGGGAGAGGAGAAAGATATAAAAGAGACCTAAGGGGCAACCTTTTCACACAGAGGGTGGTATGTGTATGGAATGAGCTGCCATAGGAAGTGGTGGTGGAGTACAATTGCAACATTTAAGAGGCATTTGGATGGGTATATGAATAGGAAGAGTTTGGAGTGATGTGGACCGGGTGCTGGCAGGTGGGACTAGATTGGGTTGGGATATCTGGTCGGCATGGACAGGTTGGACCGAAGGGTCTATTTCTATGTTATACATCTCTATGACTCTATGACTCAAGGAAGAGCATATATACACTTTTTAATTTAAAAAAAAAATTCCTCACACAGGAGGATTAGGCTAGCCTCTCGGTTTCCATTTCACTGCCTGTAACCTACATTCCACTCCCAAGCATCCCAGATGTTAAGCTATTTTGAACAAAGTGCTTTCCCCCCTCTTCGTTCCAGGCAGCCCTCCACGGTCCTGTCTCCATTCCTTGTTCCACTATTGTAACTGCTCCCCCATCACCAAACGCAATAAAGACAGGGTCCACCTTGTCCAGAGTTACCATCAGTCTCTGCATCCAACACATCATCCTTAAACACTTTCTCCAACTCCGACTAGACCACATCACCAAGAACATCTTCCCCTCCCCAACCCTCTCACTTTCTGTAAAGATCATTCCCTTCGCCAATCCTTGGTTCATGCCACTCTCCCCACAAACCACCCCCCCCCCACCCCAAACGCGTGGGTACCTTCCTCTGCAACCGGAAAAGATGCAAAACCTGCTGGCATTCCACCTCCTCATCTCCATTCAGGGCCCCAAACAGTGCTTCTAGGTGAGACAGAGGTTCACCTGCCCCTTCTCCAACCTAGTTTAATGTATCTGGTATTCCCAATGTGGTCTTCCCTACATCAGAGAGACCAAACATATAGTAAGGGAACATTTTGCCAAACATCTCAGCCGGGCCCACAAGGGCAGATCTGACCTCTCAGTCACCGTCTATTTTAATTCTCCCTCCCACTCCCTTTCCGACATGACCATCCTCAGCCTCCTCCATTGCCACAATGAATCAGACCACAAATTGGAAGAAGGACACTTCATCTTCCACCTGAAATATCCCCAGCCTACTTAGCCTCTCCCTATAGCTCAAACCCTCCAACCCTGTCAACCTCCTTGTTCTGTTCTGAACCCTTTCACGTTTCACAACATCTTTCCTATAGGAGAGAAATCAGAATTGCATACAGTATTCCAAAAGAGGCCAAATCATAATCATGTACAGCCGCAACGTGACCTCCCAACTCCTATAGTCAATGCACTGACCAATAAACGTTTATATACCAAACACTTTCTTCACTATCCTAGCTACCTGTGTCTCCACTTTCAAGCAATATGAACCTGCACTCCAAAGTGTGTTTATTCAGTTGCAGTGCCTCAAACCTTAACATCCATTAACAGAAAAGACAAAACTGAACAAATGAATCTCTCTCTCTCTCTCTCTCTCTATTTCTCTCTCTCTTTCGCTCTCTCCTACTGTTGGGCTAACTGTTTGTTCAAGGAGCGTTCCAGTTTTCCAAAGAAGTTCTGAAAAAGAGCCATACTGGACTAAAAAAATTAATTCTGTTTTTCTCTCTCTACAGATGCTGCCAGTTGAGTTTCTTTGGTATTCTCTGTGTTTGTTCCATTCTGTTTGCTGTTCCCTTTGTTCTGTTGGTTTGCAGGCTGACTTGACTCTGGCGATAAATAAATTGATCTTGGAATAAAATAAACCTTGACATCTGTAGACAGTTTTGATCATGTCAACTCTGTGATCATTACTTCCATTGTTCACACAAAGGATTCAAAATAAGAAGCCATTGCAACACAATGGGGCATGAATGGTGACTGTTCATACCTGGTTTCGATAAACTACTTTCTCAGCATATCCATGATTTGGAGATGCTGGTGTTGGACTGGGCCTTACAAAGTTCGGATGCTGGCTGAACTGCTGTGCTTTTCCAGCACCACTCTACTTCAGAACCTGGTTTCCAGCATCTGCAGTCATTGTTTTTACAAAGTTAAAAATCACACACCACCTGGTTATAGTCCAATAAATTTATTTGGAAGCACTAGCTTTCGGAGTGCTGCCTGATGAACCACCTGATGAAGGAGCAGCACTCCGAAAGCTAGTACTTCCAAATAAATTTATTGGACTATAACCTGGTGTTGTGTGATTTTTAACTCAGCATATCCCTTTGTTAAGGATTGAGCCTGCAGATACAGAGCCTAGGGTGTGGGGTTAGGGAGTATTGACTATGATTTTCAGTCAATAGAAAGGATTGGATTACAAATGGTTTTGGATTTTGTTTTTTTTAAGGGAAGGCATTCACAATTTCAGAATTTTCCTAAGACCTAGGTTAAATCTTTGTGCAGAAATCGCAAAAAGTCAGCTGACCCTCGGAAGTTTTTTTTTGCAGCACACTGTCCACTTTTTAAAGTTAATTTCAAGAAGTCTACCATAAAAGTTAGGAATATGATATCTGTAAGTACATGAGAAAAATAACATCATGCTAATTGAACCAACCTTAAATTGAAATCTTTATCATAAGGTGAATGATATAGTCTAGGCTGCAAGTTGAGGCAGGTTAATCAAACTCACAGTCTATTACTGCAAATGGAAATTGAAATTACAGTTTCCTAGAGGAGGATTTAGATACCAACCACAATACTATAGTTACATGCTGTGAGTCATCTGTTTGCTTCATGGTCCTATTTAAAATTAAACATTTTCTGTTGACATTTGAATGCTATCAGACAGTTAAAATAGTGCAAGAAATGTAATGTGCTGTAAATAGTAAATTATAGAAATAATTGAAAGCATTAAACCTGGTGTATAAAAAGTGATCTGAGTAACTCAGAATGTAAACGTGATAAAACTTGTTTTTTTTAATAATTGTCTTTGAATAGCTTGCAGCAGCCAAAGTCCTGGATAGAAAGTTGAACCATTTTTCCATCTCCTTTATTGAGAGGACAAGTTGCAGATACCTGACCCAAATTTTAAAAGCTGAGGATGAGCAGATCACATTTTTCCCACAGTAAAGTTACACAGGTGACTTACTTTCAAAATTCAGGAGAAAGTGAGGACTGCAGATACTGGAGAGTCAGAGTCTAAAACTGAAAAAAGCACAGCAAGTCAGGCAGCATAGGAGGAGCAGGAGAGTTGATGTTTCAGGCATAAGCCCTTCATCCCCTGAATTTTCATGTAACTTCTAGAATTACATAAAGTCTGGGGGAACTTCCCAGTCAGGACAATAGGATGAAACACGTTTCATGAAGGGAATTTTAGAACAAAAGACAAGTTCACTTGCTAAATAAACTACAATAGTGTCAGTATTCCATGAAGGTCAACAAAGTCTGGCAATTCAACATAAAATTTACATTCAGATACTGCAACATGACACCTGCAGTCAGATACTCATCTGAAACACCCACAGTTAAACACTTCAATGTGGAATATACTTCCTGACAAAATAATACCTTTTCATCCATTACCTTTCTAGTAGCATGAACTTGAGCAATGGTGAATCAGCAGCCCATTGCACACTGGCTTGATTATCTTCTACAGTGAAACCAAAATTGGACAGAAAGTAAGTTGGCTCCTGCTCTGTATTTTTCACACCAAACTTCAAAACAAACTTCACGCTTCAGTATCTTCTGACTTGTTCAACAATATCATGATGCACATAGAAATTAAAAGACTTATGTATAACATTCACTTATCATGATTACACTAATTCCTCTCACATTCTAGGCATCTTACAAAAGCACATTCCCAGTTCATCAGAAATACAATAATCTGAGACCTACTAATATAAAATAAAAGCTTTGCTGTTAGCATGGCTACCACATGTCAGATATGATACAACAGCCATCACACTTCATTTTGCTAGTCACTGATTGTTACAGAGTCTGACAGTTACCTCTGATTATCTTGAGAAAACATGAAGTAGATTCAACTATAGGAACTTGCCAATTGTGACAAGTGATCTTAAATGAAGATTGCCATGAAGACATAGCAACCATGCTCCTAGCTCCAGTCAATGGAAACTTTTTTATGAGAGGTTTGACAGAAACTATGAACTGCAATTTTTAAGGGCAAAAATTCTGTCTTCACCAGAAATATTTGACTCCGGCATGTTGTGCTGCCTCCTCCCCTGCATTTAAACATTGACAACAGAGTCTTCAACTGACATGGTCTGTGCTCTGAAACCTTTTCTCTAAATCTTTCTGCACTGCAACCATTCTGCCTATCATACCTACCCGTGAGTTTTTAACCTCCTTAACTCTTTTACAGCTGCTGCACACCCATTTCCCTATTTTACTGCTTTGAAGATGTCTGGGGTTTAGTTTTCAAAATGGTTTGGAAACTTGATGCTGGGGTAATATCCAGGTCCCAGCCCAGTGCAGTGACACTCATGTAATGCTATTTTGAAATGTACATACAACCTATGAATGAGAAGCATGAGTAAGCCATTCAGCCCCTTGACCGTGCTCCACCGTTCAACAAGATCTGATTGTAACTATGTATCTGCAATTAATGATAACTTTCCACAGGCCGGCTTTACAAGAAGAAAGGCCCTAATTGTACCAGAGACATGTTCAACATCTGGTTTGTGGTATTAAGCATTCTCACGAGGTGGGAGCTGCTTGCAGTTTATGGGAGGCTAATGCTGATGACTCTCATGGCTAGGCCTGCCACTCAGAAAATGGCAGACAGATTTTGGGATTTTCTATTTTCATTCTTGGATCTGGGGTTTCTGGGAGTTGTGGCAAACCATGTAACCCACTCAACACCCCCATCCATTATATCTAACATGTCAAACCACCCAGTATCCACAATGGGCAGACCTCAGAACCCATGCTGAAATGAAATAAAATATATTTCTTAAGTGTGAAGAGTGAAGTAATTCAATACATTTAATTTTCTTTCACCTACTATAAAATCAAACACTAGGGGCGGCATGGTGGCACAGTGGTTAGCACTGCTGCCTCACAGCGCCTGTAGACCCGGGTTCAATTCCCGACTCAGGCGACTGACTGTGTGGAGTTTGCACGTTCTCCCCGTGTCTGCGTGGGTTTCCTCCGGGTGCTCCGGTTTCCTCCCACAGTCACAAAGATGTGCAGGTCAGGTGAATTGGCCATGCTAAATTGCCCATAGTGTTAGGTAAGGGGTAATGTAGGGGTATGGGTGGGTTACGCTTCGGCGGGTCGGTGTGGACTTGTTGGGCCGACCGGCCTGTTTCCACACTGTAAGTCTAATCTAATCTAATCTAATTCATTGTACAAATTCAAAGAGTATTGAATTGAATTGAATTCATTGTCACGTGTACTGAGGCACAGTGAAAAGCCAGTGAATACAGGCAGATCGCAGAGTTAAGTAGCATAGATAGTAGATAATAGGTAAACAGTAGCAAAAGTAAAAACACAGTAAAGGTGAATGTTAAAGGTTTGTGAGTCCATTGTGAATATAGAATCACTTGGAGTTATGAATCAGACTGTTAAAGGAACTTGAAAGGTTGTGAAATCTGTCAAACAGCACAAATCCATTAATGTTAACCTTCAAGCTTATGTCCACAGACAGAGTGAAGCAGCAAGCAGTGATTTTTTAACACTCCCTTTTTGCCAAATATTTAAAGGACAGGGTTGTAAATGCCTTTGAAGCTGCATAGTTGCTTTAGCATTCACATTCTACACTATCAACTGTTCCTTTTGTCAGCTTTGATGATAGTTCCAATCAACACATTCAGATATTCTTTGAACAATCTCAATGGCTATGCTACCTCCCTGAAGGAGCCCTTTCCCTCTCTAAAGGCACCTGCCTTCTTCCAATAGTGTCCAGAGACCAAATCCAGAGAGGTTTTCTTTCCCTATCCAAAAGGGTATTCCCATCTCTATAAATACCTCTGAAAAATCCAGTCTGCTCCTACCATGCCTAATCTGCACACACTCTGTTCCTAACTCCTGGCAAATGAAACACACTCATGACTGGATATAGCTGCAGTTTTCTTTATAAGCAGTTGCCTCTATAAACTATTAATGTGCAAAAAAAAAGAGCAATCCATCCTCAGAGCCATTTTTATAATTACAGAGTGGCTTACCGTGATTGTGAAAATTCAGGTCTATATATTAATTTAAGCTGTTCACTATTAAATAATTTGCCAGGTCACTATATAAATCATAGAACTATGTTTGAAATTCTTCATAACATGTTTTAAAAAGTAGCTTTTATTGATATAAATTCACACACAAACACTTAAGGACTTTAAATAGCTGTATCTTATGGCAGCCACAAAATGTTGCAAAAATGAGAGAAGAAATGGGTCACCCATGCAGGCATTGCTGGCTTTTTTCATTCAGTTGTGGGAATGTGGGTGTCACTGTTTCTACATCACACAGTCATCTCAAATGCAGCATCTGTTGACAGCAACAGATGGTCAGTGTTTAAGGGAGATCATCAGTCATTCATGCAGGCCCCGATTCTCTGCATCTTCGTGTGCTACCTTTGAGATGGTGTGATGAAGAGACCATTCTCTTGGAATGTGTGTTTGCAGAGAAAGTCTGAGAGAGACGCGGTGGCTTTTGGTGATGTTGGACTATATGCTGTACAGGCTGTTCCCTGGGATGCACACCGAGACAAAAATCACCTGTGTCTGCAGAACCATCAACATGGTGAAAGACTCTTTTTGGGGGCCTGAAATCCTTTGATCTTCGTCTATGATTGAACGTTGCAGATTGACACAACCAAAATCTAAGCTCACATGCTTAAGGGACACACTAATGATGGGTGCAGCAGCCATCAAACATTCTGGAGGAACTGCCACCACTTGAGACTGTTCTGCCAAGCTACGCCCAGGATCTGTTAACTTACAGAAAACCTCTAAGCTTGATTAGGAATGTACATAATTTCTTGTCACACTTACCAAGTGTTCCAATGTGGGATCTGGAGACACCTAAGAGTGTAATGCTCAAATGAGAAATGTGATTTTGTAAATTGCATTTTCCGTAATGTCTGACTCAGACTGTTTTGTAAAGTTGTGACCCCACCCCCATCACCAACCCATCATCTCCCAGACCATACAGAACCTCATCACCTCAGGAGATCTCCCACCCACAGCTTCCAACCTCATAGTCTGGGAACCCCGCACTGCCTGGTTCTACCTCCTTCCCAAGATCCACAAGCCTGACCACCCTGGCCGACCCATTGTCTCAGCATGCTCCTGCCCCACCGAACTCATCTCCACCTACCTCGACACTGTCCTATCGTCTCTAGTCCAGGAACTCCCCACATACGTTCAAGACACCACCTATGCCCTCCACCTCCTCCAAGACTTCATTTCCCCGGCTCCCAACACCTCATCTTCACCCTGGACATCCAATCCCTCTACACCTCCATTCGCCATGGCCAGCACCTCCAAGCTCTTCGTTTCTTCCTCGCCCGATGTCCCCAACAGTACCCTTCCACCAACACTCTCATTTGTTTGGCCGAACTGGTCCTCACCCTTAACAATTTCTCCTTCGAATCCTCCCACTTCCTCCAGACCAAAGGGGTAGCCATGGGCACCGGTATGGGCCCCAGTTATGCCTGTCTCTTTGTTGGTCATGTAGAATAGTCCATAGTTACACCAGCACCACTCCCCACCTCTTCCTCCGCTACATTGATGATTGCATTGGCGCCACCTCGTGCTCCCACGAGGAAGTTGAACAATTCATCAACTTCACCAACACATTCCACCCTGACCTTAAATTTACCTGGACCATCTCTGACACCACTTTCCCCTTCCTGGACCTCTCCATCTCCATTAATGACAACCGACATTTTTTTACAAACACACCGACTCCAGAGCTACCTGGATTATACCTCTTCCCACCCTACCTCCTGCAAAAATGCCATCCTGTATTCCAAATTCCTCCGCCTCCGCTGTATCTGCTCCCAGGAGGACCAGTTCCACCACAGAACACATTAGATGGCCTCCTTCTTTAGAGACTGCAATTTCCCTTCCCACGTGGTTAAAGATGTCTTCCAATGCATCTCGTCCACATCCCGCATTTCTCCCCTCAAACCCCACCCCTCCAACCGTAACAATACAGAACCCCCTTGGTGTTCACCTTCCACCCTACCAACCTTCGCATAAACCAAATCATCCGCCGACATTTCCTGCACCTCCAAACGGACCCCACCACCAGGGATATATTTCCCTCCTCACCTCTTTCCACCTTCTGCAACGACTGCTCCCTCCGTGACTAGCTGGTCAGGTCCACGCCCCCCCCAACAACCAACCCTCCCATCCTGACACCTTCCCCTGCCACCACAGGAATTGCAAAACCTGTGCCCACACCTCCTCCCTCACCTCCATCCAAGGCCCTAAAGGAACCTTCCACATCCATCAAAGTTTTACCTGCACATCCACTAATATCATTTATTGTATCCGTTGCTCCCGATGCGGTCTCCTCTACATTGGGGAGACTGGACACTTCCTAGCATAGCGCTTTAGGGAACATCTCTGGGACGCCCGCACCAATCAACCACACTGCCCTGTGGCCCAACATTTCAACTCCCCCTCCCACTCTGCCGAGGACATGGAGGTCCTGGGCCTCCTCCACCGCCGCTCCCTCACCACCCGACAGCTGGAGGAAGAACGTCTCATCTTCCACCTCAGAACACTTCAACCCCAGGGCTTCAATGTGGACTTCACCAGTTTCCTCATTTCCTCTTCCCCCACCTCACCCCAGTTCCAACCTTCCAGCTCAGCACCGTCCCCATGAGCAGTCCTACCTGCCTATTTTCTTTTCCACCTATCCACTCCACCCTCCTCTCTGACCTATCACCTTCATCCCACCCCCATTCACCCATTGCACTCTTTGCTACCTTCCCCCACCGTCCTCCCATACCTATCACGTCCATCTCCACCCCCATTCACCTATTGTAATCTATGCTACTTTCTTCCCCACACCAACTCCCCTCTCATTTATCTCTCCACCCTGCAGGCACTCTGCCTCTATTACTGATGAAGGGATTTTGCCCGAAACGTCGATTTTCCTGCTCCTCAGATGCTGCCTGAACTGCTGTGCTTTTCCAGCACCACTCGACTCCAGAATCTGGTTTCCAGCATCTGCAGTCCTTGTTTTTACCTATTTATGAATAAAAGTCTATTTTCGAAAAGAAAAGGATTCTGCAATACATAGGTTTAATACTGTCAATAACCAGTTCCGACCCACTCCCCTGCTAATCTCCTGAGAATTTCTCAGTTTGGAGGTTATTCAGATCCAGTCCTTTGTGGCCACGCTTGTAATTCCCAGCTGCACCAGCAGAGTATGTTGTGTTTGTAGCTGTGGATTTGTGTTTGTTTTGGTTTGGGTTTGGGAGCTGAAGGTTTTTTGTTTAATGGCCCCTGTCCCTCCTCTCTTGGATCTCTTCCAGCAGAGTAGGTTGTCCCAGGTTTAGCCATTCTGGGAGGGAGGGTGAAGGGTCACACTCAGGCAGGTGGAAATGGTGGAAGGTGCTGAGGAGGCTACGATCCACGTTCCTCAGGTAAAGACAAGACAAGGGAAGGGAAGTAAAGGCAGTCCGTGCACAGCAGCAGTGCTCTGTTTGCACTTCCCACGATTTTCATCATTATCCACGGGAGCTTTCAAGGAAATGAAGTGTTTGGTTTGGGAAGGAAAATGCTTTTTTTTTGTTTTTTGGAAATGTAAGTTTGGAGTTTGTAGGCTGGCGTGGGGAAGGTGTTGGTTTAATTCGGCGGGTTGTGGGTTTCGGGAGGACGGATCGAGCCGGATTTCCCCCGCCGGGAATCTGAAATCATTCCCCCCCCCAACCTTCCTCACTGTCGGGAGGGCACTGTGAACAGGGCCCGGGGGGTGGGGAGCAGCCAGTCACCGGCTGTGAGAAAGTTTTACTGGGTTTTTCTTGTTGTTTTTTCAAAAGTGATTCTCTTCCCTTTGTTGCACACACACAGACATAGAGAGAGAGAGAGAGCCGGCAGCCTGTCACTGACTGGGACAGACCCCCTCTCCCCCCCTTACCCCGTGTAGAGTTTTAAAGATAGTATTCGCTCCGTTTGAAGACTTTTTTAAAAAAATGACTGGGTGTTCAGTCAATGGGCATCAGTCACTAATGTGTCTGTAAAAAGGATTTTCTTTCTCTCTCTCTCTTCCCTCCCCCCACTGGAGGGAATAGTCACTATTGTATCTGGGATTGGGAGCAGATTGCAGTTTTAGGGGCATGCGATCTGTCTGCTGTTAGAAATTAATCAGTGATCGGTCCGTAATGGCTCAGTTTTTCAGAGTATTCTACGATTTAATTTTATTCACATGCTGTTTGCTGATACTGTGGTAGGAGAGGGACCTTGTTTTGTAACTTGATGTGTAGGTAAGTGCAATGTGTTCTGAAATATTCCTGATCTGGTGGAGAGGGAATGAATTAGATGCATGGTTTTCTCTGGATTTTGAGATGTGGACAAGGGAGGTTTGCCTAAAAAGGTGAATTACAGCCTGTTTTTCTCAATATCCAGATAGGCTGGCATTTGTGAAATACTGAGTGTTGTTTTTCTCTCTATTCAGGGTGACTCCCTTGACCGAGCCATACCGTGTGTCCCATTGTTGTATGAAGCTACTAATTTAATAATGCAATGCTTCAAATGTTTTGTGATCTGGCAACTGGGCAAACAGTTTACTCTGCTAGTGACCTGTTGTTTTTTGAGGTGGTTAATGATCTTTTGATTTATAGTGTGGCCCCCTCTTTTAAAACCTTGTAAAAGGTGCTGCTGTGTGGCATTTTTTTTGTGAAGTGCTCTCACTTGTGTGTTCTCACTTGTTGTATAAGGTTATCTCATCCTCACTGGACCGCTGGCAGTACATTTTATCTTGCTCTACAAATCAGCTTGTGCTGAATAACTGAGCCATACAAACCAAGATGGTCCAAATTTGATCCTTTGTTTAGCCAACTCTGGACAAACAAGGCCTAAAGGAGTCTGTCCGTAGACCTCAGAGTTATGGAGATATCAGCTAGACTGTCACCTTCTGATGGATGAGCCTGAATACTTCTGAATGGAGCTGTAGACTGAGCACAGGATCAGGTTGACTGTGTTACTACTGCAGTCGAATAGCCAAGCTTGACTTTTGTGTAATAGAGGAGAAAAAAAAGAAAGAAGTGGCACCTTTGTTGACCACCAGATTTCCCAAAATATCTTACACCAGATGAAGTACTTTTTACTAATAGTCAGTATTAGGGAGTGTGGTGGCCATTTTGTACATAGAAAGGTCCACAAACTGCACCATGATGGAACGTTATACAAGGGGACCATCATTCTTCTACAGGGCGTTAAAAGCTCCAGGCAAAAGGAAGAGGAAGAAGATTGACAAAGAAAAGGTTTTGTGCTGCCATTGCATATTCCTGTCTATAACAGAAAGCTGTAGCACCTATCCAGTGCGTCTGTAACAATTGAGAACTAAAACAGCTGGACCACTTCAGACAGCTTTTTTTAATGCAACTGACACCAAACGTGCACGCAACAGGTAACTTGTCTGCGCATGGGACTAATTGGCGAAATTTGAACAAATCTGGTTAGTTCAGTGAAATTATAAAAAGTCAACCAGCCATTCAATAGGCAAGTTGTTTGATACATAGTGTCTGCAGAATTATTACAGGTTCGAGGTAGGATCATTCACCATTAATGACATTTTAACATTCCTTAACTCTTGCTTTCCTTGTTCATCACTGCTGATCACTTTCAATTGCTGATCACTTTCATTTACTGAAGGTCCTACCTACTGCATTGATCATTGAAATAAGCACAGTCCAGTCATTTGGCAGATTCACAATTTCATCTGGTTATGAAGGTGTTGAACGGAAACAGGAGGGGGAATTTTGTCACGGTGTCTGTTTCATGCTGTGGATTATGAGTTACAAATTGAGAAACAGGAAGACTTGGAAGAGAAAGACTGTTAAAGCGAAAGAATGATAAATGCACCTGAAATCTTAATTGTATTGTATTGAGTGGGCAGTGACAGATGTGGATCTGGATGGGTTGGGCCATTTATGATGAATCACATAATTAAGGACATTTGGTGCACGTCACAAGAACCTGCCAGAACAACATTTTTTCCACAGGAGTCATATATTTGACAAAGAAAGATCCGACACTCTGCAGTTTTGCATTTGTTGAGGACGTTTTTATCTTGTAGGTGTAACCATATTGCATACATGAGCTAATCCATGTGTTCCTATGGGCATTTTAAAGGATTAATATAAAGAAAGCTAGATCAGTTGGCGTGAAATCAGCCAGTTGTAGCAACGAGCGAGACACATAAATATCAGCATGGACTGTCATGCCCTGAAAGTGGCATGGAAACTGTTGTGAAAACACATGTGACACTCTGTTGTGACGGGAGGATTCCCTGGTGGATTTTACCAGTCAGTGTGAAATAAATTAGTTCCTTGACCCAGCCTCCCATCATAAAGTGTCTGTGTCTACATTGTTCTCTACACTGATAACCCTGGGGATATGGCCATTGGGAAAATCTTGGGCACATATGGAGTCTTCTTGATCGTTGCAGCAATCTGCATTATTGTTCCTTTTTTTTTGCTGACTCACGTGTTTTTTGAGGCCTGAGTGGAATATTTCAGTTCTTCCTGCATCAGTTCAAACTCTTGGTGATTCTGTATCGTATTACGGGTGATGGACAAGCCCATTGTCATTCAACCTGGCAAAGAAAGGGAATTGTGAGAAAGGGTCACTGCACAGGGCTCCAAGCAGCTGGTGTTAGAGGAATGTTGGATGCAGGCTGAGATAGTCTGTCCTTTCTCATAGGCTGTACAAGGGTTTTGGGTGGCTGCAGTACTAAGAACATTGATCTGAAACTGAGACAAGTCTGCTTACAAATACTAATGATCATTAGAGGTGAAGACAGGAAGTGGTTTATAAGAAAGATTAGACACAGGCTGAGCATTTTTAATCTAAATAATGCAACTTTTTTTCCAGCAATCTGTCACAATAGAATTGGGTGTTTCCAACTACAGATTTCGTTTTCCTGTTTTGTATCTGGTGCATAATAGAAAAATCGGATTGCAGCAGAGTTCCCTTTTGTTTTTGCATTGTGGAGGCTGACTTTAAAGATATTCTGATGTATAATCACAATTCTAGGAAGTTTTGTGGCACTCTAACTGTGACCCACAGTCACGGAGGGGTCTCCATACAATGCATTTCTAGGACAACATCGCCAAACTGTCATAGTCTTAGCGTCTTGTTTGACCCTGAGATGAATATTTGACAATCAGCTGCTTCAATATAAATTTGTTTGTTTAATTAATAAACAGCCATATTCACCTCACCTCTGCTCCTCCACTGCTGAAATCCTCAGTCATGTCTGCATTACTACCAGATTTAACAATTCCAGTGGTTTCATGACTGATCTGTCTATTCCAATTCCATTAACTTGAACGCATTCAAATCTTTGCTACCTATATCCCAACTCTCATTATGTCTGTTCACTCATTAACCCTGTGCTTACCAATCACCATTGGCTCCTGATCTGGTAATGTCTCCATTTTAAACTTCTCACCCTTGTTTTCCTATCCATTTTTGGCCTGACCCCTGCCTATCTTGACAAAGTCCTCCAGCCTTAAAATTGTCCAAAATCTTGCCCTTCTTCCATTTCTGGCCTCTGTGCTTCCAGATGTCAGGCAAACTGCCATTGTTGATTCTATCTTCTGCTGAATAGGCTGTAATCTCTAGAATTTACTTGCTGACTCTCTGCATTCTTTTCTTTCTATAACTTACCTCTTTGCCTAGTCTTTTAATATTCTGTCCTCATACCTCTTCATTGGGGTCAATGGCACATTTTGATGGATAAGACCTGGTGCATTCTTCTGATGAGTAACATTGTTTCTCTGTAGGGATTGTATGCCACCTTTCTGAATATTGTTGGTCAGCCAGCATTCTTTCAACCGAAACCATATGTTCTGAGGAACTTGGACTTGTTTCACTGAGACACCATGTGATTCCTAGCACTTCAACTTTGCTAAGGAGCCTCTGTAATATATGAATTGTCGAGACTGAAGTTGCTGTTCACTTCTTAAAGGATGGTTGGGTTAACATAAATATCTGGAAATGTATGGGGAATACATAACATTTCTGGCTGGTGGATGGATGGATTTTATGAGAAAAACTTTCAAGAATGTTTTCCCCTCCCAGTGGGAGATTGTGAGTCATTGCTGCTGATAGAGTTGAACTTGTGCCCAAGATGGTGTTTTTAACTTCGCTGATGCAGGGTGGTTCCATTCCTGATAACTCTGGGTGTGACATGCAACAAGATCAGGAGGACAACGTCACCTGACAGTCTCCTAGCATTTTATATTTACCAACTTTAAAAAATAACTGATTTGTACTGTAAAATTTCTGGAGGACTGTGTTTGATTACGTGAAATCAAGTGCTGTGAGCATGTTGTTCTGTGTTAAATGTTTACAGTATAACTTTTGCTTGTATTAACACACGTGAGGGAATTCCTCTGTACATGGTCGGGGTGGAAGGGGACAGTAGGAGGTAGTAATTCTTCTACTCACTAGTTTTCTGATTCATGATATGTTTGGAGTATTTTTCATTAACCAAGTCGTATAAATATAGCAGAGAAGTGACAACATCATGGTGACCCCTCCACGTGTTTGTGGTTTGTGGTATGTGTTGGAAATTCTTGTGTGAGGTTTGGTTATGCTGGTTGGTGATATACTCTGTGATCTGAGTAAAGCCAAAACTTTCAAAGGAGTGTTGTCTTAAACTGAAGTTTTAGCTTCACTGATAACAGGATTTTATATTCTCTACATTTGTTTGAAAAGACATTGCATAAAGTATTGCTCAGGATTGACAATAATAGGGAGCTTACATTAGAAACAATGCAACATTGGAAACAAAAGCAGGAGTAGGCCATTTGGCCCTTCAAACCTGTTCTGCAATTCAACTATATCCTGGGGTCAGTTAGCTCAGTTAGTTGGACAACTGGTTTCTGAAGCAATGTAATGCTAACAGTGTGGGTTCAATTTCAGAAACGGCTGAGGATACAATGAAAGATTGTCCTTCTCAACCCCCTCTCGCCTGAGGCATGGTGACCCTCAGGTTAAACCACCACCAATCATCTATGTCTAATGAGAGAGCACTCCTATGGTATGGTAGGGCTATGGTGATCTTAGCTTTACCTTTTGATTAATCTCAGCACCCTTTTCCTGCATATTCCTTGATATATTTAATACATAGAAATCTACTGATCTCAGTCTTGAATATAATGACAAAGCCTCCACCACCCTCTGGACTAGACAATTCTGAAGGTTTAACCATTCCTCAAGAAATTCCTTCTCATTTCAGCCTTATTCTGAGATTACATCCCTGGGTTCTAGATTCTGCAGTCAAGGAAACTTTCTTCTCGCACCTACCATGTTGACCCCTGAAGAATTTTGAAGACTTCACTGAGATATCCTCTCATTCATTTCTTCCAGAAAACAGAGGCCAGTATCCTCAATCTCTCTTGGAAGGATATCCCTGCTGTCCCAGAATTAGTCTGATGGACCTTTGTACTCACTCTTGGCTTTTATTGCATAAGGTTTTCAGTGCTGGAGTAAAGGTGTAGAGTTGCCATTGCATGCAGCCTTGGTGAAAACTCACCTGGGGTTTTGATCTCCTTACACAAGGAAAGGATATACTTGTTGAAAGATCTCCACAGATGCTGGTATCCTGTCACCTAGGCCACTTTATTTACACGTAGAGTCCTTGACACTGATCTAGCTCCCTCAGAGGCAACTCTCAGAGTGAGCAGAACATCTGCAGTGGTTGTAATGAGATCAACCAGGGGGCCTTCATATAATATGCATTCCCTGATTGGGGCTGTTAACCTGGTCCAATCAGGGAGCCCTGTCTGACATATAAAAGCAGGAGTGTCAGATGTTCTGTTCACTCTGAGAGCTGGCTCTGAGGGAGCTGGATCTGTGTCAAGGACTCTGTGTGGGGAACAAAAAGGGGCCGTGGTGACAGGATACCAGCTTCTGTGGAGATTTTTCAACAAGTATATCCTTTCCTTGTGCAAGGAGATCAAAACCCCAGGTGAGTTTTCCACAAGGCTGTATGCAATTGCAACTCTACAGCTTTACTCCAACACTGAAAACCTTTTGCAATGAAAGCCAATAGACCATTTTCCTTCTTGATTGTTTACTGCACCTGCATGTTAGCTCTCAGTAATTTGAGAAGAAGGACATCCTGAACCCTTTGAATACTGACACTTCCCAATCTCTCACCATTTAAGAAATATTCTGCATTTCTACCGAAGTTCACATTTGTTTCCACATTATTGCACCGGCCATATTCTTGTGCACTCAGTCTTTCTAAATCCCTTTGAAACCTCTATGCATAGAGTCTCAGGAGAAACTGCACCTTTCTCACAACACTGAATCCCACCTGGTTTTGTGTTGTCAGCCATCCTGAAGTATTGCATTTGGTTCCTGAATCCAAATTATTGATATTTGTTAAAGGAGAAATCTTCAAACAGGGCAACAAAGGCGTCAGCAGTGTGCACTGATGGTGTTCCCTAACTGTTGATTTCTGTCAGGTTGAATTAAAGATTGTGTATTTGATTTATCTGGAGTGGATAAATTTCTGAGAAGAGTTTTTTTTAAAATTGCAGCCTTGTTAGGTTCTTCGAGGATGTCTGGAGCTAGCTGCGACCCCATTGCTCCTGTTCAGGCTTGAGTGATGTTACGTTCCTTTATATCAATGACTCGTTAGACTTTCATGGAATTGGTTACATTAAGGAGTCTGGAGAGTTATTGTGATCATAGTCATTGAGATGTACAGCATGGAAACAGAACCTTCGATCCAACCCGTCCATGCCGACCAGATATCCCAATCCAATCTAGTCCCACCTGCCAGCACCAGGCCCATATCCCTCCAAACCCTTCCTTTTCATATACCCATCCAAATGCCTTTTAAATGTTGCATTGTACCAGCCTCCACCACATCCACTGGCAGCTCATTCCATACACATACCACCCTCTGCGTGAAAAAGTTGCCCCTTAGGTCTCTTTTATATCTTTCCCCTCTCGCCCTAAACCTATGCCCTCTAGTTCTGGACTCCCAAACCCCACGGAAAAAACTTTCTCTATTTATCCTATTCATGCCCTTCATGATTTTGTAAACTTCTATAAGGTCACCGCTCAACCTCCAATGCTCCAGGGAAAACAGCCCCATCCTGTTCAACCTCTCCTGTAGCTCACATCCTCCAACCCTGGCAACATCCTTGTCAATCTTTTCTGAGCCCTTTCAAGTTTCACAACATCTTTCCGATAGGAAGAAGATCAGAATTGCACACAATGTTCCAACAGTGGCCTAACCAATTTCCTGTACAGCTGCAACATGACCTCCCGACTCCTGCACTCAATAATATGACCAATTTTAAAAAAAACATAGCAAACGTCTTCTTCTCTATCCTATCTACCTGCGACTCCACTTTCAAGGAGCTATGAATCTGCACTCCAAGGTCTCTCTGTTCAGCAACACCCCCTCGGACCTTACCATTAAATGTATAAGTCCTGCTGAGATTTGTTTCCCAAAATGCAACACCTTGTATCTTCTCTAGTAGGTATATTCACATACTGAATCAGAACCTTTTCTTGTATACACTTAACAAATTCCTCTCCGTCTAAACACTTAACACTATGGCAGTCCCAGTCTATATTTGGAAAGTTAAAATCCTCTACCATCTTGGAGTGAGTTACAGTTTAAAATCTAACTTGGCTATTGAGATATTGAGGAGGGAGTAATCTCACCACAAAGTTTGGCTAGTTTCCTAATCCATGACAGAGATTGGGCAATGCATTACGTACATGGAATCATAGACATCTAAAAACCAACAACAGAAATGAATCTCGTGAGTAGTCTACGGGCTGGTGTTTCCATTGAGGAGGGATAAGAAGAATTGAGAAAGTTACTGCAAGCAATTGTGGAGACATCTGATACGGTTGAGGCATGTGGGTGGTTGGCTGGATGCAGCCCAGTTGAGAGTGTCATGGACAGTGTGGGATGCGAAGCATGAATAAAATGGGAGCGAATCTGCTGTAGTGAACCATGCAACAGTGGTTTTGCTTTGTCAAACAGATCATCAGAGATAGTGTTTGAAGTAGTGTGTTTGAAATCTAATGGATGGACACAAGTCCCAGATCAACCATGCTTTCTGAAACATTTAAACAATCATTCCACTTCCCTGCTCACCCGTCTAGCCTTGCATGCTTGACCTTTCCAAATATATATTCAATTCCTTTGTGACATTTATTGTTAATTCTGCTCCACTACCCCATCAAATTCTACATTACAGACCACTATAACTTACTGAGTTTTAAAAATAATGCTTATTATTTTCCAACTGGCCTTGTTGTCAGTTACCTTAAATCTACCTCCTCTGTACACTGAGCCCCTGCCAGTGGGAACGTTTTCTCTCTTATGACATTTTTTCTGAACTCTTAATTATTTTTAACACCTCAATTAAATTCCTTTTTTGCTGTAAACTGAACAAATTGACAGTGTTGTATTGTCCTGCAAATGATTGTGCGTTCTGTACAGGGCGAATCTCCGTCTCTGAGCATCCAGTGATCCACATTGAAAAGGGACTGACACTGGAACATAATGAGCAGAAGTGAGGCTGTGAGCATTCTGCAGTTATGAGGGTGTGGCACTTGTATGTTAAAACAAGACATTGTCGTGTTTCAGTACATAGGGAACAGTAACCTAGGTGCTAGTTTTATGAAGGTGTGGGCAGTGCAGGGCATGCCTACTCAGGTATAGGTTCAGGACATGTTTCCTGCAGTGAGCTACACTCCAGCAGGTAACTAAAATAATTGACTGAAGGCAACAAATGCTGGCGATCACAATGGGTCAGCCGGCATCCATGAAGAGAAAGCATGCTAACGTTCCGAGTCTGGATGACTTCACTGAAGTAGAATGATGACTTAAATGCTTTTTTTAAAATAGAATTTTGTATTTGCTGCAGCTAAGTTTACATTTGGAAAGCATTGCAGTTAATTTCTTGAAATTTAGTTTTCATTGAAATGGATAAAAAGATAATGGTTGAGTTTGAAACTGCTGATTGATGTGAGGATTGTATGCCAATCATTGAAATGGTACGGGTACACAGTTTGTGTTAACTGGTTGTTTGCATCACCCTGCTCTCATTCACAGATCCTCATACATATCATTCTACTGTCGATTTTTGGCATGATCAGCAATGATCCCAGCATGATTCACGTCCATGATTCCCAGCAAAATTACTGACTGGAATTGTGGGTAATGAATACGATTGCTTGCTGGGCTTAACCACGAAGCAACAGTAGTGGCACAATTTCTATTATTCAGTTTTGTGTTTCAATCACTGGTTGAGGTTCCTTTTGTGTATTTGATGCAGTTTCTCTCTTGCATTCAATGAGTGGTTGATAACATGGAACATTGCTGAATGAACAAGTTATGGCATGAAGGCAAATTTCTGTTAAAAGGAGAAACTTCACTGTTCAGAACACACACGAGAAACTCTCATCTGAAATCGAACCAAGGAATTTCTCCACAGAGAGTACATGGATTGAGCTAGTTCAACCCTCTTACATCAGGCTACAACTTTATGTGGCTGGTTCACAAACCTGATTTGGCAATAGGTGATGGGCAGAGTGTCTTTGACTTCAGGACATCGTGTACAGTGCTGCTTTCCAAATTGCAAATGGTAAAAGCTTTAAAATTGGTACTGCTGGAATATGAAACCGCTTTTTTTTCTAGATAAGATTATTCACTTGTTTTAAGGTATTCTATGCTGTTGTACAACATACTGACTGTGGATGTTAGTCAGTGGTTTTGTCTGGTCACTCCTCAGTCACTGACGCTCCAGGGAAAACAGGCCCTGCCTATTCAGCCTCTCCCTATAGCTCAAACCCTCCAACCCTGGCAATATCCTTGTAAATCTTTTCTGAACCCTTTCAAGTTTAACAACATCTTTTCTGTAGCAGGGAGACCAGAAATGAATGCAGTATTGCAAATGTGAGCTAACCAATGTCCTGTACAGCCGCAACATGACGTCCCAACGCCTATACTCATTGCAATGACCAATAAAGGCAAGCATACTAAACACCTTTATTATCCTATCTGCCCGTCCATGGCACACAGTTTGTGTGTTACTTATCCTTTTCTTGTCCATTCATTGTCTGCATGTACCTAAAGCTCTGAAACCTTTCTTTGAGGTTAACATTCTTAGCTTATCAAGTTATTTCACTTAGCTGTTTTATAACCCCTTGGGGTTGGATGACCCTTCACATAATACTCCACAGGGTCATTCCAATATGAACTGTGGAACTCGAACACTGTACCAGGTATTTGGTCAGTCATCCAGCATCTTGCTTGTTCATTACCTTCTTGTACTGTTGGAAATGATTTTCAGATTCCTCTTCAGGTTTTATGTCGAAGAAAGACTTTCAATTAGTACAAAGTGTATGTCAAGGCCTCAAGATGTCTCAATGAGCTTTACAATCAACGTAATATTTCACAAAGTGAAATGACTTCTGTAATTTAGTAACCTATACTTCCAGGATGCAGTGTCTTGCAGTTATTCGACTTGAATATTATTTACCATTCATCACCCCACATGTGAACTCCAACACTCTCTCGATAGATTATCTGGGCCGACAAGACACCAATTGTTAAAGCTCACTTGAGAGTGTAACTTTTAAAAACGTTTTGCGATTTACATATGAAAGGATTGAAACGTGGTCATTCTAAAAGATGAGAGACTTAACAAACAATCCAGATCTTTTTCAATATATAATTTCAGTTACATCACACTATAAACTTTTGCTATAAATTCTGTGTCTTATGATCTTATACTCCACAACTACCTCCAAAAGCTAGTGCTTCCAAATAAACTTGTTGGACTGTGACTTGGTATTGTGTGATTTTTAACTTTGTACACCCCAGTCCAACACCGGCATCTCCAAATTATGACTATCAACTTAACACAATTTCATACCTAATCACTACTTATGCTGTATACACATTTCAATTTGTTAGTCCTGTCACTCCAGTCTCTCGCCGATATGTGACAAGAACCTTGAAGGTCCAATCACGTCTCTGGGCAGCAACATGAAGTATGCTGCAGCCCTCTGAAATTCAATAAATTTCTCCTCAATGTTATTTAAAGTATGAAATTCCATGAGGATCCTTCCATTGATTTTTGGTTAATTGACCCTCTGGGTTGTTTTAAAATGCTTTATTTTTAAATGCCTTATAAGCACCTGCACTGAAGTAAGCAACAGGTTTAATCGTAACTTAAGGAAAGTTCAGGGTTTCTAAGCAATGGCAAACAGGACTTTGGATTGCAGAAGTACCAGGTCAAGAGATTTTGGGTGCCAAGATCCGAAAGCGGGAATCCTAACATCACAGAGAATTGGGGAGAGCAAACTCAAAACCTGGAACAACATGATCCAGCAGTAGGGAGTGGCAGAAGTTGAACAGGAAGAGAATTGGAAGATTAATGATCAAAAATAAAAAGCAGTCAAGGAAAGCATCAAACCGCCTTTTCTGTCATCAGTTCCTCCTTCATTAAAGAGTTGAGTATGTTTGCTACACTGGAAAAATGGATTGTCTTTAATAAGTAAATTTCCAATAACTATTATTACCTAATAAAATGTTTCCAATTCATCATTTTCATTGTTATATATATATTTTTTTCTGTTAAAACTAAATCATGAGCTTCAGAGATAAAGCTTTAGAATTGATTTTTGGATTGAAAATAAGAACATAAGGCATTGTGTGATATACTAGTGTTCATGTCGATTGGCAAACCCGAATAATTCAAGTTTCGTTCCCCAACCGCTGAGGGAAAATAATTAAATTGTTTTCACCATTTTAATTTGGAAAAATAAATTAAATTTTAAAAATGAAAACACTAAAGTTGGATCTATTTTCATCTACTTTGTTTTACTGTTTGGGTGAAGTCAAGATGTTAATCACAGATATGTCTTAATCGTCTATGAATTAAAGTTAAGCCATCCATGATAGAAAACACATGCAAGTTTTTAATACACAGTTGAAACCTTGCATACCTGCTTGCTTTTGTTGGTGTTAGATGTAACTTTAACATGGAAGTAGATTAATTGCAATGTAGCTAATCTAAACCTTAATTTTTACACTAAACTTCAATCTGCTTAAACCAAAACTTAAATTGAGCGTACTCTCTGTCACGCTAACTGGAAAGCATTTGTTAATTTGCTTCTATGCTCAAGGAAAATATGGAATCAAGTTCAATCCTCTGACCATCACTATGAACCCTAATGTCTATCCTAACTTCCAACAAAGATTTGACACTAACATGGCCTAAACCTGGTGAATAATGAACTTGTGATCGCTCACGTTGACACTAATTGTCACTTGTGGTCTCTCATCTTGACCTGCTCCGCCCCCCCATGTTAAAGTTGACCCCAAGACTAAACCCAATATAAACTAATCACTTATAAAAGACCCAAGAGCTGTGGATGCCTACATTTGGACCCAAAAACAGAAAGTGCTAGAAAAACTCAACAGGTGTGGCAGCATCTATGAGAAAAATCAGAGTTATTGATGAGAACTTCTTCAGAACAGATAGTAGCTAGGAAAAGCTGGTATTTATGCCGATGGCAGGAGGTGGTGGGGGAAAAAGAGTGAGTGGCTTTGTGGAGATGGAGCCCAGAGAGAAAGAGAAAAAAAGTTAGGAAAGTTAGGTAGATTAATAGTTAGAGAAGGAGAAAAATTGATAATAATTACAATGAGTAAGTGAAAATGGGTTGGCTGTGCTGAAAGCAGCCCACATCATGAGAGGGTGTGGCGAGTGGATAAAGGACATAAAAGGAGGTGTTTGCACTCTAAAATTATTGAACTCCATTGAGTCCTGAAGGCTGCAGGGAGCCCAAGTGGAAAATGGGATGTTGTCCTTCCAGCTTGTACTGAACTTCGCTGGAGCACTGCAGCGAGCCTGCAACTGAGATGTTGGCCAGGGAACAGGGTGGTACGCAGAAGTGGCAGGCAACTGAAAGCTCAGTCTTGTTTTATGGACAGACCATAGATGTTCACAGAGCAGTCACCCAGTCTGCGTTTTGTCTCCCCGATGTAGAGCCGACCACCTTGTTAGCAGCGGATACAGTAGACTAGATTGAGTGAAGTGTATCACTGCTTCACCTGATGGGTGTGTCTGGGCTTTGGATAGTGATTAGCAAGGTGCCGTGGAGATATGGGGAATGGCAGAGGAGGACATCAGCATGTCCCTGAGGGAGCAGTCCCTATGAAATGCAAACAAGAGTGGAAAGGAACATCTGTCTTGTGATGGCATCCTGCTGGAGGAGGCAGAATTGGTGACTTATGATCCTTTGGATCTGGATGTTGGTGAGATTGTAGGTGAGAACCAAGGGGATCCTATCGCTATTGTGAGAGGGGAGAAAGGTGGTGATGGGCATGAAATGGGTCGGACATGGCTAAGGGCCCTTTCAGCCCCAGGGATGGGGATTCCTCGGTTAAGCAAATAGGTGGACATTTCTAAGATCCCTCTATGAAAGGCGGCATCATCAGAGCAGATGTAACAGAGATGGAGAAACAAAATCTAAACTTTTGAATATTTTTGGAGCAATATAAAATTTCAGCTAATTACTTGCATGTATGGAGCAAAAATTATTTTGAGTGACCGTGTGGCTCTGGGTATGCTGTGGGGGAGAAAAACATATGTTTAATTCAGGATTTAATATCTTAAAGCTTGATTTGGGTAACTGTTTTTGAGAATGTTGTGGTTTGTGAGTGGATGTTCATTCAGAGCTAAATGAAAGACTTGCGTTTATATAGTATTTCTCATATCCATCTCGAATATTTTTGAGTTGTGTTTGCTGCTGAAATATTGGAAGCAGAGCCCAATGTGTGCAAAGCAAACTCCCACCACCCGCTGTGGAGTCTGACTGAAGATGGTTCAATCTTGGATGTCATTAACAGCAGAATTCACCCCTTAAAATCACTTGTGAACTTGCTGGTTTTCATTACAAGATGGACAGTTGATTGAATCCTTTCTCATTGAATCTCCACGGTGTGGAAGCAGACCATTTGGCCCATCCAGGGCACACTGACCCTCCAAAGAGCATCACATCCAGACCTATTCTTCCACCCTATAACCCTGCATTTCCCATGGCCAATCCACCTAGTCTGCACACCTTTGGATTGTGGGAGAAAACCAAGCACCCAGAGGAAACCCATGCAGTCACAGGGAGAATGTGCAAACTCCCCACAGATAGTCGGCTGAGGCTGGAATCAAACCCAGGTCCCTGGTGCTGTGAGGCCGCAGTGCTAACTACTGAACCATTGTGTCCTTTCACTCACATGAAACAGGCGAAAGGTGCTGTCTGGCTCTTTAGCTCTGGTAAACATTTAAGATCTGTTTTTGTGGCTTAAATTTGCTTTATTGAGCAATTTCTTTTTTATTTGCCAAGAAATGTGGTTGCCACACTGATGTTACCGACCCAGGGTTTGGGCTAGGTTTTCGTGAGTAGAGGGTCAGAGTAACAGTCACTGTTGTAACAGAACCAAACCTGATAGGTCAGCTAGGCAAACTGTCATGGAAACTGATGACTGTATTCAACAATGACCTGTTTAACTCAGACTCTAAATAGTGCGGGCACACACACAAAAAAATTAAGATCTAACTGTGCATGTGGGCTAATCAGACAAAGCTCAATGTTATCTCTTTCACCTACCTTACTTTGCAGACTTTCCTGAGAATATAACCCTTTCATGCAGTAAGAAATTGAAGTAACTTTATTGATTGTCCGTTATTCTCTTGGTATTGGCCTCCAAAGGTTGTAGTTAGAATTTGTAACTGTAATTTAGTAACTAAAAGTTGAAGAGATCCAAAAATGATTTCAATGTTGAAAATGCAAGGGAGTATTGTATAATTGTACACCCTACCATTTCACCACCTCTCTGCAGACTTTTTGTTGTCGTGTGGATAATAAGAATGAAATGATTCAGTCATCTAGAAACCTAAAAGAAATGAAACCTGCTGGAAATCAGGAGCCTTTGCTGGGATCATTTGTGTGAAAATGTGAAATCAGAGCAGAAGTAAACTATTCAGCTACTTGAGCCTCCTCTACCAATCAAAGGTCATGGCTGATCTGTTTGACTTTCAGAAACCATGTTCCCAGCTACCATTGGTAACTTTAGCTTCTCGATAGGCAGGTGAATCAGTCGATTCCTTTTTTTCTTGGATGTGATCTATCCCTAATCCTTGTCATCCTGCAGCCATGTCTCTGTCATCGCTATCAGATCCTATTTAAAATAACTACAATATGATTGGCTCATCCACCCTGCACTTCCCACTCTCATCCAGGTGGCCAGACAGTATTTCAGACCTATTGGACATTTCCAGAGGTTGACAGTCCTGCTCTCCATGTTCCCTTCTTGTTCCAACTACTAACCAAATCAGAAGAATCTATTTGAAGTGATGTGACAATAAGACAGTAGGAATTAGGGACAGGGGAAGGCCGTTTGGCTCCTTGAGCCTTCTCCATCATTCAGTCGGGTCATAGCTGATCCAACTCCTTCCTCATACAAAGAATACAGGTAACTGTTCCTCTTTTGATGCATCCCAGTGTTTGTGATTAAACCTCCCATTCATAAACTCTGAGCCAAAGCTGCTTGAACTTTATGCACTTACTGCAAACATCTTTGCCCTGAATCACAGTGGTATCCAAGAGCTCCCACATACTACAGCCATGACACACCTCCCATCCTTAATGAGTTTTAATTAATTACTTATTTATGTTGCTTGTGTATTTTATTAACTTTACCACTTGTGTGCTGTTGAAAAGATCTTAAACAGCTTCCAGACACTCACCAACAGCAACCTCCTTTCTCTGTGGTAGAGTAAGAATCAATTCCAATCAATGAATCCAGCATCAGAAGAGAGAATGAAATCCTATTGTGGGATAAATTAACAAAACAGTATTGCTGTCAGAGATTTTACAATTATCGTTACTTCGCAGTCTGGATTCTAGAGTCACTTTTATCTGCTGCTCTGAGTTTGAGTGATGGATGCCAATTCTGTGATATTGAGCCTCCCCACTATCATTTCCAGCTGATGCTGTTCTCTTTTAGATTCCAGCCAAAAGCAGGGTCAGTGAACTTGATCATATTTACACGACCCAAAAAAAGAACTGGTGTCCAAAGTGGATAAAATGGTGCTTTTGTAGCTAATAGCTGATGGCTTGAATTAAACGTTTGGTCTTGGACCGTTCATGAAATTGGTGAAGTTGGGAAATAAAATAAATCCCATTGTTACTGAGTGTAGCATTCCAACCATGCAGTGTCACATTCCTGAAAACACTGAGCAGTTGTAAAAGTGTGGTTATTGGTAATCAGGGTTGATATATACTACTTTTGGAATGATGAACTATTAGAAAATCACATCAATGGAAGTCTGAGCCTGTGTAAGTACAATAACTCCTGTTTTCTCTGTCTATGTGTCATATCATGAAGTATGGAAGTAAAAGTTGGTGGAATTCAGATCTTAGGGCCCAGCCCAGGAAAACCTGCAGAGATGATGACCATATTTTGTATGTGGGTTAGATATTGAATATGAAAAACATATCATGTCTTGGTGGCTTAATGACAAAAGGATCATCATCCCTTACCTTAGATTAGAAGTTCAAAAGGAATGATCTGAGATGTTTACTGCTGGATTTGGGTTGTTTGAACCTATGCAGTGACTTAGAGTCATAGAGATGTACAGAACGGAAACAGATGATTTGGTCCAACCCGTCCATGCCGACCAGATATCCCAACCAAATCTAGTCCCACCTGCCAGCACCCAGCCCATATCCCTCCAAATCCTTCCTATTCATATACCCATCCAAATACCATTTAAATGTTGCAATTGTACTAGTCTCCACCACTTTCTCTGGCAGCTCATTCCAGATATGTACACCCTCTGCATGAATAAGTTGCCCCTTTGATCCCTTTTGTATCTTTTCTCTTTTACCCTAAACCTATGCCCTCAAGTTCTGGATTTTCTCACCTCAGGGAAGAGGCTTTGTCTATTTATCCTATCCATGTCCCTCATGATTTTATAAACCTCTATAAGGTCACCCCTTCGCCTCCGATGCTCCAGGGAAAACAGCCCCAGCGTATTCAACCTCTCCCTATAGCTCAAATCCTCCAACCCTGGCAACATCCTTATAAATCTTTTCTGAACTATTTCAAGTTTCACAACATCATTCCAATAAGAAAGATAGCAGAATTTGCACGCAATATTCCAACAATGGCCTAACCAATGTCCTGTACAGCCACAACATGACCTCCCAACTCCTGTACTCAATACTCTGGCCAGTAAAGGAAAGCATACCAAACACCTTCTTCACTATCCTAGCTACCTGCGACTCTACTTTCAAGGAGCTATGAACCTGCACTCCAAGGTCTTTCTGTTCAGCAACACTCCCTAGGACCTTACAATTAAGGATACAAGTCCTGCTAAGACTTGTTTCCTAAAATGAAGCACCTCGCATTTATCTGAATTAAACTCCATCTGCCACTCCACCTGATCAAGATCCTGCTGTAATCTGAGGTAACCTCCTTTGCTGTCCATTAAACCTCCAATTTTGATGCCATCTGCAAACTCACTAACTATGAATCCTATGTTCATATCCAAATCATTTATATAAATAATGAAAAGTAGTGGACCCAGCCCGATCCTTGTGGCACTCCACTGGTCACAGGCCTCCAATCTGAAAAATAACCCTCCACTACTACCCTTTGTCTTCTACCTATGAGCAAGTTTTGGCGAGTTCTTATGGTTTTATTTTGATTTTCTGAGAAGTTGAAAATCAGTGCAGGGGAGAGAGAGAGGGAGAAAGAAACTGACACTGACTTTGCTGTTTGAATTCATGTATCGCTTGACATCAGAATGCATCTGTTAAAATCAACAAACAGTAAAATTCACAATTGATCTTAGGCGAAGTTCACAGCACAGAATCAGATAGTTAATTATTGTTTTAAGTGTGGCCTACAGAAAGTCTGCAGTAGTGGGTAGAGTAGGTTCTTTCTTGATTATATGTTTTTGGAGATGTGTCTCTTGATTAAACTTAAAATATAACCCATAACTATTAATTTAACCTGAGGCAGTGTTTGTAGAGGAATAAGACAGTGTTATTTTCTGGGTCGGTAGATTGCAAAAATGGCCTTCAGTAGAGTGATATGCACTTCTTGTCAGATGTGGAAGTTTAAAGAGAGTTTAAGGGTTACTGCAGATTATATCTGCCATAAATGCTGTTAGTTGTGAATCTTATGTGATTGAATGGATCGGTTGGAGAGACAGAAGCAATGAGAAATTTGCAACAGCAACAGTATGTGATGGATGGCAGTTATAGGAAGCGGGGAAAGTCTCAGATACAGTCACATAGATGGGTTAACTCAAGGAAAGGTAAGAGAGGTAGGCAGCTAGTCCAGGAGTCTTTTGTGGCAATGCCCATTTCAAACAGGTATGCTGTTTTGGAAAATGTAGGGAGCGATGAATTCTCAGGGGAACATTGCACGAACAACCAAGTTTCTGGTATTGAGACTGGCTCTAATGCAGTGAGGGGTACGTCAGGTTCCAAGAGATCAATTGTGTTAGTGGATTCTCTAGTCCAAGGTACGTATAGACGTTTCTGTGACCAGCAGCGAAAAAGCAGAATGGGGTGTTGCTTCCCTGGTGCCAGGCTCAAGGATGTCTAAAAGTTGAAGTTCTAAATTGGAGAAAGGCCAATTTTTATGGTATTAGACAAGAACTTTCAAAAGCTAATTGGGGGTAGATGTTCATAGGTAAAGGGTCGGCTGAAAATGGAAAGCCTTCAGGAATGAGATTGAGAACCCAGAGAAAGTATATTACTGTCAGGGTGAAAGGAAAGGCTGGTAGGTATAGCGAATGCCCGTTGATTAAAGAAATTGAAGGCTTAGTTAAGAAAAAGAAGGAAGCATATGCAAGGTATAGACAGGATAGATCAAGTGAATCCTTAGAGTATAAAGGAAGTAGGAGTATACTTAAGAGGGAAATCAGGAGAGATAAAAGGGGACATGAGATAGCTTTGGCTAATCGAATCAAGGAGAATCCAAAGGGTTCTTATAAATACATTAAGGATAAAAGGATAACGAGGGAGAGAATAGGGCCCTCAAAGATCATCCTTTGTGTGGAGCTGCAGAAAATGGGGAAGATACTAAACGAGTAATTTGTATCAGTACTTACTGTGGAAAAGGACATGGAAGATATAGACTGTAGGGAAATAGATGGTGACACCTTGCTAAATGTCCATATTACAGAGGAAGAAGTGCTGAATGTCTTGAAATGCATAAAGGTGGAATAAATCCCCAGGACCTGATCAGGTGTACCCAAGAACTTTGTAGGAAGCCAGAGAAGTGATTGCTGGGCCTCTTGCTGAGATATTTGTATCATTGATAGTCACAGGTGAGGTGCTGGAAGACTGGAGGTTGGCTAACGTTGTGCCACTATTTAAGAAAGGTGATAAGGACAAGGCAGGGATCTATAGACCAGTGAGCCTGACCTCGGTGGTGGGCAAGTTGTTGGAGGGAATCCTGAGGGACAGGGAGTACATGTATTTGGAAAGGCAAGGACTGATTGGGGATAATCAACATGGCTTTGTGCATGGGAAATCATGTCTCACAAACTTGATTGAGTTTTTGAAGAAGGAGCAAAGAGGATTGATGAGGGCAAGAACGGTAGATGTGATCTATGTGTACTTCAGTAAGGCGTTCGATAAGGTTTCCCATGGGAGGCTGATTAGCAAAGTTAGATCTCACGGAATACAGGGAGAACTAGCCATTTGGATACAGAACTGGCTTCAAGGTAGAAGACAGAGGGTGGTGGCGGAGTGTTGTTTTTCAGACTGGAGGCCTGTGACCAATGGGGTGCCACAAGGATCAGTGCTGGGACCTCTACTTCTTGTCATTTAAATAAATGATATGGATGCGAGCATAAGAGATACAGTTAGTAAGTTTGCAGATGACACCAAAATTGAAGGTGTAGTGGACAGCAAAGAGGATAACCTCAGATTACAACAGGATCTTGACCAGATGGGCCGATGGGCTGAGAAGTGGCAGATGGAGTTTAATTCAGATAAATGTGAGGTGCTGCATTTTGGGAAAGCAAATCTTAGCAGGATTTATACACTTAATGGTAAGGTCCTAGGGAGTGTTGCTGAACAAAGAGACCTTGGAGTGCAGGTTCGTAGCTCCTTAAAAGTGGAGTCGCAGGTAGATAGGATAGTGAAGAAGCTGTTTAGTATGCTTTCTTTTATTGGTCAGAGTACTGAGTACAGGAGTTGGGAGGTCATGTTGCTGTACAGGACATTGGTTGGGCCACTGTTGGAATATTGCGTGCAATTCTGGTCTCCTTCCTATCAGAGAGATATTGTGAAACTTGTAAATCTTTTCTGAAGCCTTTCATGGATGTTGCCAGGGTTGGAGGATTTGAGCTATAGGAAGAGGCTGAACAGGCTGGGGCTGTTTTTCCTGGAGCATTGGAGGTTGTGGGGTGACCTTATAGAGGTTTACAAAATCATGAGGAGCATGAATAGGATAAATAGAGAAAGTCTTTTCCGTGGGGTTGGGGAGTCCAGAAATGGAGGGCATAGATTTAGGGTGAGAGGGGAAAGATATAAAAGAGACCGAAGGGGCAACGTTTTCACATACAGGGTGGTACGTGTATGGAATGAGCTGCCAGAGGAAGTGGTGGAGGCTGGTACAATTGCAACATTTAAAAGGCATTTGGATGGGTATATGAATAGGAAGGGTTTGGTGGGAGATGGGCCGGGTGCTGGCAGGTGGGACTAGATTGGGTTTGGATATCTGGTCGGCATGGACGGGTTAGACTGAAGGTTCTGTTTCTATGCTGTACATCTGTATGACTCTGCTGGCTGGTTGAATGTTTGGAATATGCGTGCATTTATCTATTGGACACAATTCAGTTTTGGCTGAAGACGACTTGTTCACAGTGAGCTGTGGTGAGCCACATTTAATGTTAGTAGCAGGATGCAGTCACACACTAACCGTATTTGGTCTAGGGTCTCCCATTTGGTGAAGTTCAGATCCTGTTTGGTTTGAATGAGTGGAAACCTCTCACAAAACATCTGTCTATATTCCCATCCTGGACACCACATTAGGGAAGAAAATAACTAGAATAAAGGGGTTAAAATAAGATGTTTAGGTTATTGTAGAAGGCAGTGAGAAATTGAGGGATGAGAATTTTTAAGCTTGTTTATAATTGAGGTCCAAATTATATTTGCAAAAGACAAGCCCCTAAGTGTCTAATCTCCTAGACCGGTGTCTGCTGTGTTCTTCAAATGTCATTTGTTTATCCTCTTGAATTAATGGTTAATTCTTTCAGCCCACGAGTAACTCTATTATTTATTCAGTTGCATATTTTCCTAGCTATGTACTGATCTAGCTATTCACCAATGTAGGGTATTTCCTGTTGTGGGAGTGGGCATGTTGTGGACAACAATGACCTTACATTGTTTTCAGATTTGTGAAATCTTTTAAACACAATAATGAAACACTGGCAATAGTGACGACCAAGCATTCAAACATAGCATAGGCTCGAAGCTTGACGCAAAAAGAGAAAACTCTCAAAGTTGGGAATCAACTGAAAATCCTAAGGAAATTTCAGGCATAGTCTCTCAACAGAACTGGAAGGTGCAGCAGAGGAAAGATTCTAAGGAAAAAGTTGGAGAGGGAAATAAGAGTGTTCTCCTAACTCCAGGTGGGAAAGCATGAACATGGTAGATGTAAAAGTTAATGAAGTGAGTTTGTCAATACAGTATTGCTGTATATTTAGTGCAGGGATATTTGTAATCTTCAGCAATAGGTAGCTTTGGCTGATTTGTTCTTGTATAAGTCTATCTAGCTTAAACAAGGGAGATATAAAAATGGCCCTGAGATTCAATACCTCTCCCTATCCCACCCACTGACAGCCCTGAAAAATCCAGAGCATGTATGAGTTATCAAGATTTGCTGTTATGTGGCATGCAGCTGGTAATGAATCTTGTGTTAGTCTTCCCGGTTCAGAATGTTAGTGTGGGAATTTTTATTGGCACGAAGGTCAGTCCTTTGCTGAAATATGTGAAGCTTCCAATGAGTTTGGTACAGTTTGGAATCCAGTTACAGTACACTTCAATCTGATCTTTAACAGTAACTGAACATTACGTTCTATTGTCAGAACTGCATTGATGTCAAATCCTTGTGAATTTATTTTAGCAACTCTTAAAAAACTCTTTCAGAACAGTATATATTGAAGTGTTTGTTATCATGACAGTTTTAAATATGATTATTTTCGGAATGAGTCTGTCACAAAAGCAGGAATGAAAGTTCTTAAGAGGGAAATCAGGAGGGCAAAATGGGGACATGAGATAGCATTGGCAAATAGAATTAAGGAGAATCCAAAGGGTTTTTACAAATATATTAAGGACAAAAGGGTAACTAGGGAGAGAATAGGGACCCTCGAAGATCAGCAAGGCGGCCTTTGTGTGGAGCCACAGAAAATGAGGGAGATGCTAAATGAATATTTTGCATCAGTATTTACTGTGGAAAAGGATATGGAAGATATAGACTGTAGGGAAATAATGGAGACATCTTGCAAAATGTCCAGATTGCAGAGGAAGAAGTGCTGGATGTCTTGAAATGGTTAAAAGTAGATAAATCCTCAGGACCTGATCAAGTGTACCCAAGAACTCTGTGGGAAGCTAGAGAAGTGATTGCTGGGCCTCTTGCTGAGATATTTGTATCATCGATAGTCACAGGTGAGGTGCCAGAAGACTGCAGGTGGGCTAACGTTGTGCCACTGTTTAAGAAGGGCGGTAAAGATAAGCCAAGGAACTATAGACCGGTGAGCCTGACCTCGGTGGTGGGCGAGTTGTTGGAGGGAATCCTGAGGGACAGGATGTACATGTATTTGGAAAGGCAAGGACTGATTCGGGATAGTAAACATGACTTTGTGTGTGGGAAATCATGTCTCACAAACTTAATTGAGTTTTTTGAAGAAGTAACAAAGAAGATTGAGGGCAGAGCAGTAGATCTGATCTATATGGACTTCAGTAAGGCGTTCGACAAGGTTCCCCATGGGAGACTGATTAGCAAGGTTAGATCTTGCAATACAGGGAGAACTAGCCATTTGGATACAGAACTGGCTTAAAGGTAGAAGACAGAGGGTGGTGGTGGAGGGTTGTTTCTCAGAGTGGAGATCTGTGACCAGTGGAGTGCTACAAGGATCGATTCTGGGTCCTCTACTTTTTGTCATTTACATAAATGATTTGGATGCAAGCATAAGAGGTACAGTTAGTAAGTTTGCAAATGACACCAAAATTGGAAGTGTAGTGGACAGCGAAGAGGGGTACCTCAGATTACAACAGCCTCTGGACCAGATGGGCCAATGGGCTGAGAAGTGGCAGATGGAGTTTAATTCAGATAAATGTGAGGTCCTGCATTTTGGGAAAGCAAATCTTAACAGGATTTATGCACCTAATGGTAAGGTCCTAGGGAGTGTTGCTGAACGAAGAGACCTTGGAGTGCAGGTTCATAGTTCCTTGAAAGTGGCATCGCAGGTAGATAGGATAGTGAAGAAGGCGTTTGGTATGCCTTCCTTTATTGGTCAGAGTATTGAGTACAGGAGTTGGGAGGTCATGTTGCGGCTGTACAGGACACTGATTGGGCCACTGTTGGAATTTTGTGTGCAATTCTGGTATCCTTCCTATCGGAAAGATATTGTGAAACTTGAAAGGGTTCAGAAAGATTTACAAGGATGTTGCCAGCGTTAGAGGATCTGAGCTACGGGGAGAGGCTGAACAGTTTAGGGAGGTTTTCCCTGGAATGTCGGAGGCTGAGGGGTGATCTTATAGAGGTTTACAAAATTATGAGGGACATGGATAGGATAAATAGACAAAGTCTTATCCCTGGGGTCAGGGGGTCCAGAACTAGAGTGCATAGATTTAGGGTGAGAGGGGAAAGATATAAAAGAGACCTAAGGGGCAACTTTTTCACGCAGAGGGTGGTACGTGTATGGAATGAGCTGCCAGAGGATGTGGTGGAGGCTGGTACAATTGCAACATTTAAGAGGCATTTGGATGGGTATATGAATCGGAAGGGTTTGTAGGGATATGGGTCGGGCGCTGGCAGGTGGGACTAGATTGGGTTGGGATATCTGGTTGGCATGGACGGGTTGAACCGAAGGGTCAGTTTCCATGCTGTACATCTCTATGACTCTATGGTTGTGATCATCTCGATGCATTACAAAAACCGAAGACCAGAAATGTGCCAGAAGCAATTTGTGGTGACTGTAATGCACCTTCCTCTGTCAGGCAGTGAACAAAATCTGTCAGGATTCATGGTGCTAACTGCTGTTGAGTGACTCCTACTGGACATACCTCGGTGTTTGTGCCTGTTGTTTGAAGGTTAGATGGCATGTCACTTTGATGCCTTCATTGTTAAATAGCCTGTCAAGGATTACCCTACCTAATGAATAAACAATTGGCCAATGGGCTGGAGTGCTGCCCACTATTATGAAAATGTAACCTACCATGAGATAGCACTGTCACAAATGGAGAAAATAACAAGAATTGTATTCTCGTACACTGCAGTGGAGAACTCCTTTGTAAATTTATTCTGTGCTCCTTATAAGCTGCTGTTTAAATATGATTTTTTTCAGGAAGTAAGTGTTGGGTCGTGTGTGAAAGCAAAGTGTAAATGATTGAGAATTGGTTGGCTCTGCTTGCAGCAACCATACAAAACATCACCCAGAGGTATGGGGGTAGGTGATAAACGTGGAGGAGGGTGTTCACACTCTGGAATTGTTAAACTCAATGTTACATCCTGAAGGCTGTTCTTGCCTTAGTAATATACATCCAGAGCTCTGATAACTGTGGTACACTGAGTTGCTGCTTGTGAAACCTAATGTTCAAAGTCCAGAGTTTTGTACTTCACTGGTTTATATGCTCCTCTGCTCTTTTGATATGGTTTACGTAATATGTTGGAGGAGATAATACAAGAACCTAGACTGACATTCAAGATTTGACTTCATCAGAAAGTAGAAAGGGACTTGAGATTAGTTTGCTGTTTAAAGTGGGAGCTTCACATTCCACAGGTAGTTTAATAAAGGAATTATTGTTGGCTGGAACTAATTTTGCTGGTGAACTTTCATGGAGAGACCTTCCTTCACTGTCGAGCAATCAACATTGAATTCAATGGAAAAAGATGCCTACTCCTATTTCCACCCCTCCCCCTACTCTTGCTGCCTGCTGCACGTTTCTAACTTTGTTCCCCACTGTCTGTTGCTTAGAACCAGCCATGTTTACAGTCTTTATAGTGACTTTCTATTCATTTGAGGTATTTTTTACCTCAAATGCTTTTCTTCATTGAGATAATCCCCTTGTCCTTGTGCTTTTCCCTTCCCCTTTTTCAAACTCCCTCATGGAAAATTCATTTCTGGAACTTTGCTGATTGGCTTTTTGAGATGTGTTGGGAAACCTCTGATGTAAACCCACGCTGCGTCCCCATGTACCTGGGTGACTGTGTTGATACTCTAATCGGTTTCACTTTTTGTGTTTGTTTATTTTCCTTCCTTAATTATCCAAAGGGATATTGACCGCATTGCGGTGGGTGTGAAGCCGCGTGCAGACCAGATCAGGCGAGGTTGACTGATTTCCCTCCCTAAGGAGGACATGAGTGAACTAGACAAGTTTTTATAAAAATGATCACCATCAGTTTTTTTTATTCCAAAGTTTTATTGAATTCAAATTTCACTGCCTGCCATGGTGGGTTTACAAACCCATGTCCATGGGATTCTGGATTACTAATCCGGGTGACACTCACACAGTACCACTGGCTCCTCAGTTATTCTACAAAGCTGGAGGAAAGTAAATCTGACTAAATCCTGAGAACCTACATTCCTCTTACTTTCCACTTGTGAAGGGAATATTTGCACACTTCCTGTCTGAAACAGAACCAGCCCACGTGAGACCAGATGAATTCGTGCCGTTCAGTCTCATTCGGATGTTTGACTTATTTGTCCTGGTTTTGGTGACAGAATCTTAAGACACGACAGAGAGAAGTAATGACAGTTTATATTTTCCTCTTAAGTAGCTACATTATAATTACTCGGTTCAGACATTGCACCTACAAAGTCTGCTCTTCAGTTTATAGCAGCCTTGTATTTCAAGACTTAAGATAATGGAGCATTTAGAGAACTGATAACTGATATTGCAGAATATATTTTTGAATTTTTAGGATCGATGATGTTGCATAGTTTTATTTTAGAAGTGTATTGGCTTTCCAGGCTTTCTGCAGAATTTTTTTTGCTTTAAGGATTTTCAGCAATATTGAATGCACAGAACAAACGTTTCCATATTCATATATTTATGCATTGTACATTAAGGGCTTTTTGTCTCCTGGAACATGCACAGCTAGCAGATTGCTAGAGAAGTAATGACTGAGCAAGTCAGTGCTAACGAAACTGCAAAAACCTAAGTGATACAAAAGAACAAAAAATGAGGATGTAAGACGGTCTCTGTGAGGGTAGTTGGTGATCACTGCTTATGGCAGAAAGAATAGGTTTGAAGGAATATTAGCAGTTTGAATGAGCTGATGTTTGGGGTTTGATGGTGTGGATGGGGAGAATTCAATAAGGTTGTTGTTGAACAGAGCCCTCTCCCCGACATTGTACATTGACAGTTGTGACCATGCAATGTTCTGCAAATTCTAAACATTGCTCTGATTTTGCTCAGTTCTGATTTATTTTTTTCAGTTTGGTACTGATCAAATGTCAATTTTGACACCCAATGAGTGAATCTTTAATGGAATCTCACACAGTCATCGTGGTGTTGTTACCCATTTGTCACTTTTAGCAGCAGTTATACAGTCATAGAGTCATACAGATGTACAGACCCTTCTGTCCAACCCATCCAGATATCCCAACCCAATCTAGTCCCACCTGCCAGCACCCAGCCCATATCCCTCCAAACCCTTCCTATTCATATACCCATCCAAATACCTTTTAAATGTTGCAATTGAACCAGCCTCCACCACTTCCTCTGGCAGCTTATTCCATACACGCACCACCCTCTGTGTGAAAAAGTTGCCCCTTAGGTCTCTTTTATATCTTTCCCCTCTCACCCTAAACCTATGCCCTCTAGTTCTGGACTCCACCATCCAAGGGAAGAGACTTTGCCCATTTACCCTATCCATGCCCCTCATAATTTTGTAAACCTCTATAAGGTCACCCCTCAGCCTTTGACGCTCCAGGGAAACAGCCCCACCCTGTTCAGCCTCTCCCTATAGCTCAAATCCTCCAACCCTGGCAACATCCTTGTAAATCTTTTCTGGACCCTTTCAAGTTTCACAACATCTTTCCAAGAGGAATTTTCTTTTATATTTTGAGTTAACACAGCAGCTTGAATAGTTTGCTGAGATCAAATAGTTGGCAGTAAACTGAAGAACACAAGATGACTGACCAGTTCAGATGAAAGGAATTGTTAAGCAAATGTTTATTGGAAGAAAGAAAAATACTTCTGGACTGTGGTGACTGAGCTGTTTGGTGTTATTGGCTTTGAAGCTCAGCTTAGCCAAACTGAGTTAAACAAAGGGGCAATCTCAGCAATAACTTTGGGGCTCTTGTCATTACCTCTGAGCCAGGCGGTCTGGGTTCAAGTCCCATCTGCTCCAGCATTGTGATACAACATGTCTGGACAGTTTGATTTAAAAATGTCTCAGCAATAACTTGCCAATAATGTATCAGCACTGGAAGGACTTAAGGAAAAAGGAGCAAGACTGATCTCAAATGTAAAGACAACACACCAGGAAGCAACTCAAGGTTGTAGGCGTTAATCATTGATACCAAGGAGGTCAGTTAGTTCAGTTGGCTGGATAGCTGACTTCTCATGTAGAGTCACTCCAACAGCATAGGTTCAATTCCCAGTCACCATGTAGTATTGTCCTTCTGAACGTCTCCCTTTGCCTGGAGTGTGGTAACCCTCTGGTTAAAACACCATCTCTTTCTCTCATGGAAGAGTAGCCCTATGGTCTGGCAAGACTGTGGTGACTTTGCCATTACAATTGCCACCTAAAATATTAAATGGCAAATGGGAGTGAATTCAGAATATTGGGATAATAGAACCATAAGTGAGAAACTGAAATTACTAAGAAATAAAATTAAAACCAAAAGTGATTTAGCTGTAATAGTAAAGTTTGAAAAAAGTCTGTTTTCTGCATGCTTGGAGAGGAATGCATCAGAGATGTTCAGAAAGCAGTGAGGTACTAGAATTGGATAATCTAGGAATTGAAAGGATCTGTTTTGGGTTGCCTGGGAGTTTCTCATCCCTGATGATTGGGCGGCCAGTTCACAACCGTATTGTCCTTTTTAGCCAGACAGCTGTGCTGGGTTGGACCATCAGCAAACTGTAGCTCATTGTGAGTGTGTTGAGGGCATGGGGGAGTTATGGACTGCAAACTTTACCATTCTATTCTTCTTCTTCAATCACTGTGGATTTATTATTCCACTGAGAGGATAAAAAGAAGCAGGAGTCAGCCATTCAGCCCTTCAAACCTGCCCTGCAATACAATAAGAACTTGGATGATCTGCACCAGGTCTCAACTCTTTATGGCAGATCCTCACCATTCTTAGCTTCCCGATATTTCAAAGCTTTACCTCTTTTAATTCTTCCAGTGATCCAGCCTTCTCAACTCTCTGGGCTGGAGAATTTGATGCATTCCCTACCCTCTTATAAAAGAAATTTCTCTGCACCTCAGTTTTAGATGCCTATCCTCTTGATATTGTCTCACATATACCTTGTCATATATCTTGTCAAACTCTCTTGGAATCTTGTATGTATCAAGAAGATCATCCTTTTAAACTGTAATAAATAAAGGCCTAACTTGTGTAGCCATTTTTGATAAGTCAAACCTTCTCATTCCAGGAATTAGCCCCACCACCACCATCCCGTACAAATGTAACAAGATTTTATTAAATTTAAACTCCAAACCCTGAGGGTTAGTTTTGAACATTGTCTTCATACGTAGACAGTTGTGGAGGAGAGAAAGTGTTTGCTTAGGCTGTTGAATTGGAAACTCTGAACACCAGTAGAAGTCACACAAGCGAACTAAGTTCATAGAAGTTGTTGCCATGTGAAGTGGTGAAAGAGACCCTGCCTATAAGTGAAGGATTGGAGCATGGCTGTGGTGCACATGCTGGATTAATGACCCATTCCAGGGTCTCTGGATGTCAAATGAATACTTCAAACAATTCTCCTGATTGTCAGTCTGACAGAGCCACCAAGGGAGCTGTGATGGGTTGGAGCATCAGGAAGTTGTAACTCATTGTGAGTGTGTTGAGGGGGTGGGGGAGTTATTGACTTTGTACTTATCATAGAGTCATACAGTTTGGAATCAGACCCTGCGGTTCAATTTGTCCTTGCTGCCAAGTTTCCCAAATTAAACTCGTTCCACCTGCCTGCACTTGACCCGTATCCCTCCACACATTTCTTATTCATGTACTTATCCAAATGTCCTTTAAATGTTGTAACTGTATCTGCATCCATCACTTCCTCTGGCAGTTCATTCCAGACACTAACCACTCTCTGTGTACAAAACGTTGCCTCTCATGTCTTTTTTAAAATCTTCCTTCTGTCACCATAAAAATATGTCCCCAGTCTTGAAATCCCCGACCCTAGGGAAAAGACACCTGCCATTCACCTCATGATGTTATAAATCTCTATGCAATTCTGTCTGTGCAAACTAAGGATGTTAAAGGTAATTATCTTGTTGCCAAGAAAGCTTAATTTAAATAAACTGTAAGCCATGGTAAGAGGCAGCAGTATTGCTGGAAATACAGGGTTACCCTGGAATTGGAGACGGGTCAATCACTTCGATAAAATCTTTATATTCATTAACGGGATGGGCACAACACTGGCTCAACCAGCAATTATTGCCAGTTCCTAATTGCTCTTGAGAAGCAGAGTGGCCTTCTTGAACTGTTGCAGTTGGCAACAGGGAGTGAGGAAAGGGGGAGTGGAGTAGGGGGAAGGGTAAACCTGGAGAGCTCTTGGGGGAATTCCAGGGTTTTGACCCAATGACAGTACAGGAACGGCAATATCATTCCAAGTCAGGATGTTGTGTGTCTTGGAGGGTATTTTGCAGCCAATGGTGTTCCCATGTATCTTCTGCCCTGCAACTCAGCCCTGCTGAAGGTGATGTGCTGTTACTTTAGTGTGGATGTTTTTGAAATATATTATTGGCAAATCTGCTGCTATTAGACCTTTCATAAAAACCTTTAAACCATAGCACTCAGTAATTCTCCACCAACGCCGAGAAAAATGGGAGAGACGACCGCTGCAGTTATTGCTTTGGTTAAATCAAAATTGTCTGCTGCTCATAATCCTGCTGATTACTCAACTAATCAGCCACTGTGCTAAGTAGACAGGGCGCTTTCTTCCCAGCTGGTCGGTGGTGAGCTGCTCCCCAGAGAAAGAGAAAAAAAAACTGAATCCAGCAAAAATGGCATTTGTTATTGGGTGGCTTGTTGCACATTTGGAAGACAGTGTGGTTACTTGTCAGGATGCTGTCCGTGCAGCAACTGATGTTAGTGGAAGCTGATCTTACTCCAGAAATGGTCTGTAAGCTCAAAAGAAACAGAGAAGTTAATTTTCAAAAGCATCCATTACTGCCGAATTGAATGTTGGTCCTCACCAGCCGTGTTATTAATTATTTTTGTTTGTCCTGGGGATGTTGATGTTGCTTGTTAGGACAGCATCTCAGTTGAAACTAGTTCACTTTTGAAAAATAAATTCAAACTGCCAATGAGTTGAATGGATGATATGACAAGATTTTATGCTTCGGGGCATTTAATGTAACACAATGGTAAAGTTGCCCCAGCCTCATCAGATCATAGGGCTGCTCTCTCATTAAAGACAAATACCCGATGGTGGTTTAACCTGAGGGCTACCATCGCTCCAGCAAGGAGAGTCCTTCACGATAACCTTGGCCACTGCAGGGATTACATTTATTGTATTGAAAATCCGAAAGCATTATTGACTAAGTACTATCTTGTCAAGCAATTTATCACTACAGCGCAGAATAGAATAAAGACTTGGCACCCTTATTTTTAGCTCCACTCCAGACACATTTCACAAGGATAAATTACAATGCTTTTCCAGTAGACATTCAATTCTTCTGAACTTCTCAACAGTTCATTTCTGTTCTATTCCTTTCTCAGCCGAGTATCTTCGAACTGTAGAACTGTCCCTAGCAGTGACAGTATTGCAGGGGATAGTGAATCTTCCAGATTTGTTATAGCCCTTTGTGACATTGGCCTGTTCAGTCTGAGCACAAGTTTCCAGCTGCATTCTGGTGCTGTGATCCGCAGAAACTTTCCGCTTCAAAGAAGTGCAGCCCTACTTTACCACCACTCCTTGGGAGTCCTGCACTATTGCTTCTCTGCTGCCTGTCTGAGATTTAGTTGTCAGTCAGCTGCAAATGCCTGTCATGTGATGTTGGGAGAGCCAAAGTGATATCTCCAACTTCCACCACACAATGTGATTAAGTTCTGCTTCTACAGTTACTGCCTCATGTTAAACTAGACTGCTCAGAATCGTAAGGCTGAACTTCAACTTACTGTCTCTCCATTAGTTCAGGCCTATACTGTCTGGAATTTAGAAGAATGTGGGGAGATCAAATTGAGGTATTCAAGATGATAAAAGGTATGGATAAGATAGACGTGGAGTGGATGCTTCCACTTGTGGGGCATTCTAGAATGAGACGTCATAGCCATAGGATAAGGAGTAGCAAATTTAAAATAGAGTTGAGGAGAAATGGCTTCTCCCAAAGTGTTGTGAATCTTGAAATTCACTACCCAAAGTGTGGCGGATGCTGGAACAGTGAGTAAATTTAAGGAGGTGTTAGACAGATTTTTAATTGGCAATGAGTTGAAAAGTTATGGGGAGAAGGCAGGAAAATGAGAGTGAGGAGCATATCAGCCATGATCAAATGGCGGAGCAGACCCAGTGGGCCAAATGGCCCAGTTTTGCTCCTTTAACTTATGAACGTACGAATAATACAAAAGACTTTCTCCCCTGTAACGTCACCTGTCTCAGTCCCAATATAAAATACTTCCAAGTCAGCCAACCGCACAATATTTTCTATTTCCTCTTTTAGCCATCATCTCGCCTTTCCCACTGAGATGGTCAGTGCTAATTAGGAATAGTGGTTTTGCCCCATTTGACTGAATTGAGACTCACTCAGACTGTTTGTCAGCAGTTGAGAGGGATATCTCTGATCAGAATGTATTGAAAACCCTCGTTCCAGGGTGAAAAGCTCCGTGTCCAACATTCTGAGTCAATTAGATCCCCACCTTTTCTTTGTAATATGCAACTATATCTTGCCAATACATGTGTATTCCTTAGAATATAGAAGATAAAGATGTGATCGGTTTAAGGGATTTAAGAGGATCAAAGCTTAATATTGGTTAAACAGAGGGAACCTATGTCTTTTGGTGAGAGACTTCAGTCTGGTAATCGGGCACAGCCTTAAAATTAGAATTATGCTGTTCAGCATGATTTAAGAAGACTGTTTACATATGTTAATGTAAATCTGGAATACTTTTGCCCAAAAATCACTGAGGCTAAATTAATTGAAATTGATAACTGAGATTGACAGTTTTTTTGATGGGCAAGGGGGTAATTTAAAACTCAACTTGACTATTACTTCACCGAGAGTACATCTCAAATCTTGATTGTTTTCTGAAACAGTTTGTCAGTTGCGAAGGAGAGCTTAATGAGACTAAATTTGGAAATTTGCCCATGTTGTACTCCCCACCTTCAAAAGGAAATTGATATGGGAGAGAGTACTGAGAAGAGGGCAAGAACAAAATAACAAGAGAAATTTGCGTTTTGGATTTGCAATCTGAAGAGTCGCACCTTTGCTTTGCCCAGTTGAAGACATGTTCTATTCATAACTTCCAAACGTGGATTATGTTCCTGAGGAACTCTCTGGAACAGTTTTTTTTTAAATGGACACGCTCACAAGGTGGTCAAGATGGCTGCAAAATGGTGAAGTTACCTTTGTAAATTTAGCCCTCAATACCTTGAGCTTTTAGAAAGTTTCCAGTGAAGTCATCCTGACTGGGGAACATTACTTTGAACAAGACATACCTTTTGTGCAATTCACATCCACCATTCTGTGAAATCTACTCCAAACAAAGAATGAATGGGCTTCTGGACTGTATGTCTCAATGTTCGTAATTTCACAGAAGAGACCTGATGTGACCAGTTATTGACAAGTTAAGTGTTAAAGACCACCATCTATCCTTTAGACTTTTAAAGCATGGTGATTAGACAATACCAGTGTTGGTCACTTGTCAAAAATTGGTTAGAAATAACAAGTTTTGAACTAAAGACCCATTAAAGACATGGATAATCTGTAGAAAAACACCACAGTTACAGCAGCTACAGGAAAGCTATTTCCATTTTAAGAACCGGAAGAATATAACGTTTTTAAATACCTCCAGCCTGATCCATAAATTTAGAGAAATTGGACCTTAAAATATAATAGCTACACGTGCTTAACTTTATGAACTGCTGAACATATGTCTCACCAAGGAATCCCATAGTAGGCTGATACCCAACTCCTGCCATCTGAACTCATCTAAACTGTAGTACAAGTGTGGAAATGACATCCTCCTTCATCAGATTGGCAAAGACTACTTTCTTACAATGAGCTCGACATATAAACTGTGAACTGTTCTTTTGTTTATAACTTGTGAATGTATCCTATTCCCTCTAACAGTATTTTTTCTTACGTATGTGTGTGTCTGTACCCACTTGAGCGCTGAGTGACATAGCATTTAGATTTCGGGTGAACTTGTGAACAAATAATATGCTAGCTTGCAAAACTTCAAGATATCCCAAAATACTTCATGGTCAGTGAAGTAGCTTTGATGTAATCTCTTTGTCATGTGGGGAGCATGGCACCCAATTTGCCCAAAACAAACTCCTCCACAGACAGCGATTAAATAAAGGACTAGATTCCCAGCCTTCGGTGTTAATTGTAGGAAAATGTAAAGGAGTATGCCTCTGCTCCTCTTTTCCTTTTGAACTGTGGCATCTTTTGTATTCACCTGAGAGATAGACAGATCCTCTGTTTAAGAACTCACCTGAGAAGTTACATCTCTCTTAGGGTAGGACTCCCTCTCTGCTACCAGAAAGTACCAATATAGGTTTCCCAGAATGGGACTTGGAATCTGATAAAAACCTATTTACACTTTATTGATTAGTTTCTTTCAAAGAAAAAGCTGAATCAGCATCTGGATATGAATTGGTTTCAAGGTTATGAGGACAACCGTAGACATAAGATACAAAACATCCCTAGAATATTATCTGGCAAGGATTGAGTACAATTGACTGTAATGTTAGACTAATATCCTAAATCTTCTTTCAATTATGTTTGGAGGTCAGGATGAAAAACAAAGCAGTTAGAACCTCTTTCAGAGGTAAATAAATTGCAGCCAATTACATTGCATATCATTAGTTGATGCCTTTTGAAAAAATCTGCATGCAGCTGCATAATTGCTGAATGGTCAGTAGCATTATATTAATTTAGTTACGTTTAATTTAGTTTAAACTCCTCAAGTAACCGATGTATACAGACAAGAAAATATTTCCTGGTCTTTGTTAAGACCATCTTGATCAGATGGGCCACTGGGCTGAGAAGTAGCAGATGGAGTTTAATTCAGATAAATGCGAGGTACTGCATTTTGGGAAAGCAAATCTTAGCAGGACTTATATATTTAATGGTAAGGTCCTAGGGAGTGTTGCTGAACAGAGACACCTTGGAGTGCAGGTTCATAGCTCCTTGAATGTAGAGTCCCAGGTGGATAGGATAGTGAAGAAGGCATTTGGTATGCTTCCTTTTATTGGTCAGAGTATTGAATACAGGAGTAGAGAGGTCAAGTGCATGCAATTCTGGTCTCCTTCCTATTGGAATGATTTTGTGAAACTTGAAAGAGTTCAGAAGAGATTTAGAAGGATGTTGCCAGGATTGGAGGATTTGAGCTATAGGGAGAGGTTGAATAGGCTGGGGCTGTTTTCTCTGAAGTGTCGGAGGCTGAAGGGTGACCTTATAGAGGTTTATAAAATCATGAGGGGCATGGATAGGATAAATAGACAAAGTATTTTCCCTGGGGTGGGGCTGGAGTAGGAGCAGGTTGGGTGGAGGAGGAGGAGGAGGGTGTCCAGAACTAGAGGGCGTAGGTTTAGAGTGAGAGGGAAAGGATATAAAAGAGACCTAAGGGGCAACTTTTTCACACAGAGTGTGGTACGTGTATGGAATGAGCTGCCAGAGGAGGGGATGAAGGCTGGTTCAATTGCAACATTTAAAAGGCATTTGGATGGGTATATGAATAGGAAGGGTTTGGAGGGATATGGGCCCGGTGCTGGCAGGTGGGACTTGACTGGATTGGGATATCTGGTTGGCATGAATGAGTGGACCGAAGGATCTGTGATTCTAAGATGGCTGAATATAGCATCTATTGATGGCCTTTGTTATGGAAACAAAATTGGTCAAAGTTTCAGCTTTTGACTTGTGTCCATTACCCCATCTGCAGAAAATGGGTATAATTTATGGATATAAGGTGCAGCTGAAGTTAAATTCAACTATGTTGCTCCTTTGATTTAATAATTCACTAAAAACTCCCTGTCTGGAATTCTATCTTGTGTTTAAGCCTTATGGGTGAGATACTGGAAGGTGAAATGTGCTTTTGCAAATGCAATGCTTCAGAGTACATTCCTTCAGAAGGGATAGGGAACATATTGGAATTTAAGACTGAGATATTAAAGATGACCATATTTGCAGATATTTATGGGACTTGATGACTCAGTAAAAAGAACTACTTTGATGAACTTGGAGATGCCGGTGTTGGACTAGGATGGACCGAGTTCAAATTCCCACAACACCAGATTACAGTACAACAGGTTTATTTGAAAGCACTAGCTTTCGGAGCACAGCTCCTTCATCATGTTGTTGTCAACCTGATGAAGGAGCAGTGCTCTGAAAACTAGTGTTTCCAAATAAACCTGTTGTACTATAACCTGGTGTTGTGTGATTTTTAACTTTATTTTGATAAAGCTTCTTCAGAATGTCCCTTAAAATATTGCATGCAACTCTGAAACAATTTTTTACTGTGTCAATGTGTGGCGAACAGCAACACTGATTCCAAGGAGAGTGGTCTTGCAGATGGAATTAAGCAAATTAGATACTAAGTTGAAAAGTGAGGACACGCAACTGGTGTTTTCTGGCTGTCTTCACTCTCTGACTACTCTACATATTGAACGGTGTCAATTGTGATTCAGTTGGTAGAAGGCTTGCATATAAATCAGCAGGTTACTAGTTCAAAGATCAATGTTTTTGCCACCATCCAGTATAGTACTAACGGAGTGCTGCACTGCCAGCAGTGCTGTCTTTCAGATGAGCAGTTAATCTGAGTCACTGTCCACACCTTCAGGTCGGTGTAAAAGATCCACGGCACTATTTTAAAGATGAACAGAAGCGTAGGCCCAATGTTTTGTTTGATATTTATCCTTCAGTCAGCAACTTTCTATCTGGCAATATCATATCTCTGGTTGTGAAGGATTGCTGTGCATTAATTGACTGTGATTTATGACAGCAGTGACCACATTTCAAAAATGTTCCATTGGCTGTGCAGTGCTTTGGGGCGTATCAAAGTTATGAAAGCCACTGTGTCAATACTGTTCTAATTTGAGAAGATGTAAAGGTTAGTAATGTGAATGCAGAAAGGATAAATTCAGCTGCAGATGTTCCATACTATCTGGATTATGGGAAGGTTAAAACCAAATATCAGCTGTCTGATGACTTAATGTTCCAGTGCCTTACACAAAGAGTAAACAAAGTTCTGGAAGGGAAGAGGAGGTGTTAGTACTGGAGGAATGAAGGGCTTGTGCCTGAAACGCCGAATTTCCTGTTCCTTGGATGCTGCCTGACCTGCTGTGCTTTAACCAGCAACACATTTTCAGCTCTGGAGGAATTAAACCAATAATTGGGGAATGGGAAAATATTAGCCATAAGGCTAAAGACACAATAATGTATAAGGTCATTTGTATTCAAGTAGAAATAATCTGAAGAGAAACAACCAAGTTTTGAGGTAGAGATAATAAATGCTGTTAAAGTGGCAAGAGATGTCAAAACATTAATAAAAGATGACGGTCAACAATTCAGTAAAGTACCGTCAGGATTGTACAGTGTAAGGGAATGTGCAAAGCTTTCAAATCATTATTGGCGAAAATGTAATTCTTCCAGCAGTCACTTGGAGCTGAATGGTCCCCTTCCATGATATGCTGTTCCTATGGAAGCCAAGCAGCTTCACTGTCAGAACATATTTTATGTTGACTGTTGTTTAATGATAATAATTTCCCAATTATTTTAATTGTTGTTCACATAAAGACTATAAATTGTGATTGCAGGTCCCCTTACCATGGCTCTAGGCCAGCCGTAAAAATATTGCAGTGACTGAGGTATAGCAGAATAGAGTCTGTCTGCTGTCCAGCCTGCCTTCAAAGAAATTCTGATCAAGGCAGAATTGTTGCAGTTAGCCTTAGAATTTATGAGGGAATGACCTATCAGAGTTCTATATCTTCTTATGTTTCTAATTGCGCAGAGGAATGTACAGGTGTTGGGTAAGAGCAAAACCTAGTCAGGTACAAATGGCCTCCATATATAAATAGGGAGACTCTCAAAAAGAAAGGATTAGTTATTTGAGCAATTTATCAACTGGAAACCAGTGCCAGTTGAGAGTCATTGGAAATGAGAGGAAATTAGGATGGAGTTGGTGTGGGGGATGTTAAAATGTGAAAATGAAGGCAGGGAAGCTTGGTGAGTCAGTGGAAATTTAAGCCTTTCTCATCATGGTAACCATAGGGACTTCATAATAGACTGGCACAGGACCAGCTTGTTCAGCCTCTCAAATGGTGCAATTAAAGAGGCCTAACGCTTTACAAAAACCCAGATTATTACAAATAAGCCATTCCTCCCTCACACAAAGGCAGCTTTGAGATCACTTCTTTTCACAAAGCTTACTTTTAAATTCATCTTATTTTTGTTAGTTAATCAGCACTGAGTAAGTATTTACTAGATTTAGCAATAAAAATAATTGTTGTAAGTTAGCCATTTGATTCATACCAAGAGGTGTGGGAGATCCAGCGTTGGTGTGGTTTAGTTTTACATTTGCAAGTGTGACATTTGACTCCTTGACCCTCAGCTGACAGGATTGTGCTGAGGGGAGACAGATGCTGCTAATCTTTTCAAAGCGCCAATGTTTGTTTTATTTTATTTATCCTTGTTAACACGGTAACGTTTTGCATAGGGAATTCTGTCTGATTGTTAGCTCAGTGATTTGACATAGCAATAAAAATAGCCACATGTGGTTCTTCAGAGCTTTTTAGGTGTCATTTAAATGATAAGTAAGTGGGTATGGGTGACTGTGGATGGGGCTGGGGTGGCACGGTGGCTCAGTGGTTAGGACTGCTGCCTCACAGCACCAGGGTCCCAGGTTTAATTCCAGCCTTGGGCGATTGCCTGTGTGGAGTTTGCACATTCTCCCCGTGTCTGCGTGAGCTTCCTCCCACAATCCAAAGATGTGCAGGCTAGGTGAATTGGCCATGCTAAATTACCCGTAGTGTTAGGTGCATTAGTCAGAGGGAAATGGGCCTGGGTGGGTAACTCTTCGGACTTGTTGGGCTGAAGTACCTGTTTCCGCACTGTAGGGAATCTAATCTAATCTAAAACATTTGTTGCAGGACAGATGTTTCACAGTGGTCCAACATGGAGGAGGCTGAGCAGAGTTTCTAGTTGATTGGTATCTAGTTGCTCTGTTATTTACTCCATTTCTAACGCCTGTCTAATGTGATGGTTATTGCATGTTTTGATCTGTGACCTGGAGATGTGACTGACCTAAATGTTGCAGGTAAAGGAAGAAAATGGCTTCGAGCAGCACGTTCAGTTCTCTTTTGGGTAACAGGCCAGAGTTACAAAAGAGTATAAAAATAGGAATGAGTGATTGCAACTTCAGTTTGGACTATGCCTTATAATGTAAGTTACATGGAACAACGGTCTGAATATTTGGTTTTACAATCTAAATATTCTGTGGAGTTAATTTAAGTGTCTCCTAATGACCACTTCCAGCCTCCAAAAGTTCAGATCTGTTCTCTTGCAAAAGAAATTCTGCATTAAACCATTTGCCTGCCTTAGCTCAGTCTGATTTCCTCATACTTCTGGAAGATGACAATTGCTAACTACTGAAGCAGATCATGAGATGGAACATTAGAGAATCCACCCTTGTACTTCCTCTATCATATTGTCCTGTATTCAGAATGAAACCTTTGTGCTGTTCACTTATTTTGATGTTGCAGATTCCTCTGCTCACCTCCTTATAAAATCTTAGCTGTAAAACAATCAGTCAGCTTTATTCACTGTTAGCTTCAGATTCTTGCGTTGCAGTTAATGTCTCAAAGTGAGCTGCTCTCATCCTTGTTGATCATGAACCAGACTCGGAAGTTTCCCTTAGTTCTTACAAAGCAAAGATGGACAAAAGCTTTGAAGCTCCAATTGAAGGTTCCCTTGATGCACATGTTTATTTATTTTAAAAGTGCTGTGGGGCCCTGAAGTAAGGGCAGTCACTGTAACAGTGTGACAGCATGGTCCAGCTGGTAGTGGGAGAAAGGAATATAGTGTGTGTGTGTGAGAGAAACATACATATTGGGCATTATGCCCAGGCAAAACATTAGACTCCACTGAACAGCATCAAAGCATTGCTGCTTCCCTCAAGCTTTGATGCTGCAGTGTTTTGTTCTGCTCCTGAATGGTGTGATGATAACATTGAGTCTTAAGCTGAAAACTGGACTCCTGTTTCCTGAAAGATGGATACACTGAGTTGCAGCTCATCGGCAGAGGCCTGAATCCTGTTTGTTCTCTTGAAAGAAAATGTCTAGGTGAGATTTGTCTGTATGCGGGATGTAGTGCAAACCCATGTGTACAGCATTCAGATTTGTAAGGTTTTTTACTCTCTATCAGCTGACTCCATCATAGCTACAGGGAGAATGTGGGTAAGTGGAGTTTAAATGTCCATCAATCATGATTAAATGGCGGAGTGGACTCGATGGGCCGAATAACCTTACTTCCACTCCTATGTCTTATGGTCTTATAGCTAGGTCTATTCACTTCTGTTACTCAAGCATGATTTTCTGCTATGTTCTGACTTATTAAGCTATTGTAATAGAGACCCCTGATTTTTTTTTTGTTTTATCATCAGCATGAGGGTCAAAAAGGCTAGGCTGAATTAATTGTGCACAACCCATGCATTTATGTGTTAGAAACAAAGCAAAATCCTTATAATCAATAATGAGGTCAAATTAAATAACTAGGAAGGAACAAATATACTGCAGCTTTCAAGATTTTTGGAGCGAACAATATTAAGATTATTTAGTAAATAAATACTTGTTGCTCTTCACACAAAGTATCATACAAAACTGAACTACAGTACATCTTTTAATCCTCCATGGCTATGCCAATATGGAACTATGCATTATGCAGGCAAATAAAAAAGTACTTCTTTACTGCCTTGTGTCTTGATGCAGAGAGAAGATAGAAATACAGCAACAAAACTGAGGTGTGTCTCTGCTGAAATTTCTGGAATTACCTGCTTTTAGAAGTAACCTTTTGGCAGGACAGTAATTTTAACATTTGACATTGAATTCAGAAGGCCTGTTTGATAAATTAAATAGTTAAAAGATACCTAGGAATGATATTATGACTCAAAAAAACCACAGAATGTATCAGCAGCAATATGTCTGGTTGGTATTTATTTATTGTACAGTTTCCCTGAAGAAATCTTACTATTATTAATGCCAACTCTAAACAAGTGTGTTTTATAAAGTAATATTAATCTTGAATGTCTGAACAATATATACATCTCCTCTAGTCATATTCCACAGATGTTTCCACTCAATGTATTGAATATATTTGAAGACGTACACCTTGTTAATCATCTGGTCCTTCACCCAAAACACTATTTAACAGCATTGTACTGTTATTTATTACCATATTGATAGTAACACATTAAAATGGTACAAGGACTGGACTCACAGATTAAAAGTTTTTCGCAACAGATACAGGGAATGAGCAGAAAAGTATTTTTATGGTGCAGCTGGTGATAGCTTGGAACTCTGAGCCTGCGAGGATGGCGAAAGTGGAGTCAATCAATAATTTAAAAAAGAAATTGCCTCGGCATTTGATGAAATGAACTTGCAGAGCTATGGCTATAGTGTAGAGGAAAGGGACTGCCTGGATTGATCTGCAGAGAACAAGCATGGACACAGTGGCCTGAATTGTTTCCTGTGCAGGAAGATCTCTCGGAGGTCAAAGAGAAATCTCATGACTAATAATGCTTTAACTTGTGTTGCTCGTAGTTCATGGTCTTGAATGTTTCCTACCACCAACACAAAATTATAACTCATGGTGTGCAGCTGAGAATTCTTTCCCCAAAGCAACAAATGACACTGCACAAAAGTTTCCAGCTTTTACTGTGTGGTTGAAAGAAACATGTCGCACATTGCAGTGGGACTGTGAAATCAGAGTGCAATGATGGAATGGTTTGTATCTAAACCAAATACTCCTATTCATTTGACCAGAATGTTTTGGCAGGATACAATCCGTTCCCTGTTGGTGCAGTTATGGGAAAAGCAGCTATTTGAAGAGGTTTGTGGATGTGTATATGAATAGGAAGGGTTTGGAGGGATATGGGCCGGGGGCTGGCAGGTTGGACTAGATTGGGTTGGGATATCTGGTTAGTATGGGCGGGTTGGACCGAAGGGTCTGTTTCCATGCTGTACATCTCTCTGACTCTATGAATAATTACAAGTTGGAACACCGTCGGAGAGGCCAAATAGCAAATACGAGTGCATTAAGCCATCCTCCCCTGTCTGATACACCATTGGTGGTCCTGTTACTGGAAGAGTCTGTAATAGTTTAAAATTTTCTGGACACACTTCCAGTCACAGCTGACAATATCAGATTTTGGGTGTAGAAAGATCTGGTCTTGGAAAAACTGAAACAGTTGGTGGTGATGGGAAAACCCCAAAGGGCCATCACAACCAGGATTGAAGCCTTTTTGGACCCAGAGACACCAAATCATAGTAGAGGACGGCACATTGTTATGGGGAACAGGAGTGATTGTCCTGAGCAAGGGTTGCCACCAGATACTGGCTGAACTCCACCAGGGTCATCCAGGGGTTTCCAAAATGAAGATGTTGGCACATAATTATGTTGGGTGTCCAGGATTGAATGCAGGCATAGCTGCACTGACAGGGCAGTGCCCAGCGTGCCAACAAGGACAAAAATTATTGCCAGCAGCTCCCCACATTTTTGGGAATGGCTGGGTAAACCCAGGACTTGGTTACACATTGACTATGCAGATATTTTCATGGGCTCAATGTTCTTAAACATTGTGGATGCCTACTCAAAGTGGCTAGACCTGCATAGGGTTCATTTATCAAAGACGAGATGACAATAGAAAAACTGTGCATCTTTTGCAATATACGAACTCCAGAAATGTTGGTCACAGATAATGGGCCATCATTTACCAGCAGGGAATTTGAGTATTTCCTAAATGTGAATGGTATTTGTCATAAAAGGACAGCTCCATATCATCCATCATCCAATGGTCTGGCAGAAACAGCAGTCCAAACTTTGAAGGCAGGTTGAAAGAAACAGCCGACAGCCTCATTAAATACCAAACTGTCCCGGTTCCTATTTGATTACAGGCCACCCCTCATTCAATTACAGAGATGGCTCCAACAGAGTTGATAATGGGGGGAAATCTCTGCACCAGGTTATATCTGATCTTCCTGGACCCGGGGAGGGGGTCATGGCATGGCGTGAAACAGCATTTGGAGCATTAATGTTGGATATAAGGTTCCATTAAGCGAGGAGACAGTTTACTTCAGGGAACAGAGTTTGGTGCAGGAACCATGAGAATGGCCCTGCATGAGTACGAGGCATGGATGACGCAAGATCGGGTCCAGTGACAGTGAAGTTTGGGTACGTGTGATGGTCATGAACAAGCAATATACGAAAGCTGGAAACTCACAAGCAATGAGGGAGCAAAACATGCCGAGCTCCTTGTCAGCTTTTCCAAGTGCTCTGGAACCAGGGGGTTCTCCTTCTCCATCAAGAGCTGAAGATACTTTAGAATCTGAGATCGACAGGATGGATATTGCCACCTTGATGCCTTTTGCCGCCTGAAGAGGAGAATGCATTTCTTTTGAGGGCAAGCGGTGAGCTACTGAGCATTACATGGTGCCTGTGTCAGAGGCAGAGTTAGAGAAACCTGACCTGGTGTTAAAACGCCCCAGGAGGAGCCAAAAAAAATGAACTGGCCTATGTCCTCAGACTCAGGAGAGGGATGTAGTGATTGTGACGCGGTCAGCCGGGTGGACCTCATAGAATATGAGTTCCCTGATTGAGGTAGTTAACCTGGTCCAATCAGGGAGCCCTGGCTGACAGATATAAACAGGAGTGTGAACAGATCCAGGCAGCGGGCCGTGGAGGGAGTCGTGAGGCCGACTGCCTGCCCCTCTTCCGCGGTTACGTTAGAGCCTGGGTGTCCTTGGAGAAGGAGCACGTGGTGTCCACCAACACCCTGGAGTTGTTCAGGGAGAGGTGGGCGCCGCAGGGAGTGGAGTGCATCATTTCTCCCTCCAACTCTATTTTGATTTAGCCCCTGCCTTCCCCTTCACTGTTTTGATCACACAGCATTGCCCTTTGATGTGAAAGGCACTGCTTGTCACAGGCCACTCGGGGGTTTCCTTTCTTTCTGGTGGTGGAAATTAAATAAAGATTTGTGCACTTTGTGTCTCTCACTGTGTCTCACAACTACACACACACACACCATGGGCGCTGGGGAAAAAATAGAAATAAACAGGAGTGTGTTTTAAAAAAAACAGACATGTCAGAGGTTCTGCTCACTCTGAGAGTTGGCTCTGAGGGAGCAGGATTGGTGTCAAGGACTCTCCGTATGTAAATAAATGGGGACTTAGTGACGAATACCCATTTCTGATTTGTTCCTTTGTAGATGGTGAACAAAACTTTGGAGATTCAGGAGGCAACTTACTCACCATAGAACTTTAATCCTTCACCTGGTATTATTTTAAAGTGTTTGTGTGTTTGGTCAATTTATGTTTCTAGTCAATGATATTCCAAGGATATTGATGGTAAAGTATTTAGTGTTAATAATACTGTTGAATGTCAAAGGTGTTTGACTTCTGCTGGTTAGTTGGTAAAGGAACAGACCAGAAATAAAATTTTACTGAGTTTTAACTAGGCCTGCAAAGTGAAACATTACAAATGTATAGCTCCTAACTCTCCAGCCCATTATCAGTGACAGTGTGTCTCCTCATACTCTTTTTGAGTATACCAATTGAACAACTTAAACTATTTAACTGATGAACCTTCCCTTAAAGGGGCACTGTGCCAAAAATAAAACTTCAATGGAAATCTTACAGAATAATTACAATGTCCTTCTTGGAGCTGATGATGCGCTCCTCATCTGCGGGGCCCACCAGTCATACCAGTGGACACAGCATCCACCTCCAAGGCTCACCCAGATGTGAATGTTACCCTGTAAGTGGGGACAGAAGGCTGAATCAAACAACCTCTGCAACTGCCTTAACCTGGATCTCCTAATGGCCACTTGACCAGGCCCATAAGAATCTTCTCTGATCTGCCTGCCTGCTCTGCACCAGGTGGCCAGACGTCAGAAAATTGAGGCTGAAGTGCAAGCAAAACCTGAAAAAACCGCTCCTTCAAACGACTCAGAAAAGGCTGCAACCTTATACAACTAACTTAGACATGAAACACTGAGTCCTGAAGGCAGCAGAAAGTACAAGGGGCTTAGCAATTTGTGAGCCATCTCCCCCCCCCCCACCCCCCACTCCCCACCACCATTGCCCCAAATCTCTAATGAAACAAGGGGAGGATTCTCCTGAGAAGATCCTCCAAACGGGGACCCTTATTACCTGCAGATGACAGCTGGAACGTCAGGCATGGTCAGGTGGGCACTGAGGCTATTGTGTAGCAGCAGCCCATTTACAAAAGATCTCTGTGCAGACATTCCGTGAGATGTGAAATTCCATCTGAATAGGACGGTGTTCAGTGTTTAAGTCCACCACATGTTTGAGCTGCTTCAGTTGAGACTAAGCACCATGTTTTTACAAGCCTGGAAGGCTTTAACCGCCAGCTGGATATTCACTGCTGAACAATACACAAGTTCTTGTGATGTACAAATAATTAACCAATGAGTGTCCCCTCTACCCTGTACGTATTTGATCTTTATATAATGAAATAGGAGGGCCTCTTGTGATACAGTGGTAGTGTCCCTACCCCTGGACCCAGAGGCCCGAGTTCAAGCCCCACCTGCTCCAAGGCATGTGATAACACTTCTGAGCAGGTTCATTAGAAAATATCTTAAAAGGAAGGTGGTTTGATTCTGTCCTCTTGGTAAGTGTCATTGCTCTGTGTTTATTTGGCACAAATGTTAATTGCCACTTACCAGCCGGAGTCTAAGTGTTGTCGGGTCAGGCTGCATATGGTCACAGAATGCTGTAGTAACTGAGGAGTTTGTGAATGATATTTAACACTGCGATTGTCAGCAAACACCTCAACTCATGATGAAAGAAAGATCTCTGTAAAACTGTCAAATATCTTTAGGCTTAGGGCCATACCCTAGAAACTCCTGCGGTCATGTCCTGGAACTGAGTTGGTTCATATCCAACTTTATGCTGTCCAAAGGTAGTTAACAGTGGCTCAGTGGTGGCCAGTGACCCAGGTTCAATTCCACCCTTGGATGACTGTCCATGTGGAGTTTGAACATTCTCCCATGTCTGCCTGGGTTTCTTCCGGTGGCTCCAGTTTTCTCCCACAGTCCAAAGATGTGCAGGTTAGGTGGATTGGCCATGGGAAATGCAGGGTTACAGGAATAGGGTGGGAGTGTGAGTCTGGTTTGATACTCTTTGGAGGCTCAGTGTGTACTCGATGGGCTGAATGGCCTGCTTCCACGCTGTTGGGACTCTATGATCTTCCTCTGTGTTAGGCATGACTCCAGCCAGCGGAGACTATCGGCCTGTTTCACATTGACATCAATTTTAATAAGTCTCCTTGATGATATTCTCGAGATACTGTCTTGATATCAAGAACAATCACTGTCTCATTAACATTTGAATTCAGTTCCTGTGTCCATGATTGGAACCACGTCTGTGAAAACATTTGGAGCCGAGTAGCACAGATGGAACCTGAACTCAGATCAGTGAGTCACTTATTGCTCCTTTGCTTGATAGCGCTGTTGATATCACCTTCCAGAGTTTTTCTGACGGTTGAAGGCTGATGGGGGAGGGGAGGGGAGAGTGCGTTTTCAAAGATCTTTTGAACTTTGTTTCTTTCTTTGGTCAGTTTGATTCAGCAGGAAGACAATCTTAAGAATAGTTTTCATGGTGATCAAACAATCACCTTATTTCTTGTCACCAGCAATGTGGGTTACTGGGCAAAAGTGAGGACTGCAGATGCTGGAAACCAGAGTTTAGATTAGAGTGGTGCTGGAAAAGCACAGCAGGTCAGGCAGCATCTGATGAGCAGGAAAATCGACGTTTCGGGCAAAAGCCCTGTGTCTTCCCCAGCCGATATCATGCCAAGTTGTAATAACAATGTCAGTGCCATAACATCGCTGCAAGGAAATGGTGACTAGAACAGACACTCTCCTCATAGAGAGTTTTCATCTGTGGGATCACACTGGCTTTTACTAAACTAAACTAAAAGCCAGGGAGCCAATTTCTGTTGCAGGGACACAGTGCATATCATGAGGAGATCCAAGTCGGGGAAGACATGCTTACTACTTTTTGATGGTGGTATTGTTCCTGTTGTGCCTTATCACTAACAACCTGCCAGAAAAGGTGAAATAAAGGAGCAGGCCAAATCCAAGTAGGGAGGAAATGTGGTTCTCTGCAAGAGAAACCTTACTAATGAGCAAAGGCTACGGCAACGGATGAATGGGCACCGCACAACAATCAACTGACAGGAGTGTTCCCTCCCAGTTGGGGAACACTTCAGCGCTCCAGGACATTCAGCCTCGGACCTTCGAGTGACCACCGCAGTCCAACACCGGCATCTCCAAATCATGGAAAATCTTGCTAAACACGAACAGTAATTCTGAATCCTGATTGCTTTCTTTCTGTGGGGATAGTTGTACAAAGTTCACTGTACTATTTTAATCACCCATGAGAATTAGCATCATTTGAGAAACAAAAGTGAGATGCAAACAAATTATCTCCTTCAAACAGATGTTAAAGTGTCAAGAGCTGGTGGAAGTTGCATGCCTAAATGCTCCTTTGAACTGTACATCATACATCATAAACAACAAACATGTGAGAGATAAGAATGCGAATTAGCAAGGGATTTGCCCTCAGCAACAAAACACAGATTCAGTTACTGGTTAGTAAGTTAAAAATCACACAACACCAGGCTATAGTCCAACAGGTTTAATTGGAAGCACACTAGCTTTCGGAGCGTCGCTCCTTCATCAGGTGATAGTGGAGGGCTTGATCCTAACATACAGAATTTATAGCAAAAATTTGCAGTGTGATGTAACTGAAATTATACATTGAAACATTGATTGTCTGTTAAGCCTTTCATCTGTTAGAATACAGTGATAGTTTCACTTCTTTCAGATGTAAATCACAAAACTTTTTTTTAAAAGTTGCATTCTCGGGTTAGCTGTTAACAATGGTGTTAGCTAGACAATATGTTGAAGGTGTTGGCCCCCTGTGTTCTCTGTCTATGCCATGATATTTCGATTGATTCTAATCTAAAAAGTGAGATAACAGAGTTTTACATAAATTCATGCAGTTTTTGAGCTCAGAGTTCTACATGAATGTATGCAGTTTTTGAGCAAAGTGCAATGTAATTCTACAAATACAAATTCACCCCACAAAATATATGTGTGCATGTGGGTCTTTGTCTGTGTGTCTATCTGTCTGGAGTGGGGGTTGTGAGTGTGAGAATGTATGTGTGTGTTTAGTGAGTGCAAAGTGTCTTAAGTCTGTGAGGGGGTGCATGTGGGAGTGTGTGTGTCTATAAGGGTGTGTGTGGGTGCGTGTGTGTGGGTGCGTGCGTGTGTGGGTGCGTGCGTGTGTGGGTGCGTGCGTGTGTGTGTAGTGCAATGGTGATCACCTGTAATGTGACATGAACCCAAGGTCCCAGTTGAGGCCCTCCCTATGGATACCGAACTTAGCTATCAGCCTCTGCTCGGCCACATTCCTCTGCTTCCTGTCCCAAAGTCCACCTTGGAGGATGGTCACCCAAAGGTCCGAGGCTGAATGTCCTGGACCACTGAAGTGGAAGGGAACCTTCCTGTCGGTTGATAATTGTGTGGTGCCCATTCATCCATTGTCGTAGCCTTTGCTCGGTTTCCCCAATATACCATACCTCGGGGCATCCTTGCCTGCAATGTATAAAATAGACAATGTTGGCTGAGTCACATGAGTACCTGCCGAGTACAAGATGGGAGGTCTTCCCACGCGTAATAGTGGTATCTATGTCCACAATGTGACACATCTTGCAGCGTCCATCGTGACAGGGTTGTATGGAGTTGTCCATGTACATTTTCCATGTACATTTGCTGATGATCTCAAAATAATAATAATGGATTGCCTTATGTTTTGATCTTGATGACTTGCTGTGTGGGTTTAAACAGTCAGTCATCAGATCATCAGTGCCATTTATTTCTGTTTGTGTCCTGCCAAGTAGTGATAAAGTAATACAGTGGCCTAAGTTGAGTAGGATGTCAAATGTGGGATGATTGAGATTCAAATTCATCAATTCTTTGACCTGAATTCAGTGTTGTGGGCTGACATACCCTTCAGAAAGGTTTTCATAAGAGATTTTCGGAAAAGACATGGATTGTCAAGGCCGCCTTGATCTCATTTCTGTTCACCATATCCTTTAAACAAAAATAAGATTGTGTTGAAGCCACTTTAATCTTCCATTTCTCTGCCTTTCCTGTTAAGTTTATTCCACATCAACTAACCTTTTTCAGATAGAAAAGTCCAACTTGATGTTTTTTGCTAACTTTATAGTTTCAGCTTCTGATTAAATCCTTTCGGTGTAACAAACAATTTCTGTAGGTTAATTTTGTTGTCACCTTTTATAATGTTGACAATTGCAGTGCAATCAAACCAAAGTCTACCCGTTGCAAAGATAAACAGTCTAACTTTCTTACAGCTTGAATTCCTGATAGCTGTATCAACCTTGTCAACGGCTGACTTTATTTTGCCCTTCAACTGTGGCCCTGATGAGAGTCCAAAGTGAAAAAAAAATCGAAAGGACTTGCCGCTGCAGCACACAAGCACATTTCCTCGTGTGTGGCTTCAAAGTGGTGGCATGGAGCAGCCCACCCACCCTCTCTCAGTTGATCAAAGATCTAATAGGCAAAAAAGTAAAAATAACATGCAAATCAACCTGTGACAACACCAAATTGTTTTCACACAAACTGCAGTGTTACTCATTTTACAAGTAGTATGTTTTATAACATTTGGAAGATAGTATTTAATAAATTTAAAGAATTTGAGAGAAATATCTTTACCACAGACTAGTGAAAATTTGGAAATTGCAACCACACAGAAGTTCAGATGAACAGCTTAGGGAATATGCATTTACAGGGAGAGTGGATGCGTACATGAGAGCAAAAGGAAGGTAAGGTTATGTTCAAACGGTTAGATGAAGTAGAATAGGAAAGGCTCATGTGAAGCCCAAGTGAAGTACATTTCAGCCCAATGGTGTATTTCATATATTGTAACCTGTCATTTCCCTTGTTAATAACTGCATCTGACACCTATCCTTTCAAACAAATTAAATGAATCTGAAATATACCTTTTATGCTAGTTACAGCAGAGCTTGGAAGTGATGTGTGTACAGCTGTATGAATTGGTCATTTGGCTTGACAATAAAAGGTTAAATTGTTACACTGGTGTGATAGATATTTTATAGTACCCTAGATGTTTACAACAGATAAAGCACTTTTGATTTCTTATTTTGTTAGAGTAATCCAAAATTCATCTCAGTGTCTAATTTGCTTCCTATGACCCTAATTGTTTTCTCTGTAATGGAATATCCTAAACTGTGTTCTGACTGATTTAACTCTAGTTTGTGCATATGAACCTCTGTAACCTTTTCACTCTTGTACTTTACAGTATATAAAACCTAAAATGTCATTTGCCTCTTGTAGTTTTATCTATTCAAGCTTGCATTTTCTGAAAAAAATACCCGTTTAAACTTCTGGCTTGTATTGTCCATCCACATATTTCTAAAACTTTTTTGCATCGAATCAGTGCTCTCATTCCAATTTTTTATTCCCATAAAGTAGCATTTCATACTTATTCACATTAACTCTTCTCTCAGCGGCACGGTGGCACAGTGGTTAGCACTGCTGCCTCACAGCGCCTGAGACCTGGGTTCACTTCCCGACTCAGGCGACAGACTGTGTGGAGTTTGCACGTTCTCCCCGTGTCTGCGTGGGTTTCCTCCGGGTGCTCTGGTTTCCTCCCACAGTCCAAAGATGTGCGGTCAGGTGAATTGGCCATGCTAAATTGCCCGTAGAGTTAGGTAAGGGGTAAATGTAGGGGTATGGGTGGGTTGCACTTCGGCGGGTCGGTGTGGACTTGTTGGGCCGAAGGGCCTGTTTCCACACTGTAAGTAATCTAATCTAATCAGCAGTCATTTGGAACAAGAGGGATGCTTGCCCAGAGTAAGGACAGAGGGTGAGTGAGTGAGAGGTTGTCAGAGATGGAGGAGAAGTCAGTGAAAGGTTAAGGAGGTGGAAAAGGGAAAGTAAAAGTCAATGAAAGAAATACAAAATCCTGAATTCATATTTGATGTTGGTAGTCAGCCTTGTGTCAGTCTGTCGCTTATTCCCTGGTCAGAGAGACCTAGCATACCAAAGGGGAGCTTTCCCCTTGATATTACGTTTTCAGGCCTATCATCTACCCTGCTTCAAATTCAGCTGCACTTGGTGAAGCAGGGCTCACATTCCATATTAAATTCCAACTGTCCTATTACAGTCATTATGATGTGAACAGTTTACAGAAGACCATAAGGTGTAGCAGAATTAGGCCTTTCGGCCCATTGAATCTGCTCCACCATTTGATCTGTGTACATTTCTCAATCCCATTCTCCTGCCTTCTCCCAGTAACACACAATCTCTGGTTTTAGTGCTGTTTTCAAAGGTGTAAAGGTTCTAATTGGCTTTATGTGTAATGCAGTATAAATGGCACTCACTCACATCCATTGTGAAGTGGAAGTTTCTCCTTTCAAAAAAGATTAAATTTTCTACTATCATTTACTAGTGTGACTGCCAAACAAACTATAAATCCTTTTTCCAACCAGTATTACATATGCATGCAGAATATCAGTAAAGCCTGATGATGGTAGTGAGATTGATAAAGATGCTAAATAATAATTCTGAATCAACTTAATCTGAATTGATTCTGTCCCTTATCAACAGGTCACCTGACTCCCGTGTTGCCCAAAAAATCTAAAATGAACTAAGGTCTCGAGAATAAGATGTGAGTCATTCCTCCGAACTGAAGCAATATGAATCAGCAAATGGAATCATTCTCAGTTTAACTCTGTTGACACAGTTCAAGTTTGAGCTGTTCTAGCATTTTTGTTAATTCTGCTAGTTTATTCATTAAATGAGAGTCATCACAGTTGAGCAATGTTTAATGAATGGAATTGGAACAAAGTTAGAGCAATGATTTGTAGAAAATGCTCATTTAAGATAATGACAAGTTCTGTCGGACCACAGCAGCTAATGGATCTGCCCTGACACATTATTTGTTCTAGCCCTGACACTCTTATGTATGTGAACAGAGAAGGTACTGAGTTATATGAGGGGTACCAATTTAATGTCTGGTCTCTTCAACGCTGTGTGCTGCAATTGACCTCCGTGTCCTCAGGTTGAAGGGTGAACCTGCGTCAATGCTGCACCCTCAAGTCAGCTGCACAATGCAAATGAGGAATTGCTGAGGTACAAAAGGTGCACTAATGTCTTTGAAACTGCATCCCAGACAGGGGATCTAAACAACCTCTTGCACTTAGCCAACTTGTACAACCTGCCTGGGTCTTTCTTGCAGCTCTTGCAAAAGTACAGTACAGAGATAGTATGGTTTCAGCTCTATACAATAGGACAGCCAGTTGTGTGGAGAGAGTAATCTAATGATCAGTGCATTTTTGTTTTGAGAAGGTGGATCCCATTTCCCTAAGTGCAGATACAATGGCCTGTATTTTGTCACCAAACTGGTCTGTTTGGTTCCTGGACCATTGCCTCCTCAGTTGTTCACTGTAAGTGGAGCCCTGTTGAGATTGAGAAATATTGTCAGTAATTTGCTTATTGTTCAGAGGATTCCTGTTCTTTTCCACGGGCTGTTGATTGCTTTTTAACTGAGCTGCAGGAAGCTGAAAACTCCGATTTTATTTTATATGAATGTAAATTAGCTGTTTGATTATTTCAAAATTCATGATGTAAATATCAGAGGGACGCCTGAAGGCTTCAAGCAGAGCAGATTTCATGAATAGGACACTTTCTCCATTAGTACCCAATGTGGTTTACATCACTGATTCAACTTGATGAAACCAAAAGTACAGCATGTTGCGACACAAGTGTTGACTGATTGAAAATGAAAATCTTGATAAGGAGCCCCTTAACAGCCTCGTCCGCTTGGAGGTATTTTCAAATAAAAATAATTGCGTCTGCCGGTATGTACAATTTCCCAAGTTATAAGGCAATGCAGAGCCTTAGTTTAGAAACATGTGCTGTATCCCATTTCAAAAGGACACACTTCAGGCGCCAGTTCAAAACCGGGAGATGCAGCACTTTGTTCGCTTTATTTCTGATCAGCTTTTTTTCTTTCTGCTGTGTTGTACATAGCCTTCAGCATGTTTAAATGAGGGTTCAGCACAGCCTCGAGGGAGTCATTAATCATTAACGATGCTTCATGAAACAGAAGGGTTTTTCTAATCGGGACAAAGTACTGCGAGATCTAGAAATTTTAAAATATATAGATAGCATTGGAAATGCTCAGCGTGTGTGGAGAGAGAAACTAGGCAATTTGTGTGGAAACTTCGGCACTGTTTTTGTTTTTAATTTTGTCCCCTTCCTCTGTAGGTATAGACTACACTTCCCAGATGGTTCCCTGTATAGCCATTGTTCATTGTAAGTTACATGTCGTGAAAAGGTAAATAGAAGGAGCCTGTGCCCAGTTGCATTAAGCCATCACTAGTTACTAGTATCACATGCACATAACCAGCAGTGCAGATGATAATACAACTAACCGGTCTGATTCAATGTATTTATGATTCTACTGATGGGTCATATCTGTTTCTGTTGTGGGATCAGGCTTATAAACAGATAATTATAATTCATTGTGTGAAAATAATTGCTGTCTGCTGCTCACTCCACGCAAGCGCGCACCAACACACACACACCCCCACAATCTCTGGCAATCGGTAACAGTTTTTCCATATTAGTTTGATCATAGGCCTTTATAAATTTCACAAACCTCCGCTCTGACGACAACAATCCCAGCAGCTCTAGTCTCTGCATTACAGACGTCCCTTGTTACCTCTTCACTTGAAACAAGAGAACGTCTTGTGCATTAACATTTCAAATATGTTTGTGACTTATTTATCAATATACCCCTATGTGGGCTGTGCACTCACACACCGTTTAAAATGAGGAATGCCATACAAGTTCCTTCCTTTGATTTGTTAACATGCACTCAGATTCAGGAAAAGATAGAATGTAAACTAGTTGTAAGAGCTGAGAACTACAATCATATATCAAGTGTTTTGCTACCAATATACATCATGGAAATGAAACAGAATCGGTAAACCTTTTTGAGCATAGAATGTTTGTTTAAAATCTTGCCATTGTCAATTGTTGACAACAAAATAGTAGTAATGGTGGATAATTCTTTCCTCTAACTCAGGGCGCTGGGGTAAAGTTTTCACTTCAGAGAGGCAGATTGAAATAAAAGCTTGAGTTTAGGATCATTGTGTCGGTTTTTGGAGAATTAATCCCAAGAAGACCACTCAGAAGAAAGACATGTATTGTTACAGAACCTTCCAATGCACTTAGCTATGATATACTTTGGTAGCACAGTCACTCTTGTAATATAGGAAAGATGATTAATGCAGAATCAATCTTCCACTGACCCATCAATAAACTCACCACACCCAAAATGGCTGGTGCTAGGCAGATTTTCATGCCATGTTGGGAGATGGCCATTAATTGCCAGCAAATTCTCATTTAGTTTCTACTGAACTTTAACCAAAGGGTGTGATGACATTTGGGCTCAGTCAACAATGCACAGTTAACGTCAGGAGGTAATGAAGGGTGGGTTGCCAAACAGTGAGAACAGGTTAAGAACTGCCTCTAAGAAACAGAAGAAAACTACAGCTGTTCCATCCAGGCAAATATTTTGGACATGAAAATTCAAAAGGTTAGAATCAATATTCCCAGTAAACGTCATGGGTGTGCAGCAATCAAGAATGTGCTACATAGGGAGCAATCAGACCATGCACTGGGAAGGACAGTTAAGTGGATCAGTGGTCAAAACATTAGAGCACGATCTGCCTCAAACTACAGTTGCGTTGAATGTGTTATTCAACTTACTTACAAATATGAATCATTTTGAGGAAGTTCAGGCAACATTTCAAACAGAACTTTGTCAGCATTTGTCTCGACTGTGACTTTTTGTATTCAAGCTATCTGCCAACATTGGAAGTCAAGGCTAGGATGTGGAACTTGGTTACTTGGGCAAAGTTCAGAAAGGTGTATATGGAACTGAGTCATTGCTCAGATAGCAACTCAACACGTCATAAAACATGGTTCAACAGGGCGGGTTTTAATTTTAACAAACTGTCTCTGTGTCATAATGCTGGCTATGTAACAGTGAAAACTATACATTTGAATTGCCCTGATTATTTTGCACTGACGGCCATGCCCAGTCATTTCAATGCTGTAGTGACTCATGGTTCTGGTCACTGCTACCAGTATTCTACCTGCAGAGAATCTATTAACTTACCTCATGGTTTGTTTCTTATTGCCTTCAAAGAGCACCAGCCTTTAAAGATGTCATGATGGCAAGCTTTTATTATACGTAGGCTTTTTAAAAGGTGATTTCCATTTTGTAGGACTGGAAGAGCATCACTCAATTGGAGATCTCTGTATCACTCATCAATATAGGTCATTCTGCTGTAACGCATGTTTCTTCAATGCAAATTGGCTTTAACACGATTGAAGAATTTAGACCGTTATTTGTAGAATGCAAACTTTCCTTACCTGCACTGGCTATAACATGATTCAGGCCCATTAGTTTAAATGATGCAGCTATTGTGCAATTTTCTAATTATGGAAGAACGGCACTATTGCGTTATTTATTTTAAGTGGTCAAAATTGAGATTTGTTGGAGACATTTTCTTTGTGTGTTTGAGCCTGACTTGTATGTCCACAAATGTTGCAGCCCATGTAGGAATGGGCATCTTGAAGTAGCAACATCATCATGCAACGAGAAAGGACAATAGCAGCTAACAGAAACAAATGTGAAAAAGATTAAGAGAAACAATTTTATTAAGTGAGTTTAACCATGTTTAGTGATTGCAGGGTAGGTCTGGGAATCCAAACCAAGCAGCTTCTATATGGTCAGGCTGATATTAGAGCTAGATTCAAGGGCTAATCCAATAGTTTATTTATAGACTCATGAAAACTGGATCTGACTATAAAAATCAGAATATTGGTGTTTAGGAGTGACCACACTTAAAAGCTTTTGAATCCAGTGATTAGTCTAACCAGCGAATTATCAATGTGACCCACTCCCATAGCTATCAGAGTCACTGTTAATGTTGTCAATACTTAACAAAGTTATCTATGGTTCCACATGTGTCAGCTTTAAAATATTTCTTTGCCATTTTAAATTTAGACATTTTTTCATTATGTGTGATTAATAACAAGGAATCAAGAAACCATAGGGGATAGATAATGAATATGAACTCCAATTTACAAAGCTCTGCTCATTTTTTGCATTTACAGTTTTTTAAGAGGTATCTTCAAGTATTAATACATGCTTCCCATGTTCCTATTCTGAAGGTGGCGAACCTTGGGCATGTTCTGCTCCTGAGGTGGCTCAGTCATTGAGTATCTTCACAATATATATTAATGATTTAAACAAGGGAACTAAATTTAATATCTCCAAGTTTGCAGATGACCTTGAGCTGGGTGGGAGGGTGAGCTGTGAAGTGGCTGCAGAGATGCTTCACTGTAATTTGGGCAAGTTGAGATGAGCAGGAAAATGCATGGCGGATGAAATATAATGAAGTCAATAAATGTGAGGTTATCCACTTTGGCAGCAAAAACAGGAGGGTAGATTGATCAGAATAGTGTTAGTTTGGGGAAGGGGAAATGCATCAAGACCTGCGTGTCCCTTACACATAGTTGCTGAAAATAAGCATGCAGGTGCAGCAGGCAGTGAAGAAGGCAAATGGTATGTTGACCTTCATAGCAAGAGGATTTGAGGACAAGAGCAGGGATATCTCACTACAATTGAACAGGGCCTTGGTGAGGTCACTGCTGGGGTTTTGTGTGCAGTTTAGGTCTCCTTATCTGAGGAGAAATGTTCTTGCTATGAAGGAAGTACAACAAAGGTCTACTAAACTAATTCCTGGAACGGCAGGACTGACACATGAAGACACTCATTTAGTTGGGATTAAGTTCACTGGAGTCAAGAAGAATGAGTGGTATCTCATTGAATTTTATGCATTTCAATCAGGATTAGATGGGGTAAATGCAGAAGGGATGTTCCTGTTGACTGGGGAGACAAGAGCCAGGGGTCACAGTATAAGGATATGGGGAATGCCACTTAGGACTGATATGAGGAGAAATGTCTTCACCCAGAAAGTGGTGACCCTACAGGATTATCTGCTATAGAAAGCAATTGAGGTCAAAACACTGAATGTTTTCAAGAAGGAGTTTGATATAGTTCTTAGGGCTAAAGGGATCAAAGTATGGGGAAAGAGTGGGAAAAGGATAATGAGCTGAATGATCAGTCATGACCACATTGACCAGCGGAACAAGTTTGAAGGACTGAATGGCCTACTGTTTTACTAATTTCTATGTTTCTATATTCAACACGAGATTGATACATTTCTAAGTTTTCAAGATATCCAAGGATATAGTGATTATTAGAGGAAAGTGATCCTGTCGAATGATGAAACAGGTTCACAGGACCAAATGACCTATTGAGTGACATACAACAGTCTAGAGAGAGAAAAGTCAATTGACAGAATGGGATGCTCAGTGGGACAAGAACAGAGCAGGGCAGGATTGACAGTACCTGAACAATGGGCTACCTTCAAAAAGGAGATGGTTCAGGTATGGTCAAGGTATGTTCCCTCAAATAGGAAAAAGGTAGAACAGACAAACTGAGGGTCCCTGGATGACAGAAAAATAGAAATTAAGATAAAAGGAAAAAAAAAGTATATGACAAGTGTCTGGTAGGAAATAAAATTGATAACCAAGAGGAATATCAAAAATTCAGAGGGGAGGTAATGAACCAAGTAAGAGAAGCAGAGAAATTATGAGAAAAGACTGGCAGCCAATATAAAGAGGCCTCCCAAATTCGTCTTTGATATAAACTGTAAAGGATTAGTTAAAGGAGGAGTAGGGCTGATTTGAGACCAAAAAGAGGATTTGCACCTGGAAGCAGAGCTCATTGTACACGTGCTAAATTAATATTTTGCATCCACCTTTGCCAAAGAGAGTGAGGCTAATTGGTCTATGCTGATAGAGGAGGAAACTCAGTCACTAGAAGAGTTCAGAGTTGATAGTATTAAATAAACTGTTGACACTTGAAGTTGACAAGGCACCAGTATCAGATGAGATACATCCAAGGATTCTGAAAGACTTGTGAGTGGAAATTTTAGGGGCACTGGCTGCTATCTTTCAGTCTGCTCTAGACTCGGGAGGTGCTAGAAAACAGGAAAAATGCAAACATCATGGCCTTGCTCAAGTAAGATGAAGCCCAGCAATTCCAGACAAGTCAGTTTAATTTCAGTGATGGGGCTGCTACTAGAGGCAAATATTCAGGATCCAAAATCATCATCAAATGGAAAAGGATGGGTTAATAGGGAAGGTCAGCATGAATTTCTAAAAGGAAAATCATGTTAAACTAAATTTTCAGAGTTTTTTTTGAATGGGTCATAGGATTTGATAAGGTTTGCTGTTGATGTGATGCACGTGGACTTTCAGAAGGAGTTTTATATAGTGCCACAAAACAGACTTGTGAGGAAAGTTAAAGATTATGGTGCAAAGGAGTCAGGAGCAACATGAACCCCACATTGGCTGAGTAGTCAGAAGCAGAGAATAGTGGTCAAGGGATATTTCTTAAGCTGGAGGAATGTATGTGATCAAGTTCTCCAGAGGTCAGTAAGGGACCCTTGCTTTTCCTAATATATGTTAATGATCTCGATCTTGGTATGCAGGAGACAACTTCAAAATTTGCAGATGATCAAAAACCTGGAAGAGTGGTAAACTGTGAGAACAGTGTGGAACTCCAGAAGGACATAGACAAGGTTTTGGAATGGACAGATAAATGGTGGTTGAGTTTCATACAGAAAAGTTTAAGGTGATGATAGCAAGAACTTTTTGGTAGGAAGAACATTAAAAGACAGTATAAAATATGGGATTATGCACATTCTAAAGGGGGCTTGCAAGAGCAGGTACCTGAGTGTATATGTGCACAGATCATTGAAAGTGACAGCACAGATAGAGAGCTGTAAATAATGCTTACAATGCCCTTGGCTTTATTAATAGGGGCAGAGACTTGAAGAGTGATGAGATGATGTTGAACGGGTATAAGACACTTGTTAAGTCTCTGGAGTTCATATTGTGTATAGTTCTGAGTGTTACATTATAGGAAGGGTGTGAATGCATTAGAGAGAATGCAGAAGTGGTTTCTGAGGATGATTTCAGTCTGGAGAATGGATCAAAAAAACTTGAGACAGTTCTTCTTAGAAGGCTAAGAGGAGAGCAAATAGAGGTTTTCAAAATGATGAGGGGGGCTGGATAGATGCTTAGATAAAAATTACTCCCACTTGTAAAAGGAACAGGAACAAGAAGGTGTAGATGTAAGGTGATCTGCACAAGAAGCAAGAGGGAAGTGGGGAATAACTTCGCTCAGTAGTTAAGGTACGCAGTGTGCTGGCTGCAGTGTTGTGGAGATAGGCATTCAAGAGAACAGTGGATGATTATTTGTATAAAAATAATGTGCAAATGTTTGGGGGATAAAGAAGATTGGAATTAGGTACTGATGTTCATTTAATGAGTTGTTAACACTTCTGTGATTCTGCTCCTATATCCAATGTTGTTACAATTTCGTCTCTAAAACTGAAGTAGTACAATCACTTTGTTGCTAAATGGAATTTTTTTGATATTTTTCTCTATTTTTGGATAATTCAAGGAAGGTCTTAAGCTTTTTATGAGTGTCAGCCCTGAAGCATTTCTTTACGCAGTTCAATGAAATATTATCATTGAATTATTGATGTTTAGGAACCTCTATTCCAATTAAGTATTTATTAGTCACGATTAAATAGTAAAGGAAAAGCTGAAAATCTGTGTTTGCTCTTTTATAATTCAGGCCCTTGAGCCTTGCAGTGTCCAGTGACAGGCCATTGCACCTTCCAGTGGAGCAGACTATCTGCCCAATATAACAGCATGAAAGCACAAAGAAGGAAGAAATTGCAGGAGGTAAGGGTTGGGGGAGAATTGGAAGTTAACACATCATTACTGAAAAATCTACAGAGAGAAAAAAAGCAATGGTTTGTGTGAAACCTGCAGTTAACAGTTTAAATTTGTCATTTGGCAAGGGATCTGAGTAACTAAAACCAAGAACAGCTGTATTGTACGTGAGGTTGGACTCTTTAAAATGAGAATAGTAAACTCCTTGCTGAGGTGTGAGAAAGAAAGCTGAATTAATTTGGTAAGTTGACAGAGCCTGTACTGTTTGTGCCCAAGGTAGGTGAGATGGTGGGGGAGTGAAGTGTAGACGTGAAGGAGGATTCTTTTCTGAGGTATGGCAGTTAATTTGTCAACTTTGTATCAGTGTAAACCTTTTCTCACTTTGAAACACAAACCGAAATTGCTCGGGAAACTCGCCACGTCAGGCTGCACCTGAAGAGAAAAAGCAGAGTTACCGTTTCCGATCCTTCTGAAGTTAGTTCAGTCCTGAGGAAGCGTCGGTGGATTTAATATGTTAACTCTGCTTTCTCTCTACAGGTGTGCCAGACCTGCAGAGTTTCTCAAACAATTTGCAGTTCTTTTTTTCTCACTTTGACTCTTTCAATGCTGTCTTTTGTTTTATATTTGTGTTCAATCTATTCAGGTGTTGCAGGTAATTTCTGATTATCAATAGTTCAAGTTGAATTTCAATGTGCGTGCAAATTCTTATGTCATCCCTGTAGTGGTAAGTACACATTTGTAATATGGAAACCACCAACTGAACATGATGACAGGGTGACCAAGTTGGCAATTTTGGGTCAGACATGGATATAATGGCCATATTTAGCATTGGAGGAGTAGCACAGGGACTGAACCCTTAATGAAGTTTCCCGAGGGATGAGTGGGTAAAAAACACAACTCCCAGCTGCGTGGAACTCCAACTCTACAAACTGACAATTATCTCACCTGGTTCAGTTCCTCATCAGTACTTTATTGACTGATCTTGGGTGAAGCAGCAGCTGAATCATTATAATTGGCTTCAATATTGGAGGGCTAAGGAGGACGGAAAGACATTGACCAGTGTTTTCACTCATAATTCTTAACCAAAGATACCTGCTTGGGGGGAGGGAAAGGGTGAGTGTCAAGAAAGGACAAAATCAACTGTGAGACTTCCTTGTCTTTAAGTAGCTTATTATATACATGTTTCAATGCTTAAGCGAGTGAATTCTGCTGCTTGTAGAGATCAAACCTTGCATGCACTAATGAGGACGTATGCAGATATGAACTAGGAGCAGGAATAGGCTATTCAGCCTGCTCCACAATTAGATAAGATTATGGATGACCTGATTGTGGCCTAAACTCTACTGCCTTCTCCTTGCCTATAACCTTAGAATCCCTTGTTGATCAAGAATCTATATAACCCAGCCTCAAAAATACTCCACAATCTTGCCTCCAATGTTCTCTGGGAAAAAGAATTCCACAAAATAATGACCCTCTGAGGGGAAAAAAAAACTCCTCGGCTCAGTCTTAAATGGGAAACGCTTGAACTTTGAACTTTGTCCCCTCGTCCTAGTCTTTGCCATTTCTCCAATCAGATAGGACCTTGCCAGAATCAAGGAAGTTTTGAAGAATTAAAACCAGTGCATCGATTACCTTTTGCAGCCACCTCTTTTCAAGCCCAGGAGTTTTTCTGCTTTCTGGGGATTTTTTTGTTTGAAGTTACAGTTAAATCAAGATATACACAGACAACAAAACATCACCATTTATATCCTAGACATGAGTGTACCTGTCAATAAATTGTGGATTAAAATAGTCATTGATGAAATTTTCCATCACTACATTAAGGAATGAAATCATCTTACCCTACAGTGAAACTTTTTCCTGTCTTTCTATGATTCAGGAGAACCTTTTCACTTTCTCGCTGAAATTCACATATGACAGTGAATAAAAAAAATATTTTGGATTCCTTTACAGTCCTTGAATCATAAATGGATTATTTTGATTTGTAGTATTTCTGGAAGGTGAACTCTTATTCAGATATCATTTGCTTGCAGTAAAATCGTTCATGATATTGTCGTCACCAAACATTTGCCGTAGATTAGCGAATCTTTAGTAATTCTTACTGTGAATCGTTTGGGTTACAACAGAACAAAGCTACCAACACCCCCTGTTGCCTGAATCTGATGACTCCTGAGCAGTTACACAGGAGTTGAGCCAACAGCAGATATCTTGGGCAGAACATTACTATGAACCAGGACTCATTTTTTTTCTAACCTTGCACAACTGTTTGAAAACTGAACCTAGGAACACATGAATGTTTGAATATTCATTTTGACTAACTATTGATATGTCATGTGACGATGCTGCTCCTATAACAAGGTTACATTGTCCTTGGTTTTTTTTCCAGAGAGGTTGTAAATGACACAGACTCCAAAAAGTCTAAGTTGAAGGGTTTTAAGGCCAGTTTGATTATAGCTAACAGATATTGTCTCAGGCAGCAGGCTTTTAGGTTTTGAAAAAAAAATGAAGAAGAGACTGGGTGGCCAGTTCTCCCAGCTCAGCTTTTCTGTGGTTTGGTTTAGTTTGGTTTTTAGCAGGAAAGTTGAGAAAGCTGCTGGACCCAAAGAAGCAGGTCCATGCAGATCTCTCTCTGACTTCTCTTCTGGACGACCCTGTGTTTGATTTTTACCTTTTGTGCCAAGGGGTGTTTATAGGGATTGTTGCAAGTATTGGAACAGCATCATTAAGTTGGGATGATCTGTTGGGTTTTTGGAGAGATTAAGTTATTATGTATTCTGTTCTCTTTTGTTTGTGTTTCATTAGGTAATCTTGTGAATAAATATTGTTTTGTTTAAAACTACATGGTTTGACCAGTAACATCTCTCCTGGAATATCCACTTTACACCAGCTTAAAACAACGAACAAAGTTCGGGTCTGGGCTACGTTTTTGATATGTTTTGAGGAATCTGGCCTGGTCCATAACAGCCAGCATTAGAAACCACCTTATTGATCCAAAAGCAATTTACCTTCTCTCTCTCTCTCTCTCTCTCTCTGTTTTTGCAGGACTTGACTCTTCAGTGTTAAGCCATGCAGCACAGTGAATGACTGAAATAGAGACTGCCATGGCAACATGGGTGGAAGGGAAACCTGCCACAACCCCAAAGAATACATTGAGTGATGTGAATGAAATTGTAAATGATACAAAGTCTCCCTGGACTCGTGTGAGCCCCCTTTCAGATGCAAGCAATAAAACCCTTGAACCTGTGACTCCAGTTTCTCCACATTTATTTGGTAATGATGGCAAACTGAATTATAATTTGGGTTCAGTAACCAAACCTGTAGCAGGACCAAAACCAAGGCTTACTGCAAAACCGTTCGCTTTGGAAAAGTCAGCAGTGCCATACACACCATTAGGGACCGCACAGGCACCTCTCACACCTCCTAAGACTTTAAGTGTTACTTCTGTGTTAACATCATCAGGGAAACTGGCTGCAGATACAGATAATGTAAAAGTAAGCTTCAGGAACACAGAGGCAAAACATGCAGCGAGTGGAACTGTGTTGTCAGCATCATCTTCCTTTGCGCAAAAATCTTCAGTGGGATCTGACAATAAAAGTTGGCTGAGGGCATCCAATTTCCAGGATGGCGATACGACGCCCAACTTAACTTCAACAGCAACACCAAAAACTAACAACATGGCGGTTTCTTCTTCGACCACCACCTCAAATCCGGAAAAATCGGCAGAAGAAAAGAGTGAATGTTCTGAAACAACACCAACTACAGTTGTCATTTTAGAAACTTCTGTGCAGAAATTAAAATCAAAGAAATCCAGTGAACGCATTAATGATGCTGAGATGTGCAGAGACAGTAGTCAGGATCAAGATTCACAAAGTACACCGCAGCCTTTTAAGGTGTCAAAGTCATCCATTCGCTCCAGGAAGTATAGTCCAAGTGCCACACAAGGATTTGATACACCAAAACCTGCCTCACTCTCAAGAGCTACTTCATTGGGATGTTTAGGGAAATGGGACCAGGTTACAGAGGAAGGGAAAGACAGACTGGACAAAGAAAGGGATAGTACTGAAAACCCATCTTCACCCAGGCTCCATTTAAAGAAACCTGGACTATTTTCTACTTGGCTTCCTGAAACCACCGATGACCAGAAATCAGACAGCGCCATAAAACAAGATGAAAAGCCTTTTAGTGTTGAAAAACCTTGGCTTAAAAAGCCCAGGCCTCTGTCAATGGACCTCACGGCCAGATTTGAAACCTCGGCTCACAAGAGAAATAATCCCCCATCGATGGACATGAAAGAGAATGTCCCCATTATTAAAGCTAATAGTGCTGTCTCCTCAGATACCAGCCATTGTGCGGGAGTTGAACAGGAAGAGTCAGCAACAGTGGCGGAAAAGTGCCAGGCTTCAGCTTCTCCAAATGACCATGAAGACAAGGCAAATAGCTGCACTCTTCTGGCGAAAAACAGGTTTGATAAAAGCTCAAAGATGGATATGAGTGAAAAAAATATCAAGGCACTCCCTTTGTGTGACAGGAGCAGCAAAGAGAAAATTACTTCCGTGGAAAGAAAGATTGCATGGGAAAGTGACCCTACTGACATCACTGTGGATCAGGAGAAAGAGGAAAAGGAAGGAAAAATATTTACTACCTCATTAAAAACTGACAAGGAGAAGTTAGAACCTGACCATGAGCAGTTTACAACATGGAAAAATAAGGAGTTGAATAAAGAATGTTCGGATCTGAAACAAACTTCAAAAGAGGAAATCTCACCTTTGGGCTCAGATGATCGAGGAAGTAGAGAAAATAAAATTTCTGGTGGGATAATTAAAAGATGCATAAATCTCCTCTTAGATTCTGCTGGTGGGAACACAGCAAAAACAGACTGTCTGCAGTCTACCACTGAGATAGAAAAGATCGATGTTCCTGTCAGGCAGCGAATCCAAACCTTCACCTCAGAGAACAATGAATCCAAACAGGACCAACTCCAGGGTTCCCAAAGACAATCATTTAAGCCAAGACCTCTGTCTTCAGATATAACCAAAAGGTTTGTGGAGCTTAAAATCTTTTAAGTGTTTGATGTTAAGTATATGTTTTTTTAAAGTTCCAAATGGTCATATTCACTTGTTTTATCATGTGCCCAGTTAATGTTATGGCCGATAACCACTCAAATTGTTGTGTTGGTAACTCAACAATTCCTATCATAAGAAACAAAAACAAATCAAGAGAATAAATTTATCTGAATCTATTAGGCAGAGTATGCTGGTGGAGAGTTGCTATTCAGATTGGAGGCTTGTGACCAGTGGTGTGCCACAAGGATCAGTGCTAGGTCCACTACTTTTCATCATTTATATAATTTGGATGTGAACATAGGAGGTATAGTTAGTAAGTTTGCAGATGAATCAAAATTGGAGGTGAAGTGGACAGCAAAGAAAGTTACCAATTCAACTGGATCTTGATCGGATGGGCCAGTGGACTGAGGAGTGGCAGGTGGAGTTTAATTTCGATAAATATGAGATGCTTGCATTTTGGAAAAGAAAATCAGAGCAAAACTCATACACTTAATGTATTGCTAAACAAAGAGACCTTAGCATGCAGGTTCGTAGTTCCTTGAAAGTAGAGTCGCAGGTAGATAGGACAGTGAAAAAGGCGTTTGGTATACTTTCCTTTATTGGCCAGAGTATTGAGTATAGGAGGTCATGTTGCAGCTGCACAAGACATTGGTTCGGCCAATGTTGCATGCAATTCTGGAAAGATGCTGTGAAAGGGTTCAGAAAAGATTTACAAGGCTGTTTCCAGAGTTGGAGGATTTGAGCTATAGGGAGAGACTGAACAGGCTGGGGCTGTTTCCTCTGGACCATTGAAGGCTGAGAGGTGACCTTATAGAGGTTAATAAAATCATGAAGGTCATGGATAGGATAAATAGATAAGGTCTTTTCTCTGGGTGGTGGAGTCCAGAGCTAAAGGGCATAGATTAGAGGGAAAGATGTGCAAGGGACCTGAAGGGAAACTTCTTCATGCACAGGGTGTTGGAATGAGCTGCCAGAGATGGTGGTGGAGGCTGCCACAATTACAGCATTTAGAAGGCATCTGGATGGGTATATGAATAGGAAGAGTTGAGAGAGAGATATGGGCCAAGTGCTGGCAAGTGGGACTAGATCAAATTAGGATATCTGGTCAGCATAGATGAGTTGAACTGAAAGGTCTGTTTCTGTGCTGTACATCTCCATGACTCTATAATTGCTACGATGTGCTGAATTATATCAGGGAGCCATCTAGTGCTTAGATAGCAAAATGCAGTTATAGTTTCCAGTATCTCAGCTTTTTCATCAATTTTCGTTAATGTGACTTCAAGGCATATGAGTATCACTCTTTGGTGACTAAACAATAATTTACTCACTGCCTTTTGTTAAAAAGTACATCTACCACTAGGACTTCACAGTATTGGGAAATCCCAGCAAGTGCATGCTATTCTGTTCCATGGCCAGCACTTTCACCTGTCAATGAACCATTGAATCCCTACAGCGTGGAAACAGGCCATTTGGCCCATTGAATCACACCAACCTGCTGAAGAGCATCCCACCCAGACCCAACTCTCGACTGCATAACCCTGCAATTCCGATAGCTGATCCACACACTATGGGTAATTTAGCACAGCCAATCCATCTAATCTGCAGACTTTTGGACTGTGGGAGGAAACTGAAACATCCAGAGGAAACCCACACAGACACAGAGAGAATGTACAAACTCCACACAGACAATCACCCGAGAGTGGAATCGAACCCAGGACCCTAATGCTATGCGGTAGCAGTGCTAACCACTGAGCCAGTGAACAGAGTTAGTGAAAAGGAGACCGTGTGATCATTTATATGTCCATGATAATGCAGACAAGCTAAAATACCTGATCCAGATTTACGAAAATATTTCACAACATTGGTGAAAATAGCTAACTCAATAATCAGGAAAAAGATGTCTCCTTTTGCCCATTGTGCTTTATATTTAAAAGGCTGTTTTCTCAAAGTTAATTTTTTTCAAGTTTAAAGGTATGTAAAGTTGTTTGATGTCCTAAACAAACATCCCAACAGGTTTGAGAGTCGAGTCATTGGCGATGAAGGTCATCGTGAGAAGCAGATGGATATGACTGCCTCTTCATCTCCAGAACACTTGATCTTGCAAAACCCTCAAGAACATGGCGGGAGGGAGAGCCTAGGAAAAGAAATTGAAGATCAAACAGATGAGGTAATGACTTCCACTCATTTCAACAAAGATTTTGCTTTTCATTTGACTATTATTCCAAAGTAAACCTTGTCCTGCATGATTAAAACAAAAGTCTTTACTTTGGTGGAGAGACATTGATGCTGCCTAACTCTAAACAAAGAGTTTTATTTAAACAGTGTGGACTCATGTGAAACCCATTATTCGGTCACGAACAAAATATCAACAGAACAAAGAATCTTAACAACAGCAATCAGTAGCAATCTATGGAGATTTCTGCAGCATTGCTCACTTAGATTAAAAGTGTTTCTATTAATATTCTGGTTAAAGTGGAAGATCTACTTGACTGATTACTGGATCCGATTAAAGGTTCAGTTCCTGAGCCTTGAAGGATGGGCTGGTGCAGATATAACCAATTGCTTAGTAATTCAGCATAATGAACAATTGTTACACGTTAATTCCTCACGCCTGGGATATTTGTTGCTTCATGAATGATCAAAAAACTGTAATTTAAATAATAGACTTTGCAGTTTCCATACAGTAAATGGGTAATAAATTTGAACACCAGATTGGAAGTGTTAATTGAAGCTAGGATCACAAAAAGCCGTCATTGTTAGAAGAGCAAGTCTACTAGTTTAGGTAAGAGAGATTTTTGATAGCATGGTGTAAATCGTGGCTGAGTTGGTATAATGTTGTGATTTGGAGACGGCGGTGTTGGATTGGGGTATACAAAGTTAAAAATCACACAACACCAGGTTATAGTCCAACAAGTTTAATTGGAAGCACCAGCTTTCGGAGCGCTGATGATGAAGGAGCAGTGCTCCGAAAGCTAGTACTTCCAAATAAACTTGTTGGGCTATAATCTGGTGTTATGTGATTTTTAACAGTATAATGTTGGCCCTTGTTAGGGGCAATGGGCTCAAGTTTCATTCCAGATCCCATTGTGTTCCTGAGAGGGTTTGAAAGGGCATGCTTGAACAGGGAATTAAATACTGGACCCTCAGGTTAAAAGTGATGGTCTACTGACTGAGCTACCCAGAGAGTGGTGCATTTTCAGATGTACTATCTCCTAGAGATGTTAAATTAGGTGCAATGCACTATTTTAAGGATGAGCAGTAAAGTTATCTCCTGATGTTCTGTTAAATATTTATCTGTTGATTGACATCACTAAAACCAAATGATTTGGTCGTTTCCACATTGCTGTATGAAAACTGGCTGTCATATGTCCTATATTACCATAGTGACTATTGTTCAAAAAATTATGTTGTTAGCTGTGAAGGGCTTTGGGACATTTTGAGGTCACAAAGATGTTACATAAATGCTAGTCTTTCCATATGAACAGTGTTTATTCCAGACCTTGAAGAAAGAGGACTAAATCCACTACTTAATGTGAAAATGGATTTGACAGACCTAAATGATTCAAAGTTAATTTACTATTAGTGCTGAATCAGTTGCTGGGTAGTGGTTAGTGCAATTAGTCATTGTGCCTTGAGGCCAGGGGGGTGGGGGGCGAGGTGGAGTTTCTGCTTATGATAACTTATCTGGTGATCCGGTGAGTTTAGTTGGAAAGTGATTAAGGAAACATCAGCCAGCAAGAATAACCTAATTAAATCACCAATAGATCAGCATTTTTAAACAGATTTTTCTTTATCTAAGAAAATCAATTGCCAATCTATTGCTTGATCTCTGAAGATTATGGGATATAGTTTCCTGGGAACTCTTATTACCCATTGTCTAATTTCTGCCCCTCACCTCACCCTTCCCACCCCTAACAAATTGTTTGGTGATAACAAAGCAGTCTAATTTTCAAAAATGTATTCAAAGGATAGAACCTCGTCTGCCCAGCCCTAAATGCCTATATCTCAGGAGAGTACAATCTTGGATACAATGTAGTGAGAGGAAGAGAGAGATTATACTTCTAAGCTAACATAAATGACAGCAAAAATATCTAGGTAATTAGAAGTCTTGCGCAGTGTATCATTTGAGCATATCAACCTTTGAGAAACACAGCAGCATTTCTCTTCAGCATGTATGAAAGCTTGGGATGTCACATTTCTCAACAATTTGGAACGAAGAATTTACATTTAAGTAGCATCTTTTATGTTTTTTGGCTTCCAGAGTCAACACATTTCTTTTGGGCCTGTAGTCAGTGACATTGTGTTGACAGATGACAGCTAGTTCATGCACATGAAAAACAATTGATCAAACAAAAAGTTATTTATTCTGGTTTGGTGGAGGGATTAATATTATTTGAAATACTTAAAAGAACTTTGATTTTCAATATTCATGCCTTAACTCTGTATCCTCACCGTAGGATTCACTGTCCCTCCTGCACCCTGCTGTTCTGATCACATTTTCAAGATGAACCAAACAGTTTTTTTAAACTTATGGCCCCTGTTATCAGTTTTCCTTTCTCCCTGGCATGCTATCATCCACCTCTTTGCCCGCCTGACTGTTATTCTGTCTATCTCTGGGTTCCATCTTGGCCTATCCACTCATCCCCTGTGTTCAACACATCAGTGATTCCATCCATCACTTTGCTGATGATCAAGAGTAGACTGATGGGGAACTAATTAGCCACATTGTTTTTTTTCTGCTCTTTGTGTTCAGAACTTATCTGAGCAATTGTCCTCATTATTGGGTAGAAGCAGCTGTTGCATTTTACTGGAGCAGCTTGGTTAAGGACACAGCTAGCTTTGGAGCACACCTCTTCAATAATCTTGCCAAAATGTTGTGATAGCTCCTTGCCTTTGCAATAGAGTGTCTTCATCCGTTCCTTGATATATCACTTAATATGAATTGAATTGGCTGAAGACTGGAAGCTGGCTGAAACAGAGTGTAAATCTGAGAGTTAGGTGTATAAGGCAGGTTGTGTGATGGAGATGGAGGGGTTCCTTTCTTTATTGAACTTGTGTCAGCCTCTTGGAGAGCAGGAGTTGTAAAACAGCATGAGAAGGGGCAAAGAGGCAAGGGGAATTCAGCTTTCCACAATAAGAACGTTAGACAGTTGGGAAGGAAATTATAAAGCAGAATCTCAGCAGCATAATCTCAGAATTACTCATGTCTTAGTGAAGATAGGAATAAGAGAACAGATCGATTGAACACATGGTTGAAGAAGTGGCAGCAAGATGCCTCAGTGGTTAACATTGTTGCCCCTCAGCACCAGGGTCCCAGGTTCGATTCCAGCCTCGGGTGACGGTCTGTATGGAGTTTGCATATTGTCCCTGTGTCTGCGTGGGTTTCCTACCACAATCCAAACATCTGCAAGGTCAGGTGAATTGACTGTGCTAAATTGCTGATAGTGTTAGGTGCGTCAGTTAGGGGTAAATGTAGAGGAATGGGTCTGTGTGGGTTACTCTTTGGAGGGTTGGTGTGGACTTGTTGGGCTAAATGGCCTGTTTCCACACTGTAGAGAATCAAATCTAATTACAATAGGAGAGAGTGGATGATAAGACCTGGTACAGGCTGAATGTATTACATTTCATGGGAGCAGGACTGAGCATCTCATGGAAATTAGCTAGTGCTGTTGGACTGAGTTTAAAGTTTGTTGTGACTTTCGAGCGATTGATACAACTGAGTGGTTTGCTGGGCCAATTCAGAGGGCAGTTTGCATTGGGTCAGGAGTTACATGTAGGCCAGACCAGGCAAGGACGGCAGACCTCCTTCTCTAAAAGACATTAGTGAACCAGATGGGTTTTTCCACCAATTGACAATGGTTTTGTGGTCATCAGTCGGCTCTTAATTCCAGAATTTTTAAAATTAAATTGAAATTTCAGCATCTGCTGGAGCAGGATTCGATCCCAGCTCCCCAGAACATCATTGTGGGTTTCTGGATTAATAGTTCAGCAATAGTAGCACTGAGTTCTACCTCTCTTACCAGCATTTTGGATCAACCCACAGCAAGTGGGCTGCAACGATTCAAGAAGGCAGCTCATCACCACCTTCTGAAGGGCAAATAGGAATAGGCTATCAATGCTGGCCAGCCAGCAACACCAAAGTCACACAAATGAATAAAACAAATGTTAAAAAAACAGCTTGTCAGGAGGAATCGTAACCTGACTGGTAACTCAAATTGGAAACAAGTATAGGTAACAGGAAGGTTAAAGGTCAAGTAAAATGACAAAACAGGCAAATCAACAGAAAGCATCAACTAAGCTTAATGCAGAACAATGACAAAAAGACAAAATTAAGGGGACTTTATATGAAAGTACACAGCTTTCATGACAACAAAAATGATTTAAGGTCAAAAAATGTAGGTACATGGGAATGATCTAATTGTCAGTACAAAAACAACAGGTGACCAAGACTGGGAACTATATAGTCAAGTATATTCAACATGCAGGAAGCTTGGGATAAGAGACAACGGAGGTGGTGTTGTACTGATAATACGGAATGGAATCAGGACTTTAAGGGAGGATATCAAATCAGAAGAAAAATGTGGAATTTGAGTGGAGTTGTTTCTGTGTCACAATAGAGAGAGCATAGTAATAATCAGGAAATTAAAAAAGTCTGTTGCATGGGATAATGCAGGAATCATGGGCGACTTTAATCTGCAAGTCTAATTATATTATCATCTGGAAAGAGTGAACGAGTACTGAAATGGTGCAGGATGAGTTTCTGGAGTGTGTTAAGGATGGTTTTCGAGAGCAAAATGTTGAGGAGCTGACTTTTTTAGATCTTATGTAATGAGAAAAGGCAAATCAATAATCTTGCTGTAAAAGACCCTTCAGGGATGTGTGACGATAACATGGCAGAAGTTTACGTTGTCTGAAAACATGGTAGTTCAATCTGTAGTCAGGTTGTCAATTTTGAGCAAAGGAAATTTTGATGCTATGAGGGGCAAATTGCCTAAGGTGAATTGGAAAAATCTATGAAAGGGCATTCCAGTATAAAAGGGTGTGTTAAGTTTTCTCACAACAGGATTTCATTACAGGAGGAGCAAAGTCTTGCTTCAGTTGTACAGAATCATGACTAGATCCTGTCTGGAGTAACGTTTGCAGTTTTGGTCGCTTTGCTTAGGATTGATATTATTGCTATTGACAAAGTTCACCAGACTTGCCTGGAATGGCATGATTATCCTATGATGTGGAGGAGCTGGTGTTGGACTAGGGTTGATAAAGTTAAAAATAAGGAGGAAGTGAGGACTGCAGATTCTGGAGATCAGAGTCAAAAATGCAGTGCTGGAAAAGCACAGCTAGTCAGGCATCATCCGAGGAGCAGGAGAGTCAACATTTAGAGCCTATGCCCTTCATCAGGAAAGTTAAAAATCAGGCAACACCAGGTTATCGTGCAACAGGTTTATTTGGAAGCACTAGCTTTTGGAGCGCTGCTCCTTAATCAGGTAGCTGTGGGACAGGATCGTAAGACAGAACTTATAGCAAAAGATTACAGTGTCCTGCATCTGAAATGATACATTGAACAAACCGAGGTTGCTGTTAAGTCTTTCATCTTTTAGAATGGGTTGCAGGTTTAGGTTCATTAATATGTAAATTGCAAAACATCTTTTAAGTCACATTCTCAAGATAACGTAAGGCTTTTTTAAAAATGAGACTGCTCAGCCAATGCATTAAAGGTATGAGGTTAGAGTCTGTCTGTATCCCAATCTTGAATCAGACTGGTTCTGTTTCCAAGGTAGGAATTTATAAAATATTACATGGATTGACTGCCTGCAGGCTGTGCACTTTTTAATCAAAATAGAATGTATCTGCAAATGCAAATTCACACCATAGACTTATATGTGTGTGTATATGTGCATGTGAGAGAGCGAGAGAGAGATTGTGAGTGCGCATGATAGAGTGCATGTTTGCATGTGTGCATGCTTGGTAAAGTGTGAGTGTGATGGAGTATAAGCCTGTGGGTATGAGAGAAATTCTGCATAAGTGTGTGAGTATGTAAGAGTGTATGTGTATGTGAGAGTGTATAATGTGGTGAGGTTACCTGTAGTGCAATATGAACCCTAGGTTAGGATACAGACAGACTGTAACCTCAAACCTTTAATGCTTTGCCTTTTTTTATAAAACCTTGTTATCTCAAGAATGTGACTTAAAAGAAGTTCTGGGATTTACAAATTAATGAACTGAAACCTGCAACCCAATCTAAAAGATGAAAGACTTAACAGCAATCTTGGGTTGTTCAATACAGAGGAATCTTGATTTATCCGAACGTCAACTATCCAAATTTTGGATTATCTGAACAAGATTTTAAGGTCCCAATGCTTGACTGAACTGTGTTATCCGAACGTTCAATTATCTGAACAAATTACTCCCCGCCCGTGCTTTGACAAAGGGTCAGTTAGACTCGAAACATCAGCTCTTTTCTCTCCTTACAGATGCTGCCAGACCTGCTGATATTTTCCAGCATTTTCTCTTTCGGTTTCAGATTCCAGCATCCGCAGTAATTTACTTTTGTTTTAGGCGACACGGTGGCACAGTGGTTAGCACTGCTGCCTCACAGCGCCAAAGACCTGGGTTCAATTCCCGCCTCAGGCGACTCTCTGTGTGGAGTTTGCACCTTCTCCCCGTGACTGCGTGGGTTTCCTCTCGGTTCTCCGTTTTCCTCTCTCAGTCCAAAAATGTGCAGGTTAGGTGAATTGGCCACGCTAAATTGCCTGTAGTGTTAGGTGAAGGGGTAAATGTAGGGGAATTGGTCTGGGTGGGTTGCGCTTCGGCAGGTCGGTGTGGACTTGTTGGGCCGAAGGGCCTGTTTCCACACTGTAAGTAATCTAATTTGGATAATGGAGGTCTCTCTGTATATCATTTCAGTTGCATGACACTGTAATCTTTTGCTATAAATCCTGTGTCTTATGATCCTGAATCACAGCTACCTGATGAAGGAGCAGCGCTTTGAAAGCTAGTGCTTCCGGATAAACCTGTTGGACTATAACCTGGTGTTGTGTGATTTTTAACTATGACTATCCTATGATGAGATTTTGGGCTATATTCACTATAGGTGCGAGCTGACTTGGAAAGTGTCACTGTTTTTTTAGAAAGGCCTGTCATGTTGCTAGCAAGAGGTAAACCCAAGGATTAGTATAATTGAGAAAACAGCAAAAGAGGACAAAGAAACTAATAAGGGAAAATTGAATATGAATGTAGACTAGCAAAAAAAAGAGTATTGTAAAAGCTTCCATAGGTATGTAAAAATGAAAAGTTTAGTTAAGGCAAATGTCAGTCCATTACAGACAGGAGCATGAGAATTTCTAACTGGGAATAGAGAAATGACAGAGAAACTAAATCGTTACTTTGAGTTTTTAATGAGGAAGGTATAAAAAATTTCCCAGAATAAGAAACCTAAGTGACTAGGGAGAATGAGGAAATGATGGAAATTAGTATTGGTAAGAGTGTTGTGTTTGAGAAATGAATGGACTGAAGATTGATTAGCTCCTGACATCTAATAATCCACATCCCAGAGTGTTGAAATTGGAAGCTCTGGAGATATTGGATGTACTGATGACTATTTTCCAAAATTCTTTAGATTTCCCACAATCCAAAGATGTGCAGGTTAGGTGAATTGGTCATGCGAAATTGTTCAGGGATACATAGGTAAGGTGCATTAGTCAGGGATAAATATAGGATAATAGGGTAGGGGAATGGTCTGAGTGGGTTATTCTTCGGAGGGTCAGTGTGGACTTGTTGGGCCAAAGGGCCTGTTTCCACTCTGTAGGGTTTCTAGGATTCTCTAATTCTGTGATTTCAGAATGGCTGCTATAGGTTAGAAGGTAACAATATCACCTCATTGTTTAAGAAGGGTTGGAGAGAGAGGTTTATTTTTGATTTTAAAGGTATAAAGACATATTGGGGGAAAAAGCGAGAATATGGCGTGAGTGCAGGGGATCAGCCATGATTCTTTTGAATGGCAGGGCAGGCACGAAGGGCCAATTGGCTCACTCCTGCTCCGAAATTATATGTCACATTCCCATTTCTTGGGACCAAAGCAGGTGACCTTTCACTTTGCACAGTACACTGTCTATCTACAAGACTGACTCTGGATATACAGATCTCCAGTCCTTCATCTGAGTAACTTGTCAATACAGTTGAAGGCTGAGGCCTACACAGACTATTGGTCACATCTTGTAGTTTGGAATGTATACCCCTTATCCTTAATCTCAGGTTTTTACGTCCTACTCAATTTGCAATTCAAACCTGCAGGTTCTTTCCAGTGCTGTGCACTCTCTATTTTGTGAACAGTCTTTTATGTAGAACCTTGTCAAATGCTGAACTGCTCTTTTTTGTGTCTTTTTAGAGAAAGAATGAAGAGCACTTGATGGACACTGCCACTGAATTTAGATGGAGCAGACGTCAGTCAGTAAAGAAAGTGAGCCAAGCCTTTGATAACCTTGCCACAGATGAAACTCACTCTCAGAAAATAAGCAGGAGAAACACCTTCAACAGGAAGGACAAGGTGATAGATAGACAAATAAATGACAGCAGTGAGTCTGCGAGTATTACCTCAATGCCCAAGTTTGGCACACAGAGTTTAGGTGAACAGAAAATAATCACCACATCCACGGACAATGACTTATGCATAAAAACAGTAAGAGTCTCTGTTCTTGAAAATGAGATCCAGCGTCACAAAGTACCAGAGGGTTTACATGCAGAAGAACCCATCCAATCCTTCAATAAAAGCAAGAGATCAGAGCAAGTTACTCAGCCTGAGCTGAAGAATTACACGACATTGAAAACAACATCGGAGGTGATGTGTAATGATACAGAGACCAATAAAACAAAGCCTTTTGAGCTTGAAGCCACAGCCTTAGGGGAGCAAAGAAAGACTCATTTCAAATCTGGGGAAGAAAATATTTCCAGGTTTTCAGTAAATGCTCCTCCTTCTTCAAAAGTTGCTGCAAAAAATATTTCTGGCTTATTATTACCCACAGCTAAAACTGACGCCTGGCAAGATACAAATGAGAAAGCAGTCAGTGCCCTTCCTTCAACAACTGAAGGCAAAGTTACAACACACCGCACAAGGAAGTCACATTCTGTGATGAGCCAAACTACACTCGAAGGGGATGTTTCTGGTGCAAGGGGATATTGGAATCGGACACTTCCAGCTGAGAACAGTTCAACCCTAGAAATACCACCAATGGCACCAAATTCTGAAACTAAAGTAGCCGAGACGCTGAACACCATTCAACATCAGTCATCTCCTATTGAGTTACGAACCACCAGAGTGGACTCAGATAAGGGTGGAAAGAAGAATATTAAAAAGATTCAGCATAATTCCCATCAGAACACAGAACCCGTACTTATATCAAAAGACAGCTTTAAAGAATTTGGTTTGAAAAAGGACAATGAAGCCACCAACCAGGAACACCTATCCTTGGCTGGGACCATTGATGTGAAAGATGCAAAAGACAAGAATGATGTAGAAGGAAGTAAAGGAGCAAGGAGGTTGCAGCAAGATGGTGGAATTAAAGAATTCAGTGGAAAAGTCCACCTAAAGGAAGGGAAAGATAAGAGAAAGATAAAGGCATATTTGGAGCCCAACCCTAAATCCAGTCCATCAGATCATATCTCTGATTGTTCACCTGGGCCGAGTTATTCAAAACACAGATATACATCTGAACGACTGCCTGTTCCTGACAGTCAGTTGGTTGATAGACTAAAAGATGTATCCCCTGAAGAGAACTTTAAAAGTCATCCTAAGTCATTCACTCCAGACAAACCAAAAACAACCCTTTTGACTGATGCGTTCCTGGACATGCCATGGACAAATGGAGAAAGTAATTCCTCAAAGACAAGCCATGTAACACCAAGCACAAAAGACCCTAAAATAGCAGAGTTTGAGAAGTTAAGAAAGAATAAGGTTACTTCACGTCGTAGCAGGCATACTATATTAGACCTTGATACTTTGATGGCAGAGTGGGGGAAGGAAATGACTAAAAGCGAGAATGAAGAATCAAAGTTTTCTCTTTGTCATGATAAAAAGTATAATGACCATTCCAGTCCTTTGGTGAATAGTCCTTATGTGTCCAGTCCTTATGATGAGCAATCATCCAAAAGGATGACAAAATCTATCAATCAGGACACTGAAATATTATCCTCATCAGATAAAAACAAAGATATTGCTGAAATGCTAAATAAAAAACACCCACAACGTAATAGTGTCTTAGACATTGATGCATTGATGGTTCAGTATAGAAACAGAAAGCCTGTAGACCTGGCTCAAGAGTCCAGCTTTTCAAAGCGAAATGAAGGAAAATCTCCAATTGTGAAAGTTCAGAAGAGCTTGTCGTTTACATCTCGTGAAGCAAAGACTTATAAGAAAACTGATAGAATAAAGGACCATTGTGATGAAGAAATTAAAAAGGATGTATATGATGGTATGCCTGCTAATGTCAAGAGACCATCCAAGGATGAGAGATGGAAGAGCACTCCATCTTTGGTCTATAATGAATATGATAAATTGGAAATCAGTGATCTTGGTTTAAATGATCAGAAGTCGGAGGGAAAGCGAATCCATGAAGTGGATACTTTGACCAGCACGCCTGTCAGTATAAACAGGTGGCCTAAGCATGACAAAAAGAAAAGCAGACCGTCCTCCACCTATATAAAGCATGGGGAAATGGAACAGGCTGAGGGTCTGACAGATGGACTAAAATCTGATAGCAGAGAGAAGGGAAAACTCCGAGAGGGAGATCAGAGTGGTCCAAAGCCAAGGCACAGAAAAAACAGGAGTGAAGAAAGAAAGTTAGAAATAACCCCTATTGAGAAAGAAGGTTTGCCTCAAGTGTTTGATGGTAATAACTCTGACAGTAAAACTAGTATCTTGGATTATTTGACCAGATCAAAGAGATTGGCTCACAATTCACCGCAACAAATTTTGGAGAAGGAAAAGTATGTGGAGCTGTCAGTTGATGATGAGCTGGGTCCAACAGTAGGAAATAGACCAGCAGTCCGTAAAGAAAATTCTGAACAGAAATCTCCTCAGGCCAAGAATGAGTTTTCGAAAGACCCGAAACAATTGGTCCCAGAGCACATGATGTCAAGGCTTTTGGAAAGTTATGAGCAGATGCAAAAGGCAGTCGATGGTCTGATTATGAATCAGGAAGGAACATCAAAGTTCAGAGGCCATGAAGGGAAAAAGAGCTACTCAACTGGGGAAACCCGAAGCCGAGTCTCAGAAACCGTGGTATGTACAATGCTGTCAATGATAGAGGACAAAGTGGTGAGCAAAATTGATTGAGAGACTGAAAATGTAATTGTCTGTGCAAAGCAAGCAGCTAAATCCATTACTATAATACAGTCAGTTGAAAGAAAAGATTAAGTGGAGATATGTAAAGGTGTTCAAAGTCTTGAGGGATTGGGTCAGCGAGATGGGGAGAGACTGTTGCAGATGATGGAACAATTGAGAACCAGAGGGCACCAATTTAATCTGATTGGAAAAAGAAGCAGTTATTATAATTAGGATGAATTGTATTAACAGTGAGTGGTTAGGATTTGCTTGAGAGTGTGTGGAGCCGATTCATCCTTGGCTTCCAAAAGGATATTGGAGAGTTATCTGATGTGAAGAGAAAATGCAGAGTTACTGGAAAATGGTAAGGGAGTGGGCTGAGTTGTGTTACTATTGCAGAGAAGTGGCACAAATGAGCTGAAATGTTTCCTTCTATGCTGTAACCATTCTATGATTAGAATATAGAACACAGTATAGCAAGGAATCAGCCCTTCAGCACACCATGTCTGCACCAAATACAATGCTGTTTTAAACTAATTGCATCTGGCTTCACATGGCCGGTATCCTTCTATTCTCTGCCTGTTCATGTGTCTGTCTGAATGTCTCTTAAATATATGATTGTATCTGCTTCTACCACCTCCCCAGCCAACACGTTTGGGGCATTTGCCACCCTCTGTGTAAAACACATTGTTGCACACATTTCCTTTAAACATTTCCCCTCACTCCTTTACACCTATGCCCTTAGTCTTTGACATTCCCACCATAGGGAAAGCGACCCCAACTGTCCATGCATCTCATAATTTTATAAACTTCTTTCAGATTGCCCCTCAGCCTCCGACGCTCTAATGAAAGCAATCCAAGTTTGTCCAGGCTTTCCTTGTAGCTAATACGCTCCAATCCAGACAACATCCTGGTTAACCTCTTCTACACCCTCCACAAAGCCTCCACATCCTTCCACTAGTCTGGCGACCAGAACAAGGCATGGTACTCCAAATATGGCCTGACCAAAGTCTTGTACAGTTGCTCCCTGACTTGCCAACTTTGATACTCGATGCCCTGACTGATGATAGGCGTGCTGTATGTTTTCATTGCCACCTTATTCACTTGTGATTCTGTAAGAGGCCATTGATTCTTTTCAGCAATCGCAATAATATTTTTATATTGTCTAAGGCTATGTCTAATTATGTGACTGCTATGAAATTTAATTATCTACCTTATTCACCTAAATGGGTATAAATAAATTTATGGGCGGCACGGTGGCACAGTGGTTAGCACTGCTGCCTCACAGCGCCTGAGACCTGGGTTCAATTCCCGACTCAGGCGACTGACTGTGTGGAGTTTGCACGTTCTCCCCTTGTCTGCGTGGGTTTCCTCCGGGTGCTCCGGTTTCCTCCCGCAGTCCAAAGATGTGCGGGTCAGGTGAATTGGCCACACTAAATTGCCCGTAGTGTTAGGTAAGGGGTAAATGTAGGGGTTTGGGTGGGTTGCGCTTTGGCGGGTCGGTGTGGGCTTGTTGGGCCGAAGGGCCTGTTTCCACACTGTAAGTAATCTAATCTAATCTAAAGTCTTGCAAACAGCTAGATTGTCTGGGAGTCCCACTGTTTACAGTGACGGTTTGGTCTGCTGTGTGGTTCTGGTTAGATTGTGCTGTAGTTCTAGAATAATGTGCTCTGATATTTGCATTATGGAAAAATCCTAACTTGAATTTCTATGATACTGTTGCAACTTGGAATATGTTACCCTCAGGTTATAAGCAGCTTTTATGTATTTCTTTCCTCTTCATTCCATGTACTTATTGTCCAAGGCTCATTGTGGCTTATGCCACATATTAATCTGGGGCAAGGTGAGGAAATAAATTCCAAGATTCTTTTAGCCTGCGGGGGAATTGAATCTGCACTGTTTATATTATTCAGCACTACACTGAGCGAACTGACCCACACTTTATCTATTTTATTTCCAAATTATTTCAGCGCACCCTGCTGCATGACTTAGAGTCATAGAGATGTACAGCATGGAAACAGACCCTTCGGTCCAACCTGTCCACACCGACCAGGTATCCCAACCCAATCTAGTCCCACCTGCCAGCATCCATCCCATATCCCTCCAAACCCTTCCTATTCATATACTCATCCAAATGCCTTTTAAATGTTGCAATTGTACCAGCCTCCACCACTTCCTCTGACAGCCCGTTCCATACATGTACCACCTCTGTGTGAAAATGTTGCCCCTTAGGTCTCTTGAATATCCTTCCCCTCTCACCCTAAACCTATGCCCTCTAAGTAACCTTTGACACTGGCTGCTTGTTCCTGTCACAAAGTCAGAACCTTTGGTAAATGTAGCATAACTCAACACTGAAGCAGTAACTTGCAGAATCGCACAATCAGAAAGTACATTCTGTACTGAGTTCCTGGTCTACATTGTATTGAAAGGCAAAGTTGTTGTATTCTTGTTAAAAGGAGAGGAGATTGGAGAAAAGAGTGTCATTTCTGGATAAAACATCATTCAGCCCAGCTGCCACCCATTTGATAGGAAGAATTTTCTAACACGTCATTTTTCTTCCGTGTGAGAGGTGCACATACATTAACCTCACTCTTCCTCCTTTGTCCCTTCTCCCATTTTTCCTTGCCCCTTTTGCTCTCCTGTCTCTCCCCTGCTTTACCCTCCTTTTGCTATCTTTTCTTTTCCCCCTGCATTCTCCTCCCCTGCCCCATTGATCTATTCTTCCTCCCATTCACCAAATTACCTGCCATCTCTCACCCTGCTCGAACAAAACAATTCAATCTGATCTTGACTTTCTCACATGCAATACCATGGGCACCGACCAATTATTTATTAATATTATGGAATTTCACTTCTAAACAAATGGCTGTTTTCTCTTTAGGACTGAAGAATAAACAAATCTAAGCAGATGCTGTCATCATCCCAAATTTCTACACCCCAGCACTCTGCACAAAATAATTCGTTGCCGGTGTGTGTTGAAGCATGGGCTTCTTTCTGTGTGAATGTTGGTATCAGACCTTTGGTTTTCCTCTTCCTTCAAGCTCTTTCTGACTTAGATTAATGTAGTTCCCTCTAGTGGTAGAGCCCTGAGTAGTTTCATATGCACTATCACCATTTCATGTTCTTGCTTCTCTTGCCTGGATGGGCTGCTGCTAAAGTCCAGATGATACAGGAGCTTCTAAGGAAGGCACATGGTCATCAGAATGATGTCTTGTCCTCCTTTTATTTACTCCATTCCTGCTACCTGAAATACAGCAGTGAGTCTGGAGGAGATTTGTAGCTCAGGTTTAGACTCTGGATGTAATTTTGCTCACTGAGCTGGAGGGTTTGTTTTCAAAAACAGCTGTACTTCCTACACTAATGCCTAAGGAAACAGGTACTGCCTAAGTGTCTTAAATACAAACTTCCCCTCAACACCCCACTAGCCAAAAGAATAGCAGAGCAAAATGGCCACAGAATGCTGAGAGAAATTATTAATGATGCCCACAACAGACTCCATAAATACAAACGGGAAATTTTGTGACTAGAACATGGGTGGGCGGCACGGTGGCAGGTGGGCGGCACGGTGGCACAGTGGTTAGCACTGCTGCCTCACAGCGCCTGTAGACCCGGGTTCAATTCCCGACTCAGGCGACTGACTGTGTGGAGTTTGCACGTTCTCCCCGTGTCTGCGTGGGTTTCCTCCGGGTGCTCCGGTTTCCTCCCACAGTCCAAAGATGTGCGGCTCAGGTGAATTGGCCATGCTAAATTGCCCGTAGTGTTAGGTAAGGGGTAAATGTAGGGGTATGGGTGGGTTGCGCTTCGGCGGGTCGGTGTGGACTTGTTGGGCCGGAGGGCCTGTTTCCACACTGTAAGTCTAATCTAAGTCTAATCTAAACATTTACTCACTATCGCGATAGACCATGAATAGACAGGCACAGTACAACAAAGCCATAGACATGGAACAGTGGCAAACACAGAAAACTAGACAAATTCACACAAAATAACAACATAGAAGCATGGATAAAAAAACGTATCTGACTGACCCTTGACAGACACTGAAAAGCCGTCTTACTAAGAGGATTAAATTACAATTTCTTGAATGCAGCCAAGAAAGATTTCTTAGCAGCATTAGAAACAACATTGAATGAAAATGAACCTTCCAGCTCAGTGAGCAAACTTACATCCACAGCAGCTTTAGGTTTCAAAGTGATAAAGATCAGGAACTGAGTAGTGTACTCACTGGGGCAAGTACATTCTGATTGTGTGACTCTGTAGGTCAGTGCTTCTGTACTGGATTCTTAACCAGAGGTTCTATCTTTGTGAGCAGTGACAAGAAATCGATGGAAATAAATGGGGAATATGCCTAACCTTATAACTACTACCGGGTAGAAATGTAATCCTACTGTCATCAGGTTTTGCCAAAAAATGAACAGTATAAAAGGGAGGTCCTACAAATGCTGATCCACAGCTCTGCTGTATACATGACAGGGTTCTGACAGTGTGGAAAAGGAGCATCCTGCAGCACCCCCAAGCAAAACACAGAGGAGAATCGGGGATGTGACCCAGTTGACCACAAAGACCAAGAAACAAAATGAGAAGAAACTATATTCCAGGCACAGTGCACGCCAGGAGACGAGCCAAGACCCGAAAGTGGTAAGGAAGCTGAAGTTGTTTTCACGTTGGTTGCTGTAACTGTGTCTATGACACTGACCATGGACCATGCTGTCAGTGCCAGTGTCATGGATGAGGGTGTACATTGTTCCCTAGGAGCTTATGTGAATGGGAATGTTCTCCTGTTGTCAGTGCAGGAACTGGTTACGTCAGCAATGTTGAGTATACAACCGTCACAATTTGGAAGAACATCTTTGATGTGGCAGCATTGCTGTTGCTGAGAGGAGTGTTCTAGCAGTCTGGACAGATGATAGTGATGATGATGATGCAAACTGTTGTCGTACTGTATTGGTGATGATGCAGACTTATTGTTGCTGTATTGAATAAAGGTTCCTTTATGTTGATGGGGATAGCCATCCTGTTCTCCGAGCCTGTGACATTGATGTCACTGAATGTTGAATATCTAGTGATGATTAGATTTTTGTGTGCATTGCTCATTTTTTGCTGGACCTACAATTCCTGCTGCCTTAGTTGAGGTGCAACGATTGTATTTCTCCTCTGGTATCAGTCTGAGGTGGCTGTTCGTGTAAGGTTTAACAATTGGATGCTGACAGATTGAAGGCATTATAGCTGTAGTGATCTTTATGCCCAAAGTCCAAATTACATGTACTTGCTGCAAGAATTAGGAGCAACTCTGCCTGATGTTTTCCCTTCCCCATCATAATCAGCAAACCCATTTTACATTCCTCAGTGAAGATCCACCAAATCACACGGACGTTGCGTGTGTGTGTGTGTGCGCGTGCGCGCACGCGCAGGAGTAGATCATTTTGCCTCTTGAGCCTGCTTCACCAATCTTTGGGATCATGGCTGATCCTTTGTTCCTCACGTCCGCTTTCCTGCCTTTTCCCTGTAACCCTTGATTCCCGAACTGATTAAGAATCAGTTTTAAATATATAAATCAGCTTTAAATGTACAGGAACACTCTGGACCCAGAGCTCTCTGTGGTAACGATTTCCAAAGCCTCTTGATCCTCAAAGAGAAGAAATTCCTTCTCATCGTGGTTTTAAATTGGTGCCCCTTTATTCTGAGACTATGCTCTCTGAATTCAGACTCTCCCATGAGGGAAAATATCCTCTCAGCATTTCCCTTGTCAAGCCCTTTAAGGATCCCAAATGTATGAATGAGATCACTTCTCAATCTTCCAAGCTTCTAAAGTTGGCATGGTGGCACAGTGGTTAGCACTGCTGTCTCACAGCGCCTGAGACCCGGGTTCAATTCCCGACTCAGGCGACTGACTGTGTGGAGTTTGCACGTTCTCCCCGTGTCTGCGTGGGTTTCCTCCGGGTGCTCCGGTTTCCTCCCACGGTCCAAAGATGTGCGGGTTAGGTGAATTGGCTATGCTAAATTGTCCGTAGTGTTAGGTAAGGGGTAAATGTAGGGGTATGGGTGGGTTGCGCTTCGGCGGGTCGGTGTGGACTTGTTGGGCCGAAGGGCCTGTTTCCACACTCTAAGTAATCTAATCTAAACTTGCTCTAAACTCCTCTAACCTTAATGAACTCACTGAACATTCTGGAGCCCAGTACGTGGCGTGTATAGATTAATACCTGGAATTAAACTAAAAAACCTTTTTAAGATTTGTAGCAGGAGCCCAACCATCGTTTATTCTCATTTACAAGAATTGCTGTTACTATTGGTGGTGCCCCAAGTGGTTTATGATTTAATTATGACATCTGTAGAAAAGGCCATGTTCAGATGATAGTTGAGGATGGGATCAGGAGAGCTGAGAGTCCCTGCTGGAACAGCCTGACCAATAAAAGTAATATAACCTGAGAAGATGCAGATAGACAGCACACCAGAGAAACAGACCAGGAATTAGTACCTTCAGGACAGAAAATTGGAGAACAGGGACCAACCCTCTTCAGTACAGGCTGCATTATATATATTTGTGACTAGCTTCATTTTAGGAATCAAAATAATTTTGAAATTGATCTCCTATCATTGCTAAATTTGTACACAACCTCTCTCCCCCCCCCCCCCCCCCCCCCCCCCCCCCCCCCCCACCACCCCCCGAGAATGGTCAAGCTTCCATAATGTTTGAAACTTTGACAGCTTGGGCTCAAGATAAATTGTTAATACTGTTGTGGTATTACCATTTAGCATTTGCGTTTTCTTGAGTGTTGGTGTGTTAAGCGCTGGCACTTTTACAAAGTAAGCGTATGTATTCATTTGCATCCACCTCCATGTGTGGAGGTGGGGGGAGGACATTTTATATTCTCTCTTCCTGACTGTGATTTTGGTGCAACTAACAAAGGGAAATCTTCTTTAACACTTTGTGTCAGCAGTTCCACAGGAATTGTCCTTGCTGGCTACGTGACTTTGACTAGAAGGGGTTATGATATAAATAAAGGAAGTTGGTAAATTTCTGAGAATACTGGCCGACGCATGAAACTTATATGAATAATCATCTGGATATGAATCAGGAAATAGCTGAACTTGTATGAATTGTGATTCCTGTTCCACATTCAAAATTATTGTTCCATACTTCAGTGAAGAGAGTGGATGTACTGTGAAATGTTATGGTTTGTGTTATGGAAAGCCTATAGCATTAATGTAAGTTTATTAAAACTGCGTGCAATAGTAATTGCACGTCTAATCTGCAGGAGCCACAAGAAACAATATACAATGTGTAGTATTTTTAATTTGAATATGTTTACACGTTTTACATCAAGTAATGTTTTTACTTGTTCTTCATTTTGATCCTATCATTAGTCCTGTCACAAGCTTTGCTGTACATGAGATTTGTTTTTTTTATCTGCCTCTGTACAATTGTTAAGGCTGAACTTTAATCAATAGGTTCACCAGTCTGTATGTAGAACAACAGATGCAGCTGAGTGCAGTGAGATCATTGCTTTTTAAAGGTGACATATAGAGGGCATGCTCTGGAGCCAGTGAATTAAACAAAATAATCAGCGATATTGATTTTATGACCCATCGTTGGAGCATTTGCAAGTGAGTTCTGACTGCATGGTTTGTGTTGTGTAAGCATTCTTGTGTAAGAATGTTACTATTGCCCATAATATCCCAGCTGTTTATGATAGTTCTCTGAAAAATGCAGGTTGTTAAAGCTGCGTAATGTGGATTGTGATGTCTTGAATTGTTGTTGTGCATGTTTCAGAGTGAATGACTGTTAGTTTGGAGGCTGGAACTAGACTTATAGGGGGAGAAACAAAAACCATCTAATGATCTTTATTTATTCAGCGTTCAATTAACTCCTGTCCGTTAGCATTTGACATTCTGTTCTGTAAGTATTTGTGAGCTAGGACTGGGATGTTTAAATTGCAGCCACTGATCCCTATTATTTCATTTACATTTATTGTGGTTCACTGATTGTTCTAAGTTTATTTACTAATTTATTTAATTTGTTTTAAGATGTTGGAAAAAGCTGCTGTCTGATTAATAATCAGAAACTACAAAGCTGTTAATGCCCACAATGTAAGATAAATTAAAATCATCGGGAACACTGACTTTAAACTTCTTAATGCAACGTCCATGCCTCTGTGGTCTTTACTAAATAATATATCAATATATAAGCTCGGACAACCCTATGCCTACAGAATGCAATAACAATCTGCCTTCCAGTGATGCTGTCAACCAGCTGCCACAGAGTTACAAAGGATGATTCCAGTCATTAATTATTTTTCTTTCGTTCCTCTCCTAATGGACAGTTTCTGCTTGTCCAGAGCAGAGAGCTGAAACCCAGTGGAGGCGAGTTAGCGTTGAAAGTTGCTTGTTATTTTTCTGTATGTTGCAATGCATATTGTTACCAGTAGATGGCTGCTCAATACACAGGGCAGTCAGGTTATGTATTACTGGACTAGTTTGAGAGGTTCAACTTCAGTGAAAAGACCCAACTGAGTATCTACAGACATTTCTTTTGTATTGTTGCAATAAGTGATCATCCTCATGTTCAATTTCTCCACAAGGTCTACCCTCCTTATCTTTATCTCTGGGCTCCACAATCATCTGAGAACTTCACATTCCTCCACTGACTGTATCCTCAGTTTCCTTCACTTCCATAATTCTTGAGCTCTGGAAGTCACTTCGAAACTTTCTGCCCTTCTGTGTGTCTTTCTTTTAAGACACCAATTACAACTCATCTCTTTCACCAAGCTATTCGCCATCTTTCACCTGCCCTTTGGCACCACATCAGATTCTATCCAGTTGCACTCCTCTGAGGTGGCTTGAGGGCTTTACTACATTTAATACACGATGCGAATGTAACACGTTTTTATTATGGTAGACCCACAGGAGAAACCGAGAATATAAAATCTGATTTAGTTTTACAGTAAAATTACACTTGCTAAAAAGTATAAAAAATTGAACTGAGTTAAGTGTAAGGTGATTTTGGTCAGCATGGGAACAAACTTTCCTTCAGCAAAAACAGCGGACTCTCATGTTGCTGACTTGCACTGTAACAGGGATTTTAGTGATGAATTTTCTTCTGTTTGCCATGTCACCTTTTCAGTCTACATCTCGGACACTCATTCCAATTCAAAGCTATTCCGAGCAAGAAGCAGATACAGAGTGAAGGTTTAAGACAAGCAGCAAGTGAATGAGGTACATGGACTGACTTGTAGTTTATTGTAAAATGCCTCCAAGAAAAGACATGGAAGGAAAATGTATTGATCCAGTACCTTCATGATCTCAGGTCACCCCCAAATCACTTTACTGCGAATAAAGTACTTTTAAGGTGCAGTCAATTTTACAATGTTGGTCATTCTGCACCCAACTTGGTCTTGCAACAAACAGCACATTTAATACCAAATAGAACATAGTTTTATTAAATGTTCCAACATTACATCTGCTCTTTGGTGCAAACATTGGCTGGGACAATAACAGCCATGTTATTTATCAAATTTAGCATGAGATATTTTTATAGAGTGAATAAGAGCAGAAGAAAACCATTTGACTCGTTGAATCCATGTTGGCATGTCCATTTGTTACTGTAAGCAGGGCATAGGCTAATCTGAAAGCCAGCATTTAGACCATAAGACCTAGGAGCAGAAGTTAGGCTATTCAGCCCATCGATTCTGCTCTGCCATTCAATCATGGCTGATAAGTTTCTCAACCCCATTCTCCTGCTTTCTCTCTGTAACCCTTGATACTCAAGAACTTATTTATCTCCATCTTAAATATACTCATTGATCTGGCCTCCACTGCCTTCTGTAGCAGTGAATTCCATAGATTCACCATTCTTTGGCTGAAGAGGTTTCTCCTTATGTCCCCTGTAAAAGGTCTTTCCTTTACTCTAAGGCTGTACTGTTTGGTCCCAATCTCTCCTACCAATGGAAACATCTTTCCGGCATCCACTCTGTCCAGGCCATTCAGTATTCTGTATGTTTCAATTAGATCCCCCCGCATATCCTTCAAAACTCCATTGAGTATAAACTCAAAGTCCTCAAATGTTCCTCATATGTTAACCTTTTCATTCCTGGGACCATTCTCGTGAATTTCCTCTGAACAGGCTTCAGGGCCAGTATATCCTTCCTGATATATGGAGTCCGAAACTGCACACAATACTCCAAATGTGGTCTGACCAGAGCCCCATAGAACCTCAGAAGTACATCCCTGCTTTGATGTTCAAGTCCTCTCAAAATAAATGCCATCACTGCATTTGACTTCCTAATTACTGACTCAACCTGCAAATTTGCCTTGAGAGAATCCTGGATTAGAACGCCCGTTTCTCTTTGCATTTTCTCCCCATTTAGAAAGTCGTCCATACCGGTTTTCTTCCTACCAAAGTGCATGACCTCACACTTTGCCACGGTGTAGTCCACCTGCCACTTCTTTGCCCACTTTCCTAACGTGTCCAAACCCTTCTGCAGCCTCCCCACCACCTCAAAGCAACCTGTCCCTCTACTTATCTTTGTATCATCTACAAACTTAGCCAGAATGCACTCCGTTCCTTCATCTGGGTTGTTAATGTATAAAGTGAAAGGTTGTGGTCCCAACACGGAGCCTTATGGAACACCACTTGTCACCGGCTGCCATCCTGAGAAGGACCCTTTTATCCCCACTCTCTGCTTTCTGCTGGACAGCCAAGCTTCTATCCATGCTAGCACCTCCCCTCTCATACAATGGATCCTTATCTTACTCAGTAGCCTCCTGTGCAGCACCTTGTCAAAGGCCTTCTTGAAGTTCAGGTAGATAGCATCCATTGGTTCTCCTTGGTCTAACCTGCTCATTATTTCCTCAAAGAATTGGAGAAGATTTGGCAGGCGTGACTCCCCTTGATGAAACCATGATGACTGCCCATTTTACCATACACTTCCAAGTATTCAGAAATCTTATCCTTTACAATGGATTCCAGGATCTTACCCATGAACGAGGTTAGGTTTGTAATTTTCCATTTTTTGCCTTACTCCCTTTTTAAACAGGGGTGCCATGTTAGCAATTTTCTGGTTCTCTGAGACCCTCCCTGATTCTAGCAATTCCTGAAAGAAAACACTAACACCTCCACTATCTCTTCAGCTAGCTCCCTCAGAACTCTGATTTGTAGACCATCTGGTCCAGGTGATTTATCCACCTTCAGGTCATTCAGTTTTCTTAGCACCTTCTTCTTGGTGATGGCCACCATACTTAGCTCTGCCCCCTCACTCTCTTGAATGTTTGGGATATTACTCATGTCTGGATGTAGGTTTGCTTGCTGAGCGGGAAGGTTCATTTTCAGACATTTCATCACCATACTAGGCAACATCTTCAATGAGCCTCCAGACAAAGCATTGCTGAAATTTCCTGCTTTCTACTTATATATTTGGGTTTCTTTGGGTTGGTGGCGTTATTTCCTGTGGTGAAGCCATTTCCAGTGATGATGTAATTTCACGTGGTTGCGTCATTTTCTGTGATGATGTAATTTCCTGTGGCGATGTCATTTCCTGTTATTTTTCTCTGGGGTGGTAAATCGGGTCTAAGTCAATGTATTTGTTCATAGTCTCACTATCAACAAACACATTAACCTGGACCCGATTTACCACCCCCTGAGGAAAAGGACAGGATATGATACCACCAACCCAAAGAAACCTAAACATATAAATAGAAAGCAGGAATCTTCAGCAACGCTTTGTCTGGGGGCTTACTGAAGTTGTTACCTAGTATGCTGAGTAAAAAGTGAGGTCTGCAGATGCTGGAGATCAGAGCTGAAAATGTGTTGCTGGTTAAAGCGCAGCAGGTCAGGCAGCATCCAAGGAACAGGAAATTCGACGTTTCGGGCAAAAGCCCTGATTCCTGATGAAGGGCTTTTGCCCGAAACGTCGAATTTCCTGTTCCTTGGATGCTGCCTGACCTGCTGCGCTTTAACCAGCAACACATTTTCAGACCTAGTATGCTGATGCAACATCTGAAAATTAACCTTCCCGCTCAGTGAGCAAACCTATATCCAGAACCTCAGCCTTAGCAACAAATCCTCTGAAAACTCACCATGTTACTTATGTCTTCCACTGTGAAGACTGACACCAAGTAATAATTCATTTTCTCAGCTGTTTCTTTGTTCCCCATTACTGTCTCTCTCGCGTCATTTTCCATCGGTCCAATGTCTACTTTTGCCTTGCTTTTGCCCTTTATATATATAAAGAAGCTTTTACAAGCTTCCTTGATATTACTGGCTGGGTTACTCTCATATTTAAGCTTCACCCTCCTTATTTCATTTTTTCTTGCCCTCTGTTGGTCTTTGCAAGCTTCCTAATCTTTTGGTTTCCCACGGCCTTTCACCATGTTATATGCTTTCTCATTTGCTTTTATGCTATCCCTGACTTCCCTAGTCAGCCATGGTTGCCTCATCCTCCCTGTCCCACACTTCTTTTTCTTCAGTATGAGTTTCTGCTATGTCTCCTGAATTACTCCCAGTTAGTCCTGCCATTATTGTTCCACTGTCCTTCCTGATAGGCTCTTCTCCCAGTCAACTCCTCCCAGCACCTCCACCAAGCCTCTGTAGTTGCCTTTATTCAGCTGTAATACCATTACCTCTGATTCTGTCTTCTCCCTCTCAAATTGCAGAGTAAATTCAATCATATTATGATCACTGCTTCCTTAGGGTTCCTTCACCTTAAGCTCCCTTATCAAGTCTACCTGATTGTACAACATTAAATCCAGCATGGCCTGTTCCCTAGTGGGCTCCAATACAAGCTCACAAATTGCTCCAAAGCACACACTCAACTGCGCTGAAGTACTGGCCTATCTTTTTCAGTTCAAGTCTTTGGAGTGCAAATTCTTAACTCTTAGTTTTTTTGACTCAGATGCGAATGCTTTTAAAGGGAGGGGCGATGGCTTAGTGGTGTTTTTGCTAGACTATTAATCCAGAAACTCAGCTTAAGTTGTGGGGACCTGGTGTAAATCCTGCTGCAACAAATGGTGGAATTTGAATTCAGTTTTAAAAATATGGAATTAAGAATCTCCTGATGACCTCGCAATCATAGCCAACTGTCAGAAAAACCATCTGGCTTACCGATGTCCTTGAGGGAAGGAAATCTGCCATCCTCACCTGGTCTGGCTTACATGTGACTCCAGGACCACAGCAATGTGGTTGACTCTCAACTGCCCTCTGAAATGGCCTAACAAGCCACTCAGTTGTATTAATCCCTACAAAGTCTCAAGAAAGAAATGAAATTGGACAAACTAACTGGCATAGACCCAGACACTGGAAAGACAATGGCAGAAACAGCCCTGCCAACCCCGTAAAGTCCTCCTTACTATCATTTGGGAGCTAGTGCAAATATTGGAAGAGCTACCTCACACACTCATGAAGCCACAGCCTGATAGTCATACTCATAGAATCATACCTTACAAAGTCACAGACACCACCATCACCTTCCCAGGATACATCCAGCAGGATGGACCCAGCGGTGCAGTGATATACAGTCTGGAGGGAGTTGCCCTGGGAGACCTGGACATTGACTCATGGGCTTCTGGTTAAACATAGGCAAGGAAATATCCTGTTGGTTATCAAATAGCATCCTCCCTCAGCTGATGAATGAATGAATGCATACTCCTCCATGTTAAACAACACTTAGAGGAAGCACTGAGGTGGCAAGGACACAAAATGTAGTCTGGAGGGGGGATTTCAATGTATACTACCAAGAGTGGCTCAGCAGCAGCATTACTGATCGAAATGGTGGGGTCCTAAAGGACATAGCTGCTAGACTGGGTCTGCGGCAGGTGGTGAGGGAAAACCGTACCTTGATTTCGTCGTTGCCAATCGGTTGGCTGTAGATGCATCTGTCCATGACAGTATCGGTAAGTGCGACCTCCGCACAGTCCTTGTGGAGACGAAGTCCCGCCTTCACATTGAGAATATCCTCCACTATCACTGCGCTAAAATGGAACAGATCTTATGAACAGATCTAGCGCTGAAGATTGGCCATCCATGAGGTGCTATGGGTCATTACCAACAATAGAGTTGTACCCCTCATGGCCTAGCATATCCCCCACTCAACCATTACCATCAGGCCAGGGGATTAACACTGGAACAATGGGAAGTGCAGAAGCAGCATCAGGCAAACCTAAATCTGAGGTGCCAACCTGTTGAAGATACCAAACAAAACTATTTGCATGCCAAACAATATAAGCAGCAAGTGATAGACAGAGCTAAGTGAACCACAAGCAGTGGAACAGATCTAAGCTCTGCAGTCCTGCTGCATTGAGTCATGAATGGTGGTGAACAATTATACAACTCACTCGATGAGTATGGTGCCTGCTCCATGATTAAAGAGCCCAGAATATCGGTGCACAAGATAAGATTCACAGAAAACTTCAGCCAGAAATGTCAATGGGATGATCCATCTCAGCCTTCTCCAGTGGTCCCAGTATTATGGATGTCAATCTTCAAACTATTTGATTAAGTCTACGTGATATCAAGAAATAGTTGAAAGCACTGGATACTGCAAAAGTTATGGGCCCTGACAACATTCCAGTAATAGTACTGTGCTCCAGAGCTTGCTGCTCCCCAACCAAGCTGTTCCAGTACAGTTACAACATTGGCATCTACCCGACAATGTGGAAAATTGACCAGTGTGTCCTATATTGAAATCTAACCAAGCCAAATACCACACCATCAGTGTACTCTCGATCATCAGTAAAGTGAGGGAAGGTGTCATCCAAAGTGCTGTCAAGCAGCACCTGCTCAGCAATAACCAGCTCAGTGATGCCCAGTTTGGGTTATGCCAGGGCCAGTCTGTTCCTGATCTCATTACAGCCTTGGTTCAAATGTGGACAAAAAAGGTTGAATTCCAGAGTGACAGCCTTTGACATCAAGGCCGCATTAACAGATATCAGGGGAACACACTCCCTGCTGATTGGAGTCATACCCGGCACATTGGAAGTTGGTTGTGGTTTATGGAGGTCAGTCATTTCAGCTCCAGACACCTCTGTAGGAGCTCCTCAGGGGAGTGTCCTAGGTCCAACCATCTTCAGCTGCTTCATCAATGACCTTCCCTCCATCATTAGAGCAGAAGTGGAGATGTTTGCTGATATTTATACAATGTTCAATACCATTTTTGACTCCTCAGATACTGAAGCAGTCCGTGTTCAAATGCAGCAAGATCTGGACAATATCCAGGCTTGGGCTGATAAGCAGCAAGTAAGATTTGTGCCATACAAACACCAGGCAATGACCATCTCCAATAAGAGACAATCTAATCAGTGTCCCCTTGACATTCAAAGGTGTTACCATTACTGCATCTCCCACTATCAACATCCTTGGGATTACCATTGACCAGAAACTCAACTGGACTCACCAGTGGCTACAAGAGTAGGTCAGTGGCTAGGAATACTGTGGCAAGTAACTTAGCACTGTCTTTCCAATTACAGGACACAAGTCAGGAATGTGATGGAAAACTCCCAATTCCCTGGATGGGTATAACCCCCCAACAACATTCAAGAAGCTTTACTCCACTCAGGACAAAGCTGCCCACTTGATTAGACCACATCCACAAGCATCCAATCCCTTCACCTCTGCTCAGAGGCAGCAGTGTGTACTATCTACATGATGCACTGCATAAATGCACAAAGATCCTCAGACAGCACCTCCCAAGTCCACAATCACTTCTATCTAGAAGGACAATGCCAGCAGATACATGGGGAACATCATCACCTGCAAGTTCCCATCCAAGCCACTCACCATCCTGGCTTGGAAGTATACAGTCTGTTCTGATAAAACGCGATAGTTCTTGCGTGATCATATGTTCTCAGAAAATGGTGCAATAGTCGTGACAGTTAAAATAATGGGGCTGGAATTGTGTTATAGGCAATACAGATAAGGAAAACTCACATTCTACAAATAACAATCTAAATTCTTCAATTGTGATAAAGCCAAATCACGTTGAAGAAACATGCATGAAGGCAGAACCGACTGTTCCTTAACTGTCAATGAGCCAAACTCCTGGAATTTCCTCTCTAATGGCACTGTGGGCCGCATGCAGTTCAAGAAGATAACGCCACACTACCTTGACAAGGAGAAAGTGAAGACTGCAGATACTGCATATCAGAGTCGAGAGTGTGGCATTGGAGGAGTGCAGCAGGTCAGGCAGCATTTGAGGAGCAAGAGAATTGACATTTCGGGCATAAGCCCTTTAACAGGAATGTGGGGTTTACGGGCTGAGACATAAGTTGGAGGGGGTATTGGGGCGGGGTGGGGGGAGGCAATTGGTAAATGCAGCCCTCATGAACTGTTGTACCTGTCCATCTTCCTTTCCAACTGTCCACTTCACCCTCCCCTCCGACCTATCACCATCACGCCCCATCTGCATCTTCCTATCGCCTTCCTAGCTACCTTCACCCCAGTCCCACTCCCCCCTCCTATTTATTTCTCAGCCCCCTTCCACCCTCCACATTCCTCGTAAAGGGATTATGCCCGAAACGACAATTCTCCTGCACCTCAGATGCTTCCTGACTTGCTGTGCTTTTCCAGAACTATACATCACAACTACCTCGTGCGTGGAGTCTAAGGGGATGGGAAAAGCGCTAAATGAATATTTTTCATTGTCTTTTTCTAGCATGAATATTAATATTGTCAAGGAGGATACTGAGAAACAGACTACTAGACTAGATGGGATTGAGGTTCACAAGGAGGAGGTATTAGAAATTCTGGAAAGTGTGAAAATAGATAAGTCCCCTGGGCCAGATGGGATTTATCCTAGGATTCTTTGGGAAGCCAGGGAGGAGGCTTCCCAAAGAATCCTAGGATAAATCCCATCTGGCCCAGGGGACTTATCTATTTTCACACTTTCCAGAATTTCTAATACCTCCTCCTTGTGAACCTCAATCCCATCTAGTCTAGTAGTCTGTTTCTCAGTATCCTCCTTGACAATATTAATATTCATGCTAGAAAAAGACAATGAAAAATATTCATTTAGCGCTTTTCCCATCCCCTTAGACTCCACGCACGAGGTAGTTGTGATGTATAGTTCTGGAAAAGCACAGCAAGTCAGGAAGCATCTGAGGTGCAGGAGAATTGTCGTTTCGGGCATAATCCCTTTACGAGGAATGTGGAGGGTGGAAGGGGGCTGAGAAATAAATAGGAGGGGGGAGTGGGACTGGGGTGAAGGTAGCTAGGAAGGCGATAGGAAGATGCAGATGGGGCGTGATGGTGATAGGTCGGAGGGGAGGGTGAAGTGGACAGTTGGAAAGGAAGATGGACAGGTACAACAGTTCATGAGGGCTGCATTTACCAATTGCCTCCCCCCACCCCGCCCCAATACCCCCTCCAACTTATGTCTCAGCCCGTAAACCCCACATTCCTGTTAAAGGGCTTATGCCCGAAATGTCAATTCTCTTGCTCCTCAAATGCTGCCTGACCTGCTGCACTCCTCCAATGCCACACTCTCGACTCTGATATGCAGTATCTGCAGTCTTCACTTTCTCCTTGTCAAGGTAGTGTGGCGTTATCTTCTTGAACTGCATGCGGCCCACAGTGCCATTAGAGAGGAAATTCCAGGAGTTTGGCTCATTGACAGTTAAGGAACAGTCGGTTCTGCCTTCATGCATGTTTCTTCAACGTGATTTGGCTTTATCACAATTGAAGAATTTAGATTGTTATTTGTAGAATGTGAGTTTTCCTTATCTGTATTGCCTATAACACAATTCCAGCCCCATTATTTTAACTGTCACGACTATTGCACCATTTTCTGAGAACATATGATCACGCAAGAACTATCGCGTTTTATCAGAACAGACTGTATACTTCCAAGCCAGGATGGTGAGTGGCTTGGATGGGAACTTGCAGGTGATGATGTTCCCCATGTATCTGCTGGCATTGTCCTTCTAGATAGAAGTGATTGTGGACTTGGGAGGTGCTGTCTGAGGATCTTTGTGCATTTATGCAGTGCATCATGTAGATAGTACACACTGCTGCCTCTGAGCAGAGGTGAAGGGATTGGATGCTTGTGGATGTGGTCTAATCAAGTGGGCAGCTTTGTCCTGAGTGGAGTAAAGCTTCTTGAATGTTGTTGGGGGGTTATACCCATCCAGGGAATTGGGAGTTTTCCATCACATTCCTGACTTGTGTCCTGTAATTGGAAAGACAGTGCTAAGTTACTTGCCACAGTATTCCTAGCCACTGACCTACTCTTGTAGCCACTGGTGAGTCCAGTTGAGTTTCTGGTCAATGGTAATCCCAAGGATGTTGATAGTGGGAGATGCAGTAATGGTAACACCTTTGAATGTCAAGGGGACACTGATTAGATTGTCTCTTATTGGAGATGGTCATTGCCTGGTGTTTGTATGGCACAAATCTTACTTGCTGCTTATCAGCCCAAGCCTGGATATTGTCCAGATCTTGCTGCATTTGAACACGGACTGCTTCAGTATCTGAGGAGTCAAAAATGGTATTGAACATTGTATAAATATCAGCAAACATCTCCACTTCTGCTAAGCCTTTGGCTTTGATCTCTATATTGTCATTGTCCACAGGAATAGTACCAGAAGACTGGAGGTTAGCAAATGTCCCTTGTTGAAGAAGGGGAGTAGAGACAATCCTGGTAATTATAGACCAGTGAGCCTTACTTTGTTGTGGGTGAAGTGTTGGAAAAAGTTAAAAGAGAGAGGATTTATAATCATCTAGAAAGAAATAAGTTGATTCGGATTGTGAACACGGTTTTGTGAAGGATAGGTTGTGCCTCACAAACCTTGTTGAGTTCTTAGAAAAGGTGACCAAACAGGTAGATGAGGTAAAGCCATTGATGTGATGTATGTGGATTTCAGGAAGGTATTTGATAAGGTTCTCCATGGTAGGCTACTGCACAAAATACGGAGGCATGGGATTGAGGGTGATTTAGCAGTTTGGATCAGAAATTGGCTAGCTGGAAAAAGACAGAGGAGGATGGTGGTTGATGGGAAATGTTTGTCCTGGAGTTCAGTTACTAATGGTGTACCGCAAGGATCTGTTTTGTGTCCACTGCTAGTTGTCATTTTTATAAACGATGTGGATGAGGGCTTAGAAGAATAGGTTAGTAAATTTGCAGACGACACTAAGGAGTTGTGGAGAGTGCTGAAGGATGTTGTAGGTTAGAGGGACATAGATAAGCTGCAGAGCTGGGCTGAGAGGTGGCAAATGGAGCTTAATGCGGAGAAGTGTGAGGTGATTCACTTTGGAAGGAGTAACAGGAATGCAGATTACTGGGCGAATGGTAAGATTCTGGGTAGTATAGATGAGTAGAAAGATCTCTGTGTCCATATACATAGATCCCTGAAAGTTGCCACTCAGGTTGATCAGGCTGTTAAGAAGGCATACGGTGTCTTAAGTTTTTTTAGTAGAGGGATTGAGTTTTGGAACCACGAAGTCATACTGCAGCTATACAAAACTCTGGTGTGGCTGCATTTGGAGTATTGCATGCAGTTCTGGTCACCACATTCTAGGAAGGATGTGGAAGCTTTGTAAAGGGTTCAAGATTTACTAGGATGTTGCCTGGTATGGAGGGAAGGTCTTTTGAGCAAAGTTTGAGGGACTTCAGGCTTTTTTATTAGAAAGAAGAAAGTTGAGAAGTGACTTAATTGAGACGTATAAGATAATCAGAGGGTTAGATTTGATGGAAAGCGAAAATCTTTTACTTAGGATGGTGATGGTTAGCACGAGGGGGCATAGCTTTAAATTGAGAGGTCGTAGATATAGGACAGATGTCAGAAGTAGTTTGTTTACTCGGAGAGCAGTAAGGGCAGGGTACACACTGCCTGCAACAGTTGTAGATTTGCCAATTTTACGGGCATTTAAATGGTCTTTGGATAGGCATATGGATGAGAATGGAATATGATTTGGAGATGCCGGTGTTGGACTGGGGTGTACAAAGTTAAAAATCACACAACACCAGGTTATAGTCCAACAGGTTGAATGGAATAGTGTAAGTTAGATGGGCTTCAGATTGGTTTCACAGGGGTGCTGAAGAGCCTGTACTGTGCTCTAGTGCTCTATGTTGTATGTAGCTTGTCAAGGGGAACGAGAAAGGGGCAATAAATGCTGGCTAGCCAGCAATACCTGTGTCCCACAAGTGAATTTAAAGAAAAGAATAAATTTGGAGTACCATTTCCAATGAGTGTCAGAATATTTGATCAAGAAGGCTGGTGAAAGGTTAGATGTGAGGAGGAAAACCCTAAACAATGTTTATCCCTCAAACAACATTTCTAAAACAGACTCTCTGGTCATTATTTTGTCACTTGTTGGGCATTGTTGTTTTGCAACTTGCCTGACACGTTCTCCACAATCAAACACTGACAATACTTGAAAAGCACACAGTGGTTTGAAAGTGCTTTGGGAAGGCCCTGAGAGAAGTCTTTCTCTTGACAGCTTCAGTGTGCGACTGCAAGATTCTGCCACCAGGTGGCAGTGCTTTAAGCCTCTCAAGAATCTCTGCTGCTGCGTTCCTGTCTCCCTGAATTAATAGACTGCGAGGCTGAGTTTGGTGATTTTATCACTGCAGAGGGGGCACTTTATACACACGTGACTCTGCCTGTAACATCAAATCCACCTCTGAAACTGCAACCTTCAACTTGTTCTTTCAGATACAAACTTTCAAATATACATTGGACTGTAGGATGGGTATGTTAAACATATGGATGTGAACGTCACCAAAGAGAATTCCAATTTACTGTTATGTCACAGAGCCCTATCTAAAGAAATTCATCTTTTCTCAATATATCTGTCAATTGGTGTTTGAGGGGATGAAAGCAAATGCTGCCTCTCTTGATGAGGCCTGAAAAATGGGTACCCCGTCACAGAGACAGCTGGATACTGTTCTCAAATTGATGGTGCACAAATTAAAACAAAGAACTGCAGATGCTGGCAATCTGAAACAAAAACAGAAATTGCTGGAGAAACTCAGCAGGTCCGGCAGCCGTGATGTGGAGGTGCCAGCGTTGGACTGGAGTGGGCAAGGTCAGAAGTCACATGACACCAGATGATAGTCCAACAGGTTTATTCGAAGTCACAAGCTTTTGAAGCACTGCTCCTTCGTCAGGTGAAGGGAAGCAGAAAGGCACAGAATTTATAGGCAAAGGGGTCAAAGGATTTTACAAATGGTGTGGGTGTTTGAATAACGAGTCTCTGCAGTTGATCAAAAATGTCAGACAGTGAGAGTGAAGTGTCAGCAGCTGAATAGCAAGTGAAGGGCTGAACTATGTTCTGATTAATTGAGGCACAGAAGTAATTACAGAAAATCAAAGATCAAACTTGCTAGAGCCAAACCAAACAGCTGGAATAATGTGATAAGCATAAGTGTCACATGCCAAGGGTCTAACCAAAGTAACAAATAATCCAAAACTGTACAAACTATTTAAGGTAATGAGATCATAACAAGTTACCCAAGTGATAGTGATAAACAGGACAAGAAGGAAGATTTTACAGAACATTATGGTGGGGTTACATGTCACCTGCATGAAGCCAAGATCACAGTTGAGGCCGTCTTTGGGGTACAGAAGTTGGCTCAGTTTCTGCTTGGCGATTCTGCGTTGTTGTGTATCTTGAAGGCTGCCTTGGAGAGCAATTATCCGAAGATTGGAGGCTGCATGTCCTCGAGTGGTGAAGTGTTCACTATCAGAGAGGGCGATTGCTGCATGATGTCCATTCATCCATTGTCGTAGCGTCTGCCTGGTCTTGCCAGGATACCGTACCTTGAAGCATCCTTGCCTATAGGATGTGAGGTAGGCATCATTGGCCGAGTCACTGAGTACCTGCAGTGTACATGTGGGTAGTGTTTCCACATGGTCTGACAGCATCAAGCGTCACTGAACTCGAAATGTTGACTGTGCTTTCTCTCTGCAGATGCTCCCAGACCTGCTGAGTTTCTCCATCAATTTCTGTTTTAGATCAGGAAATAAGTACTTTTCTCAGCTACTTCACCATTCAATAAATTCGAACAGTGGATTTCAATGGACTGTGACCAAAGGCAGAATGGGGGCTTGAGGAGTGGAGGGAGTGGGCCATTGGCCAGGTGTTGAGGAGAGACAGGGTGCAGCACAATGATGTCAATGTTGAGATAAGCTATGCACTTGGTGACAGACACAATACATGCCTACTGCATTTGAACAGCGACAGTGAGCCCTAGGCTAAAAACTGAGGTACATTTTGAACTTTTGCTTTTTTAAAATTTCTGAACTGAGTTAAAAATGCCATTTAAAAGATTGAAACACAAATGCTCCTTTGAGGATTTGTGTTGCAGAATGTGAAATACAGATATTCCTGAAATACTATCCAGACGTTGATGTGAAATTGCTGGGTCTTAGGAGTACAAACTGATTCTCAGCCATTTTAGTTGAGACAATGATGTCTGTTGAATCACTTTAATTAGATACTTCATAAAGTGTAGTTGTGATCATACAGGGCGAGATGCTACTGGGGAACAGACTCCACTTCTCAATCCTACCTTACTTTGGGAGAGGCTAAAATAATAGTTTAAAGTGCCTTGAACAAGGTGCGTATTCTACACATCTGGACTGTGTCTCCTGTCTCATACAGTTCTGTAGTCATCACTTGAACTGCACTGTTCATATTTCCTCCCTTTGCCCAGGGCAAAGTTTTAGTTCGATGACATGTTGTCCTCAACAACGATTAACATGTAATTTGTAAAGAAGGGCTCCTCAGCCTGTAGAATTGAATAACATTCGAAATTGATTGCTAATTGGATCAATTTTAACTTTTGAGTTCACTCACCAGTCTTGTTATTATAGGATTTTTATGCTAAATGAGAGTGACTGCTTCAGTGAACATCTGTGTTAAAAGGAACTCAGGTAGAGCGTGGATAGGGGTTGGAGATATGTGATGATGTGCTGAGTTTGGCATTTATTTGGCTTTTTTTTCCCATTCCTCTGTGTTGATGCAGGATATTTAATTGGCTTTAGCAATCGCTTCAGGTGGAACCAAGAAACCCATGATTGGACTTGCACTCAACATTCACAATAAATTGCTTTTATAAACTGAAAACCTAAAATAAAAATGTACTCGTCAGGTCTGGCCACAAAACTGAGTGAATGTTTCAGATCAGTTACCTTTCAGCATTGTTTAATTATTTATGTTATTTTGTTTGTGTATCAACTGTAATGATCTCGGTAGATAATGTGTTTTTTTTTAGAATTCAAAAGCTCAGGTATTTTGTAAAAGAATGAAGTCACAAAGTTCACCATATAAAGAAAGGACGTTTTATTACAGATTCATCAAAGAACCTTAATTATAATAATTGTACACTATCCTAAATAGTCAGTTATGCTAAAGATAGTAAAAATATAATGAATGCAATTACCTATACTCCAAATCAAATGTCTTTATTTTCTTTCAATACCTTTTGAGGTGACTTGCATCTCAAAAAAACTCAAGTCAAATACTTAATGAATACTGGAAGATTAACTGTTTGGTCTGAGTAGTGTTTCAGTGATTCATATACAAATTGAGATATTTTGGGCCTGTATTACTGCAAAGGCTGTCCCCTCAAATTTCCTTCAATTGTGCTGAGGTTGCAAATTCCTTATTTAGCACAGGCTAGTGATTTAACGTAGCCATGATTTAGAGTTGCTGGTGTTGGACTGGGGTGTACAAAGTTAAAAATCACACAACACCAGGTTATAGTCTCACAATCACCTGATTGAAGAAGTGTCACTCTGAAAGCTAGTGTGCTTCCAATTAAACCTATTGGACTATAACCTGGTGTTGTGTGATTTTTAACCTAGTGATTTAAATGTAGGCATCTTGGCTCAGAAATCATCCTGTTCTAATATTCTTGAATTCTGGAGTTTTACACTAGAAATCTATTTTTTTCAGCTTGGCTATATTAAAAGATAGTCAAGAGCTCTGAGGAAGGGTTACTTAACCCAAAATGTTAACTCTGCCAGACCTGCTGAATTTTTCCAGCAATATCTATTTTGTTTCTGGTTTACAGCATCCACAGTCTTTATGGTTTTCACCATAAGCAGAGTCTTTCAGTTAACTGTATTATCTCTTTTATTCATCACCTAGAATTTTAATTGCATTCTGCTGAGATGTTTCCTTCACTCCAGCCTCTTCCACATCCCAAAGTGGAACTGCCTGAACAGAGAGACACTCATATTCGCAAACTCATTACCGTTGGTTTATTTTTTTCTCTATTGTTTATCTCCCACACGAACTGGTCATATATTCATCTAGTAGCTGATCATCAGAGAGACCTCATTCTTTAAAGGGCCTTCATGTTTAGACAAAAGACCGAATTTTTTCCTATATATACATAGGCCATTGTACAATGCGATTATACTGCAATCCTAAACTTATCCTATGGATGTAATGAGAATTTACAAGTTTAGCTCATAAAATGTGTATCTGATTTTGCCCCACATCAGAGGAATTAATTGCATTTCTCATAACAATTTAACAGTGTGATAAGAATAAATCTCATACTTTAACGTACCTTGTTCTTAAGTCAATCTCTGAATGGATGTTGCAGAAAATTGAGGTGAGTTTAGACCCCCTTTCCTGATTCCTGCATGCTGAACAGGAATCAACAGGCTACAGAATGATACATGATTTCCAGTGGCAGAAGATTCCAGAGCTCGGGGCATAGTCTACAATTATTTTTATTCATTCATGGAATGAGGGCATCACTGGATTGACCAGCATTTATTGCCTAGAGGGCAGTCAAGAGTCAACCATGTCGTATGTAGGCCAGACCAGGTAAGGACGGCAGTTTCCTTCCCTAAAGGACATTAGTGAACCAAATGGGTTTTTTCAACAATTGACACTGGATCATCATTAGACTGTTAATTCCAAATTTTTATTGAATTTAAATTTCACCATCTGCTGTGGTGGGATTAGGACCCAGGTCCCCAGACTTTACCTGGGTCTCTAGATTAACAATCCAATGATAATTCCACTAGGCCTTCACCTCCAGATAGTTTAGGAGAGATGTTGGGAGGCACTTTTACACCCAGAGGCTGATTGAGGTTTGGAATGGCAGTTGATGCGACATCAGTTGTTAGTTTTACACCTGGGATGAATGAATCTTTGTTCACAAAGGCAGCCACATGAAGTTAGACCAGCCATGCTCTCACTGATTGACAGAACAGGCTTGATGGGCTGAATGGCCTACTCCGGTTACTATGTTAATGCCCCTTTGCATTTCTGGCTTGCAGTTTAATACTTTTTTGTTAAATGCTGCTGCTTCAGAATTACATTTGAATGTAAATATCCTTTACAGTAAAACAATTGAACAATATAATCTGCTATATGTAGAGACATCTGCCAGAAACAATTAACTTGTAAAGTATTTGGTGACAAACATTCTTGTGAGATATTTCTCCCAAACAGTTGCAACAATATCTAAAACGTTAAGAACGGAAGATTATTGTTTCTAAAATCCAGTACTTTAGGCACTTACTATTTAATGTTGTCATGACTGCAGCCTGTTGAGTGAATGATCCCACAATATACACAGGAAGAGAGAGTAAATGGGCACACAGCATGGATATGGGTAGTAAAGGATCAGGATAAAGAAAAGTAATCAGAAGTTGGGCATAAAATGGTGTTCTGAACAATCTCATAAGAAATGTGATAAAATACTGTTCTAACTCACTAATAACTGCTTTGCAATGGTGAATGAAAGGAAACTGCCTTGGACAACAGATACTGTTATCCAGAGTAAAAGGGAAAGCACTATAATACATGTGGATAAAGGAGTAGCAGACTTCTTTATTTAGTACTATATAAATGCAGTATTATCGGGGCAAAAACAGTAATGTACACCTGAGTACACAGAGGAATCATTATAAGAACTAAAAGGATAATATGATGTTTTCCTGTACAAGTACCAGCATAATCAGAAGTTAGGCAATAATGAGATTTCTACACGGTCGAGATTACACTAAGTCATTGTGTACAGTGACTCTGGGGATGGTAAGCCTTTCATGTTAAAGTCTGTGAAGGGATTGCAATTGCACAATCAAATGGCATGCAACCACTACAGGTTTGGTGACTGATACAACCAGTAAGATCTGCTGAATGCCATTACAGATGCGTGCAGATTATTTGTGAAGTGGCTCTGAGCCTTGGAGACATGTAGACAGATCCATAAAAATAATCTTTCAATTTTAAGGCTTACTGCCTCTGAAAATATTTAGAAGAATTTAGTTTCTTTGTTGTGCAAAAGGAGCCTCAAAATAGAATATAACAAGTGTTTGATGTACAGACCTGGGTGAGAAAAAGATTGGTCACCACAAGTATTGACTAAGCTGCATAGTTCTAGCACCTTCGGTATTTCTATGTATTCGTTTTTATTGTTAGATTCTACAGTGAATTACATGGAACATACACAAAGAAACAGTCCATTTGGTCAACTAATCTATATTAGTATTTATGCTCCACAATGGCCTTCATCCAAACCCGTCAATACATCCTTTTATTTTCTTCTTCGGGCGTTTATCTAGCTATCCTTCAAATGCATTTTCGTTAGTCACCTCAACAACATCTTTTGTAATGAATTCTACATCCTCAGCCCTCACTGAGTAATGACATTTGTTTTCTGAATTCCCTGTAGAAGTTATTGGTGACTATTTCATAATTATTGCTCCTAATTTTACTGTCTCTCAAATGGAAAAATCTACCCTATCAGCTGTTCATGATCTGTAAGATGTCTATCAGGTCACCTCTTGATCTCTTAGAGTCATCGTGTCATAGAATTGTACAACATAGAAACAAACCCTTCGGTTCAACTAGTCCATGCCAACCATATATCCGAACCCAATCTAGCCCCACGTGTCAGCACCTGGCCAATGTCCCTTCAAACTTCTCTTGAAAAATGTTTTTCTGATGAGCTTAACATCTCAGTTCCGGCATCATCTTTGTAAATCCTTTCTCTGTATTCGCCATTATCCTTGATGCTGATCGGAACAAGAGGTGGAAACAATAATCCAATCCTGGTCTAATGGAGGTTTGATCAAAGATTAGCACATTTTCTCTGCTTTGCAATTTTATCCCTCTGGACCTTTTCACCTTGGCCTGAGTTTATTTTCTTTATCCCTTATGCTTCAGTACTCTGGCTATACAGACAGCTGGGCAAACTGGGTCACCATTTTTACCACTTTTCGTCAGTCCTTGGGAAACATGAAAGTGTGGGCCTATTGAGATTCTCTGTTCATGTTTTCCTCTCCTCTTCACCTGAATAAGTTTTTCTTTGGGACACCATACTTCAGCACTACCAATGAAGAGAACTAAAACAGAACCAAAAATAGTGACAAAATATCAGGCAACATCTGTGGAAAGAGAAAACTTTTGACCTTTTGGATTGTTGACCTTTTCATGAGAACTGGAAAAGGATTGGGAGATGTAGCAAGTTTTAACTAAGTACAAAGAAAAGGAAGTGCAAAGTAGAAAATAACAAATGAAAGGACTTTCTTTTAGGATGGAGAGCAGGAATGATTAAGTTTTAATTTAAAATGAATGATGGTTTTAATTAAAACGAATGATGGTGCAAGGTGAAAGGGAAAAGCAAAATAAAAATCCACAAGAACAATCAATTATAAAGCAGAATCATTATCTATGATTGAGGACCAAAACTGGCAATCAGTGGTTAAAATCTGAAATTGTCAAACTAACTGTTAAGCTCAGAAGCCTGTAAGATGTATAATTGAAAGATGGAAGTGACAATCCTTGAGTTTCCATTCATCTGCATTACTCACAACATATAACTTCTGAAACTTCAACAGAGCAAGATGTAAGCAAGGATGAAAAGAGAAATACCCCATTCTCCCGGGCTCCTGACAGTTCTGCTTTTCAAAGGAGCTGCAATATCTGCAGTCATTTCGCTGGTTTAAGGTCCAGACTGTGCCTGAACAATCTGTGTGAAAACATTTCTCACTTAAAAGTCACTATTTAAAAATTACTTCTGGATTATTCTCTTGACGTTTTGCCCAGACTTTCAGTTAGCAATCTAAGAAGAGAAGTCCATCGTAAAGTTAATGAACCAAATTTCCCATTCATTGCAAGTACACAAACTTGCAAAAGCTGCTGCTCGAATATGGAGTTAAGGCGCAGAAAGTTCCGTACATGGATTGTAATGATCTGATGCTGAAATAAAAGGTCTTCAATCATGTTCTCGGCATGTAATGTACACTATCGCTCACTATTTCTTTATGTAAACCATTTAAAGTTCATAAGGATTGACTGTAGACAGTGGAAAATTATGACACTGGTCACCTGATATCACCACAAATTCATGTAATATTTTTGAGTTAAACTGAAATGACTGTTTTTTAGTTTAAAGATGTGGGTAATTGCAGTTGTAAAGAGAATGTGGATAGCTATTTACCTGCCATGTCAAATACAGAAAACACTACAAAATATGAGCAGGTCAGAGAGAAAGAGCATGCATGTTAGCACTTCAGGAATGAACTCTCTTACAACACATGAAAGTTTAAACTGAAACATGAACTGGTCTTTTTTGCAAAATGTCAACTAGCGTTCTGAAATCTTTCACCATTTTCTGTTTTTTATTTTAGATTTCCAGTCTCTTGTAATTTCTGCTGGCCCTGACAGATGTTTCTGTTTACGAGCCTGAGAAAATACTCAGTAGTGTTCTTGTTGCAGTAATGTCAATTTCTTTGGGCCAAGAGGCCCAGGTTCTCTGAACAAGCTGATTAGAAAATAGCTAGGTATAGGGGTTCTTGTGGTGCAGAGGTAGTGGTCCTATCTCTGGGACAGAAAGTCAGTGAATTCAAATCACACTCTGCTTTGTGTGTCGCAATGTGCCCCAACAGGTTGCTTTAAAAAATAAACTCAGAAGTGCTCCGTCAAACAGCAGTGAATGAGCAGAGTGATTGGATCAAATTGAGTGATTTGAAGAGAAATGGTGTTGGATTTAATTGTACTCCAGATATTAGAAAGGTGTTGTCTAAAGTATCAGGACAGCTTTGGTATTTACATCATGCTCTTATTTTAACTTAAATTTTGTTCCAGTTGAGCTTTCTTGCCTTGTTTGAAACATTGACGCAGACCTGAGCTGCTCAGTGCTGTGACAAAGTGACAGTGAGCTCAGAGCTGTTACTGTGACCTCACAAAGATATTGCAATATCATCAGTTCATATTAATAAATTGTTGCAATGCCCTGTTCATTCATGGAAGCACAGTAAGTATTAAGATTGTAACTCTTGTAATTTGGGCTGGAGAAACGGGGTGTTTGGTTTAAGAATCTGCATGAAAATTTGGAACTTCGGAAATCTAAGAAAAATCAGGTATGAGGTGAGGCCGTTCTACACATCCTTCTGGTGCATTCTTCTCACATTGAATGAACTGGTGCATCGACCTTTTAAAGAAACCTTTTCTTCTATCGATAGTGGAATTTAAAACCTTTCATTCCTGCTCTCAAATCCACTGAACTCATATCTCTTCTGTCAAGAGGATATGTGGGCATTTTGCTCAGCACTTCAATTGCTATTCTATAGTCTACTATATGGAATGCAGCATGAATTATTGGTTGGGATATTCCACTTTGATTTCATTCCCATCCTCTCAGCCGTCCACTCCATTCCCACACAATCCAGAGCATTTTCCTCTTGTATTGGAGGAATCGGTGGCCTCTATCAGTTTCATTTCCATCCTGTACTATTCCATGATTTGGCCAACCTATTGGTTCCTGAGTAAAATTCACTCTTGGGAGCAATAGTGTTCTGATAGGCAGCAACATAATTAGGCGGGTTAATTGAAATTTGAAAACTGACAGGAAACGTCTGTTCAGCGTAAGTACATTTGATTTAGTTTATTTTCACATCTGGTATCAGTCATATTTTGGATGCAGATTTCAGATTTGACTGTTGATTCACAAAGCAATATTTGCAGCTCCAAAGTATCAAGCATTTGGGGTTTGCCAAAGACTTGATTTCAAATGAATTAATATTTATTTAAAAAGAATATTCATATACAGTGTATACTTAGAATCATAGAGATGACCAGCATGGAAACACCCTTCTGCCCAACTCGTCCGTGCTGACCAGATATCCGAACTTAATCCGTTCCCATTTGCCAGCATTTGGCCCATATCCCTGTAAACCCTTCCTATTCATAGAATTATCCAGATGCCTTCTAAATGTTATAATCGTACCAACTTGCACCACTTGCTCTGGCAGCTCATTCCATGCACTCACCACCCTCTGCATGAAAAAGTTGCCCCTCAGGTGCCTTTTAAATCTTTCCCCTCTCAATCTAAACCTATACCCTCTAGCATATGTCAGGTATAGACAGGAGAGACCGAGTGAATCCTTTGAAGAGTAAAAAGGCAGTAGGAGTATACTTAAGAGGAAAATCAGAAGGTTATAAAGCAGTCATGAGATAGCTTTGGCAAATAGGGTCAAGGAGAATCCAAAGAGTTTTTACAGGTACATTAATGACAAAAGGGAAACCAGGGAGCGAATAGGGCCCCTCAAAAATCAGCAAGGCACCTTTGTGTGGAGCTGCAGGAGATGGGAGAGATACTAAACAAGTATTTTGCATCAGTGCTTACTGTGGAGAAAGACATGGAAGATATAGACTGTAGGGAAATAGATGGTGACATCTTGAAAAATGTCCATATTACAGAGGTGGAAGTGCTGGACGTCTTGAAACGTATAAAGGTGGATAAATCTCCAGAACCTGATCAGGTGTACCCGAGAACTCTGTGGGAAGCTAGCGAAATGATTGCTGGGCCTCTTGCTGAGATATTTGTATCATTGATACTTACAGGTGAGTTGCCAGAAGACTGGAGGTTGGTTAACATGGTGCCACTGTTTAAGAAGGGAGGTAAGGACAAGCCAGGGAACTATAGACCAGTGAGCCTGAAGTCAGTGGTGGGCAGTTTGTTGGAGGGAATCCTGAGGGACAGGATGTACATGTATTTTGAAAGGCAAGGACTGATTAGCAACAGTCAACATGGTTTTGTGCGTGGGAAGACATGTCTTACAAACTTGATTGAGATTTTTGAAGAAGTAGCAAAGAGGATTAATGAGGGCAGAGCAATAGACGTGATCTATATGAATCTCAGTGAGGCATTCCACAAGATTCCCCATGGGAGATGGTGAGCAAGGTTAGAACTCATGGAATACAGGGAGAACTTGCCATTTGGATATAGAACTGGCTCGAAGGCAAAAGACACAGGGTGGTTTTTCAGACACGGAGGCAATTGACCAGTGGAGTGCCACAAGAATCAGTGCTGGGTCCACTACTTTTTTTGCCATTTAGATAAATGATTTGGATGTGAACATAAGACGTATAGTTACTTAGTTTGCAGATGACACCAAAATTGGAGGTGTAGTGGACAGCAAAGAAGGTTACTTCAGATTACAATGGGATCTTGATCAGATGGGCCAATGGGCTGAGGAGTGGCAGGTGGAGTTTAATTTAATAAATGTGAGGTCTTGCATTTTGGGAAAGCAAATCTTAGCAGGACTTATACACTTAATGGTAAGGTCCTCAGGAGTGTTGCTAAACAAAGATACCTTGGAGTGCACATTCATAGCTGTTTGAAAGTAGAATCACAGGTAGATAGGATAGTGAAGAAGGCGTTTGGTATGCTTTCCTTTATTGGTCAGAGTACTGAGTCCAGGAGGTAGGAGGTCATGTTGCAGCTGTACAGGACATTGGTTAGGCCACTGTTGGAAAATTGTGTGCAATTCTGGTCTCCTTCCTATAGGAAGGATGTTGTGAAACTTGAAAGGGTTCAGAAAAGATTTACAAGGATATTGCCAGGGTTGGAAGATTTGAGCTATAGGGGGAGGTTGAATAGGCTGGGGCTGTTTTCCCTTGAGTGTCAGAGGCTGAGGGGTGACCTTACAGAGGCTTTTAAAATCATGAGAGGCATGCATAGGATAAATAGACAAAGTCTTTTCCCTGGGGTGGGGGGTGTCCATAACTAGAGTGCATAGTTTCAGGGTGAGAGGAGAAAGATATTCAAGAGACCTAAGGGGCAGCTTTTTCACGCAGAGAGTGGTGCTTGTCTGGAATGAACTGAGGAAGTGGTGGAGGTAGGTACAATTGCAACATTTAAAAGGCATCTGGATGGGTATATGAATAGGAAGGGCTTGGAGGGATATGGGCCAAGTGCTGGCAGGTGGGACTAGATTAGGTTGGGATATCTGATCAGTATGGACGAGTTGGACCAAAGGATCTGTTTCCGTGCTGTACCTCTATGACTCTATGACCTTGTCTATTTACCCTCTCCATGCCCCTCATGATGTTATAAACCACTATAAGGTCACCCCTCAGCCTCTGATGCTCCAGGAGAAATAATTCACTTTTAACATGCAAACAGCTCCAAACTGGTTAATTTACAGAAGGTGGAAGGAAACTGGGAAGTGCTTGTCTTTTTCTTGGTTTGAAGAATGTTTTGCTAGAATTTTATTTTGTATTTCTCCTTTAAATGCTGATTGTATTGTCACATTAGTCACCTTCAGTTAGGGTCTCTCTCTTTAGTAAGGCACTTGTGTGGCATCGGGGTGAAGGAAGAGGCAGAGCTAATTTTTCAATCCTGTCAATATGTCTGACTCTCCTCAATCCTTGAAGATATCTACATTCCTTTGATTCTGGACCTTAAGCATCCATAGTTTAATGGCAGTATCAATGGTAGATTAGATTCCCTACAGTGTGGAAACAGGCCCTTCTCACCCACAAGCCCACACCGACCCATCCAGTCCCACTTCCCTCTGACTAGTGCACCTAACTCTATGGGCAATTTAGCATGGCCAATTCACCAGGCTTGCACATCTTTGGACTGTGGGAGGAAACCGGAGTACCCTGAGGAAACCCACGCAGACACGGGGAGAGTGTGCAGACTCCACACAGACAGTCATCCGAGGCCAGAAGCAGTCTTTTCTGTTACCAAACTCTGGAATTCCCTCTCTGAATGTCTCTGCCTTTCTCACTTTAAGGTGCTCTTTAAAATTAACGTCGTTTGACCAAGCTTTTGGTCATCTGCCTTATTATCTCATGTGGCTTGATCCTGTGTCTGCTAATGCTCATGACATACCTGACAACCTTTTTACATTGGTGAAGGTGCTATGTAATTCAGGTACTGTTGTAGCGATCCATCTCACTTCTCTGATTTCAACTCTCTCCACTTCTGAGGTTTAGGAACCTCCTTGTGTATATGTAACCTTGAGATTGCTACTAAAACTGTACCACTTCACAGGACAGAGCATTGATAAGCTTCATGAGTTTTTCCTGCCAGTTTCTGATAGGATGCAAGTTGTGAGGTGCTGCACCCACTGTGACAGTACACTGATATAGTAAATCCCAGGTGAACCAGCAATCCAGTGATCAGAACCAAGAATCCTAAACTGCTAGACCATGAAACTATACATTTGTCTTGCAAAGATATACTGGCTAACAAATGTCATTTGGGGAAGGAAAACTATTGGTGGGGTGATAGCCTATTGGTATTATCGCTAGCTTACTAATCCTGAAATCCAGTTCTGGGGACCCAGTTTCTAATCACACAATGGCAGATAGTAAATATTGAATTCAATAAAAATCTGTAATTTAGATTTTAATGATGATAATGAAACTGTAGTTGATTGTCTTGAGAAACCCATCGGGTTCATTAATGTCCTTTCGGGAAGGAAATCTGCTCTCCTTTCCTTACCTGGTCTGATCTACATGTGATTCCACACCTAGAGAGTGCTTGATTACTCCCTTCTGGGCAATTCGAGATGGGCAGTAAATGCTGGCCCAGCCAGTGATACCCACATCCAGTGAATGAATAATTTTACAAGTTATACAGTCTGTTTGATGCGTTACTCCAGTCCCATTATAATGTGATTGTTTCTGAATTGCCCTCTTAACTGTCCTAAGGAAAACCAGTTATCCTGAGAAACTAGCAAGTGGCAATAAAGATTGACATTGCTAATGATATCGACATTTTTTAATATAAAAATCATTGTTTACATTGCAATGTCTACGACTTCAGGCTCCATTAGCAAGTTAGGCTGACTGGTCTATAATTTTTTGAAGTGATACGAATCTGGTTAGCCCAGGTTAATGACTCTGCCTCAGAGGTTTTAGCATTTGGCAATTTAACTGTGATAGGTTCTGACATCTTCCATTTGTTTTCTATGATGTGACAGTAAAGCTTGCAGCTTTCAGTCAGAGGTTAAACGAGGAATACTGAAGTAACCTTGATTGATGTAGACATGGATTGCATCTCCTGAGTAACATTCAGTGAATGAGGAGCTCAGTAAGTTTATTTGTTTATATGATGTAATTGGAAATTGTTTTGTTCTTAAGAACCAGACACACTTCCCAATATACTCTCACAGCACATTGAAGTGAAGAATCATTACACAGTCTCCAACTCTGACTCATTCCTTTCCAGAATCTAATCTGTGGAGTTCAGTATATCTTCTCAGCCTTGCATTCTCCTCCACTTCCCAGAATTTTAAACCCCAATCGTGTTGCATTGTCCAATTCCTCATGCACTTTGCAAAAATGATTATGTCCTTAATTTTTTATCAAAGCTAATCAATTAACTTAACAATGCATTGATTTGAGAACTGAATTGTGAGGACACATAACTAATTGCATAGCCAGCAGAGACCCTACTTTGAGTCTTTTCCTGGTCACAAATCATTCTATTACTCAAATGGTTGATAATCAGAACATGATTTGGTAGGGGTGGGGGGAGTAGCAGAGAAGAATCCAGGGAGCGCCTAAGAAAAAATTTTTATTTTTTTCCCCTATGTGTCAAAATTGTGTAACATAGGCTGGGAATTCTGATGTGTGTAGCTAACCTTCTGACTCCCTTAAACCTGTCCATCATCTACAAGACACAAGTCAGGAGTGTGATGTAATATTCACCACTTAGCTGGATGTGTCGCTCCAATAATCGACAAGAAGCTTACCAGCGTGCAGCAGCTTGCTTGTTCGACTCTCCATCTGTCAACTTCATTCACTTGCTCCATCACTGATGCACACAGGCAGCAGTGGGCACTATATATGAAATGGATTTCCATGACTCTCAATGTTCCTTTGGTAGCACCTTCTAAAACTCCAATCTTTTATGATGCAAAAGTATAAGGGCAGCAGACACATAGGAACACCACCACCTGGAGGTTCCCAGCCTGACTTGAAATGATATTGCCATTTCTTCATTATTGCTGTGTCAAATTCCTGGAACTTACACTCAATACTCTCGGGAAGGATGTCAACACACATGGACTGCAGCAGTTCAAGAGGGCACTTGCTACCAACTTCTCAATAAATGCTGGCCAAGCTGTAAGGCCTGCATCCCATGAGAATTTTTTTTCAAAAAGATTGACTGCTGTGTGAAGGAATGAGCATGAAACCTGTTAGTATTCCTCAGTCAGTGCTGAAAGCGAAATGCTGCATTTGCTGGAAATCTGAAATGAAAGCAAAAAAAAAGTCAGAAATACTCAGCCCATGGAAAGAGAAACAGTTAATGTTTCAGCTTGTGACCAATCATTAGAACTTCCTGATGAAAGAACATCCTGATGAAAGGCCATAGGCACAGCCTGGGACATCCGTTCTGTTTCTCTACCATAGATACTGCCAGACCTCCTCTGATAACGCTCTCGTGCAGCTCAATACTGCTTTGGATTAATTGTACTCTCTTATGGGGCTAGCTTACTTCGTAGATATGATCTGTATGAGTGGACCAATTGCAGTGCTTCTATAGTGAAGCATCCTTGCACAACCTGTTGCCCTGCCTGGGCAGTATTTCAGGAGGGAACCCTTCTGAACACCTTTCGGAAATCACTATAGGCCATGACACTTTGTGCCATCTCCAAAATAAACGGTCCACAGGTCAACTACTGTTAGCACAGTCTGCCTTTTGTTCTGTACAGTTTAAGACACAATGTGCGGCAGGAGAATTTGTTGACTCCAATTTTGAATTCCCTTTGTCTCCTGCATAAATGACAGTGCTTACACTATTTTACCATTTGAGACAATCCTGTACATTTGATAGAATGCAAAGCAAAGGAAGTTAATCTCATTACATCTTCATGGTCTGATGATTAAAGTGGCTCAGCAAAGGGTGTCCAGTTCGTGCAAGCAGGTTTTGCACCTTGAGGACAAACCTGTTTGCTTTGAGAGCTTATTGAGTACTCTGTGGTAGCAACTGGGTTTGATACGTAATTTGTTTTGCTTTCCTATATCATTCAAATAAGTCCTTGCATTAGAAATACTTACAATGCATTTTGTTGAACTAAAACAGCTTGCGTCCCTCTGCACAGGAAATACAGCTTTAGCAAGTCTGTTGATGGCAGCTGTGTTTTGTAGTATTGTACAGTGTTAACCATCTTACATGCTCCCAGTTGGACACGCTTGTTATCTGTCACATCAAAACCACAGGCATTGGAGATCCATGTGATTTGCTGCAGGATAAATGACCCCTTTTGTTCGGAGACTACAGCCAGTCTACATTAGAGCTGACCATTTTTATAAACTGTGATATTGTGGTCAGTGTGCTTGAGTATTTTTGGAGAAGTTAAACCATAATGTTGTAGCTAGTGAAGAGACTAGAGAAACTGGGGTTGTTCTTTTTTGAGCTGAAAGATTCAAATACCATTTTATGGAGGTGTTCAAAATCACATGAAGCATTTTGATAGGGTAAATAACAAGTAACTGTTACCAGTAGAAGGCAGTTTTGTCACCAGGGAACACAGGTAATTGAGAAAGAAACTAGAGTAAATGTGAAAGGGAGAAGGAGGAAGCATTGTAACAAGTTGCTCTAATCTAGGATATACTGCCTGACAGGACAGTAGAAGCAGAATCAGTCAGAAGACATCTGGGTAAGTGCTTGGAAAGGGAAAAATGTGTCAGTTTATAAAGAAAGAGCTTGTAAGTGGGACTAATTGGACAACCTTTTCAAAGAATCTGTGGAACTGTGATTGCCCGCATGGCTTTTTTTTGTGCTGTATCATTCTATCATTTTGTGAAATAGTGTTGCCACATTGAGATGAATCGTGCAGGATCTGCCTAGTTCTCTTACAGGCAGGGCACCTTTTGATGGAACTTCCTCTTGATTAAAGAAGATAGACCAACAATTTACTTTTATGCAAATATAAATAATGAATAGTTAATTTAAAGTAATTAAATTTCACTAGATCGATTAGAAAGGTTTTCATCTCTATTTAGCAACAGCCAACAAAACAGAATCTCACCCATGATTTCCCTCTCTTATGAACAGGATCAGGCCATTAGCCCTTACAGACTGTTGTGTCATTCTGATAGATCAAGGCTGATTTATATTTTGTCCACTTACCTTGTCCTTGCTATATATTATTCGATGTCAGAAATGTAACATTTCACTTTTGAAAATTTCTGTTTTGCAATTATGGCTTCTTGTTTTGGATTCTCCAACAGAGGACAATTTCTCAAGTTAGTTTGTTATTCTTAATCCCTCAATTAAATCACATGTTAACTTTTCACTCAAAGGATGCAAACCAGGTTTATAGAAGCCCTTGTTGTAACTCAATCCCTTGCAGTCCCAGAGTCATTCAGCTAAATCTGTGTTGTATCAGTGTTCAAACTGAACACAGTACTACTGACAGGCTCTATACAAATGAAGCATGGCTTCCTGCTCATATACTGTAGTTTTAGAGACTAATGTACATTTGACTCTTAAATTCCTTGACTCTTCCATCGCTCCAAGTTTCACTGTTACGAAGTGTTCTGTAGTCTTTTACGTGAATACAAAGTAGATAGTCATTCACTTCTGTACATTGGACCCCATCTGCTATAATTATGATCACTTATTCAGTCTGTCTTACATTGTTTTGTGATTTCCTGCTCCCAGGAAGTAGTGATCATTAAATGATTGATAGAATTTAATATTCATTTTGTGAGTAAGAAACGTGGATCAGAACCACGTGTTTAACTTAAATAAAGGGAAATTCAATGAAATGAGGATAGAGTTAGCTAAAGTGAACTGATAGATCAGCAGGGATGACAGTTAGCAAGCTGTGACAGGTATTGAAGGAGGTCAGTCATCACTCTCAAAAATACATCTCAATAAGGAGGATGGATTCTAAGTGAGTGATAAACCAACCATGACTAACCAATAAAGTTAAGGAGAGTATTAGTTGAAAAAAAATCATATAAGGAGGCACGAGTCAGTGATAGCCCTGAAGACTGGGATCAATTCAGAATCCAGTAAAGGAGGACAATAAAGTTAATAGCAACAGAAAGTAAACAATGAGGAAAGACCAGTGAGGAATATAAAAAACTTATAAATAGCTGCTTCAAATATATAAAGAAAAAGAGAGAGGTCAAAGTGAACATGGGCCCCTTTGAAAATGAATCTGGGAGACAGTTATGGAGAATAAGGAAATGGCAGAGGAGTTAAACAGCTATTTTATATTAGCCTTTATGGTGGACGATACTTTGAACATCCCATTAATTCTAAAGAATACAAGGAATTAAGTATCATCACCATCACCAGAGAAGTAGTTTTAGACAAATGGGCTAAAGGCAGATAAGTCTCCTGACCCTGCTGACTTGCGTGCTAGGATTCTAAAAGGGATAGCAACAGAGATAGTAGATGCATTGGTTGCAATTTTCCAAATGTCCTTAGATTTGAGAGAAGTACCAGTGGATTGGAGAACTGCCGATGTGACACCCCTATTCAAAAAGGGAAGGAGCTGTAAAGCAGGTAACTATATGCTGATTGCCTAACATTTATTGCTGCAAACTATAAAGGAAATAACAGCAGAGCATTTGGAAAATTATAATCTAATTAAGCAGTCAGCACAGCTTCCTGAAAAGGAAATTATGTCTGACTCATTTATTAGAGTTTATCAACAAAGTCTTAACTGGACTGGATAGAGGAAATAAGTAAATGTGTTGTATTTGAACTTCCAGAAGGTATTCAACAAGGTACTTCACAAAAAGTTATCATTAGGTAAGAGCTCGCAGTGTTGGAGGTAGTATATTGGCCTAGATAGAGAATTGGCTAATGGGCAGGAAACCATGAATGAGGATAAAGGGATCCTTTTCAGGCTGGCAACCTGTAACCAGTGGGGTTCCACAGGGATCACTGCTAGTACCACAACTGTTTACAACATAATATTAATGACTTTGAAGGAAGGAAGCGAATGTACTGTAGCCAAATTTGCAGTTGACACAAAAATAGGCAAAATAAGGATACAAACAGTATATTGATAGGTTCAGTAAGTGGGCAAAAAATTGGCAGGTAGAGTATAATGTGAATGGAAGAGCAGGCTCCAGGGGCATGGAAGGCCTACTCCTGGGTATTTCTTATGGCTTTATTCACACAGCTTACTCTTCCCCGTCTGGTTTTCGTATGTTAAAAAAATTTCTGCCTTTTATGGTTAGAGGATTCAGTTGAACTTCATAACCTTTTTGTTTTTGTGTCTTTACTGTGTACTACAAAAGTTTGCCATTGCACTTTCATTTATTCCTAATCAATAAATCTAACTTTATGATGGAAACATTTACTCACAAAGCCTTGAGTGCTGAGTCAATTTCTGATTAATGTGAAGTTTTCATCAGTGTTCCTGCATATGTTGTTTCATCATTGCTTTTGTAAATCTCACTAGAAGCCTTCAGTCACTTAACTTAATAACTGTCATGTGCTCAGTTGTACCCACATCAATCTCGTTTCCATACAAGAACTAGCAGACATTTAATTGACTACTGCAGTATGTTAAGCTGTTTCTCAGTGCACATGAACCAAGAGGTAATCTTCATTCTCCAGTGCTTCATTCCGTTACTGTATTAAGGCATAAATTGCCATTTCCTCATGTGAACGAGGTTGAGAGTTTTAGTTATTACACAACCTCGATGCCCCGATCCTGTTTACTTTCAGGGAGGAGTCACTCAGTAGAAATCAGGAATTGAATTTTTTGCTATGGCTCATCCACTTGAGACATTGTTGACATCATTAATCTTATCTTAGCTGAAGATAAGACCTTTCTGCTCAGCATTTTACTCAGTACTTTGCTTGGATCACTGACAGTAGCAATCAATGTTTTCACAGTTACTGTAATTTGAGTGCAGGGTTGCCAGTTATGCAGTACGCCATGAAATCTGTTCTGACATATACTCCTGAGAAATAAGGAAGAGGGGAAGTAAAACAAAAGCTGACTGTTCTCACTTGTACGATTTATATGGATTGGCCAAGTCTCTTTCCCAATTTAATGTGACAGACACGAGACACAGAGAATGCAGGAGGTTGAGGGGTGACCCGAAAGACGTTTATAAGATTGTGAATGGCCTGGATAGAGTGGAAAGTATTAGGGTTTTTTCCCAGAGTTGAAGGGTCAGTTACTAGGGGTCACAGGTTCAAAGTGTAAGGGTGGTGGAGGCGGTGGGGTGGGGGTGCAGTTTAAAAGACACATGTGAGGCAAGTTTTTCACACAAAAGATGGTGAATGCATGAAATGCATCGCCGGGGGAGGTGGTGGTAGCATTCAAGAAGCACCTGGATAAATACATGAGGAAGAAGGAAATAGAGGAACACAGTTCCTGTAAGTGAAGATACTTTTAGTATGGAAGGGCAAAATGGGGTGGCACAGGCTTGGAGAGATGAAGGGCCTGTTCTTTGTTCTTGTAATTTAAACCCTCACCTTTCTCTGACTCAAAGGTGAAACTCTTATTCTTTGAGCACATTTTTTCTATCTTCTCCTCTCCATTCCGTAACTGTGTAATGATGATTGTAACTTTTATTCCATATTTTAAAAAATAGATATTAACTAATCAAGGTGACACAGAGCCAGAAGATTGTTTTTTACAGCATCACTTCTCTAGGCAATTGTGATTGAAACTTCCTTAGCAAAAAGGCCCAGGGCTAGTTTGAAATATAACTGTCAAAATACCTTTTAAGCTGACTTCACCTTTCATAAATGCCCCTTTTAGGTTCACTTTCTGATTTCCCTTTAGATTTTTCTTGATTTTGTTTTCTCTTATAACCCCTTCTTCTTTGGAAGATGACAACAATTTCTGGTCTCTGTTCCCACTTGAGGTCATTCAAGTGGCGGTTCTTCCACTGTAAGACTCGAGTATCAACAGACCATTGTTGTTCACAATTGATGTTAACAACTTAAGCTTTGGAATCGAACACAATTTCTACATTATGCATGACACCAAATTGGGGCACATAGTCAATATCTTGGAGGCCACTGAGTCTGCTCTGCCATTCAATGATCTCATGGCTATCTGATATCCTCAATGCCACTTTACTGCATTTTTCGCATAACCCTTGATTCCCTTAATGATTAAAAATCTGTCTGTTGTAGCCTTGAATATATTTAATGACCCACACTTGACCGCTTTCTGTGGTAAAGAATTCCAGTTTCACTACTCTCTGAGAAAAGAAATTCCTCCTCATTTCTAATTTAAATAGATGATCCTTTTTTCTGAGATTATGTTCTCTGGTCTGAGACATCACAAGGAGAAACAATCTTTTAGTATCTACTTCATCAATTCCCTTGACAATCTTTTATGTTTCAATTATGTCACTGCTCATTCTTGTAAAGTCCAATGAGTACAGGCCCAATCTACGCAACCTCTCCTCATAAGACAGTCTCTCAATACTCAGGATCATCCTGGTGAATGCTTTTTGGACTATTCAGAATGTCAGTATATATTTCCTTAGCCAAGGCACCTAAAACTTGACAGTATTTCACCTGTAGTCTGCATTCCCTGGATAGTTTTAGCAAAACCTCCCTACTTTTATACTACATTCCCTTTAAAATAGAGGTCAATATGCCACTTGCCTTCGAACTTGGATGCTAGCTTTTTCAGATTTATGCACGAAGACTCCAAAATTCCTCTGTTCTGTAGCTTTCTGTGTTTTTTTTCCATTTAATACTATCCAGCATCTCTATTCTTCCTGCCAAAGTGCTTAACTTCCCATTTTCCTACATTATATGTTCATCTTCCAAGTTTTTGTTCCCTTGCTTAACCTCTCTGTTGTCCTCTGCGGACTCTTGGTGTCATCCTCTCCGCTTGCCTTCCCATCTATTCTTGTATCATCCACACACTTAGTGACAGTGTGTTCACTTTCCTCATCCAAGCAATCAGTTTATATTTTGTAAATAATTGTGCCCTCAACACTGATCTCTGTGGCACTCCAGTAATTGCCATATATTGCTTTATACAACCTCCAATACCAGGGGCTCTTCTGTTACTAAATAGTCTAACATGTGGTACCTTAAAAAATGTTTTTCTGAATCCAAATATATTATATGCATCGCTTCCCTTTATCTATCTTGCTTGTTACCATCTCGCAGAATTCTAATAAATTTGTCAGGTATGATTTCCTCTTCGTTTAGCCAGGCTGATTCTGCTTGATCTGTATTATGTATTTCTAAACTGTTTGCTTTACATCCATTGTGATAAACTCCAACATTTCCCAAATACAGATATTAAGCTAACTGGTCTATTATTACCTGGTTTTGTCTCCCTCCCTGCTTGAATAAAGATGCAACATTATTAGTTTTCCAATCCTCGCAAGCTTTTTCCGGAATCCAAGGATTCTTGGAAAATTACAACCAGTGAATGCACTATCTCCATGGCTACTTCTTTTAATGTCCTAGGATGCATCCCATCAGGACCTTAGGATGTATTGGTCTTCTGTCGCATTAGTTTCCCTCACAGGATTTCTCTAGTTGTAGTTCTTGGATTTGTTTGCTCTCCTTGTCTCTTGTTGATTTCTAATACTTACTCAATCCCATTGCTTACTACTAACCTTTGCAACATTGTCTGTTTTTGCTTTCAGTGTGATGCAATCCCTAACTTCCCTGGTTTACCATGCTTGGCTAATCTACTTCCAAGAAAACAGAAATTTATTAACCAAAAGCAATGAAGTTAAAACAGAATAAACAAAACCATTGACTTATAAAAACAGCCTTTTTCTAGCACCTCAATAAGCTTGAAAGATGTGTGACTTTATCTGCTAGACTGGAAATGTTGATTAGCTTCTTCCTGATGCTATCAAATGTCAAAACTTAAACGTGTTAAGTTCAAGTAATCTCTTCAGCATTTTTTTGCAGTATTTCTGGTCTGAGACCGTCACTAACTCCTTACTCTAATGCAATCTAGTTTTACAATATTTTCCCTTCTGAGGAGTGTGGCTGTAGACAACCGTCTCCATCCATGAACTTCACCGAAACTACCCAAAAACAAAGTCAAACTTTAAAAAAAAAAGTGGCTTATTATAAGCTATAGGTGTCTTCCCCTAAAGCTGAAAAGAAATCCTAAAACTCGCAATTTCTAACAGACCTTAATTCTTGATGGTTTACCTTGCTAAGCCCTCAAATAATTAAAGGTGAACAAAAGTCCATAGTGCTGCCAAGTATATCTCACTTCTTTAAAGCAGTTAATGTTTAAAAGAAATTACTATGGCAACAGAAATACTTACAAGTTAATTGTTAAATTCAGACACTGAGATGTCACTAAACCCATATTTAAATGTTATAAACAATGTAGAGATATTGTACTTTGGATCTGTCTTCATTGATGAAGACAAGAAAACCTGAAAGGCAACAGGTATAAGCAAGAAGTAGGCCTTGAAGCAACCTCAAAGATAAGGGAAATATACTAAGAAAACTATCATAACTAAAGGCTGACAACTCCCCTGAAACTGGTGGCCTGCATGCTAAGGTTTGAAGAGAAGTGGCTGCCCAGATGATCGTTAGTAACAAGTGCTTCTACAGAGTGTTAGACTGCATTTGGAATACTGTGTACAGTTTTTGGTCTCCTCGCCAAAAAAAATGACATAGTTGCATTAGAGGCAGTTCAACTGGTTCACAGAATGGAAGGGTTATTTTTATTTATGAGGAATAGTTGAGAAGGTTGGGCCTATATCCATTGGAATCTTGAAGAATGAGACTTGATCTTATTCAACATATAATAGCTGGAGGGAACTTGACCAAGTGGGTGTTCAGAGGATGTTTCTTCTTGTCAATGGAGTGTAGCACTGGGGACCAGCTTAAAAATTCAGGGTCTCTCACTAAAGTTGAGAATTAAGGGCTACGGGGAGAATGCTGGTAAGTGGAGTTGAAATGTCCATCAGCCATGATTGAATGGCGGATTGGACTCGATGGGCCGAATGGCCTTACTTCCACTCCTATGTCTTATGGTCTTATGGAGAAGAATCTTGTTTTTTCTCTGAGGATTGTGAGTCTGTGGAATTCTGCAGGGAGCAGTTGAAGGAAGTGTCATTGAATATAGTCAAGGCTGAGTTAAATTTTTAATTGACAAGATGAGAAGGGTTATAGAGACAGACCAGAATGTAGAGTTAAAACTACAGTCAGATCAGATCTGACCTTAATGAATGTCAGAACATGCTTGAGGAACCAAATGGCAACACCTCTTTGTTCTTGTATTGAAGTCCTGGAACACAGTTTGAACTTGCAACTCTAAGAGTGCAGCCAACTGAGTCAAACTAATAAAGGTATACAATAGTTCCAGCACATTGGCCAAACCACCTGGCTCAATAAAGCAGGATATGACCTATCATGTGAGTAACAAAAGGTGAAATATTTTTGCATGTATTATAACATTAGAGCTGTGAGGAATTCTGTAATTCATGAAAATGATTCTTCATAGTCTAAACTTGAATTAATTATTACAGTTACACAATTAATTCTCACAATCTGGTATCCTGCAGATGCAAGATTATCAGACTTAGCTTCCATTGTTGATTTCTGACCGTCCTAACAACTCTTCCACTTAATGCAGTTCACTCACATGATGTCCAGAAAGCATATTGAAATGAGATTTCTTTTCACCAAGCCTCAAGGTGCTGATATCATAACCATCCTGGTATTTATTGATCAGTTTGATCCAATATTCACTGTCTGCTGATAGATTGGAAATGTTTGATAGGTTATAAGATGACTGTCTAGTTGCAATTGTCCAGCTGACCTCCGATGTTAACGCAGTTTCTAATCTGACATTGACGGGAATGCTCAGCAGGACAGGCTGCATCTCGAGAGAAAGAGAGTTAATGAGCAAAAAAGTCCCAGCCTCTGAACGACATGGGTACTGGTGAATCCATTGGAAAATAAGATGATTGGCAGAAATGAAATTCTATCTGTTGGGGAAACAAAATGTTTGAATCTTCAACCAAGTTTTGAACAGCAATATAAAAGTCTTGCTAGGAGGTATCAAAAAGTTCATTTGCATCAATTTGTATGACATTAGCACATTATTATTACCTAATTTCACTTCATTGAAATGTAATTTCCCATTCCCCCATCCTCTGGATAGTCACCAAATGGTGATAGTTTCCTATATGAAAGTCAGAGCAGGTACCTGCAGCCTCACCGTACCCTCATTGCACATCTCTGATTCACTTCCAATACAGCTCAGCACCATTGTGCTACACTTTGGAGCACAACATTGCAATACAGCTCAAAAACAGAACTTGCTGGAAAAACTGAGAGTATTTAAGCTTTGGCTGAGGGAGAAATACACAAAAAGGCCAGGCAAGGAACACACTGTGAATATCTAATTAAAGTGAATGAGCAGTGAGAGAGCTAGAAAGGTGGACACTTCTGTGAAGAGGAAACAGATTTAACATTTTGGATCCAGTCGGTCAAATTTCTGTTTTTGTTCCAATTTCCAGCATCTGCAGTTCTTTGGCTTTTTCGATTAAAATGCTGCTGTCAGGATACTTTGTTCAGAGGTACATGCACCCAGCTCATGGGCTGGACCAGAGTACATCTCACCTTTCTAGCTCTCTCACTGCTCATTCACTTTGCACTTAATTAGATGTATACAGTGTGTTCCTTGGCTGGCCTTTTTGTGTATTTCCCCCTCAGCCAAAGACTCTCAGTATTTCTGTCTTGACTTACCTTTTAAGCATAAACTCTAAACCGAACAGCTTGTTAGAGTAGTCAGCTGTGTTACGTACGGCACTGTGCCACATCGACCTCACCTCTGCACCATGTGCCAGCACCGCACATGGCTAACATGCTGCATATGCTTCTACCAAATGGCTGTGTCTCAAAGGCCTTGGGGATTAGTTCTCAGTCAGAGATCCCATCATAATGAATCCAGAGCATTGTACACTCTTGGTCCAGGGACGTGGTCAGTCAGGGTCAGGGGGAGGTGGTGAGTGGTCCATGGTTAGCCCTGTGGTTCCTGTGAAACCAGTCCTGAGAGTCAGGGAGTTGCACATAGATCAATCAGGGATCTGGTTGGTCATCAGTTGGGGCTATCCATCCAGTTTGGTCAGGGCAGGACCCTGGTCCGTCCTGGATATCAGCTCTGTGAAAGCCAAGGGGAAATCATCATGGCCCGCTGCTGTCGTAGAGACATTCGGGTAGTCAGTTGTTGAGATTGGAGGCAGCATGCTGGGATGGAGAGAATCATAATTATGAAGGAAGGCAGCTCAACAGATATGTATTCATTGTGCATTGGATAACATGGGTGACATGGCGAGAGGGATCAATGGTGAAAACGACTTTGGCTTTGATGAGGATAGTGAAGTGCAATGATTGGCATTATTAAATTTAAGGTTAACTGGGTACTGGGGAAAAGTTGCATTCCCTGAGACAGAGTTCTAAGGATTGACTGAGGCAAGGATAGGTAACCTCTGTAGCTTAGTTCTGAAATAGCATACAAATGTACACAAGGGCTTTGAAAATGGCATTGATGTTGGGAATCTCAGGAGACCAGAGACAGTATATTCCTGTTAGGGTGAAAAGCTGGTCGGTGTAGGGAATACTGGATGACTGGAGAAATTGAAGATTTGGCTAAGAAAAAGCAGGAAGCATATGTTAGGTATACACAGTTAAAAATCACACAACAACAGGTTATAGTCCAACAGGTTTAATTGGAAGCATACTAGCTTTCGGAGCAACACTCCTTTAACATTCAATCACCTGATGAAGGAGCGTCGCTCCGAAAGCTAGTGTGCTTCGAATTAAACCTGTTGGACTATAACCTGGTGTTGTGTGATTTTTAACTGTGTACACCCCAGTCCAACACCGGCATCTCCAAATTATGTTAGGTATAGACAGGATAGATCAAGTGAATCCTTAGAAGAATATAAAGGCAGTAGGAGTATACTTAAAAGGGAAATCAGGAGGGCAGAAAGAGGACATGAGATAGCTTTGGCAAACAGGGTTATGGAGAATCCAAAGGGTTTTTACAAATTCATTAAAGACAAAAGGGTAACTACGGAAATCAGCAAGGAGGCCTTTGTGCGGAGCCGCAGGAGATGGGGGAGATACTAAATGAGTATTTTGCATCAGTGTTTACTGTGGAGAAGGACATGGAAGATATAGAATGCAGGGAAATAGATCTTGACATCTTGAAAAATGTCCATGATGTCTAGGAAGTACTGGATGTGTTGAAAAGCATAAAAGTCGTCAAATCCCAAGGACATGATCGGGTGTGCCCGAGAACTCTGTGGGAAGCTGGGCCTCTTACTGAGATAATTGTATCATCGATAGTCCCAGATGAGGTGCCAGAGGACGTGGGAGGTCATGTTGCGGTTGTACAGGACATCGGTTTGGCCACTTTTGCAATATTGCGTGCAGTTCTCATCTCCTTCCTGTTGGAAAGATGTTGTGAAACATGAAAGGGTTCAGAAAAGATTTACAAGGGTTGAAGGATTTGAGCAATAGGGAGCTATAGGGAGAGGTTGATTAGGCTGGGGCTGTTTTCCCTGGAACATCGGAGGCTGAGGTTATAGAGGTTTATAAAATCATGAGGGACATGGATAGGATAAATAGACAAAATCTTTTCCCTGGGATGGGGGAGTCCAGAACTAGAGAGAATAGGTTTAGGGTGAGAGGGGAAAGATATAAAAGAGACCTAAGGGGCAACATTTACACGCAGAGGATGGCACATGTATGGAATGAGCTGCCAGAGGAAGTGGTGGTTGCTGGTACAATTACAACGTTTATAAGACAATAAGACATAGGAGTGGAAGTAAGGCTATTCAGCCCATTGAGTCCACTCCACCATTTAATCATGGCTGATGGGCATTTCAACTCCACTTACCCACATTCTCCCCGTAGCCGTTAACTCCTTGCGAGCTCAAGAATTTATCAATCTCTGCCTTGAAGACATTTAATGTCCCGCTCTGTGGCAATGAATTCCACTGGTCCACCGCTCTCTGGCTGAAGAAACGTTTCCTTATTTCTGTTCTAAATTGACCCCCTCTAATTCTAAGGCTGTGCCCACGGGTCCTAGTCTCCCCCACCAAACGGAAACTAACAGAAACAAATTCCCAGCGTCCTCCTTTTCTAAGCCATGCATTATCTTGTAAGTTTCCATTAGATCTCCCCTCAAACTTCTAAACTCTAATGAATACAATCCCAGGATCCTCAGCCTACCATTCCAGGGATCATCTGTGTGAATCTCCGCTGGACAAGCTCCAGTGCCGGTACGTCCTTCCAGAGGCGTGGGGTCCAAAATTGGACACAGTATTCTAAATGGGGTCTTAACTAGAGCTTTATAGTCTCAGAAGCACATTGCTGCTTTTATCTTCCAACCCTCTTGAGATAAGTGACAACATTACATTTACTTTCTTAATCACGGACTCAACTTGCAAGTTAACTCTTAGAGATTTCTGGACTAGCACTCCTAGATCCCTTTGTACTTTGGATTTATGAATTTTCTCACCATTTAGAAAATAGTCCATACCTGTATTCTTTTTTCCAAAGTGTAAGACCTCACATTTTCTCATGTTGAATTTCATCAGCCATTTCCTGGACCACTATCTTAGACTGTTTCAATCTTTTTGCAGCCTCCTCACCTCCTCAATACTACCTGCCTGTCCCCCAAACTTCATATCATCGGCCAAATTCGCCAGAATGCCCCCAGTCCCTTCATCCAGATCATTAATATTTTAAGTGAATAATTGCAGCCACAACTCTGAACCCTGCGGGAAACCATTTGTCACTAGCTGCCATTCCAAGAAAGGATCCCCACTCTCTGCTTTCTGTCAGACAGTCAATCCTCAATCCATGCCAGTGGCTCACCTTAAACACCATGGACTCAGCAGCCTCCTGTGAGGCACCTTATCAAAGGTCTTTTGGATGTCTAGATAGATAACATCCACTGGGTTTCCCTGGTCTAACCTACTTGTTACCACTTCAAAGAATTCTAACAGATTTGTCAGGCATGACCTCCCCTTACTAAATCCATGCTGACTTGTGGTTGTTATGGGGGACTTTAACTTCCCAGATATTGACTGGGGAAGCTATTGCTCGAGTTCGTTAGATGGGTCGGTGTTTGTCCAGTGTGTGCAGGAGGGTTTCCTGACACAATATGTAGACAGGCCAACAAGAGGTGAGGCTATACTGGATTTGGTTCTAGGTAATGAACCAGGCCAGGTGTTAGACTTGGAGGTAGGTGAACACTTCGGGGACAGTGACCACAACTCGGTGACTTTTACTCTAGTGATGGACAGGGATAAGTGTGCACTGCGGGGCAAGAGTTATAGCTGGGGGCAGGGAAATTATGATGCGGTGAGGCATGACTTAGGATGCGTGGATTGGAAAAATAGGCTTCAAGGGAAGGACGCAAATGATATGTGGAGCTTGTTCAAGGAGCAACTGTTGGGTGTCCTTGATAAGTATGTACCAGTCAGACAGGGAGGAAAGGGTCTTCTGAGAGAGCCATGGTTTAATAAGGAATTGGAATCCCTTGTGAAAAGGAAGAGGGCGGCGTATGCAAAGATGAGGCGTGAAGGTACAGTTGGGGCGATTGAGAGTTATAAGGTAGCCAGGAAGGATCTAAAGAGATAGCTAAGAGCAACGAGAAGGGGACATGAAAAGTCCTTAGTTGGTAGGATTAGGGAAAACCCAAAGGCTTTCTATAGGTATGTCAGGAATAAAAGGATGACTAGGGTAGGTATCGGTCCAGTCAAGGATAGTAGAGGGAAGTTGTGCGTGAAGGCGGAGGAGATTGGAGAGACACTAAATCAATACTTTTCGTCAGTATTCACTCAGGAACAGGACATTGTTGCTGATGTGAATATTGAGTCACAAGTGATTAGAATGGATGGCTTTGAGGTATGTAGGGAAGAGGTCCGGGGAATACTGGAAAGGGTGAAAATAGATAAGTCCCCTGGGCCTGATGGCATTTATCCTAGGATCCTCTGGGAAGCTAGGGAGGAGATAGCGGAGCCATTGGCCTTGATTTTTATGTCATCGTTGTCTGCAGGAATAGTGCCAGAAGACTGGAGGATAGTGAATGTGGTCCCCTTGTTCAAGAAGGGGAGTAGGGTTAACCCTAGTAACTATAGGCCGGTGAGTCTCACTTCTGTTGTGGGCAAAGTCTTAGAGAGAATTGTAAGGGATAGGATTTATGAACATCTGGATAGGAATAATGTGATCAAGGATAGTCAGCATGGTTTTGTGAAGGGCAGGTCGTGCCTCACAAACCTTATTGAGTTCTTTGAGAAGGTGACCAAGGAAGTGGACGAGGGTAAAGCAGTAGATGTGGTGTATATGGATTTTAGCAAGGCGTTCGATAAGGTACCCCATGGTAGGCTACTGCAAAAATTACGGAGGTATGGCATTGAGGGTGCATTAGAGGTTTGGATTAGGAATTGGCTGGCTGGAAGGAGACAGAGGGTAGTAGTGGATGGTATAGGTTCATCTTGGAGTGCAGTTACTAGCGGTGTTCCACAAGGATCTGTTTTGGGACCATTGCTGTTTGTCAGTTTTCTTAATGACCTGGAAGAAGGATGTGGCAGGTTACAGCGGGATATATATAAGTTGCAGAGCTGGGCAGAAAGGTGGCAAATGGAGTTCAATGTAGCTAAGTGTGAATTCATTCACTTTGGTAGGAGTAACAAGAAGATGGATTACTGGGCTAATGGTAGGCTACTTGGTAGTGTGGATGAGCAGAGGGATCTTGGTGTCCATGTACACAGATCTCTGAAAGTTGCCACCCAGGTAAATAGTGCTGTGAAGAAGGCATATGGCGTACTGGGCTTTATTGGTAGAGGAATTGAGTTCCGGAGTCCTGAGGTCATGTTGCAGTTGCATAAGACTCTGGTGCAGCCTCATCTGGAGTTTTGTGTGCAGTTTTGGTCGCCATACTATAGGAAGGATGTGGAGGCATTGGAACAGGTGCAGAGGAGGTTTACCAGGATGTTGCCTGGCATGGTAGGAAGATCGTATGAGGAAAGGCTGAGGCACTTGGGGCTGTTCTCATTGGAGAAAAGAAGGTTTAGGGGAGATTTGATAGAGGTGTACAAGATGATTAGGGGTTTAGATAGGGTTGACAGTGAGAACCTTTTTCCGCTAATGGAGTCAGCTGTTACTAGGGGACACAGCTTTAAATTAAAGGGAGGTTGGTATAGGACAGATGTTAGGGGTAGATTCTTTACTCAGCGGGTTGTGAGTTCATGGAATGCCCTGCCAGTAGCAGTGGTGGACTCTCCCTCTTTATGGTCATTTAAGCGGGCATTGGATAAGCATATGGAGGTTATTGGACTAGTATAGGTTAGGTAGGCTTCAGTCGGCGCAACATCGAGGGCCGAAGGGCCTGTACTGCGCTGTATTTTTCTATGTTCTATTAACGATGGATTCTAGAATTTTACCTACAACTGAGGTTAGGCTAATCGGCCTATAATTTTCCAACTTTTGTCTTGATCTGTTCTTCAACAAGGGGATTAGAACAGCGATTTTCCAATCATCTGTGACTTTCCCTGATTTCAGTGACTTTTGAAAGATCACAACTAACGCCTCCACTATTTCCTCAGCCACCTCCCTCAGAACTCTAGAATGTAGCCCATCGGGGCCAGGAGATTTATCAATTTTTAGACCTTTTAGCTTTTCTGGCACTTTCTCTTTTGTAATGGCTACTCTTTTGTAATACTCAACTCTGCCCCCTGACTCTCCTTAATTGTTGGGATAGTATCTTCGAGGAGAAAGTGAGGTCTGCAGATGCGGGAGATCAGAGCTGAAAATGTGTTGCTGGAAAAGCGCAGCAGGTCAGGCAGCATCCACCCGAAACGTCGAATTTCCTGTTCCTTGGATACTGCCTGACCTGCTGCGCTTTTCCAGCAACACATTTTCAGCTTGTTGGGATATCACTCATGTCTTCCACTATGAAGACTGACGCAAAGTACTTATTAAATTCTTCCGATATTTCCTTATTGTCCAGCACTTACCTTCCTGCATCAATTTGGAGCAGCCAATTTCTACTTACTGTCGTTTGTTTCTTATGTATTGAAAGAAACTTTTACTATCATTTCTAATGTTGCTGGGTAGCTTACCTTCATATTTGATCCTCTCCTTCCTTATTTGTCTCTTTGTTATCCTCTACTTGTTTTTGTAGTCTTCCCAATCTTCTGATTTCCCACTTTATAGGCTCTCTCTTTTTCTTTGATACATTTCCTGACTTCCTTTGTCAGCCATGGCTGTCTAATCACTTCCCCTCCCCCGGGATAATCTTTCTTTTCTTTGGGATGAACCTCTGTAGTGCGCCCTCAATTACACCCAGAAACTCGTGCTCTACTATCTTCCCCACTAGGCTCTGCTTCCAGTTGATTTTCATCAGTTCCTCTCTCATGCCCCCGTAATTACCTTTATTTAACTTTATTTAAAAGGCATCTGGTTGGCTATATGATTAAGTAGGGTTTGGAGGGACATGGGCTGAGTGCTGGCAAGTGGGACTAGATTAGGTTGTGATATCTGGTGAGCATGAACAAGTAGGACCGAAGGGTCTGTTTCCATGCTGTACATCTCTATGACTCTGTGAGATCCTGCAGTGGCGAGTTCTTTTGCCTCTGACAAGAGGGAAGATTGGATGAGTGGGGCACATAAAGACATGGTTCATAGCTAATGAGTTGCATGGAATAGGAGGTGAAATCTCACTGGGGCTTATGGAGAGAAACCTTCCAAGTTCTTCATCACTGACATTTGTCTGCTTTCTGGTCAAATGCAGCCTGGTATTTCAAATTGCAATAATCTTACAACTACCTGAAATGTTAACATGTCCCTCTCCATGGATGTTGCCTAACTGCTGAATATTTCCAGCATTTTCATTTTTATTTCTTATTTCCAGTGTTGCTTTTGCATTGCAGATATAAAACCATTGCTGGGTGCTCTTAACCCGTAACCTGGATCTAGCCAGGGCTTCCATATTTGCATTATATATAGTATGATATCACATGTTCTTTTAAGATATGACAGAAGCACCTCAAATTTCTAGAAATGTATATTCGCAAAGCATATTTACAAAGCACATACTGCCTGCCATGCAACTTTCACCTTGCATATTGACTATCATTATGTCCAAATTCTGCTTGCCTATTTGTTATACTTATCAGAATTCCTCGAAGGTGAATGATGTTGTTGCTTGTTTACTGCTGAGATGTTTTGGTACATCTCTGAGATGTTGCAAGATTAACCACCTCAGAAACTCTGAAGCCCTATTCCACTGATGCCACCACTCACTCTCCAAAACCATTTCCAACTATTAGATCTTAGAATGACTTCAAGATAGAAATTGGTTTTAATTCCTAATGAACTTTTATACCATTTAATATCAGATTCATTATCATACTTGTCAAAAACTATTGTCGCTTGCCAATATTCTGTTATAACTAGCACTGCAGTTCAGGCTATATTTATTCAGAACAATGAAAGCTCTCATGTAAATTAACAGGCTAGCTTAAATACCAGTACATTTTAACAGTGGAACAATGAATAAATAGAGCTGCTGTTGCTGCTATTATAAACTGGTAAATCTCTGATTTCACCAATGTCACAAAATATCAAGTAGAAATACATTAGCCACTCTACCTTATATAAAAACATCTCGGAACTAACAACCAGCCTTCTCCAACCACTGGGATCCATGACAGTCCACAACCCGAGAGGCATGCTCAGACAACAACTTACCAGGACAAAAGACCTGATACCCATCATGTGTAAGACAAGCGTAATTTACAAGATTTTATGCAAAGACTGTATGGAACACTATATAGGACAAACAGGCAGAAAACTAGCAATCTGTATTCAAGACCACCAACTAGACACGAAACGCCATGACCAGCTGTCCCTCGTAACCATACACACATTTGGCAAGGATCACAAATTTGACTGGGACAACACAAAGATCATAGGACAACCTAAACAGAGAACTGCCAGAGAATTTCTAGAAGCATGGCACTCATCCCCAGACTCCATCAACAAACACATAGAGCTCGATCCAATATATCGGCCACAGCAACAAACTCCCAGAACCGGTAACCGGAGGCAGCAGGAACAGAACCAAATAAATTCCAGAAGGCACAGTGCAGCAGCGCTTCATAGAAGGCTCCAAAGCACTGAGGATGTCAACTTCCCAGCTCGGCGAACATACCCAAAACCACAGCAACATCAAGTAAATTTTGAAAATGTTCTTACTTCAGACACTGGGTTATTTTTCGTTTGTGCTGCTGGTAGCATTCCTTATGATAAGCTTCCAGAAGTTATTTTGAAATAATTTTTTAGTGTTTACCAGTACCCTGTACCTTATTACCCAAAAAAACTTGTTATTTCTTTATAGACTGGATGGTCCCGCACTAAAAATAACAAGTCGAGAGTGTAGTGCTAGAAAAGCACAGCTGGTCAGGCAGCATCTGAGAAACAGGAGAACCAATGTTTTGGGCAAGAGACCTTCATCCGTCCTCATTTTCGCCTACTAAAAATAACAAATCAGTTTTAAAACCACAGGTCTTTGATCACTCACTAATGTTAATTTTCTTCAACAGACACTCTTCCAAGAGATCTGTAACCTTGCTGTAAGTTTGGACTTGCAGCAATTCCTGTCCTCAAAAGTGCAATTAAAATATGCACTTATTAAAAAATCTGTGTTTGTGATCAGTATGGTTACTTGTGGAATTTTTTGTCAATACTTCATGGACTTTCATCTTATTTATTAAATACAAGCCCATCTTAATTGACCAGAGCCTTCATTTTTAATAGTATACATGATTAAAGATATTCCACTTACCAGTTTTGTCTCACCTACACATCAAATGCTTTCCTAATTAATACATGGAAAAATGATAGAACTAAACCAATTTGGCATTAAGGGCATCAAGAGCAACTAGTGAAATGTGTTACCGGCCAGCCAGTTACACCCATGTCCCTGTAGTGATTTTACAAAAGTTATCTGTATGTTTATCACTCCAGCTAACTGGGAAATAAGCTAACAGAACTTTTGTTCGCACTTAATAATGTAAGTTTTAAAATGAGTAAATCCCTCATACAAGTTAACATATGTCGGTTATAATTTCTACAAAACAATATGAAATATTACGCATGTGAAAGATCATGCCATGCTTAACTCATGAAACACTTTCTTCTCACACTAATTTAATCACAGTTGCCAGAGATTTGTCTTTCCCACTCTCTCTGATCCCGATGTTCATCTGCAAACTAGAGTTACTATGCATGGCTGTATACCCAGGTCCACCAATGTCCAATGCAATTGTCAATCTTTTAGTACAAAAATATTGTGCTTGTATTTAGTTATTGGAACAATGCAGCCCTGGTTATTACCCAATATTACGTTGTCTTCCTGTAAATGTGCAACTCAATGGGAGATTGCTAATATTTGAAACAAAATAAAATGTCCAGTTTTCAATTTTAGTATCCTTTCTCCTAGCTGATTAGATGTGAATATTGAAAGAAATATATCAATACGTGAAAAAAATTACTTCTCAAGATGCCTGTTGGCTGGAGTTTTGAAACAGTTGAACGGTTTGTTGTTTTGAAACATTTCCTTCCCTTAATACTTGAGGATTGTGTGCCTTATCACCACTGAGAGTTTGCCTGAGATCAGATGCTCAGATAGATCTCCACTAGCAATAATATGACCAGCTCCTCCCATAGCAAGGTTGACTATCATTTCATTGGAGTGGCTGTGGCATGCTAACATTGCGAAGGTAGCGAACCTTAAAAGTGAATTATCACCTTTGTTTTACACTCTCTGTTAAAGTAAATTAATCAGACCAATTAGTAGAATTTTAACAAACATTCCACAGCACTCTGAGGAGGAGTCCTTTATCTTAATTTTTCCTTATCTTCGTGGAATCATACAATATAGAAGAGGCCTTGCAGCCCATCAGGTCTGCACTGACAAAAACTACTCTAAAATTACACTAGTCCCACTTTCCAGCATTTGGCCCATAGCTTTGAATGTTATGACATTTCAAGTGCTTGTCAAAGTACTTTTTATAGCTTGAGGTTTCTTACCTTAACTACCCTCCCAGACAGTGCATTTCAATTCTCCACCACTACCCCCTGCCTTTCACCTTTAAGTTATGTCTCCTTGTTGTTGACCCTTCGACTAAGGGACAGCTGTTTTCTATTCACCCTGTCCATGCGCCTGAATCTTATACACTTCCTCAACTTCCTCTGCTTCAAAGAAAACAATCCGAGCTCATCCAGGTTCACTTACTGTTGAAATGCTCCATGCCAGGCAACATCCTGGTGAATCTCCACCGTTTTCCCTCCAATGCAGTCACATCCTCCTGTAGTGTGCTAACCAGAACTGTACTCAGTACTCCAGCTGTGTCCTAACCAAAATCCTGTACAGCTCCAACATAACATCCCTGCTCTTGTAATTTATGCTACAACTGACAAAGGCAAGGGTCCCGAATGCCTTCTTAACCACCCCATTATCCTGTCCTGCTTCCTTCAGGGATCTTGGACAAACACCCCCAAGATCCCTCTGTTACTCTGAGCTTCCAAGTGTCCTGCCATTCATCTTATTACTTCTTCCAAGATGCATCGCCTCACAGTTATCAGTATAAAATTCCATGGGCCATTGATCGGCCATTTGACCAATCTGTCTGTGCCCTCTTGTAACTTAAGACATCTTCCTCACTGTTGACCACCCAGCCAATCTCTGCCAACATACTTAACACCCTCACATTTTCTTGTTTATAATTTTTATATGTACCATGAACAATAAGGGACTCAGCCCTGATTCCTGTGGTATTTCACTGTACACGAGCTTCCAGTTACACAGCCTTCTACCACCACCCTCTGTTGCCTAGCACTATTCCAATTTTTGATCTAACTGGCCAAGTTGCTCTGGATTCCATGTGCTTTTACCTTCTTTATTGGTCTCCTATTGGTTTCAAAGACTTTGCTGAAATCTATATGTTTCATGTTTGTCTCTGTGTTGATGCTGAATAGTTCCTCAACTACTCTCTATGCTAGACACTCTGTGTCAGCCACATTATGGATTGAATAGACAATAGAAGTTGTCTTTGTATTTCTCCAACACACTGCCTCAAACCAAACTTTATAAGAATGCCATATAAGTCTCAGGTCATGGTAGTACTGCCATCTCTGAGGATGTAACAAGCTGGTTAGATAAAATTGAACCAATAGTCATAATATATCTCAATTTCTGAAAGTCATTTGATAAGATCCCACTTAAAAGATAATCATATAAAATGGGAGCTTATGGTGTTGGGGTAATGTATGGGCATAGCTTGGATAGAGGATTAGCACCTAACACAGACAGAGTTGGAATAAATGGAGCATTTTCTGGTTGGCAATTAATTTAAATAACGTGGTGCTACAGAGAGCAATGCTGGATCCTCAACAATTTCTGATCTATATTAGATTTAATTTATTATGCCCATCTGTTTCTTAACCCGATCAACATTACCCAGTGGTTAAGTAAGACTTTGATTGAATTTGCAACAATTATATTTCAAGGTTTAATGTTGCAATTTGCCAGATCGAACAGTATAAATATTCTGCATAGCAACTGGACTGTAAGCAGCAGAATGCTCAATTCTTGTTCTCTCTCACTCCTATCAGTGTTCACAAATACATCCTGCTTCTATTTTATATTAAAAATGCTATACATAGTACGTGTCACTCTGCTGATGAGGATAGAGGAATGTCCCATTTCACACCTGCTAACCTCCAGGATCGATTCCTTGTGTCCCAGTGCTTTTGTAGACTCATTTGAGTCTTATTGGACACATCCGAAAGAACTATGTACATTTCAGGAAAAACTAATTAGAAATATTGTTATACTTTGAAGACATGGTCAAATGACAGTAGCAGTCATTTCCTGACAGATACATCACGTGATCTCCCATTCAGCTGTAGTATAGTTCCGACACTGCTGAAGGAAGGGAGGTGGTAGGAGTGGGACTAAACAGCCACTGCAAGTAAGCTACTACTCGTGTGATGTGTGTGTTTGTCTTGCTGTTGGGTTCAATAAATGATGTATGGGAAACTTTGCTCAGCCTGCCCCCGTGCTCACTTAAACAAGGAAGTCGCAAACAGACTGTGAACGGGGTGATGGCAGCGTGAGCTCATTTGAATTGTATTTTTTTAAACACACAGAGTTATTCACATCACTGGAGATGGAGTACTATTACTGCCCAGGGCTGTGCAGGACAATCCAGAGTATCTGGGTAAGTGAATGGTGGTAGTCAAGAAAATTTCTGTGAGTGTGTGCTGTCTGTGTACTACCGACTGGTGTTCCTCAAAGCAGAGGATTATGCTTACCATATTCAAAGCTGAAGTCTAAAGCAGGGAAAATGTTTTAGTCAGCTTCAGCTGTCATCTTAGTGCTTAATGTGTGAGAAGCAGGAGGTGGTTTCAAAATCCATATGTTCATATTAACTATTTGTGTGTCATTTCTTCCCTTTTTCTGAAGCTTGTTTTCTGGCTCATTATAGTTGGTGAGCTGGATTGTTTGTCGCTTTCCACTACTTAGAGCAATGTAGACACCTTGTTAAAGGGACTGTCGTGCTCGTTGGAGTGCTATATCCTGCTCTATATGTTTGCATGAATGGTATATGAATAAAGGGAAAGATTAGCCAGATTGTTGTGGACAACCTTAAAGTCTCTTTTAATAGGTGTCAAACAGCTTTCAACTAGATTTCATTGCTAAATTTATAATAGTGCTGCGTTATGGTCACAGGTGAATGTGATGATAATATCAAACTAATGTTGAACTGGGTTAAAATGCAAGTCCATAATTTGGTAATTTGAGTTTTTAAGATGGAGTTTTGAATAAATAACCCATCTACTCATCAAAATGTCAGAAATGCATTGTTGACTTGATGTGATGATGTAGTTCAAGCTGATGTCATCCTGTGGATGTTATCATGGAGCAAGTTAAGAGAGTTCATACTTTACTGAATCACCTCCTATTTGGAGTGATGGATTTGGATGTGTTTAATGTGAAGTAGATGTGCTCTGATGCCTGCAAGTACTGGTAACCAACTGGTTGAGTGATGAATTAAGATCAACATTTCACTTCAATACCAAGAAGATGTTTTAATAATAAATAATAAAATAGCATACAAAATGTAAAAAAAAAGAGATCTGCACAAAGTGTAGGATTATCCTGAAGAATCTTGTGGTTTATTTTCAGATAACTTCAAAGGAGTCATGCTGCTGAATCAGGGCCAGATAATCCCCTTGCAAATAAATTGATCCCTTTTCCTATCTCATCAAGTCCAATGTAATTATTGTGATTGAAGGAAATTGGATCCTAATAACATGATGTCTGTGTGCCAGGGTGTAAAGTTGCTGTACTGTACAGATACGGTATTGGGATCCCCTTGGATTGAAAACCTGATGTTTGATGCTTGGTTCTTGCAGTGAAGACCCATTGAATAGAGTGTGGTTTATACTTTGACTGGCATGTTTGATAAAAAATTTGATACATTTTGGAAGATGACAGCTCACATTCTAGATTTCTTTCCATATAACATCTTACAGTCTATTTGCAATTTATCTGCGATTAACCAGCAAGCAAGAGGTGGGAGAGGAATTTTTATTTCACCAAATTATTGAACATTTGGTTTTATTTTGTCAATTTTGATTCTTACAGTCATATGCTGGTCGATGAAATTGATATACATCTCAGCTGACTAAAAGTATAAAGTTCCATAAAGGGAAATTAATCACTGCATCTCATTTTGTAGATATGCAGTTTTACTTTATATACATTAAACCTATACTTTGTATATGTGCTGAGGCTGTCAGTGAGGAATAAAGTTGACTTTGGAACTGTAACTTTGGAGCTTATTTTAGAAGGTTTAGATGGTTTGTCCTTCTCATTTTTAGTCCTGGCTCTTTGAACTTTATAGACCTTATTCTCAGGTGAGAGAACTTGCATATTCAGTTGCTCATAATGAGTATTCTAGTTGTATTATTTATATGGTCTGAAACACAATTTGTTTAACTGCTGAATTGCTCTGTCTCTGTGGAATAAAATTTATATCCCCCCTTTACATTTCAACTGCCACCTTAAAAATCTTATCAGTGGTGATTGGATTAGTAATTCTGACAGAACCAGGCCCTTCACTGTTGACTTCCATAACTTGCCATGAAACTAGCTGCTAAATTCTAAATATACTTCTGATGCGTGCAAGCTCATCATTAACACGCAGCCGCAGAAGTGTTCCCTATCTCAGTAACTTCCTGAGTGGCTTAACAGTGAGTCAGAAGAATATAGACAGCTCCCTGAACCACTTTGCTCAAATTTCTGAACCGCTGATGGGGTTCATTTTGGAGCATGAAATTGACTTCTGCCCACACGTAAATAAATAATGCAAATTTGAAGTTCCTTATTTCAGTTACAGAATGATTTTTTTTCTCAATAAAAATGAATTCCTGTTTTCCATTTGCATATTAATTATTCAAGTTTACATGAAATTGTAGTCAGTCGAGAAATTGTAACCAATGATGGTGTACTGTTCTTGAAATGTTACTGTGGTAGGTTTGCTGATTTGGAAATGTTCCTTCTGACAGTTTACAGAACTCTAACTTAGTTTTCTTTTGCAAGCAAGTTACAGATGAGCACCAGGTATGAGTACTAGGTTCGCACTTCTGTTTGATCAGCTTTTTGATAATGTTCTGCAAGAATTCAATTTGGAATTGGAGATACTCTTTTGTTCTGAGCATGACCTGTGAGTTGAAGCTGGTATGTTTTTACTCAGCTCCTTGCCACTGTTGCTTGTCATTTGACTTGCTAGTTCAGCACAGAGTAATATCCATGGTTTGCCCAGTACAGTTTCTGACTGAAACCTTGAAGGAAGGATGTAGAATCGTGGGCAGGTGGGAGAAGAAGGGAGTCAAAAGTGCACGACTCTGGTAACTTTTTCTTTCCCATTTATCATGTATCAACAAGTTACTGAACCGTGCTGATGAAAGCATAAAATTGATGCTAGGAATGGGAAATGGCAGTGTGAGGTGTGAAATGCTATTACATAGAGCATATGAAATGAATCTAAAGACACAGCATCTCTGTTTTGTTTTCTTTCTATTGTATGCACCTTGTCTTTGTAATTTGAATTGTCACATACAGATTTACTGACAATAAATAGAGAAAGGGCTGTGGGGCAGTTTCTCTTTAGGTAAAGATAATGCTGCTCATACTGTGCTTCTCTGTGTGAACAAACTTCTGGACTTTGGTTCTTTTGTGAATTGCACAGTTTATGTCTTGCATGGTAGTAAAGTGCATTAGAATTAGCTTTATTGCACTCGAATGAATCGTTGCTTATGGCACTGCCTGAGGTACAAGACACCTAGGTACAGATACTTAAATATTTGGTACAAAATTCAAAGAATAATGAATAAAAGTTCAGCATAAGAATAAAAGGGGGGAAAAAGTACTCAACAGTCCTTTTCACCCAAGTCCATGCCAGCACCTAGCCTCCAGACCGGGCCAAACCAAGTTTCCAGACCATGCTGGGCTTCAAAACTTCAGGCCGCCCCTCCCCTCCAGTCCAGGCCCTGCCTCCCTGCACCTGGCCTTGCCTCCAGGACTTGCCTCCATCAATTAGAAAGTTGAAAAGAAAGGAGATAAAAGAGGAGCCCCAGCTAGAGCATCCTACTGTGCTGCCATCTTGATGAAGTCATGCTGAGTGCTTAGCAGTGTTGCTTCACAGTACCAGGAATCTGGGTTTGATTCAAGCCTTCACTGCGTGGGGTTTGCACATCCTGCCCTTTGGTAGGTTGTCAAGTCCGGTAGGTTGGCCATGCTAAATTTTCCGTCATGTTCTGCGATGTGTAGTCTGTGTGGATTAGCTATGCTAAATATGTGGGTATGGCAATAGGGTAGGGTCTGGGTCTGAGAGGGTCAGTGCAGACTTGTTGGGCTGAATGGACTCTTTCTGCACTGTGGAACATTCTATGATTAATGATATGTTTACTGGGGAGAGCAGAGAAATGAGAAGGATATAGATTGGAGAGGGTTGATAGGACATTGTAATCATACACCGTTACGCACTTGAAGGCTTGTGATACTTTGTAAAAGTTGAAGCCAACCCCTCTTTGAATTGGTAGAGAGATGTGCAGGGACATGCACATGCTTGTGATCGGTAAAATAAATGGCAACAATATTGCACCTTCAACAATAGTAAACTGCTCAACTGTTAATGAGTCAGGGATCTGACTATGCCGATTGTTCTGCTCTGATGCACGTTTCACGAACACAAATTCACTATAACATGATTGGCGAATTGGGGACACTGTTTCGAAAGAGTGACATTTTAAAGCATGTATTGATTATAATGCGATTCCGGCCCCATTAGTTTAAATGGTGGTGCTATTCTTTTAACACAGGATTGCATGAGAATGGAACTACCACATTATAGCAGAACTAACTGTAGGCCTGTTTTGTACAATTAGACATTGTGGTGGCTTTTGAAAGTGAGAATAAGGTTGTAAAGGAGGATTTCTTTTTTTTTTCTAAGACCAGCACATAAGCAGATCATTCTACTGAAATGGAGCGAAAGAAAAAGGCCACTAAAGGGGACCATACCAGAAAAACAGCAGGCACACACTGATGTAGGATTGGAGGAGGTGACAGATGCATGGGTGGATAAAAATCATTTTGGCCTTGAATTTGTGTTTCAGTGCAACACCATGTTTGCAAGAATGCACAGATGTTACTTTCCTGCTTAACCACCTTATTCATATGGGCATCTCCTCTCCCACATTATAGGTAGATGCTCTAACCCTGAACTACTACCTGTCACCCCACCCCAGACTCGGAAACAACCATGACCTCAGCAGGAACAGCGAGACAGTTTACGTTTATCATTTATAAATCACAGCATATTAGATATCTATCCTTGAAATGGGAAACAACGTCTAGATTATATGAGGCATAGTGTAGTGAAACTGTATGGCATGGGCCAGAGGAAATGGCTCTTTGTTGGGAATGGTGAAAGAGGATGTAAAAACTGATTTGAAACTTGTGCGAGATTGCATTGTGATAATATGTACAATTTGAACTTCTATAACAACGTTACAATGGTTGGGGAAATGGAAGGAGAGAAAGGTAAATAGGAATGAAGAAGTGCTGAGCTATGGTGTAAAGAGTAAACTGAGGTGATCAAAAGTTTAGCCAAGGGGATGGAATTTTGAAAGTATTTTTATTGGGAAAATTGCATTGAAGTACCAAATGTAACAGAACAGAAACTCCAGGCCACCATGTCTCTCTCAAAATTAATACAAAGCCTTCTGAAAGAACAATTTTGAAATGTGTTTACTTTGTGTTCTTATCTGTAATCGGATAGTTTAGAACATCTTAGCCCTTACCCTACATATCTTTGCAATTTTGTGGTCTTTATTTCACTATGAATAAAATTGTATTTGTTTCTTGCACATGCCCAAAAATCCTCTCTGGAAGAATGTGAGCATGTGGAGAGGCCTTGGATCTGCTGGCATCTATTATTAAACTCAGCTGTCCAAACTACTGCCAAAGATCTGCTCCAGCTATTAGTTGTCTCTACCTCCAAGTTTCTTGATAATGGTCAAGGAATATTCAGTAACAAATTCCAGGTACTCATTGTAAGGAGAAGTTACACAATGTAACTATTTAGAAAACAATTGAGGAATCATATGCAGAACCACTTGAGAACAAAGTCTGAAAATGAACTAACTTATATACTTAGCAATACCCTTGCCTAATACGTTTTTATCACTCAGTTTTTAAACTGTCAATTGATCTAGTCTTAACAACATTTTGGCGAGTTGGTGCATATGTCTGTGTGTTTCATTGGAGTAGGGTTTGATTGGGGTTCAAGAATTCCCATTCCCTTTGTGTGGAAAACTGCTTTCCTAACTGCACCTCTGAACACTGTCTCTAAATTTGACATGATGTCCCTTGTCCTTTAGACTGTCCTTCACCAGTGGAAATAGTTTCTGTGCTCTATCTTATCAAATCCTTAAATTGTCTTCAACTGGATCACCCCTTAATCTTCAATATGCAAGGGACGTGTATGCAAGTCATCCTCATAATTTCAGCCATTGCCCAAATATCTTTCATTGTATTTACACTGCACCGTCTCCAGTTATTTTCCAAGGTGCATTGCCCAAAAATAGATGCAGTATTTCAGATGGGATCTATCCAAAGCTAGATAGCATCAGAGATCCCTTCATAATTTCCGTCATAGAGTCATAGTCATAGAGATGTACAATATGGAAACAAACCTTTCAGTCCAACCCATCCATGCTGACCAGTTATCCCAACCCAATCTAGTCCCACATGCCAGCACCCAGCCCATATCCCTCCAAACCCTTCCTATTCATATACCCATCCAATGTTGCAATTGTACCAGCCTCCACCACTTCCTCTGGCAGCTCATTCCATACATGTACCACTCTCTGCTTGTAAAAGTTGCCCCTTAGGTCTCTTTTATATCTTTCCCCTTTCACCCTAAACCTATGCCCTCTAGTCTGGACTCCTGTCCTTTTGTATTCGATCCCTTTTGAGATAAGGGCCAATATTCCATAGTCTTGCGTGCTTGAAACTGTATTTTTGCTTTGCAAAGTCTGCTGTCACTTGTAGACAGACAGCATTTTTTTTACCCCCCAAGTGCAGGAGACAAAACTTGGTAAAATTAGAAAACTTCAAAGATAAATTAGATGATTAGATTCTCATATTAGCTAAATAGGTTTATCTAGTGAGTGATTCAGCCACAAAGATGTTACATTCAGTCTCTGGTTCATGCTTTGTTGGTGCGGTTCAGTCAAAGGCTACAAGTGGGCTCCATAAACTGACTTCAGCGGGGATAATATATCTGAATTCCTGTTGTTCTGCTGGAGCTGTACCTTTGTGAGAATGCCTTGCAGGGCAGAGATTGACTTCAACTGTGATCTCACCAAGACAAAGAAGTTGCTCGTACTTCCTGGGCATAAATATGATTAAAGCTTGCAGCTTTCTTGTTGAGTTTTACCTCAAAATCTCAATCAGCAAGAAGGAGAGGAAAAGATCCAGACTTCCTACATTCCTGAAGTGCAACTTATCATAAAGATCAGTTAGCTGAGTGGTTCTCACTTGATCTGGTGTTCAGGATCTGCGTTGGACCCTTAGCAATTTAAATATCTCCTCTTGGAGATTAAGTGCATTTAATGTTTGTTTTAGCTTTCAGGTTTCCTTCAGCCCTCATAAGTTCTGAAATCTTTGGTATGGGAGTCAGTTTTGTGGTTCTTGGTATTTCTCCAGTACTTTATTCATAATTGAGCAAAGATATTAAATATTGTTTGGGAAATTTTAGCAAATCCAATCCAGTTATCAAACAACTCCTTAGTCAGGGGGTACCTAAGCCAAATGCACTGCCTAGATTGATATGTCAACAAAAGATTGTTATTGTCTTTTCCTCCTGGCTTTATTCCAATCAATCTGCAACCTTCAGTTAATATGATACTGAGTTTTATTGTAGATTTGGGGCAACGTAGTCATGATTGGTGATTGGATCGACACAGCAGTGCATTCCAGTTAGCTTTCCACCAGTTGCTGGCACTGTGCCAATCACTGGTTGAAAACCCCAACAACACTTGAATATAGACAATGTGATGTCTTGTTTCAGACATACCAACTGCTTTGATGTAATAAGCTTATTCAAAATACCTGACAGGTTCCTGATTTTTTTTTCAACTTCCTCATGCTTGTGCTCAAGTTCTGTAACTCAGTAATAGTTAACTATAAAGGTCAGCCCTTGGTACTTTTATATTTGGACCCAGGTTTGAATCTATTCCAGACTGGTCTGAGGTGAAATGGGTTTGGGGCACCTTGATCTACTTCTGAGGGCTGCAAGCTCACACTATATACTACCCTTGAAAGAGACAAAATTATTAAGACGGTCCAAGATATTATTTAGTTGGAAACAAAGCCGTGTGAACGATCTAAAATGGTGAAGTTGGACCAGTCTAAATTCACATAAAGAAACTCTAAAGCAATTGAGATGTATTTTGTTGTTCATTTCATTATGATAACTTAAATTTCCCATTTTAATTGGTGAGCAAATGCACATGTGACACTGTTTTGGCAGACACAATTCTCTGGCAGTCAGCAGCCTCTCTCTCTAATGACCCATTTTCTAAATTCAATCTCTCTGACTCCATCTGAGAAGTGTTGTTGAAGCTGCTACATTACTCATTAGGAATTCTGCTTCTCTTACAGATTCTTTACTTGTCAGTGGCCAGCCCCAGTTGCGCAGAATGACGAATATCCAGTAGCCTGTCTTGTCACTGCTAATCCACTATAAGCCTGTGTTGTTAGCATCAGAATTTGTTGTGGGAACAGCACCAGTAAAAACTGATCTTCTCCTACTTCTAAACAAGATTACCAATACAGAATTTTGTTTTTTTTTGTGTGTGCTAGTGTGCCCACCGGCGTTTAAAACTGCAGCAGTGGTGGAATTACAGGTTGATTCAGCACTGAGAAGACAATTCAGTTCCTCATGCTTGTACTGACTCTTTGTTAGTATAAGGTGATGACTAACTTGGAGTTATTCCTCTTTTTAAAGTTGTACCTCTCATTTTCAATGCGTCATCCTTCTGGCACACCCCCAAATGTAAGAAGGCTTGGACAATTGTGATCAGACCATCTTTAATTTCAACTTTGCTTTCCTTCGTAATCTAAGAAGCACTTCATCGGAACAGAACTTTGGAACTTTTCTAAAATAAGGAGTATCAACCGCTTACTTTACATCTTTTTAAATCCTACTTCCCTATCAATGTTACATCCTTTTTTACTGCTGGATTGACAAGATCTTCTCAAATGAAAGCACACACTTATTTGGGATCTCGGCTGCTGTCTGGTACTTCATCACCTGTTGCTTCTATCTGTATAAATGTGAATAACCACTTCAAAGGGTATTGCAGGCTACTGAAGTCTTGTCTTCACTCAACAGTCATCCAAACACTGCTGTCATAATAGCGGTTAGAACGTAGAAAATACAGCACAGAACAGGCCCTTTTGGCTTACGATGTTGTGCAGAGATTTAATCCTAATGTAAAATATAGTAACAACCTACATACCCCTCAACCCAGTGAATCCTTGTGCATGTCCAGCAGTCGCTTAAATGTCCCCAATGACTCTGCTTCCACCATCGCCGCTGGTAACGCATTCCATGCATTCACAACTCTCTGTATAAAATACCTACCTCTGACGTCTCCTTTATACCTTCCTCCTAATATCATCAAACTATGACTCCTTGTACCAGTCAATCCTGCCCTGGGGAAAAGTCTCTGGCTATTGACTTTATTCCTCTCATTATTTTGTACACCTCTATCAGGTCTCCTCGCTTCCTCCTTCTCCAGAGAGAAAACTCCAAGCCTATTCAACCTCTCTTCATAAGGCAAGCCCTCTAGTCCAGGCAGCATCCTGGTAAACCTTCTTTGCACCCTCTCCAAAGCCTCAGTATTTTTCCTATAGTAGGGCAACCAGAACTGGACACAATATTCCAAGTGTGGCCTCACCAGGGACTTGTAGAGCTGCAGCAAAACCTCACTGCTCTGAAACTCTATCCCCTGTTAACGAAGGTCAAAACACCATATGCTTTCTTAACAACCCTATCCACTTGGGTGGCAACTTTGAGGGATCTATATACTTGCACACCCAGATCCCTCTGTTCCTCCACACTGTCAGGAATCCGGTCTTTAATCCTATATTCAGCATTCGAGTTCGACCTTCCAAAATGTATCACTTTACATTTATCCAGGTTGAACTCCATCTGTCATTTCTCAGCCCAGCTCTGCATTCTGTCTATGTCGCGCTGCAGCCTAAATAGCCCTCTATACTATTGACGATACCTCCAACCTCTGTGTCATCTGTAAATTTACTAACCCACCCCACAATCTCCTCCTCCAAGTCATTCATAAAAACTACAAAGAGCAGAGGCCCAAGAACACAGCCCTGCGGCCACTCAACACTATCCTCCAGGCAGAATACTTTCCACCGACAACCACACTCTGCCTTCTGTCAGCCAGCCAATTCTGAATCCAGATAGTCAAATCTCCCTGTATCCCATACTTCCTGACTTTATGAATGAGCCTTCCATGGGGAACCCTATCAAATGCCTTGCAGAAGTCCATATACACCACATCCACTGCACGACTGTCGTCAACCTGTCTTGACACCTCCTCAAAGAACTCAATAAGATTTGTGAGGCATGACCTGCCCCTCACAAAGCAATGCTGACTGCCTTTAATCACTAACATCTGGAATCCTCTCTGATTTGTTTCTTCTTTTACTAGACCAAAGCTATTAGAATTGAACAATAAATTGTATTTATATAGCACCTCTTAATATGGTTTTAAGAAAAACTTGTCAAGACATTTCACAGAAGCGTCATCAGACAAAATATGACCTTTAGCCAGAAAAACTTTCAGGAAAGGAAGACCAAACACTCAACCAAAATACATCAGTTTTGAGTCATGCTTTGAAGGAGGTGAGACAGATAGAGAAAGAGAGAGGTTTCAGGAGGGAATTCCAGGACTTTGGACCTGTGGATAAAGGCACGGCTACTACATGTAGAGTGATGAAAGTGAGGAATGTGTAAGCAGCCAAAATTGAAGGAGCACAGAGATCTCAGAGGGTTGCAGGACTGAAATACATTACAGTGCTCAGAGTTTGAACACATGGATGATAATTTTAAAGTTGGTGGTGTGTTGCTGGACTGGGGTTTAATGTAGTTCTGTGAACACAGAAGCCCTGGTGATCATCATCCAATTCAGCAGATTCAGGCAGGAAATTCTTTCTGATATTCAGATCCATCATCTTTCAAATTTTGCTGTGGTTATTCAGTTTACTCTTTGATTGTTCTTGTGCCACTGCCCTGGAGTGTTTATCCATAGAATTCAGTCTTGAGAAGCCCAGGCTTGGAAAATAAGAGAGCAAGCTGTACAGTGACGAAAACCCAGCAGACTGCTCCCTATCTGAGCTGTCTAAAATTGGGTCATGTTGTAATAGAGGAATGCCCGTTTTATTCTGTTACCTTGATCTCAGATCATGTGTCCAACTATGATGTGTTGCACTATAAATTACCTATTGAAAACATATAATGAGTGGTCATCATCTAAACTGAAACAAGGCAGTCAGTGTTTCAATGTCAGCTCACTTTACAACTGCCCCTCCTCCATCTTAACAGAAAATCACTTGGCTGAATACTAATGACAGGGAAAGTAACAGTACCAGACTGTTCCAGGGCATCAACTGATCGACACCAATGCACTTTTCGCATTTTAGCTAAATCTTTCCCCACCCGACCCCAGAGCTGTGTTTTATGTATGTGAGGGTTTGCTCCCATCAGTACGGTGATAGACCATGAACTGTATCCTCTTTGGATAAGCTAACAGAACCCTCTATATCTGAAATAACAAAGACAACTTCTCAAACTTTAACATAATATTTTTTTTGGTGCCTGCTCTTATTTGAAGGGGAAATGCAGGTGGTGCCATTTCAGTTTTGGATTTGTATTGGCACCAATCGTAGTAATTGTCCATTGTGTCAAGGATCCAAACTGGTTCAGAAAGGTGTTTTCTCATGATGACATATTTAGGCCTCATTTACACTGTTATTGCAGTGTTTGTTCACATTATATTGAGGTTACAGTTGTATGAATGTAAGCAAAGAGACTTTTACCCATAATCTTGGGCTACCTTGCATGCCTCAAAATACTGCAATGTTGACCATTTCATTCTTGACTCAGTCTTGTTCTGCAAAGCATGCAGCCAAGTTTGGTTTTCTTATGAACAGGTGTTACTACGTGTGTATTTGTATTTGTTTCGGTAGTTGCTGGCTCTAAGTCATTGTTTGTACCAATCTGCTGCAATGGGTTTGAATAATTGTGAATGGATCAATATTAAAAGCCCATTGTCTATCATTTCGGATGCAGGGGCAGTGGCATATTTTGACACGGAATGCTTTAGTATTCTTGGATGATGTACCTATGTATGCTAAATGCTGAGTCTTTTCTAAGTAAGATCAAGAATGGAAAATCTCACTTTGTGGTGAAAATGCATTATTAATGCAAACAACTTGTGTCGTCTCTAGTTCAGCATGTATTCCTTGCTTTTTAAATTGATTCTGTACTTTGAAGACCTTTTGTGTATTATGCAAGGAAAACAGTGAAGAATTTATATCTTCATGTACATGGCTTTCAATTGGAATGGAATTAGACAAGGGTCCAAAGTTACACCTTATACCATGTTGGATGACAAGACATAGGTTTGCTGTATGCAGTTCTAGATTAGCTACAGATGGGACACTCATTTTCTCCTGATCTCCATTCAAAATCTCCCTGAACTAACTTCACTGAGCTGTGAAATTCAGGATTCTGATTATAATATCAATGGTATATTTTAAAAAAAGATTATATTAGCAATACTTTTTTTTTAAATGATAATTACAAATAGAAATGGAAGGAACCTCAGGAGAAAAGAGCAGAGTAATGATCATTGTAAACATAGAAGCTAGGCCATTGAAGAGAAATGGACAATAAAATCTGTAAATAATCAGACTCCATCAATCACAGGCCTGGTCTAACTACAATGATTATTTTTCAGTAATAAATTCAACATATTTAAGTATTGTTTTGTGGGCTCATTGAAACAGAAAAACTATGACAAATGAAAAAAGATTGATATTGTTTTCAATGTAATCTATCCAATTGCATTGTGTCAGTTTATGAACAAAACCTGGGAGAAAATGGAACCAAAACCTTTTTAACTTTGTGTGTTTGAATGGAACCTACTTTTTAGGCAGAACAACCACAGAATAAATAACACTCAATTAACAGGAAAAGCGGTAGATTTTAATTACCCTGTCATTGTGGGTTTTTTTGTGTGTACCCATTTTTACATCCTGTTTGTTTTCCATTGTCACTGTATTTAAAAGTATAAATTAACTTCACACAACAATGAACTGTGAGCAACTTGTGTTTTAACTTGAATGACTCAAATCACAAGCATATCTGTCCCAAGTTTCCAAGCTGAAACTGCAGTAGAGATAACCACTGCACCAAAGAACAGCAGCACAGCCATCACTGATATTTTAAATTTGAGGCTAGCTAGTGAGTCGCTGGATATTCATTTAAATTCTTTTTGGGATGAGCAATTCAATGTGAGTTGATACAGTTTACACAGTGATCATACCATTCCTTCTCCAATTTTGTTCTATTATTGTCCAGCTGGATGGACTGTGCTTGCTCAATTCTATTGTTATTTTTCTAATCAGCCAGAGAATTACTTCTCTTCCTGCTCCCACAAAATCACTTCTGGTGTCTAACTTCTCCACTGTCTTTAAGTTAACCAACTGTTTATCTAACATCAGGACTGGTCCAGAAGAAATTATTTCCAATTAATTGCTGCGACAACGAAAGCCATTGGCAGCTGTTCCTCAGCTACTGATTCCATTCCTCTCCCTGACAAGTACCTGAGGCTTAATCAGACTGTTCATAACCATAGAGACCTATTTGCCCCAAGGTGAGCTTCTGCCTACATATCTGCACCATTTTTAAGACTCCTGCCTAAGTATTACCCAACTCCATTGCTGTCTTAGCTCTAGTGCTGCTGAAATGTCTGTCTATTAGTTTGTTACCTTTCAACTTGACAATTCCAAAAGGCTGCTGCACAACCTTTCGGATTCTAGCTTCCATAAAATTTCTCTCATCTAAACATTGCTGCTCATTGTTCTATCTGTACCCTCTGCCCTACATTTAGCTCCTAGTTAACCGATGCCTTAATTTAAAAATTCTCGCTTTATCACGCCATTCCAAAGCCCCGTCCCTCCCTTTCTCTGTCATCTCCTTCGACAATAATGCCCTCCATAATATCTGCATTCATTTACTTTTGGCCTCCTGAGCACCCTAGTTTTAGCTGCTTCAGCAGTGGTGATCATACCTTGAGCACAGATCCTATTTTGTGGAATTTCCTCTCCACCTCTCTACTTCACTTTCCTGAAAACCTGTTATCAAAACTCTTTGATAAAGCTTTTGGCCATGTGTCCTTATGTGGCTTGGTAAGAAATGTTGTTTTATAAAGTTCCTTTTGTTATATTTATTAATGATACTATATCAATCCAAGATGTTAACTTTTCAGTGGAATGATTTTGTTGTGGCTTTTTCACACTAGCATATCTACAAATTTCTCAATCATGTAATAATTGTAAATAATTAATGGTGCACCACAAAGAACTAATGATGCATGTTAAGTCATACTGCTTTGGGTTACAACATCACCTATTGCCCCACAGTGTAGTGTAATGTCTGTCTGTCTGTCTCTCTCTCTCTCTCTCTCTCTGTCTGTCTGTCTGTCTCTCTCTCTCTGTCTCTCTTTCTAATCAGACCATTGATCAGTTTTATGCTGCCAAAGGTCATGATGTCATTACTGGGAACTAAACTGTCTTCACTGCAGTGTCAGCATAAATGTTTAAATGAATAAGTATGGATTATGCTTGGAGCATTGTTAGCTTGGGTCATTTTGGAGTGAAATTCTGGGCAACATGTTACCATAGGCGTGAGAGAAGGAAACCACGGAGTCCTTGTCCACTGCACTGTTCAGTTCTTCCAGATTTTTACCTATCCTGGATGTTGCTCTGAGACCTCGCTGTTTATTCTGATCAAGTTAAATGCTGCATGTTTCAACAGAATAACAAGGAACAAAATGAACACACAGTAACTAAAAGTCATGAGCTATAATAGCTTAGGAAGTTAAAGCAAAATCCTATTGGACTTAAAGTTAATAAAACAAAAGAAGGATCTGATTAAAAACAAGGGTTAAAAAAAAGGAGGCAGCATGGTGGCTCAGTGGTTAGCACTGCACTCTCACCACTGGGGACCCAGGTTCAATTCCAACCTTGGACAACTGTCTTGTGTGGAGTTTGCATGTTCTCCTCGCATCTGTGTGGGTTTCCCTCAGGTGCATTTTCCATTTTCCTCCAACCATCCAAAGATGTGCAGGATAGGTGGATTGGCCATGCTAAATTGCCCATGGCGTTCAGGGATATAAAGGTTAGGTGCATTAGCCATGGGAAATGCAGGGTTGCAGGGATAGAATAGGAGCGTGTGTCCGGATGGGATGCTGTTCGGAGGATTGTTGTGGACTTGAAGGGCCAAATGGCTTGTGTCCACACTGTAGGGATTCTAAGAGTAAACATAAGTGCAAGGAAATAAAGCTGACAATAAAACAGAAGCAAAGGGAACCATCTAAGATATAGTTATTATTAGTCACAATAAGATTTCAAATAAAGATTGAGCGGACAAATAAAATTAAAACCAAAGCAATAAGATTGATTTAAAGGGGATGAGAATGGAGCTAGTGAAAATCAGCTGGAAGGTGTTACATTTACTTCTTATTTAATAGTATCACCATCATCATAGAATCCTTACAGTGTGGAAACAGGCCCTTTGGCCCAATAAAGTCCACACCGACCCCCTAAAGAGTAACCACCCAGACGTATTCTCCTACCTTATTACTCTATTCTACATTTGCTCCCGACTAATGCACCTCCCCTACACATCCCTGGACACTATATGGGACAATTTAGCATGGCCAGTTCACCCCACACTGCACATCTTTGGACTGTAGGAGGAAACCAGAGCACCTGGAAAAAACTCATGCAGTCACTCGGGGGAAATGTGCAAACTCTCACAGACAGCTGCCCAAGGCTGGAATCGAACCCAGGTCACTGGTGCCCTGAGACAACCATGCCAACCACTGAGCCACCATGTTGCTCAGAGCCATCGTGGGTGGTGGGGGTTAATTTTTAAAAAGCGCACTGACACTCCCACTGCACCCACTGTCAGAACAGACCGGAGGTTCAGTCCTGGGGGTGACTGCTGCATCAGCTAAGGGATCCAATTGTTGGGAGCAACTGGTGCCTCCACACTTTTCAGGACAACGTGAACCTCTGCTCACACTTGGGGCACACGAATGGCCTCTCCCCAATATGGATCTGCTGGTACCTCAGCAGGGTGGAGGAATGACTGAAGGCCTTCGAGTACTCAGGGCAGCTGAAGGACCTATCCTGGTGTGGACCGCTGGTGAGCCAGCAGATGGGAGGCACAGGTAAAGCCTTTCTCGCACTCGGCAGAGGAAGGGCCCTTCCTGGTGTGGACCCACTAGTGGCCCCCGAGCGTGGAGGACTGGTGAAGCGTTTCCTGCACTTGGGACAGGGGTATGGACCCCTCAGTAGGCCAGCAGGCCGGAGGAATGACAGAAGGACTTCTTGCACTTGGAGCAGCTGAAGAGGCTCTTCCCGTGGGCATGCAGGGTGGAGAAGTGGGTAAAGCCCTTCCCGCACTCTGGGTAGGAGAACAGCCTCTCCGCAGTGTGGAGTCGCCGGTGGGCCAGCGACAGTAGAATGGCCTCTCTATGGTTTGACTGCGCCGACGAATCTCCAGGGCAGTCACCACACTACCACGGTTTCTCCAGGGGGCAGGATTCCTCAGGTTTCTCCGTGGCTGAAGCTTCAGCTACACGCAAATGCGTATACAGCCCTTCCCCAATGTGAATTCCTCTTTCCAGATTATATAACTGTTTCAGGCTCTGCACTCACTGTGCTGCAACAGTAGGGCATCTCATTCAGTCCCACCGATGCTCAAAGTGTCCTGAAACAGGAACCAAAAAGCTTTGCTCCTTCTCACAGAATCATGGTCGAAACTGTTGCAGTCCCAATGGATTGTGTGACATGAAACTGCGGACTGTAGGTGCTGAAGAGTCCGAGTCGAAAAGTGCGGCCCTAGAAAAGCACAGCAGGTCCAAGGAGCAGGAGAGTTGATGTTTTGGGCATTAGCTTTTCATCTGTTGATTTTTGAAACTTCCATCTTCAGATCTTCAAATACTCCGAAGAGTGGGAACATTTTTAAAATGAAGCTCAACAGAATCTAGCATAAATAGTAACAAGAACAAACTAGCCATTAATTACATACTATCGAGGACGACTAAGGGCCACATTTCAAACTAGAGGCAAAAAATACAAAGGCAATAAAGCAGAATGCAAGAAAAGAGAATATGAAAATATTAAGAAAGAAGTCAAACAAAATCATTAGAAAGGCAAAAAGAAATCACAAAATTGAACTATCAAATTATAAGAAATAATGAAGTATTCTACAGAATCATAAATGAAAATCTTAATGTGGATAAAACAGTTAAAGAATACACAAGATGAACAGTTATAACAAAATGGCAGAATATAAAATGATTACATTGCTTTGATATTTATCAGGAAATCACCATGTGGTGGATATTACTGAAGATGATATTGAAAGAAAGGTATAGACATTTAATTTAGCAAGAGAAGAGAGAATTTGCAAACAAATCAAACAGAGTGGATAAACCTCCTTGTCCACATAAATTACATCTGCAGATCTATAATAAAGAAACCAGATTGCAGAACTGAATTCAAGATGTGAAAGGAAGAGCTTTTGATGTAGCTCTAACTGTATACAGTGAAATTATCTGAAAGGAACAGTGTTAATTTGGGGCTGACTCACTCCGATCCCTTGACATAGGGTAAAACACCTTGCTTTTCCTCCATAATGAATTTCTCCAGTGCCACAGCATTCAGTAATATTCTCTGAAAATCCAGCTGACATATTCTTCTATTGATAATAGTTACGCTCTATACAGTTTAAAGTTCAACCACTCGTGAACTCTTAGATTTTAATAACATATTCTGTTTTAAATTGACGTCAATTTCCCTTGCCCTGCCCAAGTCTTAGTAAGTTTATCCAGTGAATATCTAAGCTGAATATCTAAGCTATGAGGACACAAGTTTAACTTCATTCGTATTGTGCTGAATTATTTCATCTAATTCAATGAAGGCCTGAATTTATTGTTATTTTCTGACCAAGCTGTTCAGAGAACTTGCAACACACCTCTGGATCAGAAACCCAGATACTACCACTACACCACTAGAGCACTAGGCCTGAATTAGACTTCCATTAGCTCAAAGCTTCAAAGTATTTTACAGCCAATTAAATAATTTTGAAGTGCAGACATGTTGAATATAGGGAGCAGAGCAGCCAATTTGAGCACAGCAAGCTTACATGAAAGCAAACAGCAACGAAGTAAATAATTAGATTATCTGTTTTAGGTTTATTAAATATTAATTATGACCTTTTTAGACACTTTGTTGAAATAAATTAAGATTTGTATCTGATTAAAGCACTCATTTGGTGTTGAAAATGCCAAGTTAATTAAGTGATTAGTATTGGCCAGGATACAGGAAGGATTTTCTGCTCTATTTTGCCTTATGTGTGAGATGATTTCAGCTCACCTGAGGAGGCTTAGCAGAGCATCAGTTTAATATCTAACCCAAAAGACAACACACCTTCAACGTTTCAGGACTTGTGTAGAGAACTAACTAAGTGTCAGCCAAAGTTATGTTCTGAAGTCTCTGAATGGGAGTTTGATCTGCCAACTTTGTGATTTTGAGGCAAGAGTGCTGCCACATTGACAACATTGGCTTGTACACTTGACTGCAACTGTTGCTACATTAGATAAAATGATCTTTTTGATCTCAATTACTATGGTAGTGATCTTTGCTGGAAGTACAACTGTGGGAAGCTGTGATTGTTCGCTGCACCTTTAACTCCAGCCTTGAACTACTGGTATAAGACGTTAACTGTAACCTACTGTAGTGCAGGGGGTGGGAGTTAGTCTTATTGGAGATGGTACATGTACTTTACACAATTTGATTTCCATTAGGCATTCCTGTGAAAGTCTCTCAGAGCAAAGATCTGCACTGTAGTACAATTCTGAGTAATTTTCTATTAATGATTAAATATATTACTTTGCAAAAGGAGCTACTGAGTCGTATCTGTCTCAGTTACAAGGTGCCTACAGCTTCTGAAATTTTATTGATCAGATGACAGTAACGGGTAACTCCTTTTTATTGTGCTCTTTTCAGATAGAAATCTTGATTTATATTGGCAAAGAAGTTCAAAGTTCCTAGTTTAATATTTAAATTTCAAACTCCCAATAGCTAAGGTGCTCTGTCCTCGAGTAGATGATGTTGTTTGTACTTTTGTAAGCTTCATTAATTGGAGGCATGAAAATGTAAAATTAATATTGTTGGAATTGCAAAATATAAACAAATTACTTTTGCTTATTTCAGATGCAAAAAAAGCCTGTTGTTCTCGTTTAGAAGTACAATGAATTCTGTTTTAGTGAGGTGACCAAGACACATGACTAATGCATTACATGCACTCATTTTGCAGGGAGGTTTTTGGTTTTATGCTATGTTACTATTAGAAAAACCCGTGACCTTTTGACCAATAAAGAGCTTGCTCAGAATTGTTCCAAAATAGGCAATTGAGATTTATAGAATTTTTTGTACTAAGCTGTTGGTTATGTGTCACAGCATTGTGAAGGATTAAGATAGGGGGAAACAATAGTCAAATCCAAACGAATTTTGAAATGGACATTACAAAATAGCACTTTTTTCTAGTGCTGGTTAACCTGGTCTACATTTGTAGAGATGGAAGATTATTTGCATTGATTCTGAGTAGCCTGGTTGTCTGCAACTCTTGAACTACTGGTGATATTGAAAAACTGAAAATTACAATGAAATCAGCACCAGTGAGTGGGAGGAAAAGGGAGATGGGTGGATTTTTGAGTGTTAGATCACTATAAACTTCAAACTGATTTCCAACTTTGCAAAGATGTGTCTGGATTTGTTTTCATCTATATAGGTACAAGTTCTCATGGTAGCAAGGATAACCTGGCACTATATTTAAATGCCAAACTATTCATTCAATTACATTGCTGTCCACCACTCTTTCGCAGTTTTCAAAATAAGATTTTCCAATACATTTTAAAATCTATCAATTTTTTTAAAAAAAGTCTTTTCCTCCATTGTTGTTTGCCCCAATCCTCCCCTTCCTCTTTCCAGGTCTGAGGGGATAAATCTGGTGAAATTGGGATTCAGATATTGAGCTGCTTTCAGTCCTGATCTCCATCTCGAGCTGGTTGAGTGCGGGAGTGTATATATCTACATTGATAATAGGATCGCTGGGTCGACTGCTTTTGAGATCTTGTGGAACTGACACTGACCCAGTGCTGAGTGGGTGTAGCGTGTCACGATGTGAACAGACTTGAGGCTTCCACAACTAACATCTAGTTCTCCTCAAGAAAATCGACAGTCTGATACTTTTGCAGATGGATAGAAAGCTGTGTGTTTTTACAGAGCCCTTGAGATGTGCAAACGGTGCCAGGCGGGGCTGAGTTGCCACTTAGTGCACAAAAAGACATTTCCAGCACTGTCAGTTACAGGGGCGAGTGTTCGCCAGCTCGTTGATGTGACCCTGAAGTGCTGAGGTAGCGTCTGTGCTCTGTTTCCTATCGATCGGAGTGGGGCGGGGAAGGGGATACAGCATGGGAAATCACCACGCCTGGCTTCCTCCGAGGAGATTGGGTTGATGTGCAGAGGTGGGTCTGCCCTTGGGTCGGTGTGTATGAGCAGGAGCTGGAAGGGCTTGGTGCATGCTTTCCCATTGCGGGTTTTTTTGACACAATCTGCCGTTGAAGCTCCTATTTCCGTTCACAGCACGTACACACAGATCACTAAATCTCGATGCTTCAGGGGTTAATACCTTCCACCTCACCTGAGGATTGGACAGAGGCAGCAAAGAGCGCCTACCCCCTCCTGAGGCAACCAATCTCTCTCAGTCCTGTTGCAGCCCTTACCTGCAAACTACTCCATTGATTCTGGTGACTCCCGGTACAAAGGCGCGTCCAAACAGGCAAAGGCTGAGCTTTGGTTGCTATGGCAACAGATCTTTACTTGAGTCAAGCCCAGCCCAGCTCAGCTGAGCTCAGCTCCTTCCTGTGACAGGCCTCTGCAGTTTGTTCACCTAGAGAACCTCCAGGGGAGAAGGAGGAGGGAAGCAAAGCAGGGAAAAGGGCGAGAGGAAAAACCTGCTGTTTGTGTTTTAAATCAGCGGCGGAGCTTTCCCCGACAGGAATTCCTTCTTCTTCTCCTCCTCCATCATTTTTTTTCTTTTGCCTTCCCCATTCGATTCCACTGATTTTCCCCCCCCCCCTCCCCTCCCCTCCAGAGAATGGCAGGGCCAGGTCCGTGCCGGGGGAAGTGGAAAGGGCTGCCTCGCTGACTTGTGTCAGGCGTGTGTGGCATCTGTCTGACTGAGATCCTCCAGGCTGAAGGAGAGACGGTCCCTCAGAGCAACCCAGGCCAGCACCGAGAGACAGAGAGAGTGAGTGAGTGTGTGTGTTGTGTGTATACACACATTCCTGAAACCCTACCACTGAAAGAGTGAATCTCTGTCGATCACTCACACCCTTTTTGGAGGTGATTGTGGTGAGCAGTTTATTCTCTCCATCTGTGTGTGTGTGTGTGTGAGAGCAGTCGGCTCTGTCTCCCAGTTGGTCCGTTGGCGAATGTCCCCCTCAGGCTGACCGAGGGGGCTGTGGGTGAATGATACAGAGAAGAGCGGCCCTTCTGAGATACCACTGATACCTGCCTCCTCCTTCTTGGGGAAGGGCGACATGTACCAGGGTCTGCCCCCATTCCCTGGGATTATTGCAGGGATGGATATCCGCAGCACCGTCTCCCTATAAATAAGAGACGTTGGGATGAATTGAAGCCTTATTAGGTAGGCGTCCGGTTGTCGAGCATATCTGCACCAGGTTCTTGGTGTGAACTTTATAATTCTCCAGTCACTGTGTGCGCTGCAAGTGAAGGGGGCAGTAAACAAGGAGAGGTTTCAGAGGGAGCGGCTGGAAGATGGATCGGAGAATCTGAAGCACCGACTGTGATTTGATTTGTTTTATTTTTTAAGAAAAGCAACTTTTTTTTTCTTCTTGCTATGTTTTGGCACCCCATTTGTCCCTTGTAAATGGATTATCTGGGAGATAAACTGACGGTGGCCCACAGTCACATGGCCCAATGGATGGGCACAGTGAGGCGGTCACTGCACGAAGCCCTGAACCTGGTCGGCACTACCCCGGAGCGGAGAGCCTCCTCCAGTGGCGGGGAACATCCTTCCAGGGCTGCCCTGAAAAGGACCTCGTCCTTCCGGCACTTCGCCTCCAGGAGCCGGGAGTCCTTCAGGAGGTTTTCAGTCCGGAGTCAGCAGAGGTTCCAGTCTCTGAGGAAGAGGAGCACACTTTCGACCAGTTCAGATCCCCAAGACGCCGTAAGCATTCACATTGATTTTTTAAATTCTCTTCCCCCACCCCCCAACCCTTTTAACCGCATCAGCGACAAATTGGCTAAAACCAACTTACCGAGTGTGTGTGTGTGTGTCCTCACGCCTGCCTCAGGGCAGTAGTTGTAAATATTTTCCCAAAAATAACAATCTAAAAGGTGCTCTCGTGTGTGGTATTTTGCTATTTTGTCATTTTCCCCTTGTTAAAAGGCACTCCTTATGCATCGATGCACAGTTTTGCATACCATTTGTGCTACGTTTGCCTCTGAAATAATTAATAATTGTGAATTTGTAGTTACATTTACTGGGTGTTGATAAAACTTTATGCAGCTCAGAGATTACCTTCTTAAAAACACGCACTAAGAAATTAGGAACAAGCGTGAGCCATTCGGCCCCTCACCTGTACTGCTGTGTGATAAGATCATGACTGATCTGATTGTGGTGTCTCTTTGTATTAAAACCATTCCATGACCCTGATCCAACTGCCCTCTGAGGAAGGGGACCCTACAGATAGGAGCCCTCCAAGAAACACAGTTGTCATCTCCAGTGGGAGGCCTCATACCTTTTAAGCTGTGTGCCCTAGTTTGAGTCTATCACACAAGGGGAAACAACGTTTCAGCATCCTGATCCCAGAGGAACTTCCAAGTTTCAAAATGATCACTTCTCATTTTTCTAAACCTCATCGGATACATGAGGATACTTTTCTCATGAGACAACCCCTTCATCCCAGGAATCAGTCAAGTGAACTTTCCAATGCGGTAATAGATATTTTCAATCAACCTGTTCACACAGGTTATGGCACCGCTGGAGCAGGTTGGACTTGAACCTGTACTCTGGCCCAGTGGTAGGGATAATATATTCTGTCACAAGAGCCCTTCAATGCAATTATAGCCTTTCGTAATTAAGGAGAAACAAATTGTACAGAGTACTCCACATGGGATTCCTCCCATCCTTTTGAGCACATCTGAATATCCCCCAGGTCAAGGGCAGCAATGGTTAGTTAGAGAATAAAACTCCTGTTTTACGCATTGAACACTTGTGAATCAAGCATGAAGGCAACTTCAGTGGTGTCCTGTTGGATACTGGCAGGTTACAGGTGAGGTTGGCTAATACATACCTTAATCTAAGTATCAGCAGAGCATCACTTGCTGCCCCAAGATGACTTTTCAGTCCTTACACTAACCATCCTTTTTTTGGCTTTGATAGTGATTTGATGTTGCACTCTAAGCAGGTTTGGATGGTGGGAATTGATGAACCCAGCCAAACTTGTTATAACCTATTGCAATCATTCAAAAGGATCCAAATGCTGGATTTACACAAGTTTTCAAAGGCGAAAGGGCAGTTAGCCAATAATGTTTACTCATTACCCTTGCGTAGAATTCATTCTATGTGACAATATGGTTCTTACACGATAACTAAATGTTAGCTAGATCTGTTATGAAATTTCAGTCAGGAAGATTCCCTTCAATTTGCGTTTGCTGTTTCATCCTTCTAATGATTTTTAGAACTCAATTTAGGCCATTGCTTCAGTGCTTTTTCTTCCTTACCTCACCTGCTTCTAAATCTGTTGTTAACTCTCTGAGGACTGCAGTATGACTTCTGGCATAGATGAAAATGGCGCTATTGATTTTTTTTAAATGAAGGTAATCATCCCAAAAATCCAACAAATGTAAGCTATCCAAAACATAATCTGCAAATGTAACCTTCATAGAGAGAGAGAGAGAGAGAGAGAAAATAAACACAATTATTCAATTCCTTTTGCTGCTGTATGTTGTTTTTTTTAAAAAGCAGGATGTTTACGTAAGTATAACTCAGTAACTTTGCTCCCTTTCTAGTCAACTGTTGTATAACCTCAGCCTTAGTTTTGTGAGTTGACTTCTATTCATACCTAAAGCCACATGTTGGCAACTCGAATATTATGTGGTCTCACTACACCACTCTATTACTGTGCACACTAGCCTTCTACAATGCTGCAATAAAAATAGAAAATGCTGGAAATACTGAGCAGGTCAGGTAGCCCTTGTGGAGAGAGGAACAAAGTTAACCTTTTAGTCAATGAGCTTTCAACAGTATTTGATAACCTACATCCAGCCTGGGAAGAAGTCCAGTTTGTTTATCATCCTAACTCACATTGGACTTTGCTGTTTTGCTTTTGATGGTATTGAGTTCAAAATCATCTTGTTTATAACTCCTTCTGGGCCTTTTACAGTCCATCTCTCTTCAATAGATCAACTTTCATCAGTTAAGCTTCTACTCTTGGGAATGCCCACCTGAACCTCCACACATTTGCTATTTCTTCCTCTGCCTTCAAAAGTCTCCGCAACACTGATGCTTTGACCTCGATTTCACGCAGCCTCTTTAAACTAATTTTAACAAATCAAGCACCCTCGAGCATTTTATTCTATTAAAAATGCAATACAAATTCAAGATGCTGTTATATTCTGAACAGATGGACCTAAAATATTGTTTTATTCATTTGTAGCTGTTTTTAAAAATCTGAACATCTACTTGTATGTAAAAAATTTATTCTAAAAATCTCACTGCAGCTGACTTAAGTCTGTACAGGCAAAGAGAGATTCTGTTCACAGGCTATGCAAAGGAAGTTGGGCTAATACAGGCTATATGGCCAGACACCTTTTTATTGATCACTCTCAATCTGCCTCTTACCCCTATTTCCTTGCTTGTCTGGAATGTTGTTCTGATGAATGGAATTTTGTCATTGTTATTGTTGTGTTTGAAACTCAGCAATGGTTTTGCAGGGTGGAATACAGTGGCAAGTTTGTGTTCTTCAGACAAATACAGTTGACTAACAGTGGGTGAATAATGGGGGAGCTCAGCTGAGGATGTTCATTGCTGTGTATGTGGAGTGCCCACGAGAAGGGCTGTCCAATAATGCGTTACCAAGATCCATAACCTGATTTTTATTGTGGCATTAGTATTGGTTTAAAAAAAATTGCAGAGTTAACACTGCACAGGCTCATGTACACATTGTTTAATGATGATGAAAATGGTCTATTCAATGCAATAGCCATCTGGAGCAGGAAAGATTCCTTGTGCGAATAATAAATGGATGTAATAATGACAAATTGTATTTGTGTGTAGAACCTCAAACAGGATAAAATGTGCCATGGCACCTCACAGGAAGTAGAATTTACACCCAAAGATGGAAGTATTAGCACACCTGTGCATGTTCGATCAAGGAGACCAAGATTAATTGTTTAAACCATTCTTTTCAAGGAAGACTAAGAGGTACAGAAGCACAGAAATTTGGGAGGGAATTTTGTAACTTTTATGACTAAAAGCCACGCCATCAGTAGGAGCCAATCGAAGTAGAGATTGACAAGAGGCCAGAAATAGAGAAGTGTAGAGGACAGATCAGAGAATCTTTGAGGATGGACAGCAGCACTCTGAGACTTGAGTAAGTGTTGCTGATCATACGGTCACTGATAGGCCATGGTAGGATCTCCATGGCTACTGTACAAAGGACAATAATCACTTAGAACTAGCTTCTGTTTCGTTGATAGAAGTGATGAAGGAGAAAACTGTCTTAGTGCTTGAAAACTGACCATTTGGAGTAGAGACTGTTTCCAGACCTTTTGAGATGAAAGTGATCTCAGGTTCCTTCTATTTTACAAGCAGTTATCATAATTTCCAGCATGGTCACTTAAGTGCTGGTACCCTGCATCAGAGGTCACACATTTATGGGCAATTTAAATTCTATTTATTGATATGACATTGTTCCAAGAAGAATCAATGTGCAAGATTAAATGAGTCAGTTTTAAATCTTTCATTGAAAAATGTGGAAAGTTGCTTCATTTGTTTCCTCAGTGGTTTTAAGATCCTGAATTACTCTAACTGGCAAGTTGTGCAGGTGGCTTGTGATTGTTGTTAGTAGCTCTTTGCCATGTGGCCATAAGTGAACCGGTGTTAAAGACAAAAGCAGAATTTTGTTCAAAAGATAAGGATCATTCCCCTGCAGCAAACCTCCCCTCAACCGCCCAATACAACCTCCACTTCACCTAAGGGCAACCCATATTGCTTATGTCCAGGAATCAGGCCCTTAACTAATTAACAGAGGCTATATAGCCAGTACCCATTGACATTCAAGGGCATTACCATAACTGAATCCTGCACTATTATCATCCTGGGGGTAGTATTGACCAGAAACTGAAATGGACTGACTATACAAATAGTGTAGCTACACAAATAGGTTAGTGACTAGGAATCCTGTAGAGGGTAACTTGTCTCCTAGCTTCCCAAAACCTGTCCGCTATCTACAAAGTACAGCTCAGGAGTGTGATTTAACACTCCCCACTTGCCTGGATGGGGGCAGCTCTACATTTAAGAAGCTCGATACCATCCAGGACAAAACAGCTTGTTCAACTGGTACCACATCCATAAACATTCAAGCCTGTATAATACACTCTGCCAATACTGGGTGGTGGTATCATCTACAGTAAGCACTGCAGCAATTCACCCAGGCTGTTAGACAGCACCTTCCAAACCTAACTACAACCATTTAGATTGACAAGTGCAACAGATTCAGGCAATGCCTCACTTGCAAGTTCCATTTCAAAACACTCAGCACCCTGACTTGGAAATACAATACTATTACTTCAGTGTTGCTCGATCAAAATCCTGGAACTCCCTCTCCATCAGCATTGCATGTCTACCAACAGCAGATGTACTGTAGCAGCTCACTACCACTTTCTGAAGGGCACCTAGAGATGGACAATAAATGCTGGCCCAGCCAGTGATGCCATCATCCCATGAATAAATAAAACACACCTATACAATTGGTTCCTCTAGAAATAGATATCCTTTCCCAGAGATCTGTTGGTTAATCTGAGGCTGACAGCTCTCCATTGTCACAGCGTCACCTGGGACTGAGGCCTTCATTACCGGATCCCTGGAGACAGATGAGTGGGGTGACTGGATGTCACCAGGAAGGGATCCGCAGCAGGGTGGATAAAGGTAGAGGAGTAGGTTCCAAATGCAAGAGTTGACTCCCTCCATCAAACATTGACTGAATGAGGGACTTGTTTAGTCTCATACTTTTCACAGGCAACATGGTGAGGTTTTCACTAGGCAACAGCATTTGCCAATTAGAGGTGATTCCAATTTAAATGGTTTGATAGATTAACTCGCCTCATTAATGTTCAACTTTCTGTCTTCCCAAACTCACCAAAAAATGAGCCTGAGAATAGGCACACCTGACGGAGTTTGCTGTACAGCCTTCAGGAGTCTTTGGAGTCCTTTTCAAGATCCATTTGAGAACACCATTAAATTCTAGTAGGTTCAGGGGTGCAGTGATTGGTTTTAGGTTTCTCCATGATGAATCCAATTGAGGTACCACCACCTGTTATTCCTGTGTCAGCATTTCCCCCCCCCCCCCCCCCCCCCCCCCCCCAAATTGTTTTCCCGACGCCAGGAATCAAAGATTGCTACTCCTACCTAGGTCTCCTGACAAACCCTAGTCACCACATCCACTCCAACTCCAAATCCTGACCAAAGTCTAAAGAATTGTGGTCAAATTGCTAATGTTAGATTCCAACTCATTATCATTCCATCACAGCAGGTGACAGCCTCCATCTTCATTGCAGAATTAACTGTTCCTTCAGCTTTCTTGGTGAGAGGTTCACATTATGATATCTGCTTTTTAAAGTGTTGTGTAGCTTTGACTGATTTTTTTTTCCATAAAACTATATCAGTAATACTAGAACCTTTTTTTTTCTGTGGATGGTCTACTTGGTAAGTCCTAAGCAGAACTGAGCCATAAAAGTAGGATGGTAACAGTTTCAACCTGTTATACAGGCTTGGTTAGCTTCAGAAGCTTTCAGGTACATTGCAGGGTGGGGAAATAGAAGTGAATTAAAATTCTCTGCAAACCCAGTGAGTAAAATCTGATACGGTTTGGAATAATGTGAGTTGCAGTGTGACATGTAACAGAATTAGACGAGAAATCCAGTGAGGTCAGTCTCGCTGCTCAGCATACTTTTCACGGGCAGTGTGAGGTCCTCACTAGACAGCAGCAAGTTTGCCACTTATTCCTATTAAATGGCTTGATAGCCTAACTTGACTCAGAAAGCTGAGCATTAAATCTTCCCAAACTCACCAAAAAAACAAGAGACCTGAGATTTCTCAACATGGAAATCAGAACATAAGTAGGTTTACCACTCGGGAGTCCATGTTAAACGTCAGGCACCAACATCTAGGGCACACTCAGGATGTTCAAAGTCAGACCTGAGGGATGTTGTAAGGGCAGGGTGGGTAGTTAATGAGAAGTTTGGTGAGATACGGTGAGGTTAGACCTTGCGATGGAATTCTCCCCAAAAGACTTTACACAACTCTGGCTTAGTCCAAAATAATTTAAGATTCATCCTTGGAAATTTTAGGATCATTTGAAATTTTTGCATGTGAGTGCAACTGTAAAGTATTTTCACAAAATATGTTGTATTGCAAAGAGCAGTAGTGTTCACAGTCTTCAATATATTTTACCATGACTTTGTAGGTGCTCATAAATAAATGGGGTGTGTGCTCTATACCAGATCAAAAACCAGCATGTTTGAATACATTAACATATGAGGCTTTAAGCTGATGTGACTCATAAACTATCCTAACACCTGTTGGCGCAATGTAAATGTGGACTTGATGCCATGTGACCCAAAATATGGTCCACACCTTTATTTAACTGATCGAGGAGAGTGTATGTTTTCCCATACCTCTCACAATGGGCACATTTTTCTAAATCCAAAAGTATGTATGTTTTTGTACACCATCCTGCTTTTAAATCACGAAAAGAATTGAAAGCAAACTTCTCTATATACAGCTCACAGGAAAAAAATGTCAATTTTGTAGGAATGTTGAATGAAAAAGAAAATACATTTTCAGTAGCTATTCTGGCTGGCCGGGTTCTGAAATGCAACAGTTGGAAATCTCCAATGGAATTGGATTTAATTGAGCTCCTAGTGCTGCAGTGTGTAGGAAATGGGGCTATATTAAAAAAAACTCTTTGGAATATCTCCACTTGTGCAAGTAAAGCTCTAACACACATGGAGCATGACTTGGCCAGTGAAACAGAGAGTGGAAATGTTTGTTAGAACAAACATTTAGAAGATTGGATGAATGATAACAGTTAGTGCTTTGGCATTACAATGTGGAGAGACAAGAAAGAACATACACTGTGCATACAGGAGAACTCATACAAACTGTACGTGTTCACGCACAAAACACAGTAACACGACCTACTTTCAAATGAAAACTTTGTAATGTTTAGTGAGTTATATCCTTGTAAGTGTATTTTCATAACCATTTGCACAGTCCAGGAATGACTGAATAGATGTCATAAAATCATTGAAGCTGTTGAGATTCATTGAATTGCTTTCAAGTTAACCAGGAAGATAAATTTACTGAGTACAATATGCTGCCAATTAAACTTTTAAGCCATACAAATGCAGGACAATAATCTCAGCATTCCAAAGTCATGAGGCCCCAAGCAACCTACAATGAAGAATCTACGCCCAAAACATTAACCCATGCTTTGTACTGTATCTGATAAAACTACTGTGCATTTTCGAGCATTTTGTTTTTATTTCAGATTTCCAAAATTCACAGGCTTTTCCTATTTTTAACATTAGCATCTGTGTTAATCTCCTTCTCCTGTGATGTAATACAAAATATTCAAAATATGTGGTGATGTAGAGAAATAATTTCTATTAAATCTTAATTTAATACATAATCAGAGTGAATGGGGAGGAGGGAATAGCTCATTAAATTTCAGTGGTATGTTGTGATGTATTCAGTTAAGTTTTGACTTTGGAACAGTGATAACATACTTTTGAGTCAGGTTGTAGTGACAGAGGAGGAATCTTAGTCACGAGGATGGTTTAAGATTGATGAAAAGCTGTTGGATCAGCTATCAGTACTTAAAGGTGAGAGGCACTTGGACCAGGTGAGATCCATCCAAGGATATTGAAGTAAGTGAGAGTGCAAATCGCTGAGGCAGTGGGCATAACCTTTCACTTTCCCTGGATCGGCGTGATGCCAAAGGATTGGAGAACTGCAAATGTTTTGCCCTTTTTTTTTCAAAAATGTTTTTAAAAATCAGCCCAGCGATTACAGACGAGTCAGTTAAACTTTGTGTTTATTTCAAAGAACCGCAGATGATGGAAATCTGAAACAAAATCAATGTGCAGAAGAAACACAGCAGGTCTGCAGTATCTGTTGGGTGGAAAACAGAATCAATATTTTGAGTCCAGTGACCCATTGATGGCTAATGGGATGTTGGCTTGTTTTCTTCAAGGGGATTGGAGTGTAAGTGCAGGGGAGTCTTACTGCAACTTTATTAGGTGACTGTGAGACCACATTTAGAGTATTGAGTTGTTTTGGTTCCCTTATTTAAGGAAAAAATTACTTCATTGGAGACCATTCAAGGGAGATTCACTAGGATGATCCCTGGCCTGGAAAAAATGTTTTCTGAACAAAAGTTAAACAAGTTGACACTCTCTTCATTGGAATTTGGGAGAATGAGAGATGATTACATTGAAACACTTGGAGCTTGACAGGGTAAATGCTGAGAGGATGTTTCCCTTCAAGGGGGATTTTAGGACAAGAGGGCATAATCTTGTCTTCTATTGATACCTTTTTATTCTGGGATGAGGAGGAACTTCATCTCTGAGGATGGAGTGTCTTTGGAACTCCTTGCCACAGAGAGACATGAGGGCTGAGTTCTGGTGTATATTTAAGGCTGAGATAGATTCTTGATCAGTAGAGGAATCCAGGGTTGCAGGGAAAGGATTGGAAATTGGATGTGAGAGATGTCAGATCAGCCTTGATCCCCTATTGAATGGCAAAGAACGCTTGAACAGCCAACTGCTGTTACTAATTCTGCTGGTCGTGATCTTAAATTGAGACTGTTTATTTGGAGAGAAGAAGGCTGAGAGAGGATTAAAATCATGAGGGCCTGGACCAAGTGGAGAAGGCAAAATTATTCCTGTTCATATAAATGGATAGAGAATCACAGATGCTGAAACTGTGTTGTTCCACAAAAGCGCAGCAGGTCAGGCAGCATTCAAGGAGCAGGAGAATCGATGTTTCGGGCATGAGCCCTTCTTCAGGAATGAGGGAACTGTACCAAGCAGGCTAAGATAAAAGGTAGGGAGAAGGAACTTGGGGGAGGGGCGCTGGAAATGCGATAGGTGGAAGGAGATTAAGGTGAGGGTGAGAGACCGGAGTGGGGTGGGGGCGGAGAGGTCAGGATGAAAATTGCAAGTTAGGAAGGCGGTGCTGAGTTCGAAGGTTGGGACGGACACAAGGTGGGGGGGGAGGGGAAATGAGGAAACTGGAGAAATCTGAGTTCATCCCTTGTGGTTGGAGGAACTCGGATTTCTCCAGTTTCCTCATTTCCCCGCCCCCCACCTTGTCTCCATCCCAACCCCCGAACTCAGCACCACCTTTCTTACTTACAATCTTTTTCCTGACCTCTCCGCCCCCACCCCCACTCCAGCCTATCACCCTCACCTTAACCTCCTTCCACCTATCGCATTTCCAATGCCCCTCCCCCAAGTCCCTCCTCCCTACCTTTTATCTTAGCCTGCTGGACACACTCTCCTCATTCCTGAAGAAGGACACATGCCCGAAACGTTGATTCTCCTGCTCCTTGGATGCTGCCTGACCTGCTGCGCTTTTCCAGCAACACATTTTCAGCGCTGATCTCCAGCATCTGCAGTCCTCACCTTTCTCCTAGAGAATCACAAAGCACAGTTTTAAAGAGTTTTGCGAAAAAAAAAAACAAATATGAGGTGAAAAACAACATTTCCACACATCAATTAGTGGGCGGCACAGTGGTTAGCACTGCTGCCTCACGGCACCAGAGACCCGAGTTTACTTCCCACCTCAGGCGACTGACTGTGTGGAGTTTGCACATTCTTCCCGTGTCTGCATGGGTTTCCTCCTGGTGCTCCGTTTTCCTCCCACAGTCCAAAAATGTGCAGGTTAGATGAATTGGCCACGCTAAATTGCCCCTAGTGTTAGGTGTAGGGGAATGAGTCTGGGTGGCTGCGCATCGGTGGGTCGGTGTGGACTTGTTGGGCCGAAGGGCCTGTTTCCACACTAAGTAATTTAATCTTATATATAAAAAAAGTAGTTAGAGGCTGAAATATATTATCTGGTCTTGCAGCAGGGAAGGTTTAATTGCAGTATTCATGAGGGTGTTGGATGATTGTTTATCAAGAAAAAATGTGAGTGCTTCTAGGAAAAGGCACTAAGTTAGTGATCTGAGAGCCAGTGCAGACATGATAGGCTGAACAGTCTCCTGCACAGTAACAACTCCTGTGAATTTTTTATGGAATCAAAACCCCTGTATTGAAATGAGCAGACAGTTGCACTGACAATTTAATGTTGAAATAATGCTGCACTATTTGCAGATGCCACCTGAGGGATAAGATGTTAAACTGAAGCCCTGTGAACCCTATCAGAAAATATCCCATGGCACTGTTCGAAGAAAAGCCAAGGGAATTTCTGGCCAATAACTAGCCTCAATCAACACCACTACAACATTGTTTCAACCTGGATCTGACTACAGTTGGTTCTGTGATAACGCATGTTTCTTCAATGCAAATTGGCTTTAATACTTCTGAAGAATTTAGACATTTATTTGTGGACTGGAAACTTTCCTTACCTGTATTGGCTATAATGCAATTTCAGCCCCAATAGTTTAAATGGTGTGACTATCCCACGATTTTCTTGTAAGGCGAGATCGCACGAGAAAATAACTATTGCATTATATCAGAACCAACTGTATTTGTGAGATATTAGGAATAAATTGACCACCATGTTTATGGTATAGCAGTAACTGTATTGCAAAATAAATGTTTTTGAAAACTAAGTGCATTAGGATTCATTGAAATCATAAATGATACCATACAAATATAAATTCTTTTATCTGAAGTTGACCACTATATTTTCTACTGTCCTGCATTATGATTGTGTCACAAAGATTGCTGTGCTCCTGGGGTTAAGTGAATAATCAGAGCATTTCAACTGGTAAGAATTTAGTAGCATGGTCCTTAGTGGAATAATTTGATTCTGTTACAATGTAAGGTTAGGTCTCATACAGCTGACCAAAATGTGTTGGTAAACTGGCTTGAGGTTGTTTAAGACTATTGACACGAGAGATCGGTTTCTTCAGCCTCAGTTCATTCTGACGGCTTAACCTTTGGGTGACAGTTGGCTAAGCTTAAAGCCAAGGTGTTAGTATTTCCTTTTTAGGCACTGGATATTTCACAGAAATTGTCAATTTGCAGCTTTGTCTGTGGTCAGCTGTTCCCTTCAGGAACTGACATGAGAATGAAACTTAATGAGCAGGACCAAGATGATCAAATAATGTCCAGAACATTTTGTTCTGATTGGGCTGCAGCATGTCAGAAAAGTAATGTAACCAATAAAGAAGATTGCAATGTTATGTTCAAGTCCTGAAATTTGAAAGACCACAGGAAATTTTAAGCAGCCTCTCTCTCTGGCACTTTCCCTAGTGGATTTTTTTTTATCTCAAGAGCCATAATAAAGTGGGATGAGGCCAGTGCAGGACAAATGAACAGTTTCTTGGAAGGAAAGGGCTTAATTAGCTGCTTATTCAACTTTTTCTTTTTATTCCTGGAGTTTCCAAATGACTATTGCATCATGCCTAGCTGATTTATAATCACAACCTTTACTGCGTGGGAGATGCAAAGCAGTCAGGGAATCCTGCTGCAGTTTTTCAGAGCTGTGTGTTGTAAACGTGTGCACTGTCTTCCGTAAAGTATGGGAACTGTCCTAAATAACCATTTGTCAAAGGAAGGAATAAAATTTTATAGGTTTTATATCCAAGGAATATTGATTAGCAAGAGCTAACTCAGTGTGATGTTATCCTCTGGGGAGTTTACAAAATGTGGGCTCCAGCATCCCCAACCAGAAACACATTAACAGAGATTCATAGAACACCTTTTGAAAGTGATTCCATCTTTAAAATTCCCCCATTGCCCTCACCCCACCCACCACACCATCGCTAGCATTAAACCATTAGTTATACAGGTTGATGAGAAACAAGATAGTCCCCTCCCCCTTTCTTACTGTCAGCAGTGTCAGATCGTGAGGCTTGTTTTCATTTGTAATGTCATTTCAAGGAAAGTGTTCCCAGTGCTAAACCTGGGATAAGGGGCATGGATACCGTAAACAGACAAGATCTTTTCCCAGGGATGGGGGAGACCAAAACTAGAGGGCATAGCTTTAAGATGATTGGGGAAGAATTTAAAAGGGACCTAAGGGGCAACACTTTCACGCAGAGGGTGGTGGGTGTATGGAATGAGCTGCCAGAAGAAGTGGTGGAGGCTGGTACAATTAAAAGACATCTGGATGGGTATATAAATGGGAAGGATTTCGTGGTATACAGGCTAAATGCTGACAAATGGGACTAGATTAGTTTAGGATATCTGTTCGGCAAGGATGAGTTGGACCAAAGGGTCTGTATCTGTGCTGTACATCTCTCTGACTCTGAGGTCATCCTTCTTTCTTACAAGATAGATCTTTCTCATTCTGATACACAAATAACTCAGTTTGTTGTCATATTACTGATTATACTGGAGTATAGATAAATTTGGTTAGTGTGTTTTTCAAAAAATTATCTATATCAAAGAAAAGTGCACAATGAAATATTGTGTCTGCATATATTCTGACAAATTTCCTTTTTGTGGGAAGGATTCTAATCCATCTGTCCAATTGGTTGTCTTATCTCAATTGAATAACTGATATTTAAATGGAAAGTATCACAAAAACAAAGTGTTGAAGCTGGCAGTACCTGCAGTTAGGTGGGATAACAATTTTATGTTGTTAGTTCGTGTTAGCTAAATATTGGCTAAGTTATCAATTCTGATCACTTTCCCAGTGCATCTGGCTGGAAAATGTGCGTGTGACAGATTTATATACACCAGAACAGCTTGCAATTCAAGAGTACATCCATGAATAATAGTTAAGAGGCTGTCTGAATCTGAAACTCACCAAACTGTTGAGTGCGAGGGAGGAATGTGATGAGAAAAATCAATCTTGACGTTATGAAATGCACACACCAGAAGTCAGAATACCTCCTCATACTTTGGAAAGATCAATTCATATTTATAGTGTCTGGAAATCAGAGGAAATGTAGAATGCTTTGTGCAAAGCAGAGCAGGTTAGACAAATATAAGTAGGGGAACAGCTTGACAACACTGATCATAAAATATTGTATTTTAAAACAATAGGAGAGAAGGACTTTGTCAACTGATGTTTTGAAAAGCTGTTTTTGAGGGACTGAGAAAAGAACTTGGAAAAATAAAATAGATAACAATACTGACAAAGAGTGATCCGGAGCAACAATGAAAATATTTAAACCATGCAGAAAAGTTGTCTTCCAAACCAAACACCAGTGAGACTTATAAAGACACAAAGAAATAATTGAAGCTTAGGGAAATCTTAGGTACATTGACAGCAAAGGAGTATATTTGATGAGAGACAATACAAAGAGATTAGGAGAAAGGTTTCCAACAAATTAGAGAGGCAAAGCAAATACGAACTTAAATGATTAGGGAACATGATACAAGATAGTATTCAGGAGACACTTCAATAAAGGAAATGTTATGTTATGAATATGACCATCAAGGAATGGTCAGGATAATATCTCAAACAACTATAGAGAGAAGGCAAAAATATTAGGTGGGATTTTCCCCTCCCAAGAAGTGACAGGGCAGGAAAGGCAAATAATTGGGCAGGTTGGCACTGGAATGGAAACCTATCCTTCCCACCTCCTCAGTAATAAAATTCCAGATGGGAAATTATATGGTTAACCTTCTTGGTCCATCATCAATTACGACACTTAAACAATCAATTAACAAGGATTTAAGGGTCTCCGCCTGGCACAGCCTTTCTAACATGTGAGAAAATGGCTGTCTTCCTGACTGGGAAAACCAGGTGGCCTGCTCGCTGGGTTTTGGTTGGTGGTAGAGATAGTGGGACAGCTGCATTCCCCCAACTCTGGGAGAATGGATGGGGTGGAGTGTGATAGCTGAAATGTAGTCCAGTGTCTTTGCTTCAGAATCCCAAGATCCCATCCCACATACCCCTCCAGTCAGTCCCTACAGGTCTCCCATTGGCCAGCAGCTTCAGGTTGGTTGGGACTACTTTGTGATAGATTAAGCTGCCCACCAATTGACTGTTAACAATATTTGATCCAGCAGGTGGAGAAAGGGGATCTCTCAGCTTAAGATGAGCCCTCTCCACCCTTAGAATAGAAAAAGGGAAATATAATAAATAGTTTACTTTGCACTTTACCAGCAAGATAGAAGGGATGTGATATTAAATGATAAATGAGATATTCAGGTAAATTAGAAAAGATGGCTGGTATAACTTAAAGAAACGCCTCTTGGACTGGATGGATTGTATAAATACACTTTAAAAGAATCTGTGGAAGCAATAGAGAAGGCTTCACTATTCATTTTTAGCTCATTTACTCTGTTTAATAGTAGAGACAAAGTATCCAGGGACTTAATGACCTGGCAGTGGCAGGAAAAAGTAATGGACACTTTACTAAAGGAGAGAATGGAGGAGTATCAACTAAAGAGAAATGCAGTAATATATTGCCATAATGAACTTCAAAGGAGAAAAGTTTACTTAACCAAGCTAGTTCAATTTTTCAAGGAGATAATTGAAGTAGAAAATGTGATGCAGTAGATGTAATTTATCTGGATTTTCAAAAGGCTTTTCACATAAGGAGTCCCGTAATAGACCAATGGAAAAGGCTGGAGAAAGTGCAGTCATGACAAATAGCAGAATAGCTTGCTAGCTGGTTTCCAAGTGGAAAGCTGAGCCAGAATGAAGGGTGGTTATTGAGAAGGTGAGAAGCTGGTAATTGATGGACTACTGTTGGAACCACTGCTATTTACAAATAATCATTAATAATTTGGACTTTGAAATCAAAAGCCCAATTTGTAAAATTGTGGATAACATCTAATTTGGGTTTAGACACACTGAGGAAGACTGAAACAAATTACAAGAGAACATGAATGAACTTGACGAATTGGAAAACAAGAGGCAAGAAAATGTTGACACATAAATGTGTGCATGTAAGTTTTGGTGGGAAGAATAAGGAATACATTTATTATTTGGTGGGTTAAATGCTAGATGAGATGGTGGAACAAAAGGTTGTCAAAAGTACAGATACACCAGTCACTATTAGTTCAAATACCTCTTTCAATGCTATTTTTCTTTTAAAAATCAAGTCTTCAGCTTTACTTCTGAGGTGATAGAATCAAAAACTAGAGAAGTTTTGTTAAACTTGTCTTGAATCTTGGTTATACCGCACTTGGAGGACTGCATGCAGTTCTTGTTGACATATTATAAAAATGTTATCGAAGAACAGGAGAGAATGAGAGAGAGCAGAGAAGATTTACAATGAGTAAACCAGAAATGTTTGGATATATGAGGTAAAGAATTTACAGACTTGACCTAAACTAAGGCAACTACAAAGGTCTGAGGGATGGATTGTTTCAATAGGCTGGGCAACTTCATTAAAAGACCTGATGATGAACAGACATTGTTTAATATTTTTGGAATGAATGCATGTGCTACCACAGTTATAATTCCAATTGGTGAAAGAATGTACAGAAACAGTGGCACATCCATAGTTAACAAAATAAATTAAGCTTAGTATGTGATACAAAGAGGAGTCATATAAAGTTGTTTGATTATAGCACCAAGTCTGAGGGCTGGGAACAGTTCAGAATTCAGCAAAAGAAGATCAAGAGGTTGATCTAGAAGGGAAAAATTAAGTATGAGAGTAAACAAGCAAGGGACATAGAAGTGCACTGCAAGAGATTCTATAAATATATAAAAGGGAAAAAAAATTAGTGAATATTAGGGTAGGCCTCTTACCTTGAATGGGGCAATTGATAATACAGAATATAAAAAGGCAGCATAATTAAACAACTGTTTTTGTTATCTATTCAGTCCCTGGATTTCATTAAGTAATAAAGTTCTGTTCTTTTTCATCAGTCTGGTGATGTTGAAAGGTTGCTATAATCTAAACAGTATCTCTTTTGTGCTTCTGTTAGGAATGTTTGTTACTGAGGAGCTTTAAGTATTAGTATCACTCAACAGAATAAAACTTGTCTGCTACTTTAACAATTCCTAACAAGTGACATCTCTGAAGCGTAACCCAGTAACAACGTCTCGTGCTGCCTGTTTGTGGCTTTTCAGAGTAATTAATGTTGATGCAAGTGAGAAGTTAAGGGCAGTTTTGTAATTTGGGTACATACCCATGTAATTGTATGTTGAAATTCAGAAACCCCCATTTTTCATAGTCCTCTAACAGCCAGCTGAAGAAATCTGTGTTTGTTGTGTTGGTTTTCATTCTGTTATACTTAATCCCAATGATGATCCCACTAAAACCAAATTGACCGTGAGTTTCTTATTTATGCTCGTACCTTTTAAATAGCAAGGTTTCTGTGTTAGACTGCAAAGTGATGTGGAATGTTTATCTTCATTGCTGTTGAATAAAGGGATAGGTTTCTGGTTGTCTTGGCTCCTTGTTCCTCTGTCTTTGATCAAAGACAAGAAGCTACAGGTACTGCATCTGGCAGGAGCCAGAGGGTTTTAGCAGTGAGGTAAGAGTTGATCATTTTAAAACTGTTTACTTTGTTTCCATGGGAGTGTGATATTTGCAGTTTTGGTGGTGTTTCCAATAACGCTTCTTATATATTAAACCTTTTTTCTATTTACATACAAACAGTCACTCCAATTCAAAAGTACTTCACTGTTTGTAAAGTGCTCTGAGATATCAAGTGATCATAAAAATGTTATGAGTGCAAGTCTTTCTTAATTATTGTTTAAGTAGCAATTTAGGAGGTTTTCCTTGGAGATCACCTTACCTGTGAAATTAAATGTAGTTGGATTCTAACAAAGAATCCTGTCTATTTAGTTACTCAGACCTATTCTGAGTTTCCATGCTTACTCTTTTTGTCAAGACGCTCAGCTCAAATCAGTACCAAGGTTGTTTGATTTTTCAGATATCTAGGGATCTGTCCTAATTTTTTTGGAGTCTTTTTGAATGCAGGTTTCTATAGTACTGTAATAAAGTATATATCATTTCCCTCTTTCTACCAATTCTTGCTAGACCTCAATCAATCTCACTCAGGTATTCAGTGTGATACTGGCGAATACAATGGCAATATATTTATCTAGCAGCTTTCATGACCACCACCAACAAAATACTTTTCGTGTTTAGATATCACTTTACATGTCCAGAAGCCACTTTCTCTCCAGCTAATTCCCACTGGGAACATTTGTAGCTCATGTTGATTTTCTGGATGTAGGTATGCTCGCTGAGCTGGAAGATTCATTTCCAGATGTTTCGTCACTCTACTAGGTAACATCTTCAGTGGGCATCCAGGTGAAGCACTACTGAAAATTCCTGCTTTCTATTTATATGTTTGGGTTTCTTTGGGTTGGTGATGTCATTTCCTGTGCAGATGTCATTTTCTGTTACTTTTCTCAGCGAGTGGTACATGGGGTCCAACTTGATGTGTTTGTTGATAGAGTTCTGGTTGGAATGCCTGGAATGCCGTGCTTCTAGGAATTCTCTGCGTGTCTCTATTTGGTTTGTCCTATCCACCAGGATGCATGAACATCAACTAGCCACAAAACAACATGACCCTCTCTCACTAGTATCCTTACATACAGATAAGGAAGGACACCACTTTGACTGGGACAACACATCCATCCTAGGACAAGCCAAACAGAGACATGCACGAGAATTCCTAGAAGCATGGCATTCCAACTGGAACTCTATCAACAAACACATCGAGTAAGACCCCATCTGAGAAACAGAATAGGAAGTGACTTCACCACAGGAAATGACATCACCAACCCAACGAAACCCAAACATATAAATAGAAAGCAGGAATTATCAGCAGTACTTCTCCCGGAGGCCTACTGAAGATGTCACCTGGTAGGGTGATGAAATGTCTGGAAATGAACCTTTCAGCTCAGCGAACAAACCTACATCCGGAAAAAATGATAATGACCAGATAATCTCTTGTAGTGATGTAGATTGAAGGAGAAATATTTTGGCCAGGATCACTCCTCTACTCTCTTCCTTGAAATAGTACCATAGGATCTTTGACATCCACCTCTGAGGGTGGGCAGTGCCTCATTGTAACTCCTTATCTGGAAAATGTACTCAGCTGGAGTTTCAAGTTCGATTCTTGTACTCAGGTTCTGGAATGAAAATTCAACTTTCTGAATCGGAGGCACGAATGCTACCAACTACACTGTACACCACAGCTAACAGGCGGAATTTTGGATTGACTTACTATTTCATTTTCATGGAAGCTCTCTCCTCGTATAGGTGTATTTGTCAGAGTGATGGATGGAATCACTTTATCACCACGGTTATAGCAGCAAGTGCATAAGTTAGTTGTGTAGTCTGGCCACTGAAACATGAAAATTAAGGGACCTGAACGATAGCTGAGAACATGAATTTCATCAAGCACCAGCAGTTGAGATTAGATCATGAAATCCATCTCCTTCCAATTAAAAAAAAAACTTGTACATCTTTCTGCTCTTTGCAGTGGGGTTAATGTAAGTAATCCAATTGATGACAGCACGTCATGCATGTACTAAAAATCAACTGGTCAGGCAGCATCCATGGAGCGAAAACAAGTTAACATTTCGAGTCTAGATGGGATGAAGAATCACCCAGACTTGAAGCATTCATTTGCTTTCTGTCCATTGGTGCTGCCTGACTCACTGTAATCTCCAGTATTTGTTCTTTTCAATACAGATTCCAGTATCTGCAGTTATTTGCTCCCACTTCACATGCATAATTATTTATCATTAATTCAGAAGGATGTTTGACCGCAGAGGGTTTGGTTTGATCAATCTGCATAGTGGAGAGCACCAAGTTGGTGCCCTATTGCACAGGATAAGAGGCACAGACTAAGAGCAGGAGTTTGTTAAGGTGTTTTGTTACACTTTCCTAATATTAACTCCATTTCACAAAGCCAATTTGATTGGTTCTTTATTTCATCAAGTTTCTTTCTTTCTTCTTCGACTGACCATAATGGGAGCAGACATCATTCAGAACATCACCTGGTTTCTACTGTTGGCAGCACATGATCAGATGGGCCAATGGGCTGAGGAGTGGCAGTTGGAGTTTAATTTAGAAAAATGCGAGGTGTTGCATTTTGGAAAGCAAATCTTAGCGGGACGTACACATTTAATGGTAAGGTCCTGGAGAGTGTTGCTGAACAAGGAGACCTTGGGGTGCAGTTTCATAGCTCCTTGAAAGTAGAGTGGCAAGTACATAAGATAGTGAAGAAGGCATTTGGTATGCTTTCCTTTATTGGTCAGAGAATGGAGTACAGGAGTTGGGAGGTCATGTTCCGGCTGTACAGGACCACTTTTGGAATATTGCCTGCAATTCGGGTCTCCTTCCTATCGAAAGGATGTTGTGAAACTTGAAAGGGTTCAGAAAAGATTTACATGGATGTTGCCAGGGTTGGAGAATTTGATCTAACATTGAGAGGTTGAATATGCTGGGGCTGTTTCCCTGGAGTGTTTGAGGCTGAGGGGTGACTTTATAGAGGTTTATAAAATCATGAAGGGTTTGGACAGGAGAAATAGACAAAGTCTTTTCCCTGGGTTGGGGAAGTCCAGAACTAGAGGGCATAGGGTGAGAGGGGAAAGATATAAAAGAGACCTAAGAGGCACATTTCTTCATGCAGAAGTTGGTGCATACATGAAATGAGCTGCCAGAAGAAGTGTGGAGGCTGGTATGATTGCAACACTTAAAAGGCATCTGGATGTATATGTGAATAGCAAGGGTTTGGAGGGATATGGGCTGGATGCTGGCAAGTGGGACTAGATTAGGTTGGGATATCTTGTCAGCATGGATGAGTTGGACAGAAGTGTGTTTCCATGCTGTATGTCTCTGTGACTCTATATCCTCTGATTTATAATGTTGTGGATTTGAATCTTCTCCAGGACTTGTAAAATCAAGGTACAAGTGAGTGAAAATGTCATCTTTCAAATGAGTTATTGCAATGAAGCCTTTTTAGAATTGATTCAGCCCCCAAAAGGGAACCTTAATCCCTGTATTGTATAATAATGATGTTTAAGATACATTCAAAGCCTTGATATTTTTTAAAAATGCATTTCAGTGATAAGCAGCTGTGGTAATTCATTCAAAGGAATGGAGCTAATTTCCATATATGTGGAAACAAATTGTAAGGGACAGCCTGAAAAAATCTTGCAAATGGTATTCGGGATAATAACAAAGAGTGCAATAGGAAGTATTAAAGAAGAAATTTGTTCGTTTAAAGCAAGTGAGTAGTAGAGGTGGAGTGCTCAGTGAATATATTATTTTGGCCTTCACTGTAAAGAAGTAGGATACAATAACAAGCTACAAGACTAAGTAGAGATCAGTGAAGTGGAGAAATTTTTATGATGAATATGTAAATAGAACATTTATGTCCGGTAAAATAATGGGATTGAGACTTTTCGACATCTGTAGATTCTGACAGGTTCCATTTGAAGGTATTAACATAAATTGACATGGAATTTGAGGGAACTATAGTTACAACCTTCCAGTGCTCATTGGATTTATGAATAGTAGAAGAGCTTTGGAAGTAGCATGTAATGTGCCTTTATCTTTCCAAGGAAAATCTAAATATCTGCACTATGGTGAACTTGTCTTCAGTAATGGAGAGACGATCAGAATGTACCATCTGAGACAAAGCAGTTTCAGCGCATGAGGGAGAGTCAATGTTATCCGAGGCAATCTGTGACTAACTAACAATCTGGTAGGACTTGTTAGACAGAGAGATTAAGGTGAAAGTCATGAATGTTGTTTACATGCTATTTTCCAGAATGTATTTGAGATTTCATGCAGGATGGGCATAGAATGAAAGAGATGGCTAGGAATCTGGTTGGCAAAGAACATATACTGGTGAACAGAAATAGTGTCGGGATCGCAGCTTTTTCAGGTATAGATTTAGAAATATGAGAGTAATAAGTCTTACATTAAGAGTGCAATGAAATACTCAACACTGGACGTATCTGGCCACCACAGTATGTGAAAAGCTCAATATAATTTGGAAAAGGGCAGTCCATTTGGTTAGTACCCAGTCATTGGATTCTACATCCACCAGAGAGATGGGCAAATCAAACCCAAACCTTCACTGTTTATCTGTTGTTCACAAACTTATATTTACCAACAGATAAGTATCTTAAAATACATATATAGATAGATACAGCCTTGCACTAGAGAACCATACACGAAGATTAGAGAGGTACTTCTCAATCCTGTGGTAGCTTCTACATTATGCCATTTACTCTTTCTTTATGCAATTTAGTTGCAGTTTGAACCCAATGTGACTATAAAACCAAAACACTAAAGGTGTGAGGTGTGGGCTGCTATATTTGTTAAATATTTGATTTAACATATGTGTCATGGTACAGCAAAGAATTTGATCCAATAGATTGATGTACATGTTCATGCTCCACAAGAGCTACCTCCTACCCCTCTGAGTTTAACACCATTACCATGTCATTTTACTCCTTTCTTACCGGCTTCCTCTAAATGCATCTATGCTGTTCATTTCGCCCACTCCATATGGTAATAAATTTGGATTTGAATGAATTATTCAGTCATCCCATCAAGAAAATATTAAGATGCCCGTAAGCTTTCAATGTTCCCATAAATGCACTAAATTCCATCCAATATCAACACACACAGACATTTTGTACAAGTCTTCGCTCTTGTCCCATGGTATGGCTAAATTACTTCATGTTAGTTGTCTGTTAATCAGAAATTTAATTGTTTAATCCCAAGGAAGAAGAAGCAGATTGGTTTTACAGCATTATGACCTAATGTAGTCTATAATAATGTCTTTGTCCCTTAACACTTTTCTTTCCATTATTTCTACCTCCGACTCCACATATATCCATTTTTATTAGCTGATGATCAGTTCTTTGTGTTAAATGTGCTGCAGTCAGAAATATTTGACTGTGCTCGTAATTTAAGCAATTTCATTTTGAACTCTTGTCTCTTCCATCAAACCACTAATAATGATCTGTGCTTTCCCATAACCCGTGACTCTGTGCTTCTTGGATGTCTCAACGCACATGTATATCCATTTTGAATATCTTATATTGGTGGCTTCTGGTAATGCCCACCCCAACATGGAAACCCCTGTGTTTCCAAGGCCTTCAATGTTAAAGATGTTTATCAATGTCATCCCTCAACCACCTTGTTCAAGAGAAGTTTCCTGCTATATATACAAATTCATTTCTGATATTATGCTCATAAATCTTCTCTGCATCCTCTGCAGTATATCTGGTCCAATCACACTTAGAATGTTAACAATGTTTGACAAGGGCTTAACATAATTTAACTATTTCTCAGTTGCATCTCCCTAGAAAAGAAGCTGAAATTTTGTTTGGTGCTAATATTATTGCACCAATATTATTGATGAGTACATTAGTTCTCCCAGTGTTCTTTTGAAACACCCAGTCTCAACACTTTTAAGTATTAAGTAATTTCCGTTTTTCCTGCCAGATGTACCACTGTACCACCACGCACTTATCTATATCAAAACCCCAGTTGAGAAATTTAGAAATTATGTTTTTGATTCCAAAGCCCAAATCGCAAATGGAAAACTGTGAACAATCGTGGTCCTGCCATCAGTCCTTGTGGAACACCAGTACCTAGCATCTTCCTCACTGAATAACTATCCTTTACTTTCAGTCTATTTTCTGTTAAATCCAAATGGACAATCAATCTGCCATGTGTGCCCCTGCTATAATCTTATTGGTTAATCAGTTATGGGACATCTTTGCCAATGATTTAGCCCATCCCTTCAAGTCTGTACTCCTTAATAGAAAAATTCCATGAGCTATATATAAATTGCTGAGTTCAATCAGATAGCAGCTGTACCTTTAGGTAAACCTCACATTGTTTTGCATCTGTAGCAAAATGAAACACACTTTGAACTGTCAGAAATTGAGCATGAAACACAATACAATATACTCAGGATCAGCCTCTTTGCAGCCCCTCTTTAATTTTTTTGAAGGGGCCGCACTGAAACTTTTTTGGTTGCACCTGTGCCCCATATTTCTGATTTATGGGCACCCCAAGCCGGGTGAGGGTGGGCAGGTGGAGGGTCTTTTCATGGATATGTTCCTGGGCCTGGCCAAATTAGCCATTAAGAGGTCCAGCCGCAGACCGTGGAGGGGGTCATTCTGCCTGACTGTCCCTCTTTCCATGCTCGGATGTCTATTAAGAGGGACATTGTAGTCTGCAAGAGCATGCTAAAGGACTTTAAGGGCAGATGGGTATTATAGGAATGAAGTGCGTCATCTCCATTGGCAATGTTATTTTGATTTGGTAAGTTTCTGTTCCCTTCTACAAGTTTCTGTTAATCATTTTAGTTTGTATTTTTATTACAATGCCCCAGTAGGGGCTGACTAACCTAATTTTGGTTGCTTACTGTCAGGCTTCTGTAGCATTATTCATAGTAAGGCAGGTGATCTATTTGATACCTGACAGAGATGTAGGATGGCTTTCCAATTTATTGCCAACTGGCAGCTTTGCAGAAAAGAGTCAATGGCCTGATGGGGAGAGATGAAGAAAGTTGGTGTTAACAGAGAATAAGAACTAACTTATGGGGCACTTTGCTGAGCATGCAAACCCTTACCAAACTAGGGATACTGAGGGAATTTCTCCCTCCTATGCAGGTTAATGAATACATGGAATAGATTCTCAGCATGTAGTCACTTAACTGCTTTAAAGAAGATCAAGGTTGCAATAGGAGATATGGGCAGAAATAATTCATGTCTTTGTACCTTAATACTTTCCATAATTTCTACCTCCAACTCCACATATATCCATTTTTATTAGCTGCTGATCAGTTCTTTGTGTTAAATGTGCTGCAGTCAGAAATATTTGACTGTGCTCGTAATTTAAGCAATTTCATTTTGAACTCTTGTCTCTTCCACCAAACGACCAGTAATGATCTGTGCTTTCCCATAACCCGTGACTCTGTGCTTCTTGGATGTCTCAACGCACATGTATATCCATTTTGAATATCTTATATTGGTGGCTTCTGGTAATGCCCACCCCAACATGGAAACCTCTGTGTTTCCAAGGCCTTCAATGTTAAAGACGTTTATCAATGTCATCCCTCAACCACCTTGTTCAAGAGAAGTTTCCTGCTATATATACAAATTCATTTCTGATATCATGCTCATAAATCTCTCTAATGCCCACCCCAACATGGAAATATTCTTTGTTTCCAAGTCTTCAATGTTAAAGATGTTTATTAATGTCATTGCTCAACCACCTTTTTTTCAATGTTCCTATTCGATAGCTCCATTGGAAGTCATCAGGAAATCGAGCTTGCCAACGTTGGGGTAGCATTGATCGTAATGTGAAATCTCAATCACTTCATGTTCTGTAGCTTTTTAGAAATAAGGAAGCATTTACTTTCCTTGGACTCCTTATTTACTTGCGGTTTCTCCCCACCTTCAGGAGATTAAACAAATTGAGCAACATTTATGTTGTTGCAGGTGGCCCAGGAAACTTAAATACAGGTTTTTTTGTTTTGTTTTTTTAATTCAGTAAGAGTATCTGTAAGCTCCTTGTGTTTTTGAATAGCTTGTTTTGTAACTAAGTAAATTACAACCCAGAAAAATGTACCTGTGTATTGTTGAGTAGATGTGACAGGGTTCAAGAGGAGGGAGGATTTGTGTGAGGTTGGCTTTAAAATCAAAACCACAAGCTGATATTGGCAATGCACCAATTGTGTGTGGGGGTGCGGTTTGGGGGGACAGGAGAACTGCTTTATATAAAGAAAAGTCTTGTTCAGCCCTTTCAGTGTCAATTGTGCTGCAGATCAGTAATGTAGAATATTTGAACATGTCCACACCAGCACACTAGATTTAAAAAGCATGAAAATCTTTGGCGAAGTATTTTTCTCAAATGACACCTCAGAATTCAGTTGCAGCTCCATAATTGAGAACAACTTCTTCATTGCTGGTGATTTCTACATTTTCTATGTTATATTTTATGAAGCAGAGACCCACAAGACATTTGTAAACCAATCAATATGCTTATGCCAACAGTATTTCCTTAAATACTAGATTTTCATTTTTTTTTTGACCAAGACTTCGAACAAAATCAAAATGTCTGGAAAATTACACAAAGCTATCTATAAAGACAAGGAAAGCACATTTTGTTAAGAGTGAGGACTTGAGTTGTTTGTAGATATTTTTAATCATGCCGTACAGCTATGTTGTGCCAAACCTCTGGAGCAGGTGGAATTTTGGGATTTAAGCTCAGGCCTTCTGGCCCAGAGATAGGAATACTACCACACACAATTCGCTCCCTTTCCTCCCCAAAACATGTATTGTTTATAACTAGAGAATAAGAAACACTAACCAGGAATTGTTTTCTCCAGAATTGCTAAAGTAGGTTTCCATCTGGGGTCAATATTATCAGCATCCATTGACCAGAAAACAGCTTCCTAACTTCCAGTCTTGTTCTTGACAAAAGTCCTTGTTCAGGATTCAAGCTTTATAGTTACCTTTATAACTGCTCCTTCCTAAACTCTTTGGTTTTTGTGTGGTGGCAAACTAAGTGAGTGTTGAGACTTTGGCCTGCTTAGACTGCCAGTATTGCCTTTCTGTAGAATCAACACTGATTTTTGCTTTTAATTCATCTATCAGCATTTCTAAAGCTTTCTCATTTTATGTTTAAAAAATCTGCAGCCTGGATAAACTTCATCCTGCAACCACATGTTTATCACACACACCGGTCTCCTGCATGTCCCACATACCTTCACATGTATGACCCAAGAACCAACAGATAACCCAGCAATGGGCACAACCTTCAACCAATTGATCAGATCAGACAAAGGCTGAGAACTCTCATTATGGTCTTTCACTGCATTCAATATTCCAGTTCTCTGGTAGAATAACCGACAAGTAGTCCGTTCTCAGGCTATTTGCATCTCCATAACTGCTTCATTGATGGCTCAAATGAGACTTGTCTTTTCCTTCACTGCGCTCTATGAGGAATCCCCAGCCTCTGGGACCTCAAATATCAGCAGAGCCATTTAAGTGCTTATATCTATTTTTAATAAGTACTGGATGTCCTTGGCACTAGGTGATCCTGCTGCATGTGATTCTGAGCTTCTGTGTAAAGCGTGAATCAACCTACTTTGTACTGTTGCCACTTGCAATTGGACACAGACTGAGCTGTAGACGTCTATAGGACAAAGCAGCATGATGACTGCATTCTTAGAAATAAAAATGCTTCAGACAGAGTGAATTTCTGCTGAAGTTTTTTGTTTTCATTTTTCTTGAAATGATTAAGATGTTAAGATCTGCTGCTTACACACAATGACACTGCTACGTTTAACAAAGGAAATATCTCTGGCTCCAGGCTTCTGTTTAAGAATAAACAAACTGCCGTTACATATGTTGTAGAGGAGCTTGTCCAGTTTTGTTTATGTGAAATCAATTGCTATGGATAGCAACACTGGACTTGCTGTGGTCATATTACAAAATCTCAAATCACAGTGAGATGACATGCTGTCACTTCTGTACTGCTGGGAAGTGATTGTGAGGCACTGATGTCATCTCATGGCCCCTTTAGATCATGATGATTTCAACTGAATATTGCAGCTTGAGAGATATGTTAATGGGGTGTCAATTATGCCTAAAACAAGTGACCGCCAACTCAAGGCAGTGTAGAATGAAATTGAAGGTATTCTCATTGAACCCAAAAAAAAAGCCTGCCATTCGCTGTCTTAGACAACATGACAATGGTACAGTATTCAACATGAGTAATGCTGGAAAAATACTTAACTTTGTCAAAAATCTTATTTTCATCTTGCACGCATCAGTGCAAAGTATAGGGAAACAATATTTGTCGTGTATAAGGCGAGAGTGCTAGTTGGTTGTCAAGTAGATTCTGAATTGGGAGAGATGTTGCCATGTGGAATACATCTGTTAATGATAACTGGCAGTTAACTGTCAAGCTTTCTTTAAATTTTAAACAAGGTTGTTTGACTCTGGTCAAGGCACGGTCCAGAGAATGACTGTCATTTATTTGTTCGGTTGAAACAGGCACAGTAAGCACATGTTCTTTCTGTCTGGAAAGAACAGAGCTCTGTGTTTTTATTTTGGGGGTTCTGAAGATAGTGTTCAGGGGTGACAGCATGTGGAAATTGCTTTATCTGGAGGGTATATCTAAAAGAAAATTCTAAACCTGTACTAATTGGTTAGCTCTTCTCACAGGAACAGTTCACAAGTGCACAAATGTTTGTAGGTTTTTTTTAAAAAAGGGATATATGCTGGAAATCTGCAGCATTCTGTCACTATTTGTGAAGAGGAATCCACCCACCAGATTTTTGTAATGTGTAGATTCCTGGCAATGCCACTAAAACTATGATGATTATATCTGAAGCAGAATGTTTTTACCCAAGCTGAGAGAATAAGATAAAGGCAGCTACTTCTGGAGTGCAGAAGTATAATGACCAGTAAAATGTGTATACACTACAATGATTCAATGACGATATTAGTGCAGGGTTTTCTCTTGAATTGTATTTGTGGTGCATTTCTGGTCTAGTGATTGAAATTGACCATATTCACATTTTAAGAACAGAATTGACGGTTGAAAATTGTTCTATTGTTTTATTAGATTATGGTTGCACTGTACCTCATATTGGTGCCTCTGCACACATTTCATTTCTGATGCATCTTGAGAATAGGAATCTCATGTGGTTAACTATCCCTATGCTATCTGTATTTCTGATACTGCTGTTCACAAACTTCTTGATTTACTTGGTATTTTCCTTTCTAACCCAGCTACTAACACAAGAACAGGATAGGCATATAAGTCGTTAATGTAGACTAGTAGGGTAAAGGCTTTGGCTGAGATTATTCCCTTTGATTTTTCTCCATGAATGGGAACAAGTATAATAGGTGGCAATAAACCTGTCATCCCCACTTGTTGAAATGACTCGTTGGTAGCTAATAGGCAAGAATCTGACCCAACTGTATGCCTCCTCAGCATTGGGTTGTCAGGAGCTGCTTGCCAATCAGAGGTTGACATCTTCTAGGTCCTAGAGATCACTTGTGAAGGCCTACTCAGATGGGAATCTAACATGTTCTTTATCTTCCTGTCACAAGATAGCAATGCAGGGGGTGGGGGAGTCAGAGACAATGGCTTGACCTTCAGAGACCATCTCATTGTGTGCCAGCCATGACTTGGATTGCTCCCAGATTGGGACAGTTTGAGCCCTCACTTCCTTCAAACATGGCGGGCCAAGACTCACCTGCCTGGGGGAGCAGCTGATCAGGACGATGGCCAGTTGAGCCCTTATGTGGCTATTAACTGACCACCTAAGAGCCTTTATTAAAGGCAAGTTGAGAAAGTCGCCCATGGACCGTCTGGCGTAGCATTTAGTTCAAGGTTGTATGAATGGGGGGATGTGAACATCTCTCTGGGACAAACATCCAACTATTCCAATTTAGACCACAAGACCACGAGGCATAGGAGCAGAATTAATTGAATATGTTCCACTATTCGATTATTGCAGATATGTTTTTCAACCCCATTCTCCTGGTTTTTCCCATTATCTTCGATCCCTTTACCAATTGAGAAACGACCTACCACTGTCTTAATTACACTCAATGACTTGACCTCCACAACGCTGTATGGCATGCCTTTTGCCTGAAGAAATTCCTCCTCATCTCAGTCTGAAGCTGTGCCCCGGGTCCTTGTCTCTCCTTTTAGTGGAAGCATCTTCTCCACCTTCACTCTGTGTCTCCACACCTCTCAGTTATCTGTAAGTATCAGTCAAATCCCCCTCATCCTTCTAAACCTTATTGAATACAGATGCAGAGTCTTCAACTGCTCCTCATATGACAACCCCTTTATCCCCAGGATCATTCTTGTAAACCTCTTCTGGACCCTCCCCAATGGCAGCACATCTTTCCTTAGATATGGGGCTCACACTGCTCTCAGTAATCCAATGTGGTCTAACCAGAGCCTTGTACAGCAATACATTTCTGCTCTTGTATTCTCAGCCTCTTGAGCAAATGCTAACATTGCATTCGCCTTCCTAACTGCCAACTGAACCTGCCTGTTTAACCTTAACAGATTCCTGAACTGGGATGCCTTTGTGCTTCAGATTTCCAAAGCCTAACCCCATTTCGAAAATAGTCTATGCCTCTATTCTTCCTGCAAAAGTGCATAATTTCCCACATTGTATTCCACCTGCCACTTTTTGCCCTCTCTCACAGCCTGAGCACGTCCTTCTGCAGCCTCCTTGCTTCCTCAATGCTACCTGTGCCTCCACCTACCTTTTGTGCCATCTACAAATTTAGCAACAATGTCCTCTGTTCTTTTGTCCTTGAATGCTTTGATCCCAAATTGGATCCTGCGGAACTCCACTAATCACTCGCTGCCTTCCTGAAACAAATTCCTTTATGCCTCACGACCCTATGGAGAGAAAAGTTTCATCCCTTGTTTCTGCATTTTATGATGATTTCCCTCTCCTAGCCTGGAGCATTAAGGAGGCTGGTTGCTGAACTGCTGCACAGTCGGCATCGTGGAATTTCCTGGAGATCATAACTGGTTAAATTGTAACTTAGTCTCTTATTGCAGCGGCTAGATGCTGGAGATCTTTTACAAAAGTGAAGTTAAGGAGACTATGCCAGTGTTACTTTAAGTAATTTTTTTCGTAGAGTTACTTGGTTGTTAAGTATCAAACTTCATAGCTACGTCCTAAAAAGTTTTAATACTGTTACCTTGTCTGGTTATCAAGAAATATCAAGGTTTTGTTTTCAAACTGCATGGACTATTTGAATCCCTTGATAGGAACTTAGTGACTTCCCTCATGATTCCCTCTGGTCTTACTGGCTTGCTAGTTCAGGCTGCAGCTGAAGATTGTCCAGCCTCACTGTTCCCATCGATTCTAAACCTAAGTTCAGATGTAATACTTCATTGAGGAAATGAAGAACAATGCAAAGGAACCCAAAGCAAGAAGGTAATTGGATAGATATATTAATGTTGCTACATTTCAGCACATTTTCTTACACTATACTCATTATATGGAGGTGATAGGCTGATGAAGAGAAGGACTTATTGCTTTAGCAATAAGTGTGCTTTCCACATTAGACCACTACATACATCAGATATATTGCTTCACAGTTGTGATTAAACATTTTAAGACTGCTTAGGCAGTGTATGGGGAGTAAACATAATGAGCACAAACATAATTTGGAATGCTGGTAAGATGTCAATGGATTCTAGTAGGCTTGTAGGATTTTAATTCTTGTATAAACACCTAACAGCACATTCATAAGCACATATACACCGCAGAGAATGCAGCCAGTGGCAATAAACCTTCTTGCAGTTGTCCTGTGTATGAACAAGCTGAGAATTCAGTCAGTCAGCTGCTTTACAATGTGGTCTTTAGTACGTCATTGGGTTAAGGTGGTCGTTTTCAGTGCAGGAGTGGCTTTTACAGTTTTGTACTTGGCAATTGGGCGGCACAGCAGTTAGCACTGCTGCCTCACAGTGTCAGAGACCCGGGTTCAATTCCCGCCTCAGTCAACTGTCAGTGTGGAGTTTGCACATTCTCCCCATGTCTGCGTGGATTTTCTCCCACAGTCCAAAAATGTACAGATAAGGTGAATTGGCCATGCCAAGTTGCTCGTAGTATTAGGTGCAGGGGTAAATGCAGAGAAATGGGCCTGGGTGGGTGGGTTGCTGTTCGTAGGGTCAGTGTGGACTTGTTGGGCTGAAGGGCCTGTTTCCACACTGTCTGCAGTCAAAAAGGAGATCGTTGGAGGAGACCAGTTATAACCTAAAGCACAAAAGTGAAAACCAATATTAATCCCATCCTTCCAGACTCTGTTAAAGATCACACAACACCAGGTTATAGTCCAACAGCTTTCAGAGTACTGGTCCTTCATCAGGTGATCGTGGACTCCTATAATATTTCCAGATTCTGGTAATATCTGAAGCAAGACTTTAAATTTTGATGACACTATGGAGTGAAAGATCGGTAGCTACTGATCTATTTCAGTTAGAATAATGGGAGGAATTTGCTTTACTTGGACGAACTGGTTTGCATAATATAAAGTTTTGGATTGGCTATTACTAGTGGAGGTGCACTTTTAAAGCAAAACTTATTTGCATTCCTGATAAGTTTTATAGAAAGATTGCTGGAAAATGCAGTGAATCATGGAAAGCATTAAAATCTGGGTAATTGACATTCGATTTAGCTGTGCTGCACTTAGTTAATAATTTGCACACAGAGCTGCACAAAGTACAATTTTCTCGATTTGGTTGGTTTCATTTGCTCATTCACAGAGATGTTTGCTACCTTTTAGCTTACATTTGTGTTCCGTTTGTTATATAAATAAATGTGTGTGTCCCACAGACGGTTAAATATAAGGCAGTAGTGATGTAGCTATTCAGTGTTCGTTCAGCGCCTTGCTGCAGCCCACACCATTTGGACATTAGCAGGTCTATTTTGCAAATTTCAACATCAACATCAAGTCTGTGGTAATGTGGCCAGCTGATCGGTCACTTGTAGCTATGTGTTTTTAAAAAAAACACTTGTGTGTAAGATGGGTTTTGCTAACAATATACACAGTCCATCTTACATGACTTTTTTGTAAAATAATACTTTCTGATGCAATGGGATGTGGACCTTGCTGGCAAGGACAACTGTTATTGTCCATCCTTAATTCGTTAAATTAGTGGTGAAGAATCCCTGTGAACTGTTGCTGCTGCTGTTGGTGCTGTGTAAACGTCTCCATGCTATAGGAGGAAGTACCAAGATGTTGACCCAGCAAAGAGCAGCTTAAAAAGTGCCAAGTTGGGATCGCATGAGAAATTATATTTTATGAAGAGAATAAAGTGTGAGAACAACTCTCCAGCTCAATGTGTAATGCAAAACCAGAAATAAGAATTGTCTAGCACTAGTTGATCTGCTGGGAGAAAGTAAGCTTACAGAATATTATTCCTGTTGAGACAGTTGGTTATGGGAAACTGATCTGTCAGTATTTTAAAAGGGGTTGGACATAAACTTGAGGATGAGAAACCTACAAGGTTATGAAAATTGGGAATGTGAGACTGAACACACTATTTCCATCAGAGTCAACATGGGAATGGTGGGACTAGGAAACTCTTCCATTGATTCCCTGAAGACCAGTTGTGTCTCCTTTGACATATTTAGGTCATTGGAGAGATATGTATACTCTGACTTCACCTGCCATTGTGCTAATACCACATTACAAATATCTCAGGAGGGAGTGGCCCAATAGCCTAGGCAGTCTGATCCTGCCCATACCTCTCTCCTGATCAATGTGTAACTACCTCTTTCACCTGTTCCAGTCATTCCCTCAGGCGACAACTAGGATATGCTGCCAAAAACAGCAAGGCCTACCGGCTCTTCTCAGGAACTCTGTTACGGTAACAATTGGGCGGCACGGTGGCACAGTGGTTAGCACTGCTGCCTCACAGCACCAGAGACCTGGGTTCAATTCCCGACTCAGGCGACTGACTGTGTGGAGTTTGCACGTTCTCCCCGTGTCTGCGTGGGTTTCCTCCGGGTGCTCCGGTTTCCTCCCACAGTCACAAAGATGTGCGGGTCAGGTGAATTGGCCATGCTAAATTGCCCGTAGTGTTAGGTAAGGGGTAAATGTAAGGGTATGGGTGGGTTGCGCTTCGGCGGGTTGGTGTGGACTTGTTGGGCCGAAGGGCCTGTTTCCACACTGTAAGTCTAAGTCTAAGTCTAAGTCTAAAATTGCTCTTTTTAGAGTGTGTAACTGTGCTGCACTAGATTACAACATATGACGTTTGCAAGGCTGTTTAAACTTAGCTGCCACAAAGTTCTGTGTTCCACAACAGGCCTCCCCTAGGTTCGCAATCCAATTACTGTGATGTATTTCAAGCTTCAGGACATGGACATGCACAGACACAAAACCCACTGATTGAATCTCACTGAAGATCACAAACCTGGGAATGTTCAATACTGAGGCAGGAATTCTAAAATGCTCAAAATGGTAGTTTTTTTTTGTGTGGCTATTGTATCATACTTCCTGTTCCAGTCAAAATGGATGCCAGCAGCAATTGACTGATGTTTTGGAACTTATGGTCCCCACCTTCATTTTTGGCTTTCTGATGCAGACTTGCTCAGTGTCAGAAAGGCAAAATCCAGCTCATTGTGTTTGTTGTTTGTCACCTTCCTTGGGTTTTTCAGCAATTTCACTTGTTGCCTATAATATGTGATACATTCCCTTCGGCCAATATATTATTATCCGTGTAGTGCTCCAAAAAAAGCTAGGCAACTACAATTATAGAAGAAATGCCATCCTTTAAATTATAGTTCCCCTCCCGTTTTGAAAGGAATATTCTCCAAAACCAATTTAGAAATAGCCAGGATAGGAGCTGGTGCTTTATGATTAAGTTTTTTTTTAAAAAACCATGTAGTTGCTTAAGGAATTGAAGCTACACGAAAGCGAGCTTCTATCTGACACTGCATTGATCTCACTGAGTATAATCAGAAGTTGATGTCAGCAAAACGTGATCATCAGTCAAGAATTTTATTGCTGGTTGAGAGTTGTGTGCTGTTAATACAAATAAATATTTAAACCTGTACAGTTGTCACCCACGATGGACGAGTGGACTATATGTTTCATTTAAAACCTTCAGCGCTCAGTTACATTTACAGTACGGCATTTAAACATGGAGCCTAGAGTTGGAGCACTTGTGGATGTGGACATTTTCACAGATCCTGCAGTGCCACTGATTTTATGAATGTTTACTCTGTGGCAGTTGTGATAAAAAGATTGAGAGCTTTCTAGTTCCAGCCTGTTACCCTACTGGGATTTATCCTTCCTATGGTATCAAACCAGCCACTCCACAAGTCCACCCCACCCTTTCTCTTTAGTTCGGAGCCACCCAAAAATGGAAAATCGTAAGCTAGGACATTGTCGGTGTCTTAATCTTAAATGTGACCCAGTCTTTCTTGTTCTCCATTTTCCTTGTCCTTTTTATGAAACTTCCATTGTAGTTTTTTTGTAAACCTTCTTTAATGTTTAGGGAGTGTTGCTGAACAAAGAGTGCAGGTTACTTGGAGTGCAGGTTCATAGCTCCTTGAAAGTGGAGTTGCAAGTAGATAGGATAGTGAAGAAGGTGTTTGGTATGTTTTCCTTTATTGGTCAGAGTATTAAGTACAGGAGTTGGGAGGTCATATTGTGGCTAGGACATTGGTTAGACCACTGTTGGATTATTGTGTGCAATTCTGGTCTCCTTCCTATCTGAAAGATGTTGTGAAACTTGAAAGGGTTCAGAAAAGTATGTTGCTAGGGTTGGAGAATTTGAGCTATTTTCCCTGGAGCATCGGAGGCAATGGGGTGACCTTATAGAGGTTTACAAAATTATGAGGGGCATAGATAGGGTAAATAGACAAAGTCTTTTCTCTGGAGTGGGGGAGTCCAGAATTAAAGGGCATAGGTTTAAGGTGAGAGGGGAAAAATATATAAAAAGGGACCTAAGGGGCAATTTATTTCACGCAGAGGGTGGTGTGTGTATGGAATGAGCTGCCAGAGAAAGTGGTGGAGGTTGGTACAATTGCAAAATTTTAAAAGGCACTTGGATAGTTATATGAATAGGAAGGGTTTGGAGGGATATGGGCCGGGTGCTGGCAGGTGGGACTAGATTGGGTTGGGATATCTGGTCGGCATGGACGGGTTGGACCGAAGGATCTGTTTCGATGCTCTCTGACTCTATAATGCCGATTTATGTAACTTGATGGAAATGATCTCAATATCAGTTAATAATCAAAATCACTGACATGTCCACATCGCTGTATATTGTTTTCAGTCCCCTCCCTGTTTGACTGTTACACCTGTTCTTTTCATTGTTGAAAAAGGATATTGCAAATGTCTGTCGTTTTAGCTCAACTAGAACGCTTAACATGTAGAACTTAGGTCAATATTTCCTAAAATTCCAAGTAACCCACAGAGGGAGTTCCACGGTCTATTTTGTCTGTTTTGAAAGTTAAGGTTATTTATTGTGGAGGATATTTCCCTTTTACAAACATGAAACTGGCCATTATCTCTTTGCCATGAGTGGGGTTTTGTGTGCAAATTGGCATCTACATTCTTGACACTAAGTACACTTCATAACCGCATGATTATCGGCACAGCATTTTTGAATATCTTGATGCTCTGAAAGGTGTAATGAATGCAAGTCTGTCTTTACTCATATCATGTTGACCACTTACCTATTGTTATGGCGATACTTCACAGGCAGACTCCTGAAAATACACTAATATTTGAAATTTTACTCCTGTTTTGCTTTTGGTTCTCTGCCTTCTCATTCCAAAGATGAGACTAATCCTGATTCCTGCCTGCCTTAAAATGAAATGCTAATAAAGTAAAAAGTCAAGCATGTGTCCAGGCATGGCTCCAAGCCCTTTATTAGGATCCTTAAAATGGATGCACAAGTGGTTCCAGAAGCTGAGGTCTCTTTGGGAAAACTTCACTGTTTAATGAGGTCTTTGCAGTCTGCATTCTCCCTCTTGTGGCCTGTTGGTGTTCTTGCCTGTCGACATTTCAAGAGCTGGCTTTGCAAGGATTCAGTGACTCATATTAAAGCTTCTCTGGAATCTATTTGACTTTGCAACTGTGGCAATTCATGTTGATAGAAGAACAAAATATAAGAATAAAATAAAAACAAAAATGGATGTTGGAGATCTGATTGGACTTGATTTGATTGATTGTTGTCACATGTATTGAGATACAGTGAAAAATGTTTTGCGAGCTCTACAGGCAGATCATACATTTCAAAGTGCACCAGGGTAGCAGAACAGAGTGCAGCAGCAAAGAGCAAAGGGGGATCAACTATAATATTTGAGAGGTCTATCCAGAAGTCTGATAACAGCGGGGTTGAGGCTGTTCTTGAATCTGTTTGTGTGTGTGTGTTCTTTCAAACTTTTATATCTTCTATGCGAACTTTGAACAGAAGGTCAGTGAATTGATGTTATCTATCTCAACAGTCGCAGATGCACCTGTACCCACTGTCACTGCCAGAGATGTCAGATCGGTCTTCTTGAGTGAACTCATGGAAGGCAACTGGCCCGGATGGAGTCTCCAACCATGAAGAGGGTAGAAGAGACCATAACCAGGATGGGAGGGGTCTTTGGTTATGTTCGTTGTTTTCCCGAGGCAGTGGGAAGTGTAGGCAGAATCAACGGATGGAAGGCTGCTTTGTGTGATGGACTGGGCTGTGTTCACAACTCTCTAATTTCTTATGGTCTTGGGGAGAGCAGTTGTCAAACCACACTACAGTGCATCCAGATAGGATGCTTTCAATGGTGCATTTCTGAAAATTGATAAGAATCTTTGTGGACATGCTAAATTTCCATAGCCTCCTGAGAAAGCAGAGGTGATGTTGTTCTTTCTTGACCATCACGTAAACGTGGATGGACCAAGACAGATTTTTGGTGATCATCACTCCCAGGAACTCCATGCTATTGACCATCTCCACCTCACCACCATTGATATAGGTGGGCATGGCCTCCACTCCACTTCCTGAAGTCAGTGACCAGCTCCTTCATTTTACTGACCATTTGATGTTTTCTGTACACAATACCGCTAAGCGCTGAAGCTATTTCCTGAACTTTGTCTCATCATTGTTTGAGATCCAATCTACAACAGTGGTTTCATCAGTAAACTTGTAAATGGGGTTGGGCAGAATTTAACTACACAGTCATGAGTATGTAAGGAATATAATGGGGGACTGAATATGCAGCAATGTGGGGCACTGGTGATGAGGATTATCATAGAGGAGGTGTTGTTGCCTATTCTAACTGATTGCGGTCTGTGGATCAGGAAGTCAAATATCCAGTTACAAAGGGGAGCTGAGACCTAGGTCTTGGAGTTTGTTTGAAATTATGATATTGAAGGTAGAGCTGTAGTTGATAAGTAGGAGATGGACATAGGTATCCTTGTTATCCAGATGTTTCAGGGATGAGAGTAGGGCCAAGAGGGTTGGTCTGTGGACCTTTTGCACCGATAGGTGAATTGCAAGGGATCGAGGCAAGGTGAAAGCTGGAGTTGATGTGAGAGATGGCTAACCTCTTGAAGCACTTCCAGCCTCAGGCAATTGTGTCTGCGTGGGTTTCCTCTAGGTACTCCGGTTTCCTCCCACAGTCCAAAGATGTGCAGATTAGGTGAATTGGCCATGCTAAATTATCCATGGTGTTCAGGGATATGTAGATTAGGTGCATTAGTCAGGGGCAAATGTAGAAGTAAAAGAGAAGGGGAATGGGTCTAATTGGGATACTCTTCAGAGGGTCAGTGTAGACTTGTTGGGCCAAATGATTTGCTTCCACACTGTAGGAACTCTATGACTCCATCATAATGATGGAGGTCAGAGCTATCAGTCAGTAGTCATTGAGGCACATTGCATGACTTTGGCACCGGGATGATAGCGGTCTTCTTGAGGCTGGTAGGGAATTCAGACCAAAGTAAGGAGAGGTTAAAGATGTTAGCAAATACTCCTGATAGCTGGTTCACACAATCTGAGTGCATGGTTGGAGACTCCATCTGGGCCAGTTGCCTTCCATGAGTTCACTCAAGAAGACCGATCTGACATCTCTGGCAGTGACAGTGGGTACAGGTGCATCTGCGACTGTTGGGATAGATAACATCATTTCATTGACCTTCTGTTCAAAGTTCACATAGAATACATTGAGCACTTCGCGTAGATGTAATGTTGCCTGTGATTCTGTTGGACGTCACTTTGTAGCCTGTTATATTGTGTAAGCTTTTCCACAAGTGGCAGGTCTCTGTGTGGTTAGTCTGGGTCTTGAGCTCCATTTGGTATTGCATTTTGGAGTTTCTGATGGCCTTGCTGAAGTTCATACCCTTATTTCCTTTATAGGTCAGAGTTGCTTGACTTGGAACGCCTCAGATCTGGACTTCTGCTGGGAGTGAATCTCCCAGTTCATCCATGGTTTCTGTTTGGGCAACATTCAGGTTAACTTCTTTGGCTCACAGTCTTCTCCACACTTACTAATGACAGTAGAGGCATACTTGTTTATGTTGGCCACTAAGTCCTTGAATATTGGCCAGCCTCTAAAGCAGCACCATAGAAACCCTTCTGTTTCATCCACTACTTTCTGTACTGCGTCGTCTCGTTTAGTTTCTGCTTGTCAGCCAGGAGGAGGAGCATAGCATTATGATCTGATTGTCCAAAATACAGATGGGGAATGGCCTGGTAGGCATCTTTGACTGTGTAGCAATGGTCAAGGATGTTTGAACCTGTGGTGGGACAGTCAACGTTTCAATGGTAATTTGGTAGCACTTGAGGTTGACATGGTTGAAGTCACCAACTATGATGAACAAGGGTTCAGGGTATTCCAAGGCAAGACTATGTATGTAGCATAGGATATTTCATCAAGTGCATTCTTCACTTGTGTTTGGGGTGGGATGTAGACTGCTGTCAGGTTAGTGGAGGTGAACTCATGTGACCGATGGGGGGGACAGCTCTTCACTATTAAATATTCTAGGTCTGGGGAGCAGTAACTCTCAGGTTTGCCATGTCTGAGCACCTGGAGGTGTTGATTGGGAGGCAAACCCCACTGCCTCTTGCCTTGTCCGGGACACTGAGCAGTCCATTCAGTGAACTGAGTAACAGTCCGGTGTAGCAGGAGTGAGCCTTGTCTCTGTGAAGCAGAACACACGCCATCTCTCAATTCCCTTTGAATGTTGAGTCTTGCTTTGAGGTCAGCCATCTTGTTTTCAATGTTTGCCAGGATATATGCTGGTGAGGGGGACTTGAAACTCCCAAAGTTGCAGTCTCACCTGAAGTCCAGTGCATCTCCAACATTTCCTGGGTAGGTGGCTACTTCTAGTCAATCCTAGGCACCAGTCACGGCATTGAACAGCCGGTGGGGGTGGGGTGGGGGGTCATGTGACCAATTTGGTCAGCCCTTCTCAAAGGCAGGTTACCGTGGGGTCAAGTCTTGTTCCCATGCTGGTTGGGCCTCCATTCTAAAACAAAAGCAGAAATCACTAAATGTAAGACAGTTAGCAAACTGACATTGGCTGATTGAAACAATAAATGTCCGGTGTTTTGGAAAGATTTGGCTTTAGTTATTTAAGATGATAAACAAAAGAGTTTGGGGATATACTGTGTCAACTAAGGAAATAATTCAAACATGTTTCATGTCCTCAAGTTATACAGCTGTGTGACCTATATAAATATAAATTCTGATCAACCCATTCAGAGATGTTATTACACACTTTTGGGACTTGAACCTGGTCTCCTGGCTCCCAGGTAGTGATACTGCCACAAGATCACTGTACACTAGTCCAAAATATATATTTCTGACTGAAACTGCAAATGCAAAACCAGGGAGGAATTTGTATCCAGTACTGCCTGTCTATATAATTGAGTGATTCAAAGATGTTGGGAGTATTATTTCAATGAAGTCTTAGTTTCATGAGTTCTTTTAAACTTTGATTCCTGTTTTATTTGGTTTTAAACTCTGAAGGGAAAATGGATCCAACCTGACGGAATTAGGGTCCGACCACCTGGGAAGCCAAGGGGTCTGTTGAAGGTTATGATTCACAAGTGATCCAAGGCAAAGGAAATAACAGAAAGCTAATGTCACTCGCTCAGGGATTCAGGATACTGTTGTATCTGTATGTGCAAACTCCCTTGCAGTGTGAAGAGAAGGGATGACAGAAAAATGTAGGGAAGACATGACCTAATGCAGACTGAGTAAAAGAGAAATTTTTGCAACTAACCAACCATTTGCAGATGCTAGCCTCTGTATAAATTGATATGTACATAATAGGTAGATAACTATTTAATGAATCTTAAAATCACACAACACCAGGTTATAGTCCAACAGGTTTAATTGGAAGCACACTAGCTTTCGGAGCTAATCTTCAGGTGATTGTGGAGGGCTCAATCGTAACACAGAATTTGTAGCAAAAATTTACAGTGTGATATAACTGAAATTATACATTGAAAAATTGATTGTCTGTTAAGCCTTTCATCTGTTAGAATATGGTGATAGTTTCACTTCTTTCATGTGTAAATCACAAAACATTTTTTAAAAGTTGCATTCTTGGGTTAGCTGTTAACAATGGTGATAGCTAGATAGTATGTTGAAGGTGTTAGCCCCCTGTGTTCTCTGTCTATGACCTGATGTTTAGATTGATTCTAATCTAAAAAGTGAGATAACAGAGTTTTACATAAATTCATGCAGTTTTTGAGCTCAGAGTTCTACATGATTAGATTAGATTACTTACAGTGTGGAAACAGGCCCTTCGGCCCAACAAGTCCGCACCAACCCGCAACCCACCCATACCCCTATATTTACCCCTTGCACTACGGGCAATTTAGCATGGCCAATTCACCTGGCCCGCACATCTTTGGACTGTGGGAGGAAACCGGAGCACCCGGAGGAGACCCACGCAGACACAGAGAACGTGCAAACTCCACGCAGTCAGTCAGTCGCCTGAGGCAGGAATTGAACCCGAGTCTCTGGCGCTGTGAGGCAGCAGTGCTAACTGCTGTGCCACCATGCTGCCCACCGAATGTATGCAGTTTTTGAGCAAAGTGCAATGTAACTCTGCAAGTACAAATTCACCTCACACAAAATATATGTGTGCATGTGGGTTTTTGTCTGTCTCTGAGTGTCTGTCTGTCCGGGGTGGGGTGCGTCTGTGTGTGTGCGTGCGTGTGTGTGTGTGTGTGTAGTGCAATGGTGGTTACCCCGTAATATGACATGAACCCAAGGTCCCGGTTGAAGCCCTCCCTATGGGTACCAAACTTAGCTATCAGCCTCTGCTCGGCCACTTTTCGCTGCTGCCTGTCCCGAAGTCCACCTTGGAGGATGGTCACCCGAAAGTCCGAGGCTGAATGTCCTGGACCACTGAAGTTTTCCCCAACTGGGAGGGAACCCTCCTGTCTGTTATTTGTTGTGCGGTGCCCGTTCATCTGTTGTCATAGCCTTTGCTCGATTTCCCCAATGTATCATGCCTCTGGGCATCCTTGCCTGCAACGTATAAGATGGACAACGTTAGCTTAGTCACATGAGTACCTGCCATGTACAAGGTGGGAGTTGATCCCACGCGTATTAGTGGTATCTATGTCCACAATCTGACACGTCTTGCAGTGTCCACCGTGACAGGGTTGTATGGAGTTGTCCTGAGAGCCGGGCAGTTTGCTACAAACAATAATCTGTTTGAGGTTTGGCGACTGGTTAAAGGCAAGTAGTGGAGGTGTGGGGAAGGTCTAGGTGAGGTGCTCATCCTCATTAATAATGTGTTGCAGGTCACGAAGAACATGGCGTAATTTTTCAGCCCCTGGGAAGTACTGAACAACAAAGGGTACCCTGTCAGTTGCAGCATATGTCTGTCTCCTGAGGAGCTCATGACTGTTCCTTGCTGTGGCACATCGGAACTGGCGGTACCCTTCGTTGTTCAGTATTTCCCAGGGGCTGAAAAGTTACGCCATGTTCTTCGTGCCTACAACACATTATCAATGAGGATGAGCACCTCATCAAGGCCTTCCCCACATCTCCACTACTTGCCTTTAAACAACCGCCAAACCTCAAACAGATCATTGTTTGTAGCAAACTGCCCCGGCTCTCAGGACAACTCCATACAGCACTGTCATGGTGGACGCTGCAAGACATGTCAGATTGTGGACATAACTCCCACCTTGTACATGGCAGGTACTCATGTGACTAAGCCAACATTGTCTATCTTATACATTGCAGGCAAGGATGCCCAGAGGCATGGTACATTGGGGAAACTGAGCAAAGGCTACGACAATGGATGAATGGGCACCGCACAACAATCAACAGACAGGAGGGTTCCCTCTCAGTTGGGGAACACTTCAGTGGTCCAGGACATACAGCCTCGGACCTTTGGGTGACCATCCTCCAAGGTGGACTTCGGGACAGGCAGCAGCAAAAAGTGGCCGAGCAGAGGCTGATAGCTAAGTTCGGTACCCATAGGGAGGGCCTCAACCGGGACCTTGGGTTCATGTCACATTACAGGTGATCACCATTGCACTATACACACACACACCACCCCAGACAGACACACACACACAGACAGACAAAAACCCACATGCACACACATATTCTGTGGGGTGAATTTGTATTGCAGAGTTACATTGCACTTTGCTCAAAAATTGCATACATTCATGTAGAACTCTGATCTCAAAAACTGCATGAATTTATGTAAAACTCCGTCATCTCACTTTTTAGATTAGAATCAATCTAAAGATCCGGTCATAGAGAACACAGGGGGCTAACACCTTCAACATATTATCTAGCTATCACCATTGTTAACAGCTAACCCAAGAATGCAACTTTAAAAAAAAGGTTTTGTGATGTACACATGAAAGAAGTGAAACTATCACTGTATTCTAACAGATGAAAGGCTTAACAATCAATTTTTCAATGTATAATTTCAGTTATATCACACTGTAAATTTTCGCTATAAATTCTGTGTTACGATCGAGCCCTCCACAATCACCTGATGAAGGAGCGTCGCTCCGAAAGCTAGTGTGCTTCCAATTAAACCTGTTGGACTATAACCTGGTGTTGTGACCCCAGTCCAACACCAGCCTCTCCAAATCATTTTTATTGAATGGTGCCTTTCTTAGTATCGCATTGTGTTCATTCTTATTGGGTTTTGCAAATGAACATGAGTTTGATAACAATATGGCTCCTGTGTTGCATTTTTAGATATTCAGATCACAATTCTGCTTTATTCAGTCATCCTCTTGTAAACTTTTTTTAAAAAGCTACATATCCTCTCCAACCTACTTCACATCCCACTCCTGATGAATCTGAATTGAAGATAAGGGTCTTGTAAGCACTTTGTGGGAATTGTACTGTGTGCTTCAGGAGGGAGCTCTTCATTCTCTGGTCAATTGGCACTTACATCAGTGCCAAACAAGTGCTCCCCAGTTGTAGAATTGCAGAGACTGGGCCTGATGCTGTCAGAATATGTCCTGGAGGCATCTCCCCATGAAGGGACAAAACAGGCATGAACCTGTTGTGCTGAATGCCCTATGTTTTATGTTGTAATCATCATTTAAAGCAATGGTGTATTTTAGTGCCTTCTGTTCTAATCCTCGCCATCTGTATTTCAGGAAAGGGTGACGCAATGCTGTGTAAGCCCCTCTACAAAGGCAAAGGACACCGATGCCCTAGTACAAGAGAGAGACCAGTTTTGCAGTTCCGATGAGAGAGAACAATATGGCACATACGAAGAGAGAGGGTCCAGCGCAAATGAAGAGCGCGATGGGTACTGCAAATACCTGGAGCACAAACCAAGCCAGCAAGAAAAGTAAGAGCTCAAAAAAAGCAGTTGCTCAAATACCTGAAAATTTGGAACAGCAAAACATCAGCCGTGATCAAAGTCCTGTCTTGGCAGTCATGGGCATGGGCAGCTATGACTTGATTCTAATAGTAATCTTGGTTTGCTCAAGTGTCCTTACTCTGCTGACCTAGTTGTTGGTGGGTGGGCAGTAGACCTGCTTTATTGTCATTACTACCAGCAATCAAAATACTTTCGCTTTGAAGGCTCCTCTTGAGATCCTCTTGACTTTCTCTTGAGGATTACTTTTGATTTTCAGGAGCTGTCTTTTCGTTCTCCCCACCTCCTTCATTGGGTGATGTATTCCTGTTACCTGCTGTACTTGGGCTGCTGGTTGGGGTATTTGGACTCTCACCGAAGTAGACTTGAAAGAATTTATCAGTGCCCACATCGTTGCTCCATTAAACTTAAAGCCACAACGTCGAAGGAAACATTAATTTCCAGACAATCACTATTTAAAGATTGCAGACATAAATTCACAACAAATGCTGTTTAAAAAGAAACTGACACAGGAGGTTGGCAAATGTGGTGCCACTGTTTAAGAAGGGTGGTAAGGACAAACCAGGGAATTATAGACCAGTGAGCCTGACCTCGGTGGTGGGCAAGTTGTTGGAGGGAATCCTGAGGGACAGGATGTACATGTATTTGGAAAGGCAAGGACTGATTCGGGATAGTCAACATGGCTTTGTGCATGGGAAATCATGCCTCACAAGCTTGATTGAGTTTTTTGAAGAAGTAACAAAGAAGATTGATGAGGGCAGAGCAGTAGATGTGATCTATATGGACTTCAGTAAGGCATTCAACAAGGTTCCCCTTGGGAGACTGATTAGCAGGGTTAGATCTCATGGAATACAGGGAGAACTAGCCATTTGGAAACAGAACTGGCTCAAAGGTAGAAGACAGAGGGTGGTGATAGAAGGTTGTTTTTCAGACTGGAGGCCTGTGACCAGTGGAGTGCCACAAGGATCGGTGCTGGGCCCTCTACTTTTTGTCATTTACATAAATGATTTGGATGCGAGCATAAGAGGTACAGTTAGTAAGTTTGCAGATGACACCAAAATTGGAGGTGTCGTGGACAGCGAAAAGGGTTATCTCAGATTACAACAGGATCTTGACCAGATGGACCAATGGGCTTAGAAATGGCAGATGGAGTTTAATTCAGATAAATGCAAGGTGCTGCATTTTGGGAAAGCAAATCTTAGCAGGACTTACACGCTTAATGGTGAGGTCCTAGGGAGTGTTGCTGAACAAAGAGACCTTGGAGTGCAGGTTCATAGCTCCTTGAAAGTGGAGTCGCAGGTAGATAGGATAGTGAAGAAGGCGTTTGGTATGCTTTCCTTTATTGGTCAGAGTATTGAGTACAGGAGTTGAGAGGTCATGTTGTGGCTGTACAGGACATTGTTTAGGCCACTGTTGGAATATTGCGTGCAAATTCTGGTCTCCTTCCTATCGGAAAGATGTTGTGAAACTTGAAAGGGTTCTGAAAAGATTTACATGGATGTTGCTAGGGTTGGAGGATCTGAGCTACAGGGAGAGGCTGAACAGGCTAGGGCTGTTTTCCCTGGAGCGTCGGAGGCTGAGGGGTGACCTTTCTAGAGGTTTGCAAAATTATGAGGGGCATGGATAGGATAAATAGACAAGGTCTTTTCCCTGGGGTTAGGGAGTCCAGAACTGGAGGGCATAGGTTTAGTGTGATAGGGGAAAGATATAAAAGAGACCTAAGGGGCAATTTTTTCATGCGGAGGGTGGTATGTGTATGGAATGAGCTGTCAGAGGAAGTGGTGGAGGCTGGTACAATTGCAACATTTAAAAGGCATTTGGATGGGTATATGAATAGGAAGGGTTTGGAGGGATATGGGCTGGGTTCTGGCAGGTGGGACTAGATTGGGTTGGGATATCTGGTCGGCATGGACGGTTGGACTGAAGGGTCTGTTTCCATGCTGTACATCTCTATGACTGTATGACCTTTTGAAGTATAAAAGGCAGCAACCTAAACATGCTTTCCATTGTCTGATGAGGGTTACACTAAACACTTGCATGTTTATCTCAGTCACAGTGCATTTAAAATAATTCACAGGATGTGATCCCTTTGAAATGTGATATCGCATAAATACAAATCTTTATTAAATAAAACTGTTCAGTATTATAAATTAACAAGTTGACACCATGTTTGTTACAATAGCATTCATAGCATTTCTTCCCCCACATCATAGCTTCTGAACTTCTGCAGGCTTATGCTAAAGACTCATTTTGTTTTCATTAACAATGAGTTAATTACACATGACTTTAAAGTTTTCTGATGCCAATCCACTGAATATTCTGTTTTTGAAAGATTTGAAACTGCTCTCTTCCTGTCTTTCCTTTGCAGCTCCTCTACCTGTTTGCAGCCTCACTTACTCCCCAGCCCCCAGTCTCTCTGCCACATGGGCTCCCAGCCTCTCCCTTAACAACCAACACTGCCTCAGGCCTTGATGACCCCACACCCTCCAGCCTCGCATCCTCTGCCTGTGGAAGTCGCACTACCTCTGGCCCCGCAGCCTCACTTACAGCCAGTGTTCCACTCCTATGCAGCTTCTCTCCTACGTTATCTGCTGGTGGTTACCATGAGCCTATGAACGTAAACATGAGAGAGAACCAGTCTTGCGTTTGAGGAGCAGCTCCTCGCAGTTTCTGTCCATTCTGTTTACAGGATGACTTTCCTCTGGTCATCCCTGTGATTGAACCTTCCCAAGCATTTTTGGGGAAGTTGCTTTATGTATTTTGGCTATCTCCTACTAATGTGCACCATTCCTGTATAACCTCCTTTGAGTTAATGGACCTCTCTGCCAATAAGAAATGCAGTAATCCAACATCACCAGTAACACAGTGACCAACAATATAATGTAGTTGGATCTCCTTGTTGATGAATTTTATGTGAGTGAAGTGAGGCGGAACTGGAGTGTAGTCCTCAAAATGCCTTGGTTAGACTCCTAGTAACTTATAGTTGTCAAAATTAGGCCTAGGCCTTAAATGTTGCCTAGCCAACAATGCTCACCCCTTTAGAGTGAATTTTTAAAAAACCTCAGGCATTAAGTCAAACAAACCATAATATTTTTGATTTGATCTTGGTGTAAATGCCTGAGTTGCTCCAACAACATCCTGAGCAAGAAGTCATGAAAAACCAAGTTAGGATTCCAGGTTTTGGTTGTAATTTTCATAAGGGGAAAATATAATTCTTCTTCATAAATGAAGTGAAGCTGGTGATCAGGCTTGGCTGTAATAATCCTCCACATCCGAATGTCCTGCTGCCACTCCAGGCCTGTACTTGTAGAATGACCACCTGTCTGAGGAATGGCTAATTTCTGGCAACCATGACGCCATACCTAACTAAGCATCAACATCCAGGTTAGCAGAGTAAACAGTATATGGGTGGAGAGAAAGCCTAAAGGTCACTTTACTGTTTGTGAAATAATTCTCAAAAAGATTGCAGTGATAAACTCCATTTTGGAGTATTGTCTTAAAACTAAACTAATGGGAAATGTGTTACAGAAGCACAAGTCATGAAGAGCTTCCCAAAGCTTTCACTCCCTTTCGAGATTTATTGTTGTCTGAAAAGGCAGGAATCGACTTAATTTGCAAACTGATGGATTAAAAAAGAGTAAAGGATTTCCTGCAACTTAGCTACATAAACAGAAGCTCAATAAATCTCTTAGACTAGTTTTCCTTTTCTTGAATTGCAGCTATAAGGCATTGACACCCTGCAAGGAACCCAGTTCCATTCTGGCTGCATCCCCCAGAAAGGAACATGTACAAAGTCAAGCATCAGTATCCTCACAGTCAGAGATGACCCCTTCCAGTGAGCAGCCAAGCTTCTTTCAGGATCCAAGAAATATCAATTATGGCCTTTCAAGTTATGAATTGGAATCGCCAGATGATACAGACAGTCTCCAGTCCACTGATCCATCTACACAAAATTGTCCACCTTCCCAGGGATTCTCATTTTTGGAGGTAAGTGAGGCTACCTACTCTTGTTGGAAACAGCACAAAATCATTTCCTTGTATACACTTGTTGAGCATCAGTCCCGAGAGGAAAGCCCAGACAGGCAGTAACTGTGCTAACTGTATACTATGTTTGGGTAACCGTGAGGTACCTGATGGCTCAGAATGGTGTCTTTTCCATTTTTTTCTCTTTAAAAGCAGCGAAACTGAGAAACAAGTCTCAAGTGGCATGTGGACTTGCAGGTACTTGCAGAGCTAATGAGATCCTCATGCATAATAGAACAGAAAAACAATCTTTAAATTGGACAGAGTGGAACGAGATGGACTTTATTTATTTCAATTTTTCTCCCTTCCTATTCTTTTTCAAGTTGGTCAAGTGCCTGTATAGGAGATGCCCTCTAGTGCATTGCCCATTCTTCATTCTGAGTGTGTGTGTGTGTGTGCGCGCGTGCACAGAAAGCAGGCACACCATGATGTTAAACTAGAGGGTCCAAAGTAAAACAAAAGTTTATATTAACAATTTCCATACCTATTGAACTGTAGTAGAATCATGAGCAGAAACTATAGCTGAAATCACCCACCTCCAATCTGCAGTGTCCTAGTTGATGACCTGCTGAGTTAAGTTAACGGAGCCCAACTCTGATTGAATGTCTTCCTGGACAGAATGTTCTATCTCCAACCCTGCCTTTCCCTGTCTCCACTACTTTGAGAACCAATAAACAAAAGTGACCAAAATAAATGAAAGACAGATACACTTTTCTTCCAAATGTCCCAGTGATTGCCATGGGCATCGCACAAGAACAATGTTATGGAAATTATTCTTTAAAGACTATAGACTAATCAAAGTTGACAACACTTCTTCTTGTCTATGTAGATCAGCACTAAGTAAAGTATTTACTGAGTAAGTTGGAAAAGAGAGTGATGAGTTAGATCTTACACTAATCATTAAAAGGTAGTTCAGTGACTGACCCTTTGGAGGAGGGCAAACATTGTAAGTTGCAGTTGAAATGTAGAAAAGGCTGACTATCTAATACAGTAAGCAATCCTAAAACATTTAGTTGTTATTTTTCAATTAGAGACAGGCTGATGCAGAGGTTAACATTTTTCTTTTAACCTCTGGATCCAAATCCACCTCTAAAGACTGGCACGGTGCAGTGCTTCCAGGAAGTCAAACTCTTTCCATTAAGCAGTCAGGAATTGTGAATGTTTCTAGTGGAATGCTTCCTGCATCACTAGGTCTGGAATCAAGTTCTCCTGTGGACCTTGAGAACCAACAGCAAAGTTAACCCTCTGAGGCAGTGCTGCAGTGTGTGAGGGTACCTGTTGGGTTAGATGGAAATAAAATTTGTTGTACCATATTGAAGAAGAGCAGGGTAATTTTGCCCAGTTTCCTGGTTGTTATTTATCCCTCAATCATCATGGAAAACTCCGATTCCCTGATAGTTGTCCTATGTGTTTTTTTTGTGGGATTTTGCTGTGCAGATATTGTCTACTATAATGGTGACTGTACTTCCAAAGTACTTAATTGGCTGGAAAGTATTTTGAGATGTCCAGGGGTCATGGAAAGCACTGTATTTGCTAGTTTTTTTTTGTTGAGAAAAACAAAATTACAAGATTATGCAAAAGCAGCCACCAAGTATGTGCAAGCTGCTTGAATGAGATTATCAAGTAAACCCACTTGTCTCTCTCTGTCCCCACAGCCTGGTGAATGATTTCTCTTCATATATCTATTCTAGCCTCTTTTGATCCTACTTGCACGACCTTGTCAGGCAATGCACAGGATTGCTGATGATCATAATTCACTATTTACAAATGCTTGCATTGTGTCCCCTCTAATTGCCCAGCCTATCTCTGTAAACGTATCCCCTGTTGTTTCTAACAACTCTGCCACTGAAGAGTTTCTCCCTGTTTATTTCCTCAAAGCTGTTTATTGTTTTTGGACTTTTCTAAATCTTCAGATCTTCTCTTAACATTCTTTTCAATCTAGCAAAATCCATTCTCTTCTTGTTATAGAAATACCTCATCCCTTGTGAGATCATTCATACACACCCAGTCAGTCTGCTGTAATAAGTCTCTTAACTACACCCTCCCTAAGGTCATGACGTCCTCCCTAAAATGTGATTCCCAGAGTCAATCACAGTCCCTCAGCTGAGATTTACCATAAGTTCTTAACTGGACTTCATGTTTCCATAAAGTCAAAGATCCCTTATGTGTCTTTAAAGTTGTTTCCTGCGTTAGAGTGCCTGATGTTGATGCTTAATTGAGAAATGTGATATGGTGTTCACATTAATGCCCTTCACGGCAACGAGTACAAAATAACTTGTATCCAGGGAGATAAAATTGAACTTGAATCTCGACAGCAATCTTTCCCAATATCCCTCCTTCAGCCCGTTACCACACTGGACAGCTGTGCTCAGAAGAGTCGGATACAGCTTGGCAGGAAAACGTTACGTCGGGCACCAACAAAACACAAGAAATCAGGCTTTGGAGACCAACCTGATGGCACAGATCAGTTCCACCACAGGACTGACGATTCCTGGATGTATAAAGATTCCACAGGTAAGTTAGCACTATACTAGGTGGGAGACTGGGTGAGTTTTACTAGTTGAAACAGTTGCAGTAGACCTATTTGATTCTGTTTAGGTTGTTCTCTATAAAACAAGCACAACATCAAAGTAGGACAGATGCTGGAAAACCAAACTATGCTGGAAATATTCAGCAAGTCCGGTAGCATCACAAAAAGCTAACCCCCAAGTTCATTGGGTGGTAGGGAAGACAATTGGAATGTTGGCCTTTGTTTCAAAGGAAATGGAGTGTAAAAATAGGGCACTCTTACTTAAAAAAAAATGCGCAAGGTACAAGTTAGGCCACACTCAGAATACTGTGAATCACTTTTATGTTCCTTATTTAGGGAAAGATATATATTGGCATTGGAGGCAATCCAGAGAAGGTTCACCGGATGAACACTGGATATGAAGGGGCTTTCTGTTAAGCAGAGGTTTGGATGTTTTGGCCTGTACTTTAGAAGAATGAGAGGTGCCTTTATTGAAAAGTGAAACACTCTTAGGGAGCTTGATAGGGCTTGTGGAAGAGTCTAGAACCAGAGGGCATCATTTCAGAATAAGGGGTCACACATTTAAGACTAAGATGAGGAAGAACTTCTCGGAGGGGGCAGTATATTCATGGAATTTTTTATTGTAGAGGGATGTTGACGGTAGGTCGTTAAGTATATTCAGGGTTGAGATTAAACTTTGTTTAATCCGTAAGGGATTTAAAGGTTATGGAGCAAAGTCAGGAAATTGGAGTTGAGGATTATCAGGTTAACCAGATCTCAGTGAATGTTGTAGCAAACTCGGAAGGCTGAATGGCCTACATCTGCTGTTATGTCTCATGGTCATTTATGGCGACAGAAATAGTTAACATTTCAGTTTGATGACGTTTCATCGGTTTTTGATGTCAAGTCATCACCCTGCAGCATTAACGATTCTTAATTGCTTTCAGAAATTGTATTTGTATTGCATCAGTCAGTTCTGTATAGGTTCCTTGCTGTTTGGTATTATTTGCTGTACGTTCGTTATCTGTGCATCTCTAATCTAATGTGGAGAGGAGAGGATTAGGTGAGAGCACTGTGACCAGCAGTCAGCATCACCGAGTGGAGAGGGTGAGGGCACTGTGACAGCGAGTCAGCATCACTGGATGGAGAGGGTGAGGGCACTGTGACAGGGAGTCAGCATCACCGAATGGAGAGGGTGGGTGAGGGCACTGTGACAGGGAGTCAGTGTCACTGGGTGAAGAGGGTGAGGGCACTGTGACAGGGAGTCAGCATCACCGAATGGAGAGGGTGGGTGAGGGCACTGTGACAGGGAGTCAGTATCACCAGGTGGAGAGGGTGGGTGAGGACACTGTGACAGGGAGTCAGTGTCACCGAGTGGAGAGGGTGGGTGAGGGCACTGTGACAGGGAGTCAGCATCACCGAGTGGAGAGCGTGAGTGAGGCACTGTGACAGGGAGTCAGTGTCACCGAGTGGAGAGCGTGAGTGAGGGCACTGTGACAGTCAGTCAGTGTCACTGGGTGAAGAGGGTGATGGCACTGTGACAGGGAGTCAGCATTACTGGGTGGAGAGGGTGGGTGAGGGCACTGTGACAGGGAGTCAGTGTCACCGAGTGGAGAGGGTGGATGAGGGCACTGTGACAGGGAGTCAGCATCACCAGGTGGAGAGGATGGGTGAGGACACTGTGACAGGGAGTCAGCGTCACTGGGTGGAGAGGGTGAGTGAGGGCACTGTGACAGGGAGTCAGTGTCACCAAGTGGAGAGAGTCAGTGAGGGCACTGTGACAGGGAGTCAGTGTCACCGAGTGGAGAGAGTCAGTGAGGGCACTGTGACAGGGAGTCAGTGTCACCGAGTGGAGAGAGTCAGTGAGGGCACTGTGACAGGGAGTCAGTGTCACCGAGTGGAGAGAGTCAGTGAGGGCACTGTGATAGGGAGTCAGTGTCACCAAGTGGAGAGAGTCAGTGAGGGCACTGTGACAGGGAGTCAGTGTCACCGAGTGGAGAGAGTCAGTGAGGGCACTGTGATAGGGAGTCAGTGTCACCGAGTGGAGAGAGTCAGTGAGGGCACTGTGACAGGGAGTCAGTGTCACCAAGTGGAGAGAGTCAGTGAGGGCACTGTGATAGGGAGTCAGCATCATAAGGATATGCACAAAAACATGGGAGGAGCATACTGCCAAGTTGAAGCAAAAGTTAGGCTTTTGGGTGCCCCATTCACACTCCATTTCTGGTAAAGATCTGGTCATCAAGTGAGAGGTACTGTTGGTGATGTTGTATGTTTGTGGTGCAGGTCTGGCCCAATCCCAGACATGTGTGGTTACCGTGATCTGAGCCACCTTCCACTTCAGCTGGAGATTAAAGATGTACCCTATAGACAGGGACACTTTGTACAATGTTCCTGATGGAATGGGATGGGATGGGAGTGTGGTGGGAGGGATTTCCAATGCCTCCCTCATCCTGATGGCCACCTTTCTATGCAGCTGCATCAAGCTGTGTGCAGACCCTCGATACAGAAATACTAAGTGTCTCGACGTACTGAAATTCTACCTGTCCCCAGTGTTGCAAAAGATGGGACTGGTCTTGATGTCACAGAACCCTTCAATTAGTTGGACTGTTCCATATCAAAGAGAAACACCTTTGACCACAAGTCCATCAGAAAGTGGTTAGCATGTCACGTCCTTGAGATCCTGTGGGAAAAGGCGAGGATGGGTCCTTTCGGTGATTCCGGAGTAGACGGTCAAAGTCCTTTTGGCGGAATGCCACATCAACAGAACTTCCCAACAAGCACCAAGACATCACTTGGCTGGTGTTGAGAAGGGCACTGCTTGTGAGATCCTTCATATTAACCTAGTTGGTAGGGCAGAAATGGCTAACACGAGGGATCATAGCTTTAAACTGGTTGGAGGAAAGTATAGAGGGGATGCCAGAGGCGGGTTCTTTACACGCAGAGTTGTGAGAGCATGGAGTGCGTTGCCAGCAGCAGTTGTGGAAGCTAGGTCATTGGGGACATTTAAGAGGCTCCTGGACATGCATATGGTCACAGAAATTTGAGGGTGCATACATGAGGATCAATGGTCGGCACAACATCGTGGGCTGAAGGGTCTGTTCTGTGTTGTACTATTCTATGTTCGGTCTGCATCACCACACGCTGCCTTCGGTGTGGCTGCAGGGAGGCAGGTGGGGGCAAGAGACTGTCTCGTATCTCCTGGAATGTGTCTTTGCAAAGGACGTCCGGTGAAAGACGCAATAGTTCTTGTCGTGTTTCGTCCTGAACAGCTCCGTGATGCAGGACACTGTGCTCTACGGTCTGTTCCCTTGGGCACGCACCAAAACAAACATCAACTATGCCTGGAGGACCATCAACTTGATGAAAGACATGCCTTGGTCTTCCCAAAACTTGTTGATCTTCCAGAGCTGAGAGTTGACCCCGACTGAGTGTTGCGGACTGACACATTCCAAGGTCCAGGACTATGTGCTGTGGAATGCACTAAAGCTTGGGGCAGCTCCTGCCAAGGGGCAGTGGAGAAAGACCACTCTCTGAGGTCTTCCTGCTGAAGGTAAATGGGGGTCCATTCACTTATCGGACTCTCCTACTCCCTCAGATATATCTAAATATTCGTGTTGTATGTGTAAGAGAGGTCTTTGGTTTTTTTTTAGATAGAGTCAATGTTTTTGTTTATTTATTTGATATGCAACTGTAAAGAACCAAACTGCTTTTGTGACAATGTATATATACAAGGAGATTTTTTTATGAATAACGTTTATTTTTTAAATTCAAAAAATGGTTGAGGGATAGTTCTGTGACTGGTTGCTAGTGTAATACTCACACACGAAGCAGCTCCTGCCTTCGCATCAGTAAGTGGGAAGAGGTGGGTTCATTTGTTATTCTCTATAGGGTATATCTCCGTTCCGCCATCGTGAGATAGAGGCCAGCAGAGGTTGACTGTATCCCCACAAGGAGGGAAGAACATAAATCCAAACAGTCAAACTAACATTTTTTTCTTGTATTCCCCATGGTTCAAAGAATGTGGTAAGGAATACAGACCAGTGATATACCTGGTCAATATAAAAACCTTATTAACTGATCTTCGACCAGGCAGCAATGAGGTGTTCCAATTGGTCTCCTTCTCTATATTAAAAATGGAAGGGGAAAGGAAAGGGCCAGGATTCCTGACATGTTACCCTTTGCTTAAAACACATGTGTATGAACATAAGGTGACAGCAAGATCTGGCTCAACTGTGATAGCCCTGAAATTGAATAATTTTCTAATATGTCCACACTCAGACATACGCAATATGCTCAAAGCAAAGTTTTAAGGAGAAGGAATCTCACATGCTGTGACCTGCCACCTATTCGATTAGTCAGAAATAATGATATGGAGAATGTAAAGAGGGGCAAGAAAAGGGGACCCATCACATTATTGTCATGTGTGAATTACTGTTTCTCTAAACTTCCCTCATCAGAGTCCAGGCCAACTGTACATGAAGAATTGATTGACGAGGAGGTCATAAGACCCCAGAAGCTTACAATATCTCAGTGTCCAAGAGTTGCAATGTTTCCTGGGATGGACCCCTCAGTACTAAAGGTAACATTCTCTGAAAATACTTGTAAAATTCCTTTAAGCTTGTCAAGCATGCCAATGAGGGCACCAGTGTGACCTCGCACTTAAATCCTTACTGATACAACATTCCAGCTGCAAGGTATTTTCCACTGTGCACAGATCAATGCTGGTGAGGCGTTGGTGATTCTAGTACCATAATATAGTTTTATTAACTTAAAACGTTGAGCTATCCTTGGGAAAGACTGTGCATGCAAGAATCTGTATCTAATATCACAAAACTACATTTGCGCGTCATGTAGACTGTTTGTTTGGAACGAATGGTTTCCCAGGTTTATTTTTAAGGCTTCTGCCCTTTGTTCTACAAGCATGTTTCTTTCTGAAAGTCCAATTTCAGTTAATCCGAGGAGTCTTTCTATGTTCCACACAGTGGCACAGTGTCTGGCATTTTGAAGGCAACCACTGAATTAGGAATCTTCAAGTAGATTTTTTTCAGTCTTGAATAAAGTCTCTTAAATTCCATTTCCTGCTTGGAATAACTGGCTTTCTAAGTAAATCTTCATGATAAGATTGAAATTTTAATTTCCATTCCATCAGTTATTAGCAGTGTTGAGCTTCACTCATTTTAAAGATTTCAGGAATATTCACTAAAGCTTATACATTGTCTTCTGTAAAATATTATTTACACAGTATTTAAAGAAGAGTGAACATAGATGCCAGCTGTGAGCCATTAGCTGGTATTGTTCATGTGTTAGTCAGACATTGTCGATTCAAGTCTGACTCCATAGACTTAAGCTTATTAGTTAGGATGACATTTTAATGCAGTGCCGTCGATAATGCTGAATTTTAGATGAGGCATTACATAAAATCTCCAGATGGTAGAAGCAATAAAGCCCATATCACAGTTTGAAGATGACCAGAGGAGATTAGCGTTCATATCAGTATGAATATTCATTCAACACCTAAACCAGTTGACCTGGAAATTATCCTATTACTGTTTGCTGCATACAGATTGAATGTCCTGTTTCCTACGTTTACAACAGTGACTATAGCTTAATGGAATACCTATTGAAACATAAAATTCAGTCAGGTCTCTTAAGCTGAAAAACGGGCTTTTGAAAATGTAAGTACTTTGAGCCATTAGAAACAATGAAAATAGTGTTTCGTGGAAGCAGAGAGCAGGTACTCCTGATGTTAAATAAGTGAAGCTGAGTGAACAGACGTCTGCTGGAGTTGTTGAAAGGAAATTACAGTTGGCATCAATGTTCCTGTCCTGAGAGATAGGAATTAGCCAGGTGTGTGTGAGCATGATTGAGGACCTGATCTCTGGCAGCTGCTTGGCTGAGTTGTGTACAAAAGGGAAGCCAGTGTTGATTATCTGTTTAAATACTTGTTATATTGGGATAATTGATTTATGTAGTTGAATGGATCAATATAAAGGGGAAAGAAATGGGATTATTATGTGGAAGAAGCTGTAAGATTGAGAAGTTTAATAAACTCTAGACACAAGAAAAGATCTTGGTTTCTGTCTCATCAACTCGCTTGAATCCAAATTGATATTGGTGGCAGGAGATGGTTGCCTAAAGGTGATGATCAGAAATAAACCGTTCTTTTCAGATTGAATGTTGTAATTTAAGTTATCTTTGAGAAGAATGGCTTAAATAAAGTGTAAAGTGCTGGAATCTGATTTCCCAGTGAACCTTATGATCAGTGGGGAAAAATAAAATGGAGATATGGATAAACATTATTACCCTGCCAAAACAGATTATAGACATATCATTGTCATCTGTCTCCAGGAGCAAAGTAAGCTGTAAACTTCTCAGAGCAAGAAGCCCAAGCTTTGGAGTTTAACAGACTTCATTCAAAATTGACAAGAGTTTTTTTAGAGATTCCCAACTCAGTGCTTGTCTTTAAATGTATGGACTATGCTGAAGTGTCAAATATGGATAGACTGCCAGCAATAACTGAAGCTAGATTTGCAGAATGTAGCACACTATTGGAGCAAATATCTGAAACCTTAAAAAAGTATACTCTGGGAAAACACTTGCTCCTAATGGCCTATGTGACTCAAATGGGACATTCCATAGCACAAAGGATAGAGAATTCAAGAATAGTGACAATGTCAAACCATCTAGATACAGTTCAAAAGTGTCACCGTGAAGGGGAATCATTACAAAATGAGGATAGAGGTACCTCCAACAAATGTAACAGACAACAAGAATTAAGTGACTCTAACAGAAGAATAAACCTCAGAAATGCCTGGCATGTGGCCATTGGGTGTTTTAGATGTAACTCGAAATATCATCATGTAATAGAATGACAACAGTGTTCAAAATTACACATCTCACGGTAGGTATGGAAGGAGAAGATGGTGATACTGATCAGGCAGAGGGAATTGAAGTAGTTACAAAAAGCTTCAGCTCAGTCATTAATGTTTTAGCCACAGACTAATTTCACTGCTGGACAGTGAATGCACACCCATAACCTGTTCAGTGGATTAGTTGAAATGATATCTGCGTTCTTTATATAATAAGGACCAAATAAGATTAGGGAATTTGAGAGCTCTGTCTGCTTCAGGCTTGTGGATGACAGTATGCTGAAGTCTCTTAAAAATGAATAGTGATTCCTTGTACAAAGGCTGAGGTAAACCACTTTTTGGGCACAAATGTACTGTCATGTGAAATATTTTTATTGTTGAGCAGGACATTATAGCAAAGGCTCAACTAAACTAAACATGGACATGACAAGGTAATTGTTTTTGAGAAGTCAGTAGACTTACAATTTAACAATCTGAATATACTGTATTTCTCTAACAAGAACTTAACTTCATGAATTACATTATTAAATGGCTTTAATCACTATTAAGCAGCTGTTATTAACATCAGCAGATAGGAGTACAATGGATAAAAAGGCCAATTGTCCTAAAACCACTTTAGTAGTTCATCCATCCATCCTCTCAAAGTTAAAAACCTTAATAAACGATGCACGAGTAAGGGATGATGAGTACACTATTCTATAGAAAAGACCAGCAGTAAGTGAGATCTATGTAAAAAATATGTAGGAACAACATAATGGTTCATAATAAATTTCCCATCAGCAAGAGACTTTTAACTAAGTTGTAGCAATAGACTTGAAGATGTAGGATAAGGAAAAAAAAATACTTTCAACTTGGTCTTGGTAAACACTACATTTTAGTCAGTCTACAAAAGATATAGGAAAGAGAGTAACAGTGGACAAGGTATGGAGAAATGAGAAGGGGACATGACTGAGGGAACTGGTGAAATTCCTAACTAATGGGGATGGGTGTGTTGTTTTGCTGGATGTTGTCCTTTGGCACTAGAGAACTTGTATCCACAGGATGCATTGATATGCTGTGGAGGACAATGTACTGTATTGGTTTTGAGAACTTGCTAAGTCAGGACAGGGTATCCTGTCCAGTGTGTATCAGGGACACCTTGTGGTGAATGAGGGAAATGCAGAAAAAGTCTTGCTTTGTTTCCTTTCATACAGTAAATACTGTACTTGTAGCAATGGGGAAATGCAGCCAACTATACTAGATTTGTGCCAAAGCCAGTTGGTAACAAGCTGTTAAAAAGCAGGTCATACAACTGCTGCAGAAGGAAGTAACAAGTCAGTGTTTCAGGTTAATGATTTTTTTTATCAGATTTGATGATGAGCGGTCACATTAAATTCTTTTATTCTCACAGGTGTTTCCACTATTTCTATTATTATTATCAAATACAGGGACCCACCTCAAAATTCTTCTGACCATGTCAGAACAAATTATTTCCAGTCTTATGAGACTTTATTTTAGATACTTTTTATTTGCTTGTGGGATATGGCTGCCCAGCATTTATTGCATGTCCCTCCTTGTTCTTAAGAAGGTGGTGATGAGCTACTTTCTTGAACAGCTGCAGTCCCTATATTGTAAGTAGACCCACAATGCTGTTAAGGAGAGAACGACAAGATTTTGCCCCAGCGACACTGAAGAAACTTACTGTTTATCTTCTGTTCAAATGAACATTCAGCAGAATTCAAAGAATAAGAAACAAAAATTAGCCAAGACTTTGTGTTGTAAGCTATAGAGTGCATTTATTACACTGGTGTTAATGGACTAAATATCTAGGTTTTAAAGTTGGAAAGAATAGATAATGTAGAAACAGGCTTATTATTCAACTTGAATTGTAAGCCTAAAAGTGAAAGTCAAGTAATGTATGATATGAGGTAGCATTGTGCAAAATTGAGGTTAGAAAGATATTTTGTGGGTGTACCAATTAGATTCTCAGTAAGAGTGATTACCACTTTTTCAATTAACATCCTTAAGAGGAACTGGATGAAGATGTTGAAAAGAATAGTACTCAAGATTGTAAGAAAAAAGACTTCTAAAGATAATGAGGCCTTGTGGTGTAATATTAATGACCATACCTTGAGATCAAAAGCTCTGGATTCAAGACCATTCCAGAATTTGTTGGGCATTGGAAATGAGTTTGTATTGTGGCCAAACAGATTGACTGTCCGCCTATAAATCCTTCCAGTAAGCCTGATGGAGCAGGAGAGCTTTCTAGTCAGCTGTCCTGCAGAAGACAACGGTGAATCACGACAGTACATGGTCCACAATGTATATCAATCCCAGGGAAGGCCATGGCCCAACTGACCCCAGAAACTTGGAAGGGAGAAAAGAGATAAGAAACACAATTGAAACATTAAAGCTCCTGAGCTGCTAGATTTATGAAAATTTCCGAACTAGACTGTATAACCTAGAGGGTGAGGTTAAAACATTATCAAGTTTTGATTGATTTATTTTTCTAAGGCTGGAATAATGCTTACGTTCCTCACAAGATTAAATGAGTGACTTAGAATAAGTAATGAACCATCTTATTTAGAGTCCTGGTGGGTTAAGTGGTGCTTTCTCATTGATTCTCTTTCCTTATTTCCAACTATTGAAATAGAGTGGCTGTCATTCGCACATAACCATTACTGACTGTCATGATTTGGAGATGCCAGTGTTGGACTGGGGTAAACAAAGTTAAAAATCACACAACACCAGGTTATAGTCCAACAGGTTGAATTGGAAGCACACTAGCTTTCAGAGCGACGCTCCTTCATCAGGTGATTGTGGAGGGCTCGATCGTAACACAGAATTAATAGCGAAAATTTACAGTGTGATATAACTGAAATTATACATTGAAAAATTGATTGTCTGTTAAGCCTTTCATCTGTTAGAATACAGTGATAGTTTCACTTCTTTCATGTGTAAATCACAAAACCTTTTTTTAAAAGTTGCATTCTCGGGTTAGCTGCTAATAATGGTGATAGCTAGACAATATGTTGAAGGTGTTAGCCCCCTGTGTTTTCTGTCCATGACCTGATGTTTAGATTGATTCTAATCTAAAAAGTGAGATTACTGACTGTATAATTCAGGTTTAAATACAGTCACACACTTCTCATTCAGCACCAGGTCTGCAGTGGCTGCCGCCTTCTGGAGTGAGTAGGTTGTACCCAATGTCACTGTGGTTGTTCGGAATCACTCCTGGTTTGTTTCTATCTCGCTCCTTCTAGGCCAGTCTGCGGAGGAATAGAGCAGAGAATGACAATGATGAAGATGAATCAAGCTGTGAGCAGCATTGCAGATCTTGCAGCCCTCCTGCTCCGCAAGGGCTCAGGGTGATGCCACCTACAAATAATAAAGGAGAAGGGTAAGCAAAGATTTTTTTTCAGTCTGTTTAAACTGTCTTTCAACTACAAACTTCCGAAGTATTTTAAGCTCCTCTGTTTTCTCTCTCTAATTTCCTGAGCCAAGCTGAGAAACCTGAAACAGGATTTGCTCCCAACATAACTCGATATCTTCTTCCAGAAGTCACATCAGTAGGATTCTGGATTAGTGGTGCTGGAAGAGCACAGCAGTTCAGGCAGCATCCAAGGAGCAGCGAAATCGATGTTTCGGGCAAAAGCCCTTCATCAGGAATAAAGGCAGTGAGCCTGAAGGGTGGAGAGTTAAGCTAGAGGAGGGTGGGGTGGCGAGAAAGTAGCATAGAGTACAATGGGTGAGTGGGGGAGGGGATGAAGGTGATGGGTCAGGGAGGAGAGGGTGGAGTGAATAGGTGGGAAAGGAGATAGGCAGATCGGACAAGTCATGGGGACAGTGCTGAGCTTGAAGTTTGGAACTAGGGTGAGGTGGGGGAAGGGGAAATTAGGAAACTGTTGAAGTCCACATTGATGCCCTGGGGTTGAAGTGTTCCGAGGCAGAAGATGAGGCGTTCTTCCTCCACGCGTCTGGTGGTGAGGGAGCAGTGGTGAAGGAGGCCCAGGACCTTCATGTCCTCGGCAGAGTGGGAGGGGGAGTTGAAATGTTGGGCCACAGGGCGGTGTGGTTGATTGGTGCGGGTGTCCCAGAGATGTTCCCTAAAGCGCTCTGCTAGGAGGCACCCAGTCTCCCCAATGTAGAGGAGACCGCATCGGGAGCAACGGATACAATAAATGATATTAGTGGATATGCAGGTAAAACTTTGGATGTGGAAGGCTCCTTTAGGGCTTTGGATAGAGGTGAGGGAGGAGGTGTGGGTACTGGTTTTACAGTTCCTGCAGTGGCAGGGGAAAGTGCCAGGATGGGAGGGTGGGTTGTAAGGGGGTGTGGACCTGACCAGGTAGTCATGGAGGGAACGGTCTTTGCGGAAGGTGGAAAGGGGTGGGGAGGGAAATATATCCCTGATGGTGGGGTCTTACATCAGTAGGAGTTACTCTTGCTCATGTTCTCCTCCTTGTTACAAATACAGTCGCTTGAAATGGGATCCATTGCTAGATGCACAAACTGTCAGGGTTTGGACAGTTTCAGGGGGCTCAATCTGTTGTACAAAGCCAATCCATATTTGTGTTACAATCTCATACTTTACTTCCAGCTATCTTTTACTCTCGGCTACATATGATTATGATGAACTTTGGAATTTGCATTCCTCCTTTTAGGTCAGATGAAACGCCTCCTCCATGGTTACAGGAGCTAAAATCAAAGAAAAGACTGAGTCAGCATCAACCAGACAAGGTAAGATTTAATGAACTGCTGCGAGCTTGTATTCATCGAAGTGTGATCCCTGTCTGACACTTTGCTGCCTGTATAATTTGAAAATGCAATGAGGATTTGGTCTGTTCCAGGAAATGGGCCTAATGATTTATCGTTGAATAACACCCAGTCACTTCTGGAATAATAATAGGAAAGAAAGAGCAGCAATGTAATAGTGTGGAGGGAGAGGTAGGAGCAGCTAAAACAGCAGCCAGACTCAATTGGGAATAAGCAGCAATATCCATTTAATGCAACCATACTGTCTCAGACCATAAAATAGCAAGGACAAACAAAAAAAACAAGTGACAACAAAAAAGTCAGTACTTTGGCCATTTGATCAGAGCCTATCAGCTACAGAGATTTCTTCCAGAGGGCAGCAGAAAGAAGGATCATTCTAGGGTGAAGTTGGATGATGGATGGTGTGGAACGTTGCAGATAAGATACAGTGTATGACAAGATAGATGAGAGTGATGGACTATGGCAGCAGATTTCATGGCAGGTGTATCTACATGAAGCACACAGCAAAGCTGTATACTAGCTGTTTGCTATAATGGTGTAGCAGGTGCTTTGCAAAGATGGAATGGGGATCAATTTGTTATTCAAACTGAATTTGTCCACAATTTCCAGAACTTGGATTTCTTATCTACATGAATGCTATCCCTACATCTTCACTTCACAAAATCACAAATCTTTTTAGTGGTGTCAGTTTGGATTAAGCTATATGGGTGGATGACATGGTTAATAGAGTGGATCGAGGATTTGAAAAAGAAATCACAACCAAGTGAACGTTTGCAGAAGAGCATCTGTGATCATCCTTCATTGTTGATCATCATCACAGTGACAGGAGAAGCAGTGATAACCGGGACAAGTGTGCAAGGTGATTGAATTTCTAAATGTATAGAGTTCTTTGGTCTTGTACAATCAATCCGTGAAGAAATGATACATACAGAAAGGAATAATTAAGTTTCTAGTGTAGTACTGGGTGATCTTCTGAAAATGGCTTAAGGACATTGTTGGAGCAGACTAGTATGTCCTATCTAAAACTGAACCCCAGCCTCCAGAGCATGAGGGCCATTTGTTTGACCATCAGGACTTTTACTTGATGAGAATATTCCATCTATACAAACTCCTGATGCTACCTGAATGTCTGGTTTGTGCATGGGCCAGCTTTGCAGATGCACATACAACAAAGGTGTACTAATAAAATAGAAAACTGTACACCACAATCTATTAAAAGGTGACCAGTGGAGTGCCACAAGGATCGATGCTGGGTCCTCTAATGTTTGTCATTTACATAAATGATTTGGATGCGAGCATAAGAGCTACAATTGGTAAGTTTGCAGATGACACCCAAATTGGAGGTGTAGTGGATAGCGAAGAGGGTTACCTCAGATTACAACAGGATCTGGATCAGATGGGCCAATGGGCTGAGAAGTGGCAGATGGAGTTTAATTCAGATAAATGCGAGGTGCTGTGTTTTGGGAAAGCAAATCTAAACAGGACTTATACACTTAATGGTAAGGTCCTAGGGAGTGTTGCTGAACAAAGAGAGCTTGAAGTGCGGGTTCGTAGCTCCTTGAATGTGGAGTCGCAGGTAGATAGGATAGTGAAGAAGGCACTTGGTATGCTTTCTTTTATTGGTCAGAGTATTGAGTACAGGTGTTGGGAGGTCATGTTGCGGCTGTACAGAACATTGGTTTGGCCACTGTTGGAATTTTTCATGCAGTTCTGATCTCCTTCCTATTGGAAAGATGTTGTGAAACTTGAAAGGGTTCAGAAAAGATCTACAAGGATGTTGCCAGGGTTGGAGGATTTGAGCTACAGGGAGAGGCTGAACAGGCTGGGGCTGTTTGCCCTGGAGCATTGGAGGCTGAGGGGTGACCTTATAGAGGTTTACAAAATTATGAGGGGCATGCATAGGATAAATAGACAAGTCTTTTCCCTGGGATGGGGGAGTCCAGAACTAGAGGGCATAGGTTTAGGGTGACAGGGGGAAAGATATAAAAGGGACCTAAGGGGCAACTTTTTCATGCAGAGGGTGGTGTGTGTATGGAATGAGCTGACAGAGGAAGTGGTGGAGGCTGGTACAATTGCAACATTTAAAAGGCGTTTGGGTGGGTATATGAATAGGAAGGGTTTGGAGAGATATGGGCCGGGTGCTGGCAGGTGGGACTAGATTGGGTTGGGATATCCAGGGGTGATGGATGGGTTGGACTGAAGGGTCTGTTTCCGATCTGTACATCTCTATGACTTTAAGTCACCTAGTCTATTCAAAACCTCAGGGAAATATGCCAACAAAATCCAAATATTGACAGTGCCTATAAGTCAGTGTATTGGGATAGGGTACTTGTTATGAAGGTGTAAGCATACTTTACCTTTAAAAAGAAAAGCTAGCAAGGGCAAAGCACAGAGTCCGGAACAAGGTAACAATGTAACACTTGGTCAAAACAGCAGCATCTGAGCTACAAAACAAAAAAAACACTATTTCAATAAACAATAAATGCAGGAGTAGGCTATTCTGCCCTTCGAGCCTGCACCTCCATTCATTATGATCATGGCTGATCATCCTCAATCAGTATCCTGTTCCTGCCTTATCTCCATAACCCTTGATTCCACTATCCTTGAGAGCTCTATCCAACTCTTTCTTAAATTAATCCAGAGACTGAGCCTCCACTACCTTCTGGGGCAGAGCATTCCACACACCCACCACTCTCTGGGTGAAGAAGTTTCTCCTTATCTCTGTCCTAAATGGCCTACTCCTTATTTTTAAGCTTTGTTCTCTGGTTCGACACTCACCCATCAGCGGAAACATGTTTCCTGCCTCCAGAGTGTCCAATCCTTTAATAATCTTAAACGTCTTAAACAAGCCCAGTCGCTCCAATCTTTCAACATAAGATAGTCCCATCATTCCAGGAATTGACCTCGTGAACCTATGCTGCACTCCCTCAATAGCCAGAATGTCTTTTCTCAAATCTGGAGACCAGGAGTGCACACAGTACTCCAGGTGTGGTCTCACCAGGGCCCTGTATAGCTGCAGAAGAACCTCTTTGCTTCTATACTCAATCCCTCTTGTTATGAAGGCCAGCATGCTATTAGCTTTCTTCACTACCTGCTATACCTGCATGCTTGCCTTCATTGACTGGTGTACAAGAACACCCAGATCTCTTTGTACTGCCCCTTTACCTAAATTGATTCCATTGAGGTAGTAATCTGCCTTCCTGTTCTTGCCACCAAAGTGGATAACCATACATTTATCCACATTAAACTGCATCTGCCATGCATCTGTCCACACACCTAACCTGTCCAGGTTGCCCTGTAATCTCCTAACATCTTCCTCACATTTCACCCTGCCACCCAGCTTTGTGTCATCAGCAAATTTGCTAATGTTGCTATTAATACCATCTTCTATATCATTAATATATATTGTAAAAAGCTGCGGTCCCAGCACTGATCCCTGCAGTACCCCACTGGTCATCGCCTGCCATTCAGAAAGGGAGCCATTTATCACTACTCTTTGTTTCCTGTCAGCCAACCAATTTTCAATCCATGTCAGTACTTTGCCCCCAATACCATGCGCCCTAATTTTGCTCACTAACCTCCTATGTGGGACTTTATCAAAGGCTTTCTGAAAGTCCAGGTACACTACATCCACTGGATCTCCCTTGTCCATCTTCAGAGTTACATCCTTTCAAAAATTCCAGAAGATTAGTCAAGCATGATTTCCCCTTCATAAATCCATGCTGACTCTGACCTATCCTGTTACTGCTATCCAGATGTGTTGTAATTTCATCCTTTATATGACTCCAGCATCTTTCCCACCACTGAGGTCAGACTAACTGGTCTATAATTTCCTGCTTTCTCTCTCGTTCTTTTCTTTAAAAAGTGGTACAACATTAGCCACCCTCCAATCCGCAGGAACTGATCCTGAATCTATAGAACTCTGGAAAATAATCACCAACACATCCACGATTTCTAGAGCCACCTCCTTCAGTACCCTGGGATGAAGACCATCAGGTCCCGGGAACTTATCAGCCTTCAGACCTAATAGTCTCTCCAACACCAATTCCTGTTAAATATAAATTCCCTTCAGTTCAGGTCCTTCAGCCACTGTTACCTCTGGGAGATTGCTTGTCTTTCCCTTTGAACACAGATCTGAAGTACCAATTCAACTCTTCTGCCATTTCTTTGTCCCCCGTCGTATATTCTCCTGTTTCTGTCTTCAAGTGCCCAATTTTAGTCTTAACCATTTTTTTCCCTTTCACATACCTAAAAAAGCTTTTACTATCCTCCTTTATATTTTTGGCCAGTTTACCTTCGTACCTCATTTTTTCTCTGCATATTTCCTCCTTAGTAATCCTCTGCTATTCTTTAAAAGCTTCCCAGTCCTCCGTTTTCCCACTCATCTTTGCTATGTTATACGTTTTCTCTTTTGACTTTATATGTTTCTTAACTTCCCTCGTCAGCCATGGCCACCCCTGCCTCCTTATAGGATCTTCCTTCCTTTTTGGAATGAACTGATCCTGCATCTTCTGCATTATACTCAGAAATACCTGCCATTGTTCTTCCAGTGTCATCCCTGCTAAGTTATTGCACCATTGAACTTTGGCCAGCCCCTCCCACATAGCTCCATAGTTCCCTTTATTCAACAGAAATATTGTCACTTCCGATTGTACCCTCTCCCTTTCAAATTGCAGATTGAAGCTTATTGTATTATGGTCACTACCTCCTAATGGCTCCTTCACTTTGAGGTCCTGATCAATTCTGGTTCGTTGCACAATACCAGATCCAGAATTGCCTTCTTCCTGGTAGGTTCCAGCACCAGCTGTTCTAAGAATCCATCTCGGAGGCACTCCACGAAGACTCTTTCTTGACGTCCAATACCACCCGGATTCTCCCAGATGACCTGCATGTTGAAATCCCCCATAACAACTGTAGAAACATCTTTGCGACAGGCCAATCAGTTTAAATTATGCCCCAAGATACCAGAGTCCAATCAAATTTGAATATTAAAATGAATGAAATGATCTGATGTTTTGGGGTATAAAACTGGACATTTTGAACAGCTAAAGAGAGAACTGCCAAAGACCAACAAATGTAGGCTGCTACCTCAAGAGCTCTCTGAAAGGTACCTGTCTGTAGAAGGAGTTTGCACAGCAGAACATCGAAACTGACCTGGGCAGGATCTACGGAGGAAAATGTACAGAGTCGACAAAGTTGACTGGTTTGAAACGTGATTTTTTTTTATTTTGTCAGGACTTTTATTGGACCAGTATTGTAGAGTGGGAGGTAAAAAATAGGTTTAAGAGAAAGGAGTTGTAAATCGTTGTTGGTTTTAATATTCTCTGTTGGATTTAAAGTTAATTTTTACTTCAGATAGTGACCTCTGGGATAGTTCTTTTGTCTCTCAAATTTTAGCAGATTACAGCACAGGGTGAGTCTTTTCAGTGTTGCTGGTTTAAATTAGGAGAGGGGTTTTACCCCATGTTGCAACAATACTGAAGGCATCTAACATTGGATATTGTGCTCCCTCTCCAAGGACAACAGGTTCCTGTCTGAGTGAGAGTTTTGGAGAGAGACTCCAGAATCAGACAAGGGATTTATCTGTTCGGTGCTCCAGCCTTGTTTTGGTGAAATTTACGACACTTGTGCTTTTCTGCTGTGTTCAACCTATGGCCCACCAAACAGGAGCATATCAGAATGTGAACATGTGATGTGTGGGACAGAGAATAATAGTCTGCAATAGGACAGAAATAAAGCTCAGGCTCTCACCTGACTAACAGATGCCTTAGCTATGTCTCTTGACTGGCTAAAGCAAAGTGTGTTTGTGCACTTGTTTATAATGGTGTCCTTTTGAATCATGCAAATGGTGGGGGGAGTATCCCCCCATTTGAGAGGGTCTTCCTTGCATTACTGAAATATTTGATTTATTTTGTTTTGCAGAAAAATGAATGAATACGCCCCAAGAGGAAAATGAGTCTTGAGACAAGCCTTAACTGTCCATCAACTTTGAAACGAAAGAAACATGTGCTGCTGCTGTCGCTTCCTGCCTTGCTACCTGCATGGTGCCTTCCCATAGTAATTTGTGAATAGGCTGCTTAAAAGTTCATACATAAAATAGAATAATGCTATATTTTGTCAGATGCTAGGGTTCATTGCCTGAAACCCTAAGAAATGTCACTTTAAAAAAAATAATAAATAATAAAAAAAAGTCAAATGGCTGTGATTGAGCTGGGTGCTCTCCACAGTGCTTCAGTTAAATGGGTAGTATGTGTGGAAAGAATGTGACCCAGGAAGTTCAGTCGTCCATGGCCAATCGCCTGCTGAGACTCCACCTATTCAGGAAATCCTTGGATAGTGTGCTCATGTAAAGGACAGATGAACTGAATGCTTTGGAATGAAATTCACCACCTGCCTGACTAGGATTGTCCTCCATTGTTGACTCTTTTTGAGAACTCTGAGGCTTTGGTGCTAGTGGAATAAAACAAAAAGAAGGCTCTAAAAATTAGTTCCTTATGTAAATGTGTTTGCATCATCTTTCCAGGTGATCTTGTTTCATAATTTTGATGGTGAGTTCCATACAATGGCACATTTTTATATCATTTATGCCCATTGGATGCCATGTATGTAGCAGTGTATGTGCGCATCAGGAGAGTAAGTATTAAATCACCTTTCCTATTCCCCTCTGTGCACCAGGAATTGATTTTTAGAATCTTTATTTCATTCACTCCTCTTCAACTCTTGTTAAGAAAAACTAGACAGTGGGTGTCTGTTTTTATAAAATGTAAACAAAAGAACAAAGTGTTTACCACCATGACAGGAATGCAAGCATGACTGACTGGTATGTCTCAATTTGATTGGCTAGATGTGGAACAATCTTTGCAAAGTACTTATATCATTGGCAAAAAACATTTTCTTCTGAATACTGATTTTCACAAGAAACATTCACATGTGTTTTATGAATTATTGAACTGTCTGCCAGGTTGGCAAAACGCCTTGTTGAAATATTGTGCTTCTGTTCAAAATGTAGAGAAATATATCATTTGTGTTTTTTTTGTTTCCTTCAGATGCAGGGAGAAAAGCAATAACCAGTTAAAACTTAGTAACTGCACAAGCGGTGTAAATATTTATACTTACTTTTGGTTTGTCTTTGTAAACAAGTCATAAATACAGCAAGGAAAAGACTGGCTCGGTACCTGAAAATGTGGCTGGCTGGAGCTCCAACCCCACCCCAAACACCCCCTATTAGAGAGTGAATATACCCCCCAAGACCTGGAATGGACTGATCTCTATTGTCTTTACTGTGTGTTTTGTTTTTGTTTTTAGCCAGTCTGACCATTGTCCCGTACTGGATGGCATTGCGTAAGCTGTTTTGACTCCTACTCCAGTTAGCATAGGCCATGCTCATTCCTTTTACCAACTACAGCAGTCTTCAATCAATGAGTTACAAAATTCAGAGATTTATTGTCCCATATCCCCTCCCATCCCTCAACAGCACAGAATCCCTCCACTAGGGAAGAAAAAAAAAATCAGTTTGCATGTTGACTACACCTTCCCACTGCCCCTGCCCCCTCCCCCACCCCAAAAAAAGAAAACACATGGCAGTGTGGCACCTGTAAGTATTGACATCAACTTTGTGCCTGCTGACATCATCCTACGTGTGTTCATTTCAGTTAACCTGCGTCATGAAGGTGTTTGATTTCAGTGGCCTCTGTCATTGGCCACTTGAAGACATTAGGGCAATATCTGACCAAAGCTGATACCAGACAATTGGCCAAGAGCTCCACCATTCATTGGGGTAAAATATTAGACAGGGGGTCAACCAATTCACAATGTCCTCCTAAGTGGCAGAAGCTGGGGAACAGGTTACCTATCTGCCCTCAGACCATGTTGCATCATGTATGGATTCATAGAAAAAGCTAATAGGAAATTGTAGCATTAAAATATAGGCAGTTGAGTAATAATTAGAGATCTAGCACTACATTCAACCTGTTTTGATCCTTTTATTGCAGGTCTTGGAATAATTTGCTCCTTCATATTTCATTACTGTAGTAAATAGAAGAACAAAGCAAGTGACCATGTCACTGGTGCATTCTGCATATATCCTCTTCCTATCTGCCGTTATTCCACCAAACAAAGTGGAATTGCAGCATGATAAACAAATAGCTTAGATATAACTGTTAATATGTATGTTTAATAACTACGAGGGATTTCCCTGAATCCATTTAATCAAGTCCTCCTGCATGCAATTCATGAATTGTTGGAGAGAAGGAAGCCTGTGCCATTAATGCAATGTAAAAGGAATACTGAATTACTAGGCCTTACTTCAGTTCTTCCATCGCTTAATCGGGTCAAGCTTCAGTCACCGCCACCTTATCTGGTGATGAGCTGCCATAGATTTGGTGCCATGTGTTTACATTCCTACCATTCTATAAAGGAAACTTTTAGTTATTTCTGTATCATAACTGTGGTAAAGAGCTGGGTTTTCTTTCTCAATGTTCAGGTAATGCACTGAAATGAGACTGAACTCCTGAGAGGAAGTCTGGATGTTGTATATTTTTTATGGTGAAACATTCAGAATAAAGCTTTACGGAGTGTAAAATTCCTATGATTTTGGCCAATGTACATGCTTAACCTTCCACACTGAGATTATGTTAAGTGCCTGTCGTTATTCTCATTTTACTCAAGTTCTTAAGATTGGTTTCTAGTTTTTTGGCCAATTCAAAATGCAGCTCCTTAAAAGAAACCAGCTGATGACTTCTTGCTAATGAAGGCTAACGGAGCAAGCCTTTCTCACCTACGTCAATCTGATTAGATATAAAATTAATGTAATTCTATATTTGCCACCTGACAATAACTATTGGTTGTTTTTTTTTCTAAAGATTGAAATGAAACTTTGCTAAAATAAGAGCAGTCCAAATATGCCCCAATGGATGATGGGAAACCTGTTGAAAGGTCACTGGACTTAGATTACTTTGTTTAAAATGTTTCAACTCCTGTCCATTTTGTTTATTGATTGGTATGGAATATGCAATGCAAACTCTCTAGCATTTCACTGTCTATCTTGGGGTTTTTAAAACTTCATTTAAAGATCACATATTAAACATGTTGCCATCCTCTTCATACTTAGTGAAATATAATTATGGGCTTGAGTTTCCTCCAGAGTTTTGGATTTGTACTAAATCAGAAGGTCATTGAGTTTCATGATAAAGGTGATATCTGGGTACTTGCTAATGTTGCACAATTCTCTCTAAATCTTTATTCTGAATGTAAGTTTTATGAGAATAATAACAAAGTATGTGGTATTTTATATTTTAAAAGTTCAATGATGGTGAATGCGATATCTGTAATCTCTAAATCTTTTTTGTATTTTAGTTTTACAATCTGATCAAAGTTTATTCATTGTGTATAAATGAGTCCTTTCTTATGATTAATGGATAATGAGGTGTGGAATTCTTTTCTTTCCACCAACAAATCTTCTCTCTATTTCACCCCATTACACGCTTCAGTATTAGTTGCTGCATTGAAAGTAAAATTAAGCCTTTTAATTTAATCCATTAGTCTAACACCTGCTACTTTGGAACAGTAATATTCTGAGTTGAATGAGCCAGGTATAATTAATCTAAAATAGACACCAACACACATGGTCAGTTTTCAATAATATCTCAAAGAACTAATTAATCTATGAGTTATTTATCCACCTATTTGAAGATGTGCATGTGAATTTATGGCAGATTATCTATGTGAGTTAGGTCTGATTATTTATTATAGTAAAATCAAACATCAAGCTAGAATTCTTTTGAACTTGTGCATTTCCTCAGTCCTTTCTGGTACTGCCTGCACAGGGCAGCTGGTTTCTTTGTTCTTTTAATGTAGTATCCCGAATCTTGGTCCTTAGGAGAAAATGAGGACTGCAGATACTAGAGAGTCAGAGTTGAGAAGTGTGGCGCTGGAAAAGCACAGCAGGTCAGGCAGCATCCGAGGAGCAGGAGAGTTGACATTTCGGGCACAAACCCTTGATCAGGAATATGAGGGACAAACCCTTTGTCAGGAATGTGGGGGCAGGGAGAAGGGGCTGAGAGATTAGTGAGGTGGGGTGAGGTGGGGGTTAGGGGAAGGTAGTGGAATGGCAGTAGGTGGATGCAGATATGAGGTGATTGTGATAGGCCTTAGTCCTTGTCATAGGTCTCTCCTGGCCATTAGGGTTGGCAGATGATGTGTCCTCAGACAGCAAGCAGTCTTTGCTGTCATGTTGTATACTGAACGGTGTGTGTAACTCTGAGATAACTATTTTTCAATTCTGTGTGAGGAGTCTGATGGATTTGTCCTAACATTCTAAATAATTACATTGGAAGCTCCCAATGGAGTCTGCCACTTTACGGCTACCATGAAGATCTTTGTAATTACTTTTACTGCAGGAACTATCCCCTTATATATCATTGATTACTCAACATGCCATTTGTGTAATGTTCTCTGAAGATATTATTCATCACCTTGCCTATGTTTAATAATTTCTAGAACTTAGTGCACTTTGCTAGTCCTCCTCCAAGTCATGCCTGCACATAATGTAAAACATGATTTTTCGTTTTTATTCTTTGAGTGTAGCTATAATGTAGTCATCTATAATATTTTGCATAGATTACTTAGCAAAACAATTAAGTTGACTCAAACAAAACCAGAAATTGCTGGAGAAACTCCATTTGTGGACAGAGAATCAAAATTCATGTTCCGGTTCTGGAACTGGCCATCAGAATTAAGAAAAATATGTTTCTTCCCACAGATGCTGCCAGACCTGTTGAGTTTCTCCAGCAATTTCTGTTTCTGTTTCAGATCTCCAGCATCCGTAGTCCATTATTTTAATTAAGTTGACTGTCTTAGCAGTAGAATTAATCATTTCAACGGTATCCACCTCAAACTTTCAAAATCTCTGGTGAGAACTGTCACCATCACCTCTTCAGGACTGTTGACTCAAAAAGACTAGGTAACCATTAGTACGTGTTACACTGTTTGATTTCAGTTCAAATGTGAGTAGGGTAGACACCAACATAAGTCATTTTTGCCTTCACCAAGAGAAAGAGAAACCATTCCTTCTAAGAAAGCAATTAAAATTGAAAAAGTGCTGAAACAGATGGACAATTTACTGCAGCAGTTAACCCTCCCCATCCCACCAAGTATAGGTAAAAATTCTCCTTTTGACCTTTTGCTCTGATGATCAGAGTTTTGGAGATACAAAAGGCAGGCGACTCCAAGTCACTGGGGGAAAAAAAGAACATAAGATGTGAGGGCAAGGAAAAGCCATTTATCCATTCAGCTCATAGGAAAATAAAACAATACAGATGTTGGAAACTTGAAACAAAGAAAATAAAATACTGGAAGCAATCAGCAGCTCTACTAGCATCTGTGGACAGAGAATCAAAATTAATGTTTCAAGCCTGTATCGGGCTCATCAGAATTAGAAGAAATGAGAACTGGAACTGATTTTAAATGAAAGGGCGTGGGGTGGATAATGGAAAGAACAATACTAAGGCACAGGAGATGAAAGGTCAAAAGTATTAATGGTGTAAGGCCAAAGGGAGGGGAAATGGAGCCAGTCATGAAATAAAAGAGGAGGTATGAATGGCAGGGTCATGAACAGCAGATGTCTATCCACCCACTTACACAGCTTTACAAGCTAATTACATAGAAACTGGGAAAGATTTACAGCGCAGAAGGAGGTTGTACAGTCCATCTTTAACTCTGATGTTGCCTTATCCATCTGTAACACTGGGCAAAGTTTTACCAGTTCCCATGTGGTGAGGACAGAACCACATTGCCATTGTTTGGAGTCATTCCAACAACAGCAGCCTGGTTGCCTGTCAGACGGAAATGGACAACTAATTTGAAGTATTTATGAGTCAGATATATGCAGTTTTCCTGGGTGACTTTTATTTTAACAGGAGCAGAGTGGACTCATGACATTCTGGGGACTGTTACTTGGAACAAACAACGTCCCTGCAGCCCCAACATTACGGCTGGACAGATTTCCTTTCACTTCTTCAGGTTCTGCAAGGTAGGACCAGAATAAGTGAAAACATATTTAATGTTTGCCTTTTAGAGTATGCCTCAAGATGGAGGTGCTCTTGTCTTTCCCTTGCTGCCTCAACTACAGCCATTTTGCTCAGTGATGTTGCGGATCCCTCTCTTTGGACCAGCAATTGGATGGTCTACCCACCTACCCACCTGTGACTTTTAGCTGCCTCCACTTGACAATATTGAGAGAGTGGGGAATGGGGAAGAAGACCCTGCCTCTCACTGGATGTTCCAGACTGACAGACATAAACAAAACTTTGACTACTTTAACAAAGTCTTACACGCTGAGTCATTTCTCACCTTGCTGCTGCCATACCTCCTGAATATTCCCAGCATTCTCTGTTTATATTTCTAATTTCCAACATGTTATTTGCTTCCTTCCATATGATGGTCATCTTTTTACTGTTTCAACTCACCTATCCTGTGCAGTGTGAATGCACCCCATATCAATGATACATAGGAAGAACAAATTGTTTATAAGGCATACCATCACATTGCTTGGTACAGATTGCAAGGTTTATTCTGTTTTATTAGCTCTGTATGTAGAAAAGCACATACATGCACAAAACTTATGAATTTGGTCTTTCATGATAGCTGCTCTAACTCAGTTCTGTAAGAGCCAAATGATAGGTGCAAGATAATGCTACTCCTAATGCTGGTTTGTGATTGTAGTCATAAATCAAAAATTTGTGCCGTGTCAAATGGTGAATAGAGTTATAAATTGTCTGCACTGTCAGGAGTTGATGCACAGTTATGAAATAGCTGTTTTACCAAAACTTCTACAAGTCACTAATTGATGGGAGAAATGTCAGTTTCCTCCTGACTATATTTGGGCATGATTGTGGGTAAAACTAAAATTGTGATGCATTTGCATTCCCCTAAATAAGGGTGACTCAACCTCAGAAGAAATAAGAACAGGAAATCTAACTGATTTCTCACAACGGTTTTAAAAAAAAGTCCCTGTCCTTTTATAATATGTTGCAGGGATCCTTCCAGTCAAACAACTATTGTGTTCGTTTCAAATGAAGTTTGGGAAAGGGAGAAAAACCATCTCAACCATTGTTGGGAAAGTAACTTTTAAAGGTTTTACACCAAAATACAGCCAATATAACTGTAAAGCTTCTGAGTCTTTAGACGAGGAGAAAGTGAGGACTGCAGATGCTGGAGATCACAGTCGAGAGTGTGTTGCTAGAAAAGCACAGCAGGTCAGCAGCATCTGAGGAGCAGGAGAATCGATGTTTCGGGCATTAGCTCTTCGTCAGCCCTGTCTAAAATACTGATTTCTCCTGCTCCTCTGATGCTGCCTGATCTACTGTGCTTTTCCAGCAGCACTGTCTCGACTCTGAATTTTTAGACTTCAGTATAATAGGATGTCACGTATTTTCTGCAAAATGTTGAATATCTATGCAAGTAGAATCTTTCATTCTAAAAGATTTTACTAAAGTACAAACAGTTTTTGTAATTCATTCACAGGATATGGATGCCGCTGCCTAGGCCAGCGTTCATTGTCCAGCTGGTAGTTGAGAGTCAACCACATTACTGTGACATTATTTTATTTTTTAGTGTAATTGTGAAATCAAAAGTAAAGGAGTCACAAATATAACTCTTTAAATAGAATATGAAAGCCTGAATATATATCCACACGCCACCCATCAGTATATCAAACTAATAAACAGCATGAAAAACTAGTTCAGGAGCAAGTTCCAGTAGAATATGGGAGTTAATGGTGAGAGTTGCTCTTTGTGAAATTCTGAGCCATCAACGTTGGTCAACATTAGAATCTAAATTTTAAAAATCATTAAACAGCAACATGCCAGAAAATAATTAAATTTGATTTGTGGTGAAAACCAAAAGCAAGGATACATGTTAAATGTATGTGTTGGGACTCACCTTCCAGCAAGAATTTTTTTAAAATGTGTGTACTGCTGGCATTTATTTTACATCCCTCACTTGACTGGAACTGACGGGCTTGCTAGGACATTTAGGCATCAAACACATTTGGAGTTGTGTCCAGGCCAGACCATGTAAAGATGGAAGAATTCCTCCCCTCAAGGGCATTAATAAAACAGATGGATCTTATTGACAAATTGCCTTATTAATGCAGAATTACAGAATTATTGTGCACAAAAAGTTTATTGGGCGCCATAATGGATTCTAGCTGTAAAATCCAGATTTATTTGTTGATATTTAATTCAGTTAGCATGTGGGATTTGAAGTCATATCCCCAGAGCTTTAGCCTCGAGCTCCTGGAATACCAGTCCAGGAACACGATCTATATGCTGTGTCCCTATCCCTTGAATACTTTAAAGCAAAATAGTATCACTAACACTGTGCCTCTGATCTACTGTAACGTTTTCTGAATGAGACCCTATTTAAATTTGAACTGTCTGAATTACCAGCAAATATCAAAAAGAAATCGAGGTGAAAGATGAGACCTGTGATTTGGCTTGACTGATATCTGTCCTGAAAGGTGAGTCTGGAGTATGATTATGAAAATCTCTTGCCTTTTTAGGTCTCCTTGCATTGGTTTTTTTTGTGCATGTGTGAGCATTGATTGCATTGTCTGCTTCTCCCTTAGGATCATTACAGCAGAGCCTTAAACTACCTTTGTCTGATTCTATGTATGTGCACGTCCAGCAAAGATTTTGAATAGCTATTACAAATGGAAACTCTGATATTTGCCTCCCTAACCTAATGACTCAACACTAACTTGGCTCGATGAATCCAATCCAGAAACCAATTTATGACCTTCTTGATCCCCGTGTGTAAAGCCAGACTGTTGGAAGACTGGAATTTCATTTATATGATTTACATTTCAGGAGCAGATGCCTTTTTTATTTTTCCATGGGATGTGACCATCAGTTAAAAGATCAACATTTGTTCCCTATTCCAATCACTGTTGAAATAGCTGGGTCATTCCAGAGAGTGATTAAGTACCAGCCATTTTGCTGTGTGTCAGGAGCCATCCAGTAAGGATGCCAGAATTTCATTCTTAATGGGCATTAATGAATCCGTTTTTCCAGCAGTCAATGATAGTCTCACTAATGGTGACCATGAAACTGTATTCCAGATGTATTAATTGAACTTAAATTTCAGTAACTACCATGGTGGCATTTAAACCATTTCATCAGACAGGTAGCCTGTCTCTGGATTACCAGTCCCATGACGTTATCACTGAACCACTCCTAAAACATAAGGTACGTGGGTATGATTACACATCAACCAAAGTTTCTCAGGCTTGGAATGTATGAGAGACTAGGGAGATACATCTAAAATTGAGCTCTTAATTTAGAAGGCCATTATTAAGATTTCATCTGCTGATGATAGCAATTTGTTTTTCGATGTACATTGGATGAGCTGCTTCCTGTGTTCAGGCCCATCACTGCAATTCCTGACTGGAATAAGCAGAATCAATAACTGGGTTCCAAACTGATTCAAATGTATACATCTGGATTTCAAAACTATATTCTTTGGTTCATATTCCTGGTTCATTTTTTTGTCAGAGTTGCACAGCAAACGTTGGAGGGTGCAGTGGTGGTATTATTGGGCTGCTGTGTTGGATTGGACAGGTTCCATTTCAAAGCACTGTACTTTATGAATGCAAAGAGGCTGCATTGATGATTCAAATTGATATTTTAAATACTCATCTGGTGAGAGAGATAGCACAGTAGGTATTAGCCATCTTAAAGTTTGTTATTCAAAAGTAAAGCTTTTGGAGGAGGTAGTACCAAAGCTTTTCCCCTCATCAATATCTTTTGAAAATTGGATCATACGAAATATCTAATATCAAATTATCCACGTTTAGAAGTCATTCATTTGGAGTCTTCAAAAACTAGGGAATACAGCTTTCCTTTTATTCACTGGAATATGTGCCAATATGGGAAGGTTAATCATTCAAATCTGAGAATGTTCTGAATAATTTTCAAGCAACTAACATAACCTACAAAACTTGTCAAAATAATGTTACAACTCATCATTCAGGACGCAATGCTTGGATTTTGAATGTAGAGCAACAGAAACAGTCAATTGTAATTGCTGACTCTGCAATACTGCATCCAATACCAAGGAGGCTCATTTTAAACAATGGCATCATTTTGATATGATGGAGTTAATTCTATTTTACATAATTGATCAGCAGACACCTCAGGTAACAATAGCAGTTTAAAAAAGGTTTTATAATTTTGGATCATTTTCAAAATCACGTTCAGTATACGATGATTATTTGTCTTGGTGTCTATTTGAGAGTCTTTGAAATGTATTTAGAAAGCTTTGATCCACTTCCAGCAGAAATAAATTACAGCACAAACGCATTTACAATTCTGAATGAGGTCTAAATGGTAACAATCTATGTTGTGCAAAAAGACCCAGCTTGAGTTTTAGTCACAGTTATAGCTGTATGCTGTTATTGAAAGCTACTGATTTCCCTACCCCTACCTGACACGAGAAAGAGCTTGTTTGGTTTGTATAAGGAACACAGTCACCACTTTTGTGTTAGAGGATGTGGCTTAAGTGATGGTTTCTCGTTTCCTGATGCTTGTTCCTGACAGCCTTATCAAGCTGTGTAAATACAGATCACAGTAAGATTAATATATTGTGGGATTAAATCTTTTGTACGACTTAGTTTCATATGTAATAAAAAATTTTATTCTGACCTCCTGTGTTCTTCACAAAAAGTCTTTCTTTTAATGCGAATACAAAGAATCAGAAATCACTAATGTCTAACTGTTCAATATAATAAACTGCTTCTGATTAGGGTCTTGTGAGTCCAGCTTTAAAACTATGTGAATGGTCATCAGTTAGAATAGATTGGTCTCATATTATAATGACAAGATAATAATATTGATTGTCAGGAGTGTCAGTAAACCATTTTTTAATTCGTGTATCAATAATAACCTAAAACCCTAGCATTTCAGTCTCCAAACATTTTTCTGAAGTTTCCAAAGCTTTTGCCTTGGTTACTGATTGTCTCCTGATACAGAGCTTTAGCACCTGCATCTTTAGCCAATTGTACTGTTTATACAGTGTGTGTAACTTATGGTGAAGGAACCCCGGGGGGGCTGTGAGCATAATATGACAGAATTCAGTCTGCACTTTGGAATCAGTTGTAACAGTATTACAACTGAGTAAAGATAACCATAAAGACATGAGGGAGGAACTAACTAGACATGATTGCAAGGGTAGCCTAGCATGGGAGACAGAAGAACAGCAATGGCTGGAGTTTCTGTGGGTAATTTAGGAGGCACAGCAAAACTTCATTCCGAGGAAGAAGTATCTCAGAGGAGGATCAGGCTACTACAGCAGACAAGGCAACAATAGCTGATGAAGTAAGTCTGGGACAGCTTTAAAGAAAAAGCAGACAATGTGCTGAAGATTACTGGGAAGCCAGAGGAGGGAAGCTTTTAAAATCCAGCAGAAGACAATAGAAAAGTAATAAGGGGAAAAAGATAAAATCATATGATGATGGAGCTAGTAATATAAAAAAAGAGTGCTAGAGTTTTTGGATGTATGGAAGGGAAGAGTGGACATTGGACAGCTGGAAAATGAGGCTGGGGAAGTAGTAATGGGCAACAAAGCAATGGCGGAGGAACTGAATTGGTACTTTGTATCAGTCTTCATGGAGGAAGACATCAGTAGCATATCAGAACTTGGAGAGTCAAGGAGCTGAAGTGAGTGAAGTGACCATCACTAAGGAGAAAGTACTAGATAAATTGAAGCTGGATAAATCACCTAGACTAGATGGATTCTGAAGGAGATAACTGAGAACCTTGTGGAGATATTAATGGTGATCTTTCAGGAATCACTGGATCAGAAAGGTTTATAAGATCATGAGGGGCAAAGATAGTATAAATAGATGAGGCATTTTCCCTGGGGTGGGGGAGTCCAGAACTAGAGGTATAGATTTAGGGTGAGAAGGGAAAGATATAAAAGAAACCCAAGGGGCAACTTTTTCATGCAGGGAGTGGTACATGTATGGAATGAGCTGCCAGAGGAAATGGTGGAGATGAGTACAATTATATTTAAAAGGCATCTGGATGGGTATATGAATTCTGTGCTGTACATCTCTGACTGGAAAATGGCTAATATAACACCCTGTTTGAGAAGGCAGGGAGGCAGTAGATGGGAAATTATACTGACTTCATCATGCCTGACAAATCTGTTCAAATTCAGATTGGACAAAGAGGAGCCAATATATATGCTCTGTTTGTATTTGCAGAAAGTTTTTGACAAGGTGTCACAAGAAGACTGTTAAATAAGATAAAAGTTATTTGGTATTGGGGCAAGGTGCTGGCATGGATAGGACAGGCAGAGGGTAGGGATAAAGAGATTTCTTTCAGGATGTTAGCTGGTGACTAGTGAAGTTCGAGGAGAAAGTGAGGACTGCAGATGCTGGAGATCAGAGCTGAAAATGTGTTGCTGGAAAAGCACAGCAGGTCAGGCAGCATCCAAGGAACAGGAGAATCGACGTTTCGGGCATAAGCCCTTCTTCGGGAATGAGAAGAGTGTGTCCAGCAGGCTAAGATAAAAGGGAGGAGGGACTTGGGGGAGGGGCGTTGGAGATGCGATAGGTGGAAGGTCAAGGTGAGGGTGATAGGCTGGAGTGGTGGCGCTGAGGCTTAATGCCAGCTCGCGGACACCACCTCCTACTGCCCCCTTGACCATGACCCCACCTCCCACCACCAAACCATCATCTCCCAGACCATCCGTAACCTCATCACCTCAGGGGATCTCCCATCCACCGCCTCCAACCTCATAATCCCACAACCCCACACCGCCCGTTTCTACCTCCTGCCCAAAATCCACAAACCTGACTGCCCCGGCCGACCCATTGTCTCAGCCTGCTCCTGCCCCACTGAACTCATCTCTGCATACCTCGACACGGTCCTGTCCCCCTTAGTCCAAGAACTCCCCACCTACGTTCAGGACACCACCCACGCCCTCCACCTCCTCCATGATTTTCACTTCCCCAGTCCCCAACGCCTTATCTTCACCATGGACATCCAGTCCCTGTACACCTCCATCCCCCATCATGAAGGACTCAAAACCCTCCGCTTCTTCCTTTACCGCCATACCAATTAGTACCCTTCCACTGACACCCTCCTTCAACTGACTGAACTGGTCCTCACCCTGAACAACTTCTCTTTCCAATCCTCCCACTTCCTCCAAACCAAAGGAGTAGCCATGGGCACCCGCATGGGCCCCAGCTAAGCCTGCCTCTTTGTAGGATATGTGGAACAGTCCATCTTCCTCAACTACACTGGCACCACCCCCCACCTTTACCTCTGCTACATCGATGACTGTATCGGTGCTGCCTCGTGCTCCCACGAGGAGGTTGAACAGTTCATCCACTTTACTAACACCTTCCACCCGACCTCAAATTCACCTGAACCGTCTCAGACTCCTCCCTCCCCCTCCTAGACCTTTCCATTTCTATCTCGGGCGACCAAATCAACACGGACATTTACTATAAACCGACTGACTTCCACAGCTACCTAGACTACACCTCCCACCCTGCCCCCTGTAAAAACGCCATCCCATATTCCCAATTCCTTCGTCTCTGCCGCATTTGCTCCCAGGAGGACCAGTTCCAATACCGTACAACCCAGATGGCCTCCTTCTTCAAAGACTGCAATTTCCCCCCAGACGTGATCAACGATGCCCTCCACCACATCTCCTCCACTTCCCGCTCCTCTGCCCTTGAGCCCCGCCCCTCCAACCACCACCAGGACAGAACCCCACTGGTTCTCACCTACCACCCCACCAACAGCGTATCATCTGCCGTCATTTCCGCCACCTCCAAACGGACCCCACCACCAGGGATATATTTCCCTCCCCTCCCCTATCAGCATTCCGAAAAGACTACTCCCTCTGCAACTCCCTCGTCAGGTCCATACCCCCCACCAACCCAACCTCCACTCCCGGCACCTTCCCCTGCAACCGCAAGAAATGCAAAACTTGCGCCCACACCTCCCCCCCTCTCCAAGGCCCCAAGGGATCCTTCCATATCTGCCACAAATTCACCTGCACCTCCACACACAATTTATTGCATCCGCTGCACCCGATGTGGCCTCCTCTATATTGCTTTAGATTAGATTACTTACAGTGTGGAAACAGGCCCTTCGGCCCAACAAGTCCACACCGACCCCCCGAAGCGCAACCCACCCATACCCCTACATTTACCCCTTACCTAACACTACGGGCAATTTAGCATGGCCAATTCACCTGACCCGCACATCTTTGGACTGTGGGAGGAAACCGGAGCACCCGGAGGAAACCCACGCAGACACGGGGAGAACGTGCAAACTCCACACAGTCAGTCGCCTGAGTCGGGAATTGAACCTGGGGAGACAGGCCGCCTACTTGCGGAACGTTTCAGAGAACACCTCTGGGACACCTGGACCAACCAACCCAACCACCCCGTGGCTCAACACTTTAACTCCCCCTCCCACTCCACCAAGGACATGCAGTTCCTTGGACTCCTCCATTGCCAGACCATAACAACACGACGGTTGGAGGAAGAGCGTCTCATCTTCCACCTAGGAATCCTCCAACCACAAGGGATGAACTCAGATTTCTCCAGTTTCCTCATTTCCCCTCCCCCACCTTGTCTCAGTCAAATTCCTCGAACTCAGCACCGCCTTCCTAACCTGCAATCTTCTTCCTGATCTCTCCTACCCCACCCCACTCCAGCTTGGATAGGCTAGGAGAGTGGGCAGATGGCATAGAATATGGGCAAGTGTGAGGTCATGCATTTTGGTAGGAAGAATAGAGGTGGGGAAAGGCTTTGGAAATCTGAAGCACAAAAGGACTTGGGATTCTGTTAAGGTTAATATTCAGTTTCAGTTGGCAGTTAGGAAGGCAAGTGCAATGTTAGCATTCAATTTGAGAAAACTAGAGTACAAGAGCAGGGGTGTACTGCTGAGGTCAGACCATATTGCAAGTATTGTGAGCAGTTTGAGGTCCCAAATCTAAGAAAGGATGTGATTGTTTTTGAGGGAATCCAGAGAAGATTTATAAGAATGATCCCAGGGATGAAGGGTTTGTCATGAGGAGCAGTTGAGGATTCTGGCTGTGTGCTTAATGGATTTTAGATATGTGTGTGTGTGTGCGTGTGTGTTGGGGGCGGGGGGGGGGAGCTCATTGAAAGTTCCAGCGTACTGAGAACCTGGATATAGTGGGCCTGATATAGATTAGGACCTGAGGGCACAGCTCCACCGTGAAGGGGCAACCTTTAGAACTGAGATGAGGAATGCCTACAGCCAGTGAATGGTGAATCTGTGAAACTCAATGCCACAGAAGGCTTTGGAGGCCAAATGTATTTAAGTCAGAAATAGATTATTTCTTGATTAGTAAGGGAATTGAAGCTTACAGGGACAAGACAGGACAATGTGGTTGAGAAACATATCAGCCATGATTGATTAGTGGAGCAGACTCAAACCTAGTCCCCGCAAGTCAGTATTTGCAGTTCGAGTAATACCTCCATTTTACAAATACACTTCCTTATTTTCAAATATCTCCATGGCCTTATCTCTCTGGATTTCTGACCAGCTCCAGATACAACCCTCTATGTGATTGATGTACTTATACCGTTCTGGTCATTTGTGCTTCATTCATTTTTAACACTTCTTCATCGGTGGCCACACCTTCAGCTTGGCTCCCAAGATCTGGAATTCCCTCCCTGGACCTTAGCCTCCTACCTCTCCTCCTTTAAGATGCTGATTAAAAGTTTAAATAATTTAATCAAACGTTTTGGGTTACTGGCTCTAATGAGGTTTCTGGTTGGTCAGACTCCAGGCTGCTTTTACAGTAAGGGGCTGAATCGCCAGATTTCAAATGGAACATTAAGCAATTTGTGCCTCAGTTTAATGATGTAGATGTAAATAATTCCGTGGCATAATTATGAAGATGTTAAAGGAGTTATGGAATTCTGGATCATATGTATTTCCCCCCCCCCCCCCCATCATCACAAAACCAAGAGTATTTGATCATTATTATGCTGCTGTATGTTTGAAGTTTGCTGTACATAAGTTGGCTGCCACATTTCTCACCTTGTAACCATGACAGCAGTTCAAAAGTATTTCATTGGCTGTCAAGCATTGAGACATCAGTAATGTGAAGCATACTATATAAATAATACAAGGTTGTTTTTAATCTGGCTTGGTGTCAGATTGAAGTTATGATTTGGAGATGCCGGTGTTGGACTGGGGTGTACAAAGTTAAAAATCTCACAACACCAGGTTATAGTCCAACAGGTTTAATTGGAAGCACACTAGCTTTCGGAGCCACGCTCCTTCACCTGATGAAGGAGCGTCGCTCCGAAAGCTAGTGTGCTTTCAATTAAACCTGTTGGACTATAACCTGGTGGTGTGTGATTTTTAACCTGGTGTCAGATTGTAATTGATAACACTCTGATGCACCCTGTGACTTAACTACAGTAAAGGTGCTATATAAATGCAAACTACTTGCAGTGTACCCTTCGCAAATTTGATCAATTTGCATTGAGTCCAAGTTACACTATGGTCAAAACCAGCCCAGATGGTAATCCCTGTGGCATCGGAGCCAGTATAGTTCTGCCATCCATAACAAAACACAATTTATCTTGCAAGTACCTGCTTTCAAATTTTAGCCAACTTCTGGAAGTGTAGCTGCAAATCTTGATAGAGCTTTTGGTTCAATTTAACCACATTAAATCACTTCGTCACGTCAGTGCACAATTTGATTCTCCTTTATATTTTTTTCAATTATGAAGCTGTTTATCCTCTCATTAAGGCTGTCACAAATCATTAATTAAATGGCAGTTGGATCCAAATGAAAGTGTCGATGGCAGCAGTTTGGGTCAGTGTTGGTTTCTCTGGCACGGGTCTCCCTTGTACTAAAATATTGCTGACCAGAGTCCAGGTCTTAATCTTCTCCGAATCACCCAGGCGGGCTACGGGAGATTTTTGTTTGGGAATCGGTGCCGTTGAACTTTGTACCTGTGCTGCTGCGGACAATGCCGACACAATGAAGTGGTTTTTGATTCTGCTGCGTCGGCTGGCAGCGAACTCGGATCCGATGCCAGGAGCCGCGCCATAAATAGAGTGGGCGGCAGGGCCGGCGGGCGGCCGTGCAGCGGGAAGCAGTCTCCAGAGTGAAGGCAGACCGCAGCAGAGTGACGCCCAGGCCAGCCCAACTCGCACGGTACACTGCAGCAATCACAGCCTCGCCACTCCCTCCCGTTACTTGTATTTTTTTTAAATGCTGTGTGATCATCCCTCCCGTTACTAACCGCTGCTTTTTAATGACACTTAATAATTCTGCTTTTCTTAAAAAAATTAAAAATGTAACATATTTGCATCTTTAAATGATTATATTTTAATAATTAATAGTTACACTTCAAATTATTGCTTTTTTATATATATTCAGCCTTTTACACTGAAAGGCTTTGCATTTTTACTGAGTAGGTTAGTAACTTTGTTTCACAGAGTTTATTTTTACAGGATGGAAATAGTCCTTCGCCTCGTCGAATGTTTGTCCAGAGAGTGGTTTCATTTCTTTTTGAAAAAAGTCCTTTTTTTCACACAAAACCAGTACTTTGTAAAACCTGCATTAATATTGTATTCTGCGTTGTTATTCTGATCAAACTGGTTGAGTAATTCAGAGTTTAGAATCCAGACACACCCAGATCGCTCTCTCCAACGCAGATTATTCCATATTTCGTGCGTAATTGCTTTTTGAAATAATTGCCCTCCCTCCACCTGTTGCAGGGCAAGTCCCGAAAGCGCCCTGTGACCGGAACTCGCCCTCTTTCCAGTTTCAGGCCATTCGGGGAATAGGGGAGGGGAGCGGGGACGGTGACAGTTTTCTCAGAGAAGAAGGCAGAGACTCCCTGAGAGATTGTGAGCTTGATGCGGTGCTGCCCGTACGCCCCGCCCGCCCACTAAAGCCGCTGGACCAGCACAGCTCTGAGCTTGTCAGAGTCCCTGGTCCCAATGTCACCCCTCTTCTTGTCTCCGAAGGTAATAGGAGGATGGCAGAGCAGCAGAGTGCCTCCGAGCAACCGGTCGCTGGGAAAAGTCCAAGTGCACCAGGAGCAAATTACAAGGTACCACATATAATCCCATCACTTGGCACTGGCCAGAGTGGTCCAAGATTGGCATTACATTAGTTTCTAATTCTATTTACGCTGTTGTTGGTCAAGCAAGTTGGTACCCTGGATCAACTTTTAGGTTTCATCTTCTAAAACTGATCTTTGAACTTCAGTGGGCTGCAATGCTTTGTTGAGTTGTTGGATGCTTAGCTGTGACATTGCATACACCATTGGATTGATTTTCCCTTAAAGGAATATTGTGTTTTAGGTCATAATATTCTGTAATGTCATTGCCATCAACACTAGCAAGTTAGATGCACTGCTATTAAACTCTAGTTATATCGCTCATTATCATTATTGTATACCACTCATCCAAACTGTGGCCAACTTTTGAGTCTCTTTTGTTGGTTTCCAGGGCTGTTGGCTTTTCCCTCTGAGATAACAGCACCCATTTCCTAGTCAGTTCCAACGTCCATCCTTTTCCCAAAGCACCTTTCCATGCAAGCGAAGGAGACACAAGTTGGGGTGGTACGGTGGCTCAGTGGTTAGCACTGCTGCCTCGAATCCAGGTTCGAATCCAGCCTCAGGCGACTGTCTGTGTGGAGTTTGCACATTCTCCCCGAGTCTGTGTGGGTTTCCTCCGGGTGCTCTGGTTTCCTCCCACAGTCCAAAGATGTGCAGGTCAGGTGAATTGGCCATGCTAAATTGCCCATAGTGTTAGGTGCATTAGTCAGAGGGAAATGGGTCTGGGTGGGTTACTCTTCAGAGGGTCGGTGTGGACTAAGGGCCTGTTTCCACACTGTAGGGAATCTAATGCCTGCCTTTTTACCCTGACCCTAACCTGTTCCCACTGACTAGGACCCTAAACACTTTTTCCAAGTGAAACTGACTAGCCACATCCACGTCTTTCAATGTAGTATGCTGTACTCCCTGCACACTGCGTGGTCTCCTCTGAGGAGATTACTCTCAAGACTGAGTGACCAATTTGTAGAGTACATTTCATTGCACAAGCTTCTGGTGGCCTGTTGTTTTAATTCTCCAACTTGCTCCCATTTTTTAGCCTTCCCACCCTTGGCTGCCTGCAATGTTCTAATGAAGTACACCTCAAGTTTGAGGAACAGCATCTTGTCTTTCAGTTGGGCACTGAATTTCTCTGATAATCTCTGCCACTATTTTGTTTAATTTTATTTTCTTAAACCTTCTTCTTTCCCAATTGCCTTTTATTTTGTTTTTAGACAGGAGCAATTCAGGATCCTGGCAACCACATCTCCTTTAGACACATCTTTTGTGTCTTTTCTTGGCCTCAATTGACCTCTCTTGCCCTTCACCAGTCTCAGACTTGACCTTTTGCTGTTCTTCCCACCCTCCAACTTTCATTTGCTCAAAGTTTATCATATACATCATTAACTTTGGCAGAATCTGAGGAGACAGAAACAGACCTACTGAGTATTTCCAGCATTTTCTGTTTTTTCATATTTCCATCATCCACAATATTTTTGTTTACTCTGTTTTTTTTCAATTACAAAGATAATTGACATCTCTCTAAATAAAATACTGGGGAATTGGTGACCACTCATTTTAAATCCAACACAGAAGAATGTGTGCCTTTTCTGTAAATTAAGAAGAAAGTATACGCTAAATATATTTAGGGCTTTCAGTCTCCCATCTCCTGTTGAACATGAGTCCATAGCACTGCACTCCCCAAATTTTGCACTGACTGCAAGTCTCACAGAGGAGCATTAAGGAAAGCTGATGTACAATTAAGTAGTACTTAATTAGAAATCTAAGAAAGGGTACCATTCTGACATTAGTGCTGATGAATATTGCTGGGTCAGCAAAGAGGATGTTTTTTTCTCCACATCTAGCTTTTATAGCATTTAACGTAGACTTCAATGTTAACCTCTGGCCCCTGAAATGAGATCCCTCTTCTACAGTTCTGGTATTCCACAGGGCTCCAGATAGACGTTACGTTCTCCCATTCCAGTTTAACTTGCTTCTCAGTTCATGTCGTGGTAATTTCAGTTTGATTTGTTAAGGAAATACATAGTTGCTTCTCCTATTTACTCCAATCACAGATGTCCAGTTTCACTCATTGTAATTCGATCAACTCATACTTTGAGATATGTATCACAGGGAAACAAAACCTAAATATGCAGAGGGAAAAAATCTTCGAGTAAAAAATGAGGTCTGCAGATGCTGGAGATCACAGCTGCAAATGTGTTGCTGGTCAAAGCACAGCAGGTTAGGCAGCATCTCAGGAATAGAGAATTCGACGTTTCGAGCATAAGCCCTTCATCAGGAATAAGAGAGAGAGAGCCAAGCAGGCTGAGATAAAAGGTAGGGAGGAGGGACTAGGGGGAGGGGCGATGGAGGTGGGATAGGTGGAAGGAGGTCAAGGTGAGGGTGATAGGCCGGAGTGGGGTGGGGGCGGAGAGGTCAGGAAGAGGATTGCAGGTTAGGAGGGCGGTGCTGAGTTGAGGGAACCGACTGAGACAAGGTGGGGGGAGGGGAAATGAGGAAGCTGGAGAAATCTGAATTCATACCTTGTGGTTGGAGGGTTCCCAGGCGGAAGATGAGGCGCTCCTCCTCCAGCCGTCGTGTAGTTGTGTTCTGCCGGTGGAGGAGTCCAAGGACCTGCATGTCCTCGGTGGAGTGGGAGGGGGAGTTAAAGTGTTGAGCCACGGGGTGATTGGGTTGGTTGGTTCGGGCGGCCCAGAGGTGTTCTCTGAAGCGTTCCGCAAGTAAGCGGCCTGTCTCACGCTGCCTCGTGCTCCCACGAGGAGGTTGAACAGTTCATCAACTTTACTAACACCTTCCATCCCGACCTGAAATTCACCTGGACTGTCTCAGACTCCTCCCTCCCCTTCCTAGACCTTTCCATTTCTATCTCGGGCGACCGACTCAACACAGACATCTATTATAAACCGACTGACTCCCACAGCTACCTGGACTACACCTCCTCCCACCCTGCCCCCTGTAAAAACGCCATCCCATATTCCCAATTCCTTCGTCTCCGCTGCATCTGCTCCCAGGAGGACCAATTCCAACACCGCACAGCCCAGATGGCCTCCTTCTTCAAGGACCGCAGATTCCCCCTAGACGTGATCGACGATGCCCTCCACCGCATCTCCTCCACTTCCCACTCCTCCGCCCTTGAGCCCCGCTCCTCCAACCGCCACCAAGACAGAACCCCACTGGTTCTCACCTACCACCCCACCAACCTGCGCATACAACGTATTATCCGCCGCCATTTCCGCCACCTCCAAACGGACCCCACCACCAAGGATATATTTCCCTCCCCTCCCCTATCAGCGTTCCGCAAGGACCACTCCCTTCGTGACTCCCTTGTCAGATCCACACCCCCCACCAACCCAACCTCCACCCCCGGCACCTTCCCCTGCAACCGCAGGAAATGTAAAACTTGCGCCCACACCTCCACACTCACTTCCCTCCAAGGCCCCAAGGGATCCTTCCATATCCGCCACAAGTTCACCTGTACCTCCACACACATCATCTATTGCATCCGCTGCACCCGATGTGGCCTCCTCTATATTGGTGAGACAGGCCGCTTACTTGCGGAACGCTTCAGAGAACACCTCTGGGCCGCCCGAACCAACCAACCCAATCACCCCGTGGCTCAACACTTTAACTCCCCCTCCCACTCCACCGAGGACATGCAGGTCCTTGGACTCCTCCACCGGCAGAACACAACTACACGACGGCTGGAGGAGGAGCGCCTCATCTTCCGCCTGGGAACCCTCCAACCACAAGGTATGAATTCAGATTTCTCCAGCTTCCTCATTTCCCCTCCCCCCACCTTGTCTCAGTCGGTTCCCTCAACTCAGCACCGCCCTCCTAACCTGCAATCCTCTTCCTGACCTCTCCGCCCCCACCCCACTCCGGCCTATCACCCTCACCTTGACCTCCTTCCACCTATCCCACCTCCATCGCCCCTCCCCCCTAGTCCCTCCTCCCTACCTTTTATCTCAGCCTGCTTGGCTCTCTCTCTCTTATTCCTGATGAAGGGCTTATGCTCGAAACGTCGAATTCTCTATTCCTGAGATGCTGCCTAACCTGCTGTGCTTTGACCAGCAACACATTTGCAGCTATGCAGGGGGAAAGTCAAGCCAACTGCAAATTATGGTCCATCATATTGGTCAATCTAGTCATGTTAGCTTTGTAATATCACAATCCATGATTTTACTCTGAAAAAAGACAATTTCATTTTGCACTCATCAGGGTATCCACACGAATACCAATGAAAAGCGGAATTTCATTTTATACTGTAAGGGAAGAAAGTGTTAGTTGAGAATTGCACACAGATTCATCAATGAGTTCCCTTTCCTTGCTGTACTAGTTGGGAAATCTGCTGGGATGATTGTTTACCACAAGCCTGTTGTCACTACTTATTGTACATGTCCTGATTCCTACAGTTTCAAAAGTTTGAGCGTCAAGTAAAACTAACTGCCTCATATGTCTGTGGTAACATGAGTGTCATTTGCCCCTAATATGCTACCATGTTAGCCAAAAGCCAAAAAGATGATTTGCTTATCGCATAAATGAGAGATATGTTGTATGAATTTTAGTGGTGGTGTGATGCTCGATACTTAGGCCATATGACCGGAAGACTAGCAGGTCATGCCAGACAATTCTTCCCTTTGGCTGTCATGGAAAGCAAAGAACTTCTGTACCCAACAAGCCAAAGCTTGCAGAACTCAAAACAGTGTTTGACATTAGATGTGATTCCATAGTAGGATTATTTAGCAAAAGTTGTTCAGTGTGCTATGAACTATACTGACAGGTAATTTAAGCTGGTCAGTCACTAGCCCACTGCGTGTGTGTGTCCTGTGAACTGTATATATTAATACAGAAGGCCCTTTTCTTTGCAGAAAGAAAGAACATGTCCAGACATTGCGCCTGTTTTAATTTACCAAGTTATGCAGCAGTCATTCACTGGTTCATTATTCTGGGCACCATTTGACCAGAATCAACCTACCTGATTTCAATTTAAACAAAGCTTGGCAGTGGCAGTTAACTGTCAGTTATCATGTAATTGGTGCCTTTTATACAGTAGCATCTCTCCCAATCAAACTGCACTTGCCAGCAATCAGCACATCTTTCTCGTGGAGTATGAAAATGTCATTCTTCTTTCCATTAGAATTTTTGCAAAGATCTTGATAAGTGTGTGATGAATACCTTTGATAACATGTAATTTTGTTCAGCACTATTCAAATTCTATACAACCAAATGACTGTTTATCATTAACCTGTTTTATTTTGATTTTTAAGCTCTTAGTTTATGAGCTTGAGAACTTCCAGGGTCGCAAGTCTGAGTTTACTGGAGAATGTATGAACCTGGCTGAGAAAGGTTTTGAAAAGGTGGGATCAATCCGTGTGGAGAGTGGTCCGTAAGTGCATGTATTTAAATAGTAAAGTGCAGAGGTAATCTTATGACTGTTGTTGAAATTTAAAAAAACCTAATTCACTACTCATATTGGCTCAGGACATATCAATTGTGATTAAAAATAAAAAAGAGTCACATAGAGTTTAAAAACCTTTCAATATAGGCTGTTATTGCAGTGAATGATTCTCAACTGTTAATAGTCTTGTTTTTCATTGCACCACCCTCTAATCTGGGTTCTGTCCATTTACAATTATATGGTTACCCATGTCAGCAGCAAACAGATAAATCTCTTTGTTGATGACATTCAGCATGTTTTTTGAGGGTTAGAAACAAGAATAATTACTTCCCTGAGTGACCTGTCTGGTAGTATTGATAATATAAATAGATATCTATCCCCTATTGGCATCTTCTGCAGAAGAATACTTACATTTACCCAGGGGTTATGAAAAGCACTGTATATCACAAAGTACAGAACATTCTCCAGTGAGGGACTTCAAGAGAGGTATGGTAGCTCCACTATTGACCTGAAATAATGTGTCTGCTAGAAAAGGTCTGCAGCAGGTGATGCGAGAACTAACAAGAGGGAAAAACCTTCTCAACCTTGTCCTCAAAATCTAGCTGCTTTGCTAAATGAGAGAGATTTAGAATGGTCCTAGCAATTCAAAACTGGGCATCCGTGAAGTGCTATTAGGCATCAACAGCAACAAAACTGAATTCAACTACAAGCTGTAACCTTGCATTATCCTCACTTTACCATTATCAACGAGCTAAAGGATCAACCTTGATCAATGACATGTGTAAGGATGAATACCAGGAGCAACATCAGGAAAACCAAAAATGAGATGTAAACCTGTCAAATCTACAACAAGACAACCTGACACCAAACACTGGAAGCAGCATAGAATAGACACAGCTAAGCGATCCCACAATCAGATCTCAGCTTTGCAATCCTGTCATGTCCAATCATGAATGGCAGTCGATAATGAAACAAGAACAGGAGGAGGAGGCTCCACAAATCAACCCAAAAGAGAAGTCTGAAGAATTTGCAACCAGCTTTAACATAAAGGGCCAACTGAATGATCCGTCTTAGCCTTCTAATGAAGTTCCCAACGTTACAGATGGTGATCTTATTCACTCCAAATGATATCAACAAACAGCTAAACACTGCAAAGACTATGGGCCTTGACAACAGCCAAATTATATCACTGAAGTCATGTGCTCCAGAACTAGCCAGCTCGAGTGAAATTCCAGAAAGCTACAATGCTACCACATATCAAACAATGTGGAAAATTCACCACGTAGGACAAGTCCAATCTGGCCTGGACTTGTGTGCTAATGTTCTGAATTGATGCTCGAACCCAGAACCTTGTGATTCAAAGGTGAGAGTGCAACCAAGTGAGCCATAGGTGATCAAGCGTGAAAGATAAATCTTTCAGAGTTGCGACTCGTAAGTGCATTGCTGCATTTTTGTGATCCTGAGACACAGGGACTGATAATACATTTTAATCATCAAGTGATTGAGTCATACATTGTGGAAACAGACCCTTCAGTCCAACTAATCCGTGCCAACCAGACATCTCAATCTGACTTCATCCCGTTTGTCAGCATTTGGCCCATATCCCTGTAAAACCCTTTATAGTCATTTACCCAGGCAGATGCCTTTTAAATGTTGTAATTGTACCTGCCTCCAACACTTTCTCTGGCAGCTCGTTCCATACATGTATCACCCTCTGCGTGAAAAAGTTACCCCTCAGGTTGATTTTAAATGTTTCCCCTCTCACCTTAAATCTATGCCCTATAGTTTTGGACTCCCCTAGCCTGGAAAATACCTATCTATGCCCCTCATGAGTTTATAGACCTCAATAAGGTCACCCCTCAGCTGCCAATACATTTGTGCAGCATGCATTGGTGCCCTTAAAACCAAAGCTGTAGTTTTAGATGCACAGAACCCATGCAAATATAGGAACACGTGCAAATGTGAAAATAAGGCATCTGCACATGAACCACGTAATGGATTATTAAGCCTCTGAAGAAACCTACCCATAATGTGATGACAAAGTGCTCAGTGTCCAACTCAAGTGATTTAGTAGTCTTATCCGAGAACTATTCTTCATTGCTGCTATTCCTGTGCTGTTCTACACGAGCTAATTCTTGCAAGCAGCCATTCTTCACCCAGTCATTGAAGAGCTGCTGGCCTGAATATGAGTCATAGGGTTTTGAATGCACTTATCTCCCAGGCTGTTTCCAGCAAATCCTGTGGTAAGGGCAGCAATGGTAGCTGTGCTGATCTTGCAGTTACGGTGCAAGGTCAAGTTAAATGGAGTGCAGAAGCAGGCAGTCTGAGGAGCCCTTGGAAACAATGAACTGGGAACACACTTCTAATCCCATGTTGAACTCCAACATCAACTATAATTCCTGACCCTGAATCCTATCTTATTAATTCCTGTTTCATGGTTCATTGATTCTGGGTACCAGCTATAAATTGGCTATGATACATTGGTTAAGTGAATAGCAAAGTTCTGAAAGCACTAGAGCCAGTGCATTAAAGACAGGAGCAAAACTTTTTTTTTTAAGTTGTCCCAGTTTATTGAATTGGACAACAGTCAGGAACAATTTGATAAAAGTGCAGCCTCACTTCTGCTGGTACTTGCTGAAACAGTATTCAAACCAGTGCATCTGAAAGATCTTTCTGCCAAATCCTAGTCCCAGAGGTTTAAGATGTGTTCGGTTCTCAGTTGCATCCCTGAAGTGCTTAACAATTGCTGTTTCTCTTTCCCCAGATGGGTAGGGTTTGAACGACAGAAGTTCACTGGTGAGCAGTTTGTTTTGGAGAAGGGAGAATACCCACGCTGGGATACATGGTCCAACAGCCACAACAGTGAGAGACTACTATCACTCAGACCCATCCGCATCGTAAGTCCCAATTTGTTCCACGTTTCTCCTCCCATAAATAGAAATATGGAGAAATAGAATGTGCAGTCTTTCAAAGAAAGAGGCAGAAGAAAGCAAGCAGTGAGAGATAGAGATCGCAATGTGTGAGAGCAGCACAAGAGAGATATTGAGCTGGATTTCTCACGAGAGCAGCTTCTGGGACTAGAGATATCAGGTCGAGCCTGTCGATTCTTCCTCCTTCCATCAGCTATTAAAGCCATTCATGGGAATGAGGTGAGAGTTCCAACCGTTGCCATAAGTAAGTCCCTCCTCTGAGAAATATCAGCTAATCAAAGGCCACTATCTATTGGGATAGAGGGCCACTGACAGTACTGCCCCCACAGATATTGTGGAGACAATCAGCGATGGATCGAAGTACATCCAGGGCCTTGTCAATCCAGGCCCCAGTGAGAAGTGTGGGCATGCATGTTGGGCAGGCTAGGGGAAGTAAAGGAGTACTGTTTGAAGGATTGGGACTTCTAAATGAGACCAGGAGCCCAGAAAGAAAGCCTCTACTGTTTTTAGCTACACACCAACCCACAGGTTCAAACCTGTCAAGCTAGACATTAGGCTTCTCCTGCTGCTGTTAAATTAGAGTGACAGCAGGACAAGGCCTGTAATTGGGCTATATTTGTCCTTTTAAACATCTAGTTGGCCCATGAGCTGGCAGACCTTCCGATTCCTTTCCCTCCTATCCTGAGCCTATACAGTCACAGAGATGGGGGAGAGCAGTGGGTGACATGATGCCCTCTTTCACTCAAAATACAGGAACCACCTGTGGTACACACTGCAGGTTGAATTGTAACTCCCCAAAACAGGTGGATTAAGTTGCTCAGAGGTTCAAAAAACTGAAACAGGATACCAACCTACCTGTATTTGCCCCGTCGGGCTAAAACAGAGGTAGATTGAGGACTTAGCAACCATGCTTCTCAGAGGAGAGAGATTGGTCACTTAAATACAACAAGGTCCTGTGCCTTAATTTTAACTGTTTAACTTGTCATCAGTTTTCCAGGCCTTAAGGAATCTGGTAGGTGAAAGTTGATGTGAGAATTTAATCCATGAGGTAAGTACCTTTACAGAACTACTTGTGGACAAAGAGTAACAGGAAGTGATTCTTTTAGATCCACTGAGCTACCTCTTATAACCTCTTACCCCATGACTGCTGCTCCACAATCATCTCTCACCTCTTTACAACAGCTTCATACTTCACTGCCTGGGATTCTTCTCTGTAGCACCACTCTCACCATCCCCACCCACTCCTACACACACACACACACACGAAATGGCTATTCTCTCAGACTTACCAAGCTGTGATCTTATATTACATCCCTTCCTATCCAACAGGCCTGTAACAACATGTCATTCAGTTTGACAGTGAAAGCCGGCAGAATAACATAGAAATATGTCAACCTCTCCTTTAGTTTCCCTGAACTGAAACACCACAACCACATCACCAACCCTCAACTGCTGCAACCACACACCTTCCCTGAAATAGGATCCAGGCCAATGCAGGTGAAGCAGTGTGAGGACAGACAGGTTGATACAGAGAGAAAGAGAGATGGACAGAAAACACAAACAGTGTAAAAGAGAGACCGAGAGAGACACTGATAGAACAGGTACAAAGATTAAAAATGTGAGAGGGATAGATACTGTAGGAGAAAGAGAACAATCAGGGAGATGGTGTCAGAGAAAATGGGAGAGACAGAAACAGTGACAAATCAAGCAACTTCAGAGACAGACAAAATAAAGAATAAATAATGATGCACACGTGTTGTACATCAAAAGAGAAATGGCACATGCACAGGAGGGATAGAGAACCGCACTGAAAGGAAGGCCAATTCCCTGACACTCTACTCATGGAGCGACCCCTCCCACATTGATATACCTATCTGGAGGGCAGAGAGATTCTCCTGAATTGGTGCTTTTTAAATTATAGTTTGCAGGCCATATTTAAGGTCCAACATTGTCTAAATGTATGTAAACAGGTCAAATAATGAATTGCCATTTCCTTTCTTCACGATTCTCTGACTGCCTAATGCACGGCTCAGTAGTTGAAAATGACAGATTTTCTGTGCTGTTTATATTCTTACAGATTGAGCTATTTAATTTATATGATAATATGGGGAGCTGGTGTTATATCTTTGGACCAATATTGAAATCCTGGCAAATGTTCTGGGGACATGGGTTTAAATCCCACCATGGCAGTCAATGATGCCTACATCCTATGAAAGAATTTTTAAAAACGTTTTGGAACATAAAAGAACAGGGGTAGACCATTCAGCCCCTCAAGCCTGCTCCACCATTCTGGAACATGGCTGATCATCCACCTCAATGCCATAGCCCTCCATTCATTCTATATTCCTTGATGTCATTTGTGACTAAAAATCTAAATCTGTCTGAAGTTAATGAATGAACGTCCACTACTCTTTCAGGTTGAGAATTCTAAATATTCAACACCCTCTGAATGAAGGAATTTCTCCTTATCTCAGTCCTAAATGACCTGTTCCTTAATCTGAGATTATGTCTGATGGTTTTATACTTATCAACAAGGGAAGCATCCTAACCATGTCTACCCTGTCATTCCCTGCATGAATGTCATAAGTCCCAGTGTGATGACCTCTCATTTTCCTAAACCCCAGAGATGACAGGCCCACATTCCACAATCTCACCACTTAAACATTCCCACCATCCCAGCAATCAGTCTGATGAACTTGCACTGTATTCCCTCTCTAACGAGCACAAGTTTGCTTAGGCAGAGGGCTCAGATTGTGTATAGTTCCACAGGTGTACTCTCACCAATGGCTAAACAATTGGAGCAAGATTTCTATGTATCTGTACTCAAATGCTGTTGTGATAAAGCTAACTGTGTTTGCTTTCTGAATTATTTCCTGCACTTGCATTGCTCCTCCGGTGACTTATGAACAAGAACACCTTTGGATATGAACCCTTTCCAATTCCTTACTATTTATGAAATACTCTTCACCTCTGTTCATTCTAGCAAAGTGGATAACCTCACAATTATCCACATTATCTTCCAATTGCCATGTTCATGCCAGACCATTGTTAAAGATTATGAATTGTTGATCCAGGTGGTACCCCACTGGTGCCAGCCTGTCAAACTGAGAACTGATCTATTTTTTTTCTATTCATTTTTTTATTGTTAACTGTTCCTCAGTCCAGATTAATATATGACTGCAGTCCCATGGACTTGAATTCTGTTTAGTAACCTCCTGCATGGGACTTTATTAAAATTCTCCTATAAATCCAAACTCTCCATATCTACAGAATCTTCCTTATCTACTCGGCTAGTATAATTTTGTACATCTCAATCATGTCCACCCAACAGTCTCCTTTGATGTAAGGAAGGTAACTCTGTCTTCATAATTGAAGCTGTCCTGTTCAGGCAACATAGTGGTAAATCTCTTCTGCACCCTCGCCAGTGCTATTGAATCCCTCTTATAATGTTGCAGTTGTGTTAACTGGACAGCAATGAAGGCTGGAACTGAACTCACTACAAACAAGCTGCTATCAAATCTGCAGCATTATAAAGCCATCATTCTCACCATTATGCTATTACTTCCAGCTGATAGTCAATGCTGATACTGAGCATGCTTGGTGTAGGGAGGGATGTGGTGCCAATCAAGTGTGCTGCTTTGTCTTGGATAGTGTCAACTTTCTTGAATGTCGTTGGAGCTGCACACATCCAGACAAATGGTGAGTATTCCATCTCACACCTTGTAGATGGCAAAGTTTGGGGAGTCAGGAGGTGAGTTGTTCCATGTAGAATTGCTAGCCTCTGACCTATTGTCATAGCCACAGTTAGGCCAGTTCACTTTCTGGTTAATGGTAACCCCGACAATGTTGTTAGTGGGGATTTCCGTGATGGTAATGTCCATTCAATGCGAAAGATGATAGTTAGATTCTCTCTTGTTGGAGATGGTCATTGCCCAGCATTTAAGTGACAAGTAACACTTATGTCAGACATCAACCCAAACTTAGGTGATATCCAAGTCTGTCTGCATTTTGGAATTGACTTCTTCTGTATCTGAGGAGTCACACATTGTACAATCATCCGTGAACCTCCCTATAAGCTAAGCCTTACAATGGAAGGAAGGCCACTGATTAAGCAGCTGAAGATGGTTAGATCTCAGACGCTATTTTGAAAAGGCTTGAAGAGATGCCCTGGAGCTAAGATGACTGCAATTGTCCCAGTGATTAACAAATGATACTTATCACTTAGATGACTCTAAACAGGAGAGCTCTCCCACGAATTCCCATTGTTTCCAGTTTTGTAGCTGCATGCTGCCTTAACTCGGATCTTTTGTCCATGTCTGAGCCAAGGCTTAATGAGGTCAGGAGCTGAATGGCCCCGGCAGAACCCAAACTGAGTGTCACCAAATCCTCCTTGTTAGCTCTGTGGCTAACACCTCCCATCATTTCACTGATGATCAAGAGTAGATTGATGGGATGGCGGTTGGCCAGATTGGATTTGTTCTGCTTTTTGTGTACAGGATACACCTGAGCAATTTTCCACATTGTTGGGTAAATACCAGTATTGGAGATGCCAATCAACAGCTTAGCATGGGCACAGCAAATTCTGGAGCACAGGTCTTTGGGAATATTAGAGGAATGTTGTAAGGGTTCACTACCTTAACAGTATCCAGTACCTCCAACCATTTCTTGACATCATAGAGTCATAGGGATGTACAGCACAGAAACAGACCCTTCGGTCCAACTCGTCCATGCCAACCAGATATTTCAACCCAATCTAGTCCCACCTGCCAGCACCTGGCCCATATCCCTCCAAACTCTTCCTATTCATATACCCATCCAAATGCCTTTTAAATATTGCAATTATACTAGCCTCCACTTCCTCTGGCAGCTCATTCCATACACGTACTACCCTCTGCATGAAAAAGTTGCCTTTTAGGTCTCTTTTATGTCATTCCCCTCTCACCCTAGGCCTATGCCCTCTAGCTCTGGACTCCCCGATTCCAGGGAAAAGACTTTGTCTGTTTATCCTATCCATGCCCCTCATGATTTTGTAAACCTCTATAAGGTCAACCCTCAGCCTCCGATGCTCCAGGAAAAACAGCCCTACCCTATTCAACCTCTCCCTATTGCTCAAATCCTCCAACCCTGGCAGCATCCTTGTAAATCTTTTCTGAACCCTTTCAAGTTTCACAACATTTTTCCAATAGGAAGGAGACCAGAATTGCACGTAATATTCCAACAGTGGCCTAACCAATGTCCTGTACAACCGCAACATGCCCTCCCAACTCCTGTACTCAATACTCTGACCAATAAAGGAAAGCATACCAAATGCCGCCTTCACTATCTTATCTACCTGTGACTCCACTTTTAAGGAGCTATGAACCTGCACTCCAAGGTCTCTTTGTTCAGCATCTCTCCCCAGGACCATTACCATTAAGTGTATAAGTCCTGCTAAGATTTGCTTTCCCAAAATGCAGCACCTTGCATTTATCTAAATTAAACTCCATCTGCCACTTCTCAGCTCTTTGGCCCATCTGGTCAAGATCCTGTTGTAATCTGAGATAAGCTACTTCGCTGTCGACTACACCTCCAATTTTGGTGTCATCTACAAACTTACTAACTATATCTCTTATGCTCACATCCAAATCAGTTATATAACTGATGAAAAATAGTGGACCCAACACTGATCCTTGTGGCACTCCACTGGTCACAGGCCTCCAGTCTGAAAACAACCCTCCACCACCCCCCTCTGGCTTCTACCTTTGAGTGAGTTCTATATCCAAATAGCTAGTTCTCCCTGTATTCCTTGAGATCTAACCTTGCTAACCAATCTTCCAAAGGGAACCTTGTCGAATGTCTTACCAAAGTCCATATACATCACGTCCACCATTCTGCCTTCATCAATCCTCTTTGTTACTTCTTCAAAAAACTCAATCAAGTTTGTGAGATATGATTTCCCACACCCAAAGTCATGTTGACTATCAGTCCTTGCCTTTCCAAATACATGTACATCCTATCCCTCAGGATTCCCTCCAACAACTTGCCCACCACCGATGTCAGGCTCACTGATCTATAGTTCCCTGGCTTGTCCTTATCACCTTTCTTAAATAGTGGCACCACGTTAGCTAACCTCCAGTCTTCTGGCACCTCCCCCTCAGGTGACTGTCTGTGTGGAGTTTGCACATTCTCCCTGTGTCTGTGTGGGTTTCCTCCAGGTGCTCCAGCTTCCTCCCACAGTGCAAAGATGTGCAGGTTAGGTGAATTGGCCATGCTAAATTGCCTGTAGTATTAGGTGCATTAGTCAGAGGGAAATGGATCAGGGTGGGTTACTCTTCATAGGGTCAGTGTGGACTGGTTGGGCCGAAGGGCCTGTTTGCACATTGTAGGGAATCTAATCTAATCTCATGTGTGACTATCGATACAAATATCTCAGTTTATGGAGTGAATCAAATTTGCTGAAGTTTGTCATCAAAAGCTAGCATCCAAGTTCAGCAGAAAAATGGAACGTTGGCATTTATTCCAAAGGGGCTAGTGTACATTAACATGATTTTGCTAAAGGTGTACAAGGTGCTGGTCAGACCATAATTGGAATACTGTGAACAGTTTATTTAGGGCCCCTTATCTAAGATATACCTGTATGGGCATTGGAAACAGTCCACACAAGGTTCACCAGGCTCATATCAGATATAGTGGGACAGTTTTATAAGGAGACGCTGAGTAGATTGGGTGTGTACTAATTAGAATATAGAAGAATGAGAGGCAGCCTTAATGAAAGATACAAGATTCTTAGATGATAAGACAAAGTTGATTCAAAAAGGTTGTTTCCCATTGTGTCGGGGTGTCGGTCTAGAGGGTGTAATCTCAGAATAAATGGTTGAACGTTTAAAACAGAGGAATTTTTTCTCACAGAGAGTTGGGAATTCTTTACTGCAGAAGATTTGCAAATGATTCCATCTTATCTTTTGTATTGATGTGCTGGGCTTCCCCATCATTGAGGAAGGAACAAGAGTTACCCATATGGAAGAGGACCATTACAGTTAGAATGGAACACATATGCAAGAAAAACACTCAAATGGAAAGAAACAGAGGTGAAAGAATGTACATCAGGGAGGGCCAAACATTCAATGGAAAAGATAGTGCAAGACAATGAAAGATATACAACAAGGAACAGACACCCAAACACTAACTATACAAGTCACAAGCAAAATAAGACCTGTCCTTAGGTAACTAGGCAGATAAATATTCAACTGGTTGACAAATAAACATAGGGAAGTCTCCAAATACAAGGTGCATGCAGTGTAAAATCAGTATGCTGAACTTGTATAAAGCAAAATGGGGTGCATCAAAGAACATCATTCCAAGGAAATACAAAGATTTTAATGAAGAGAAGTACAGGCTAAATCTAAGTATAACCATCATAAAGATAATTCTAAGGAATGCAAAACTTGTAGTTGGATGGTGGAAAAGGAGGAACAGAAAGACTAAGAAGAAACATGAGAAAGATTAACAAACAAAACAGAATGCAGCTGAAAAGAATATTGATTATTTGTCCTCATTGATGTAGTTTGCCTTCCAACTATACAAATTTAGATTTCCTGAATCGCATCCTCTCCTTTGCCTTTCACAGGTTTATTTCGTCACCTACATTCAGCTTTATATTTATTCCCTCATCCTTTTAACTCTCCTTGTCGTGGCCTCTTGTACATCCTTCTCCTTTTGGCCCACCCTGAATTTGTGGCAGGTTCATAGAATCCCTACAGTGCACAAACAGGCCTTTCAGCCCAACAATACCACACTCACCCTCCAAAGAGTAACCCACCCTGACCCATTCCCCTATCCTATTATTCTACATTTACCCTGACTAATACACCTAACCCCTACACATTCCTGAACACTTCAGGCAATTTAGCAACTCACCTAACCTGCACATCTTTGGATTCTGGGAAGAAACCAGAGGAAACCCACGCAGACACAGGGAGAATGTGCAAACTCCACACAAACAGTCGCCCGAGGCTGGAATCGAACCCGGGTCCCTGGCGCTGTGAGGCAGCAGTGCTAACCCACAGAGCCAATGTGCTGCCCATGTTTTTCGAACATTTCCTTCCCTAAATTCCCCAATGTTTGCACATCTATGTTTTGATCACTTCCTAAACTCTCACTCTTTGGATCAGTTTAGTATCACCATTTATTTCTAATTGTGAAGCATTTTGAACATTTCAGTTAATGATCCAGTAAACATACAGGTAATTATTGTCACATATATGACAATTAAGACTGGAATTTAAACTTTGGACTCCTTGTCAAGACTCCAATATATTTTGAGACAACTTTCAATTCTAGGTTCTCTGGGTCACTACTGACATATTGCCTTCTGGTATCTGAATCTCATATTTAACATTTCAACCTACTGATTGTTTTACTTTCTTTTAGGATGGCGGAGAGCACAAGATCCATCTCTTTGAGTTAGCTGGGTATAATGGGAGGAAGATGGAGATTGTAGAAGATGATGTTCCCAGCCTTTGGGCTTATGGATTCCAGAATAGAGTAGCCAGCATCAAAGTCATCAATGGAACGTAAGACAACTTACACTGTTTAAATCATTGAAATTTTCCTGCAAGTTGTTAGGTAGTGTCAAAGCATTTGTTTTGATTAGTCTTTCCAAACATTCAGCAAGAGATAATGTGTAACCCACATTTCTTCCTGATTTACCCCATATTTGCCTCTATCTCATCTGCAATCCCCATATTAAAGAACTAAAAAATAAGCATTTAAAAATGAGGGCAGAGGAGCTGCAGTGTTAACACTTGAGAACAAATTATATCCTGCATCAACTACAAAAACAGCATCAAAACATAATGAGAATTTGATGAAGGATCCAGAAGTGGTGTTATGTGTTACCAAGATTTCTGCCAATGCCGTACCTAGAAATAAAATGACGTTTTAGAGAGGTAATGATGTAATACTTTCCGAAGAGATGTGACTTTGTAGATGCCTGAATGTTGCAACTCAGGATGGGTAATCTGGTGGACATTTAGTGGAGACACATTTGCTTATTCAAACTAACTTTCAGTAAGGCAGCAGGAGGGAGTGAACATGCAGGAAAGTAATTAAATATGAAAATTGAGATGTTATGTCAGTGTAAGACCCTAATCGCAGTTATTGAGAAGAATTGATGAAGGATGCATTGTGATCTGTCACATATTCTCCAAACGATTGCAGCAATGACTCACTGACCTGATGAGTTTGACTCCAACAACTTTGATGCCATCCAAGACAAAGCAACCTGTTCAATTAGCGTCCCATTGTCCAGTTTAAACATCCATTCCTTTTGCCATTGATGCACAGTGGCAGCTTTGTGTACCACCACTGCACTAAGACTCTTCCAAAAAAAACATGCTAAACTTGCAGTCTCTACCACCAAAAAGACAATGGTAACAATGCATGTCTCCCTCCAAGTTACATATTATCCTGACTTGGAACTATCTCGCTGTTATTTCACTGTTGCTACATCAAAATTCTAATTGAAAAATCCCTTCCAACAGTCTTGTGGGTCCACCACAGGGACTGCAGTGGTATGAGAAGGTGGTTCACCACCCTTTCCCCAAAGCTGTGCAGCCGCTCCAAGGATCCCCACATGCTGATTAGTATGCTGACACTGCTCCCAGCATTGACGTCTGGGTTTGGACCTTTGAGGTCTGCACAGAAAACAAAATTCAAGGGAATGTAGCTCACCTTTACAAGAATAATTAAAGATAGGTGATGAATGTTGACCTGTCCAGCATTGCCTATGATTCAATGAACAAATTAAAAGTAAGTTTTTTAGGAGGAACCAAAATAACCCTCCTGTTCCATCAGAACTCTTCCAGTTCATTGCTGACCCATTGTCACCATATTCCCACACACCCTTCCTGAACAAGGGTAGTCATCTGACAAGGATTAACCTGGAGTAGCAAAAGTTACAGATTTAATTCCAGGAAACTCATGTGAGCAACCCTGCTGGTAACTGGCAATTTTTAAAAACTGTTTATTAACTTTAAAAGTATTGATGATGGGGAATAAAGGTGTTTGATCTACAGCCAAGCACCAACTGAGGAGGCATCTTGTCATTTCCTGCTGGCTGCATGGAGGCAGGATACTGCCGCGGTGGGGGGTGGTGGGGTTCTGTGGCAGCTGTGGGTCAGTTGGAAACATGAAATCGTAGATTGAAACCTTCAAAAGGTACAATGAGCCAGATTTTCAGTGCTGGTCCAAACAGTGTCTGCTTCTGACTATGTTCAATAACTGGCTCCTGAACAGTTTTGAACACAGTTGGCCCCCAAAGCACAACAAAAGCAATATTGGTAAGTTCCAGATCTGAAAATGAGTCGTGTCTTCTGACTGCCTCACTGGGTTGGTAAGTATCTACTCAATGCCCAACTGCACAGTCTCCTCCACAAAGTCAACAGGGCATAAGGGATGCAAGAGGTTAAAAACGCAATAGATAGGCAGATCATGGCTAGTAACGAGAAAGATCTAAATAATGTTTTTAACTGTAGTTGACTGATCTTTAGAGGATAAATTAGACATAACCCCTGCAGACATTCAGGGAGTGATAGATGGGTTAAATGAATACTTTGAAAACAAAGACTGGGAATATTTCAACATGACTCGGGAATCCATATCCATTTGGGAATTACTAAAACATTAAAACTAAGAAACTGAATAAATTAGAGGATGGTTTCAATAATCCTGCAACCATATCAAGGGACAGTATGGACAGTCACATATGGCTAGCTATCACAAACTCACTATCTATGATGAGCTGTCCATTAGTTTGAATGGATGGAACATTACAAGCTGCAAACTTGGAATCGCCCCTCTCCTGCTTCCTGTGAAAGTCGATTCTCACTGTGAAGTTGCAATTAAATATCTGTATGGTTTCTGAATTGGACAGGATGGAACAAAAAAAAGTTCAGTAAAGTCGTCATGGGTTTGCTTATTTATCTAGAAGCTTCACCAACACACAAGCTGCCTAAGCTAAGGACTGGAAGATAGTGAATGTTATCCTGATACCTACCAAATATGTAATGATGTCATATTCTGTTGACCTCTAGGTGGGTAGGGTACCAGTACCCTGGTTATCGAGGACCCCAGTATGTATTTGAAAAAGTGGACTATAAACATTGGAACGAATGGGATTCGAACCAGCCCCTGATCCAGTCGATCCGCCGTGTTCGTGATATGCAGTGGCACAAACAAGGCTGCTTTCAGGCTACTCCCACGAGCAGCTGAAAGAGACAGGAGGAAAACCTTGAGGTCAGGGGCAGAGCGTTTGCAAAGAAGAGAAGAATGAAGTAGAACCTGTAGGCCTTACGTCAATGTGCTGTACAAAAAAAACGCTACAAATAAAATGGTGACTGACTGTAACCCCCTTACATGATTATATTTGTTCACGTGGATTTTCTGTTTCTTTTCCTTTTTAAGCAAAGATAAAACATATAGTACCCTGACTATACATATATTTTCTTGCCAGAGTTCCTACTCTGATCACTGTCCAGTGATCATACCTGGGAATTTTGTGTGTGTCTCTCTGTGTAGGAGACTAGCTTCCTGTGATACATCTGAGAAACAGCTCACTGTCCACACTGCTGCATGACAATTGGGCAAAATGCCAGTCGCCTTGTTACTGGATCTCTCCTTCAGAGAAAAGGTGAGAAAATTGAACTATAAATATATCCCTTTTAAAAGGGTTATAAAAATGTTCCAAGAAAACACCTGTCACACTGTAAGTCATTAAGATTAGGTAAATTACTTACAGTGTGGAAACAGGCCCTTCAGCCCAACAAGTCCACACCGACCCTCCGAAGAGGAATCCACCCAGACGCATTCCTCTACATTTACCCCTTCACCTATGAGCAATTTAGCACGGCCAATTCACCTAACCTGCACATTTTTGGAATGTGGGAGGAAACCAGAGCACCTGGAGGAAACCCGCGCAGACACTGGGAGAATGTGCAAACTCCACACAGACAGTTGCTGAGGTGGGAATTGAACCCGGGTCTCTGGCACTGTGAGGCAATAGTGCTAACCACTGTGCCACCCACATGACAGAATCTCTAATAAAGTCATATTGTTTACCGAGATTGCTGCAGTAAGCTCCCTGTAAAATATAAATCCACAGAACTTCAGAATACCTCACTAAAAGCTATCAGGGTCCACAAATAAGAATCAGAAGATCACATTGTTAATGCTGAGCCACAGGCTTATGTGTAAATATACAGGATTAAACAAACCCTCAAAAGTAAACCAGAAACAGTGTTTTAGTTTCATTTCACCTGCAAATGAATGTGCCCTCAAACTCTCAAAGAGAAGTCTTTGTTCCAGAATCGCTCTCAATCAAAGAACAAAAAAAAACTTAGGTCATCCATACAGACTACAACATTCTCTTAAAATCTTTACATTTATTTGCTTCAGCGGCTTTCTTTGAGATCTTAAGACACACATTATTATTCTTGCTGTCCATGGGTTTGTCCAGATTTTTTGTGTCGAAAACAGAAGGCATTTTTATAGAGTGCTTTTCATGGTCCTCAGGGCACAGTTAAGACCTATTGTGAATAATGTGTGCAATGTTGCTGTCTTCATTAAGGCAGGTTGTAAATGCTTTGGAGACACTTCCCCGGAATTTATTAGATTATAGTTGGTACATCTGGGTTATGTTATGAGGAAAGCTTGGGCAGGCTGGGCTGATTCCCACTGTAGTTTTGAAGTCTGAGGAGTGACTTGATTGACCAGTATAAAACCCTGAATGGTCTTGACAAGGTGGATGTGAAAAGCATGGTCCCTGTGTTAGGTCAATCCAGAATTATGGGGCACAATTATAAAATTAAGGGTTACCATTTTGAGACAGAGATGAGATTTCTTTTTGAGGGCTGTGTGACTTTAAAACATCGTCTCAGAAGGCAGTGAAGATGGGATCATAGAGTCAGAGATCTACAGCATGGAAACGGACCCTTCGGTCCAACTCGTCATGCCGATCAGATAGCCCAACCTCACCTAGTCCCATTTGCCAGCACTTGGCACATATCCCTCCTATTCGTATACCCATCCAGATGCCTATTAAATGCTGTAATTGTACCAGCCTCCACCACTTCCTCTAGAAGCTCTTTCCATACATGTACCACCGTCTGCGTGAAAAAGTTGTCCCTTAGGTCACTTTAATATCTTTCCCCTCTCACCCTAAACCTATGCCCTCTCGTTCTGGACTGCCCCACCACAGATCTTGTCTATTTATCCTATCCATGTCCCTCATGATTTTATAAACCTCTATAAGTTTGAAACAATACTGTTATGGAGCTAAGACGTGAACAAATCTGTCATTACATTTTATTTGTTAGGCCAAAGGATTAAAGGTTATCGGGGGTAGATTTGCATGCGAAATTCAATACACAAACAGAGCAGCCATGATCCTGTTGAATAGCAGTGTAGGATCCAGGGACTGAATTGTTTGCTTCTTCTCCTAATTCATTTGTACGTGCATTTAGAATATCCCCAGAAAAAAAGCAAGAGATTGGTGCAATTTCATAAAGAAAAAGTTATCATACAAAAGTCAACAACCATAAATAACCTCATTATACTCTCCGATTGACCTCACAGCTAAGAGTGGAGTCATGGGATGTGACCTAGGCGTTCTCCCCAGTACCACACTGCTATGACTACTTTTTTGTTTTTTTTTAATATACTTTCTTGCACAATGACACACTGTGAAGTAGTTCCACCTGGTTGAGATTAGTGTGTCTGACCGTGTTCCTCTATTGGCTCCAGATTTTTGATTGCTTGATTTAGTAGGAACAGCAATAAGCTATTAAACTGAAAAAAGAACATTTTTATTATCTTCCAACTCTACTGAGGAGCCATCAGACTATATTTCTCAATCTACTGTCTTCCCAGAAAAAAAAATCATTTTCTCTTGAACCATTTAACAATATTCAGTCAGTGATTTTCCTGGACAATCCAAATGAATGGTGCGGGCAGGCTTCAGAAACAGTTGTCTTCCGGAGTCATTTTTTCATACTTCTAAAATCTATGCTCTAAAATAGGTACTGAGATTTTCTTCTTGTCCTAACTTACTGTTTTGTAATTTGTGGCCCTAACATTCATCCTCTTCAAAATGACCAATTTACAAATTGACATACAAAACACACAATTCTTCACCTGTTCGTGGAAACGTCTATGAAGTTATCTTTATCTGAACAGAAAACAGCGAGCATACATAATCTTCTGTTAAAATTTAGGTTCTTGATATAATCATTCTGTTTTCTCACCACAGACATCTCTCAAGGGCATTAATGTTCTTGTAGATGTCAGAATTGCACACCACTATATGTTTTATTTCCATATATGCTTAAGTAATAGTTGATCTCATGTACAAGTCGACTCCTGACTTTTGGCCAAAATTTTCCAACCCTCTTTACTTATCATCTGCACATCCTGGTGCAAATCTCCTCATTTTGTTCAGCTCCTCATGTCTGAGCATGTCAATACATGCTATTAAGGCTACCACTTCACCAATGCATGCAGGGTTCTCACCAATCCTGTCCTCTAGTATGGCATCAAAAAAGACCTACAGACATATAGCCCTATTTAGACTGTGAAGTTGTTGAGATTGCAGAGCAGAGATATAAATGTGCAGCTGCAAGAGAATTTTGATATCAGAGAAAAACGTTAGAGATTCAAGGAGGTTCTCTCCACGGTTTTGGCATCAATGTGCAAGCATGTGGCCATGGTTAGATCAATGAAATTACAAAGTATGGTTTAACAGCTGCCAGATCAATCCAAATCTTCACCCTGAATCAGGCAAATAATGAGTCATTACAAATTTCAAAGTCAGCCCTGAAAGGTAAGGCAGGTTTAGGAAAAGAAACAATTTTGTATCATGATAGAAAACCCCAATTTCATCTTGACTCGTAGCAGAACTCAATAAGAGGTTTATCACATTTCAGTTGTCTCTAATCAATCAACAAAATAGTGGATTTTGATTGGCCTGTATTGAGAACATAGATGAGACTCTAATCAACAGTGATTAGTGACAACTGGCCATGAAATGAGTAGATTATTATTGTGCTAATTAAAAATCTAAAGGATGATGGAAATCAGAAACAAAAACAGGAATTGCTGGAAAAGTTCAGGAGCTCTGGCAGCATCAAACCATCCTGGACACACCAAACAAGTCCTTCACCCATCCAAGCCCCTGGCACTATGCAAGTCCCAGTCAATATAGAGAAAGTTAAAATCACCCACCATAACAACCTGTTCATTTTCCACTTTCCTTACCCTGTCCACATATCTGTTCCTCTATCTCTAGCTTGCAGTTGGGAGGCCAGACATACAACCCCATTAAAGTGATTGTATCTTTCCTATTTATGAGCTGTACCTATATGGTCTCACTAGATGAGCTCTCGAAGATATTCTCTCTCAGGACAACAGTGATATTCTCCCTAATCAGTAACGTAACTCACCCAATTTATTTACATCCCCATCACACCTGAAACATCTAAATCCCAGAACATTAAGCTGCCCAGTATTGTCCCCCTCTCAACCAAGACTCTATAACAGCTACAACATCATAGTTATATGTATTGATCCAAGCTTTAAATTCATTTGCCTTATCTATCATAGTCCTTGTTAATTATAAATATTAATTGTATAAATGAAATATTATTCAGTAGAAATTATTTATGAATATTATAATTATAACTAATTTATTAATTAAAACAGCAGTATTGAAAATATTTCTTCCAACTCTCATGCGATTTCTGGGCATGGTGTTGTTAGGAACAGTCTCTGGCTTGGTAAGTCTGCAATAGTGAAATGGTGCAGAGGTGGATTTCAAACCATGCAAACTATTACTCTTGTTTAAGTTGGCCTTCTTCTTTACAGTTAAATATTTAGTTTCCGAACCCCAGTTTTTACCTAAGTATATATAAATGCTTTATGCAAGAAGACCATTTTCTTTTGTTGAGTGCTCTATGCAACTATGTAATAGTGATCACTGATCCCTTCCTTGTTGATGTGCATGCATACAGTTGTTTTAAGGTACTTGTAATGCTATTGGCTAAAAATGAGAAACAGAATGGAATTGTTAATGACACAATCATCTCTGATAATAAAACTGAAAAATTCAGTATTAAAACAGTGTACCACCTTTTGGATAAAATTATTTAATATATCTTAATGCAATAAAACGAGAGTTTTAAAACAAATTGTTCCACTGCACAACACACTGCTTGCTGTACTCATTAGTCCTCTCCTGTTAAGTGAGCTCCCAGTGCGAGAAGTCCAGATTTTCCATTGGCTAGCGAATCGTTTCTGCGTGGTAAATGTGAGTTTCACATCAGGATCTAGTGGAATGCTCAACAAAGCAGAATCTGAGCAATTTACAGGAAATGGAAGGTGCTGATTGGCAATTCTAGAACCCTCTGAAAGGATTCATTTATATTGAGGAATTTGGAGGGTTCTGTTACAGTTAAATAAATAGTTCTCCAGGAAAGGTTTGACATTTAAAAACTGAGTCTAATTCTTGGATGAGTATTAAACTAGGCCTCCAGTTTACAACAAAACCCCTAACCTACAGCTGGTCTTGATCCCACATACCTCTCAGACCCTGAGCCGACATTCCCCTCTCATTCTGGAAACCAACACTACCCCTGCCATTGAATTCCTCCCCCAGGGCCTAAAAGCATAATGCATCCTGGCCCACCAGGATGAACCCAACACATCCTCTGCAATTGGACATGACACCAATCCCCTCAACCCACTACCTTGAGGGTTTGACATCCCACTCTCACTAAGACCACACCCCTACCAGGCCGAATATTCATACACCCATTCTCAGACCTACCCTTAAAAGGGAAAGCAATGGCCTAATAGTATTTTCACTAGACTATTAATCCAGAAACTTAGCTAAAGTTCTGGGGACTCTGGTTCAAATGCAGCCATTAGAGACAGTGGAATTTGCATTCAATAAAAAATCTGAAAGTAGGGGTCTAATGATGGCCATGAAACCAATGTCAATTGTCATAATAAACCATCTGGTTCACTTGTGTCCTTTAGGGAAGGAAATCTGTCATCCTTACCTAGTATGGTGACATATGATTCCAGACCCATGGACATGTGATTGACTCTTTACTGTCCTCTGGACAATTAGGGATGGCAATGAATGCTGGCTTAGCCAGAGATGCCCATATCCTATGAGTGATTGGAAAAAAAGTCACCACTTACCTGGCCCCTTTCTTACCTGGCATCCTACCCTTCTGGTGCACTAAACTCACATTCCTGATGAAGGGCTTTAGCCTGAAACATCGATTCTCCTGCTCCTTGGATGCTGCCTGACCTGCTGTTCTTTTCCAGCACAACACTCTCAACTCTGATCTCCAGCATCTGCAGTCCTCACTTTCTCCTAGTCTCACAATTAGCTTACACACATTGTTATGAAAATGTGGGTGTACTGTACCTTTAAGAGAGTTAAACGTTAGCAACAACTACCTGACAGCAATAAGTGTTCTGAAAAAAGATACAATTTAACATGTGCTTCAGCTACAAGGGTAGCGAGGGTAGCTGGTTGCCTGGAAAAGACAAAACAGATTCAAATTAGGCCAATCACTTTAAGTTATACCCCCCAAAAAACCAAACTCCAATCCAGTTTGAATTGAGTATATTGACAATCTTAAAACTCAATGACACAATCCAATGGTTTTGGGAGGCGGGGGTGGGTGGGAAATAAGCCTGGGGAAAATTGAACAGTTGAGAGGAGAACTGCCAAGCTACCAGCATGTAAAGTCTGTCTGAAAAAATTAGCTCTCTTAAAAAGGTATCTTTATCGATCAGTAATCTGTAAACTAGAATCCCCAAGAAGAAGAAAAGACAATTGGAATACAGAGAAAACTGAAAACTGCCTAGTTTTGAGATAAGAAGTTTTGTCTAGTAAATCATAATTGGGATTTTTATCGGATTAGTATTATAGAAGGTAAGGTAAAAGATAGGTTAGAAAGGAATTGTAAATAGTTGTTAGTTAATTATTCTCTGTTATACTTTAAGAAATAAAGTTGTTAATTTTTACTTTAAATAGTTCTTGACTTCTGGAATTTTTACAGATTACTGCATGGGATAAATCCATTCTGTGTTGCTGATTTACAGTAAGCAGGAGCGTTTACCTCGTGTTGTAACAACATACCCTGCCACAGGAGCTGTCAAAGTGTTATCTGTGACGCAGGACTCTTAAATCACAGAAAATAACAACTGCTGCTGTGAAAAGTTAGGAATGGTTCCACTTCTCCCAACTATCCTGTACCATGAGGGACCTGTCTGATTCAAAATACACCTCACATTTTTGAAGGAACCCTGAGCAGAATCCCCTGTCAGAAATGCAGAGCTCTTTCTTCATGTGAAAAAGGAGCAGAATGGCAATCTGATTGTGATTTTCACTTGTTGGGAAGTGCAGTGCTTGAATTCACAATACATGACAGGTAAGACTGACATGGAATGCAATAATGGATGGAGAGAATGCAACAAGTCATAGTGGGACCAAGGTACAGGTATTTGCTGTTAAATTCAGAGTAAACGTTCTTCTGATAGAATAAGCTATTTAATCTTAACAATGTCCAGTATTTTTTTTTGTGCACCCCACTATCAATAAGTCTTTGGAAAGCTCTTTTATTAAAAGGAGAATCTTTGAATATTTTTAAGGCAGAAGTGGATAGGTTTTTGTTAGTAGTCTTTTGAGACAAAACTTAAAGGTGCAAGGAAAATAACTTATGCTTCACAAGTGGCAAAAAGTTAATAACTAACCTAACTAACATAAAACATATTCAATGTTTGTTTAATGAACTATTAAAATTATAGACCAAAAAAAAAGTGGCTCGTGTACATAACATCAGTGGAGCTGTTGCTGTAGAAGCTGAGGACCTTCCAGATGGAGTGAATAACTCCAACCAGGTCCTGTATAGCCCGTATGGTGGCCCTCTGTTGGGAAGGGTGCCAGAGGTTTCTGCAGATGCCAGAAGTTTCCAACCGGTCGAGTTCTAACATAAAACAGTCAATCTGGCTGATCAGGCGTGTTCATTCTCAACTTGGGCCAAATCAGCGATCCACTCATTTAACATTCACCAAAAAATATACACATGCAGCTGTAAGACCCCTCTCCCATTGTTTCCCCAGCTAACATTAGTTTAAAGGGACAGCTATTCTGGGTCAGGTTGTTTTTACAAACTTCTACCATTACAATGTTTGTGGAAGCGTGCAGAATGAGGTTCCAAATTTGACAATTGTTAAAACTTCACAAGCGAGTATTTGGTGATCTGTCCACACTTGAGCATCCCCGATAGAGGCACCAAGGAAACATATAGAATATAGAACATAGAACATTGCAGTGCAGTACAGGCCCTTCTGCCCTCGATGTTGCGCCGTCCTATCATACTAATCTGAAGCCCATCCCACCTACACTATTCCATGTACATCCATTTGCCTGTCCAATGATGACTTAAATGCACTTAACCTTGGCAAATCTACTACCAAAGCATCCCTACCCTCACTACTCTCTGAGTAAAGAATCTACCTCTGACATCTATCTCATACCTATCTCCCCTCACTTTAAAGTTGTGAGCCCTCATGTTTGCCATCCCCATACTTGGAAAAAGGAACTCCCTGTCCACCCTATCTAACCCTCTGATTATCTTATATGTCTCTTTTAAGTCACCTCTCAACCTTCTTCTCTCTCACGAGAACAGCCTTTCCTCATAAGACATTCCTTCCATACCAGGCAACATCCTAGTAAATCTCCTCTGCACCCTTTCCAAAGCTTCCACATCCTTCTTATAATGCAGTGACTAGAACTGTACACAATACTCCAAGTGTGACCGTACCAGAGCTTTGTATAGCTGCAGCATAACTCTGGGTTCTGGAACTTAATCCCTCTATTAATAAAGGTCAAAACACTGTATGCCTTTTTAACATCCCTGTCAATCTGGGTGGCAACTTTCAGGGATCTGTGTACATGGACACCAAGATCTCTTTGCTCATCTGCACTCCCAAGAATCTTACCATTCGCCCAATACTTTGCATTCTGATTACTCCGTCCAAAGTGGACCTCACACTTGTCCACATTTAACTCCATTTGCCACCTCTCAGCCCAGCTCCCCATTCTACTACATCCTTGGTCACTATCCACAACTCCACCGACCTTAGTGTCCTCTGCAAATTTATTAACCCACCCTTCTAAACCCTCATCCAGGTCATTTATAAAAATGATGAACAGCAGTGGACCCAACACCGACCCTTGCGGTATGCCGCTAGTAACAGGACACCAAGATGAACATGTTCCATCAACTACAATCCTCTGTTTTCTTTCAGCAAGCCAATTACTGATCCAAACTGCTATGTCTCCCACAATCCCATTCCTCTGCATTTTGTATAATAGCCTAAGGTGGGGAACCTTATCGAACACCTTGCTGAAATCCATATACACCACATGAACCGGTTTACTCTCATCTACCTGTTTGGTCACTTTATCAAAAAACTCAATAAGATTCGTTAGGCACGACCTACCCTTCACAAAACCGTGCTGACTGTCTCTGATCAGATTATTCTTTTCTAGATGGTTATAAATCCTATCTCTTATAACCTTTTCCAACACTTTACCAACAACTGAAGTGAGACTCAATGGTCTGTGATTACCAGGGTTGTCTTTACTGCCCTTTTTGCAAAAGGGAACCACATTTGCTATCCTCCAGTCCTCAGGTACTATTCCTGTGGACAATGATGATTTGAAGATCAATGACAAAGGCTCGGCAATCTCTTCCCTTGCTTCCCAGGGATCCTAGGATCGATCTCATCCAGCCCAGGGGACTTGTCTATTTTCACACTCTGCAGTATTTCTAATACCTCTTCCTTGTGAACCTCAATCTCTTCTAGTCTAGATGCAAGTATCTCTATATCTTCCTCGCCAAACATTTTCATTTTCTATAGTGAAGACTGTTGAAAAATATTTATTTAGTGCTTCCCCCATCTCCTCTGACTCCACACACAACTTCCCACTATTATCCTTAATTGGCCCTAATTTAACTCTCGTCATTCTTTTTTTCCTAACGTACCTCTGGAAAGCCTTAGGGTTAACCCTGATCCTATCCACCAACAACTTCTAATGTCCCATCCTGGCTCTTCTGAGCTCTCTTTTTATGTCTTTCCTGACTTCCTTGTAACCCTCAAGCACCCTAACTGAGTTTTCACATTTTGTCCTAACTTAAGCTTTCTTCTTCTTCTTCTTGACCAGGGATTCCACTTCCTGAGTAAACCATGGCTCACGTGTTCTATATCTTCCTCCCTGCCTGATAGATACATACTTATCTGGGACACACAGGAGTTTTTCCTTGAATAAGCTCCACATTTTTAATGTGTTCATCCCCTGCAGTTTCCTTTCCCATTCTACGCTTCCTAAATCTTTCCTAATTGCATTGTAATTTCCCTTCCCCCAGCTGTAACTCTTGCTCGGTGGAGTACACCTATCCCTTTCCATCACTAAAGTAAACCTGACAGAATTGTGATCGCTGTCTCCAAAGTGCTCACCTACTTCCAAATCTAACACCTGACCAGGCTCGTTACCCAATACTAAATCTAAAGTGGCTTCGCCCCTTGTAGGCCTGTCTACATACTGTGTCAGGAAGCCCTCCTGCACACACTGGACAAAAACTGACCCATCTATAGTACTCATTCTGTAGTGATCCCAGTCAATATTTGGATAGTTAAAGTCCCCCATGACAACTACCCTGCCTCTCTCACTCCTATTGAGAATCATCTTTGCTATCCTTTCCTCTACATCTCTGGGACTATTCGGAGGCCGATAGAAAATCCCCAGCATGGTGACTTCTCCTTTCCTGTTTCTAACCTCACTACCTCAGTTAACGAGTCCCCAAACATCTTTTCTGCAACAGTAATCCTGTCCCTGATCAACAATGCCACACCTCCCCCTCTTTTACCATCTTCCCTGTTCTTACTGAAATATCTGAATCCCAGAACCTGCAACTGCCATTCCTATCCCTGCTCTATCCATATTTCTCCGTAATGGCCACAACATAATGGCCAGGTATCAATCCACGCTGCCAGTTCACCCACTTTTTTTTCGGATGCTCCTCGCGTTGAAGTACACACACTTCAAACCAGGTTCTCGCTTGCCAGTGTCAGATACTTGATTTGGAACTCCCTACTCTGTACCTGTCCTACAGTTTTGGTTCCCATCCTCCTGCTGTGTTAGTTTAAATCCACCTTAATAGCTTTAGCGAATTTCCCACCCAGGATATTGGTACCCGTCTGGTTTAGATGAAGACCATCCTGCTTGTAGGGGTCCCACCTACCCCAGAAAGAGCTCCAGTTATCCAAAAACCCGACACCCTCCGTCCTACACCATCCCTGTAGCCACGTGTTCAACTCCTTTCTCTCCCTATTCCTCACCTCACTAGCATGTGACATGGGCAGCAACCCAGAGAAAACAACTCTGTTTGTCCTAGCTCTAAGCTTCCATCCTAATTCCCTGAATTTCTGCTTCAAGTCCCCATCTCTCTTCCGACCTATGTCGTTGGTGCCAATGTGGACCACAACTTGGGGCTGCCTCCCTTCACCCGAAGGATCCCAAAAATACAATCAGAGACATCACGGACCCTGGCACCCGGGAGGCAACACACCAACTGTGAGTCTCTCTCGTCCCCACAGAACCTCCTATCTGTCCCCCTAACTATCGAGTCCCCAATGACTACTGTTCTGCTCCTCTTCCCCCTTCCCTTCTGAGCAGCAGGTGCCCCACTGCTTTCCCCTGCTAAGTCATCCCCCCCAACAGTATCCAAACCAGTATTGAGGGGAATGGCCACAGGGGATCCCTGCACTGCCTGCCGGTTCCCTTTCTAAACCCTGTCACCCATCTGTCTTTTTCTTTTATCTGGGGAGTGACTACCTCTGTAAGTCCTGTCAAGGTGAATAATTCATTTTGACTTGTGTCATCAAATGTATAGTATGATACAGATGTTATTGTGAAGTCTGCCTACAAAGGGTAGGGAGCACTTCAGCTGCAATGCCTCTGGGCCTGCAACACAAGGAAATGCAGCAACAATCTGCAGAGAAGCTCTGCCTGGAGGGAGGAGCAGGCAGGAAGAAGCTTCCAGGATACTTATCAGCTGAACAGACCGCCAATAAGCGCCTACTCAGACGTGAATTCCCTGAGGACATCTCTTCATCATCACTGCTCGACCATACACCACCATCCCAGTCACCTGTATCATCCCATCATTAAGTCCTCATAGCCAGAATCCTGCGATAAAAGTTATAGTCAAAAACTGTATCATTCCCTTCAACACAAACATGCAGTAGCAGCAGCGTGCACCATCCACAAGATGCATTGCAGAAATTCAGCATCACATCATTACCAAGTAACATATCCAATGACACAAGTCAAAATCAGCTATTAAACTATTGTACATTCTTTTGTACCCTATCTTGGGAATGGAAGATTTTTTCTTAGTGCCCGTACGTAATGCTAACCCAATGGTTGCAGCACAGCTGGTGGAAGGTTGGTGACTTTCATTGGGGGACATTCCACATGGCTTTACAGGAACACTACTGACAAGCTGCAGGCTTCAAGAGCATTTGGACTGACTCCTTGTTATTGGGTTCTGGAACAATGGAACACATTAGGACCAAGTTACCAGGATCTGGGGCTCTCGGAGTTCTGCTTTGTTCAGGTCAGGGCTGCGCTGGAGCCAAGTCCAACACTAGAGCCTAATCTTTCTGTCCATGTCCCTGTAAGAGTTGCAGCAATTTATGCTGCAGACCTGTTTTTGTGGCCACAGTATTTATTTGACTGGTCCAGAAAAGCATATGGGTAACAGTATCCCAAGATGTTGTTGGAACAGAATCCAACATTAATGGTAATATCATTGAATGTGGAAAGGAGATGGTTACATTCTTTCTTGGTGCATATGGTCATCACCTGGAATTTCTGTGTAAGCGTCACTTCCTGCCTATCAAGCCAAATTGAATGTTGTCCAGGTCTTACTGCATTGGGCAATGACAACACCAACGACTGAGGAGTCTCAAAGAGCATTAACTGTGCTAGCAGTAAACATTCCCATTCTGAACTTATGCTTGTGTGAAGGCCATTAATAAAACAGCTGAAGATTTTTAACACTACCCTGAACAATTACTGTTGATGATTGACTTCCAACAACCACTGATATATCTTCTTTTGTGCTAGGTATGACTCCAATTGGTTTACTTGAACTACTGCAGTCCATTTGGTGTAGGTAGAACCCCAATTATGATAGGGTGGGAATTCCAGGATTCTGACCCAATGATAGTGAAGGAACGGTAATATATTTCCAAGTCAGAATGTTGACTGGCTTGGAGGAGATCTTGCAGGTATTCCCATGTATCTGCTGTCCTGGTCCTTCTAGATGATAGTGTTTGTGGGTTTGTCAAGGAGCCTTGGTGAGTTTTGGCAGTGCATCTTGTGAATGGAACACACTGCTGCTACTGAGGTGTTGGAGGGACTGGACGTGGTGCTAATCAAGGGGATTGCTTTGTCCTGAATGGTGCTAAGCTTCTTGAGTACCTTTGGAGCTGCACTCATCCAGAGAAATGTATAGTATTCCATTATACTTTGTTCTAATCCGTGTAGCTAGGCTTTGGAGAGTCAGGGAGTGAGTTGCTAGTATTTATGTGGTGTAACCAATACAGTTTCTGATCAATGGTAACCCTCCAGGATGTTGATAGTGGGTGATTCAATGTTGGTAATACCAGAGAATGTCAGGGATTGATAGTCAATTCTCTTGTTAGAGGTGGTGATATTTGTGCAGTGTGAATGTTATTTGCCACCTGACAGCCCAATCTGAAATGTCCTGTTCATGATGCATTAGGACAGGGAACTGCTTCAGTATCTAATGAGTTGCGAAAACAGCAAAAATTCTTGCTTCTAATGAAGCAGCTGAAGATGGTTGGGCTACGACACTACCCTGAAGAACTCCGGCAAGATGCCCTGGAGCTGAGATGACTGACCTTCAACACCATGACCATCTTCCCTTGTGCCAGGATTGACTCTAACCAGTGGAGAGCTTTCCCACAGTGCTTATTGATTTGAGTTTTGTTCGAATTCCTTGATGCAGTGAAATGCAGCCTTGATGTGAAGGATAGTCACTTTCACCTGACCCCTGGAATTCTCCTCTTTTCTTCATTTTGAACCAAGGCTCTAATGTGGTCAAGAGCTGATTAGCCTTAAATGACCCTTTCCCTCTGGCCTGGTTGCAGCCCACTAATGCCGATGACTTATCATGTGGAAGTTCAAAGACTATACTAGTCTTGAGGTTCACACATTGCCACTTTGTGAGCTGGTGGCTGACAGTGTCACATCAGTTGACTGAACCTTTTCACAGTGCTATGGCATTGCTCTCTTTCTTCCTCCTGGAATTGTTGTGACAGCTGGCACTTCTGAGAACATAGAAACAGGAGTGTTCAGGAGGGAGGTAAGATAACTGGATGAATGTGCTGGTAGTGGAAGACCCCTTAAAGACTCCAGAGTCAATCCCCCACAATGACAGACAAGGTTTCCTGTCATTAGAGCATACTCTGAAAAGCAGATCAAGTTTAGGTTGAATGTTATTGGATTGGGATGTAGGCCTGAGATCAAACAGTAATAAAATAGAATGAGTGTGGGAGCAGTAACAGTGGCAGGCCATTAGGGTAATCAAGTTCATAATAAAGCAGAGGCTCTAGATAAAACATTCTGCATTTAGGCCTGGTGAAATCGAACTTTTGGCAAATACTGAATACGATACTACAGGTAGTATTTATAAAGTATGCTCTTGCAGAATGTGCTTAGGGCCTTGGTATTGATATGGGAGTAAGAAAATTCATATAGCGTCATACAGTCACAAAGCTGTACACCATGGAAGCAGACCCTTCAGTCCAAATCATCCATGCCGACCAGATATTCTTAATAAGTCTAGTCCCATTTGACAGTGTTTGGCCCATATCCCTCTAAACACTTTCTACTCATATATCCATCCAGATGTCTCTCAAATGTTGCATTGTACCAGCCTCCATCACTTCTTCTGACAGCTTATTCCCTCCATGCATCATCGTCTGTGTGAAAAGGTTGCCTTTTAGATTCCTTTTAAATCTTTCCCCTCTCACTTTAAACCTATGCTGTCTAGTATTGGACTCCCCCAGCTTAGGGAAAATACCTTGTCTATTTACCCTATCCATGCCCCTCGTGAGTTTATAAACCTCTACAAGGTCACACCTTAGCCTACGACGCTCCAGGGAAAACAGTCACAGCCTATTCAGCCTCTCCCTATAGCACAATCCTAACAATCCTGGCAACATCCTTGTAAATCTTTTCTGAACTCTTTCAAGTTTCACAATTTCCTTCCGATAGTAGGGAGACCAGAATTGCACTCAATATTCCAAAAATGATCAAACCATTAGCCAACCTTCAGTCTTCTGGCATCTTATCTGTGGCTATCGATGATACAAATAACTCAGCAAGTGGCCCAGAAATCACTTCCCTGTGGTTCCACACATAGGCAGCCTTGGTGATCTTTAAGGGGTCCTATTCTCTCCTAAGTTCCTTTGTGTCCTTAATATATTTATAGAATTCCTTTGGATTCTCCTTAACCATATTTGCCAAAGCCATCTCATATCTCCTTTTTGCCCTCCTGATTTTCCTTTTAAGTATACTGCCTTTATACTCTTCTAAGGATTTACTTGATCCCTGATGCCTATACCTGACATATGCTTTCTTCTTTTTCTTGACCAAAACCTCAATTACACTAGTTATCCAGTATTTCCTACAACTACCAGCCTTGCCCTTCACCCTAACAGGAACATATAATCTCTGGACTCTCTGAAGACTTCCCATTTTCTAGCCATCCCATTACCTGTGAACATTCGCCCCGAATCAACTTTTGAAAGTTTTTGCCTAATACCATCAGAATTGGCCTTCCTCCAATTTAGAATTTTAACTTTTAGATCCAGTGTATCCTTTTATGTTGCATCTATATGTTGTTGTAATAAGGGCAAGGAAGATTCCACCTGGACAAGAAATTCCACAAAGATCAAAGAAAGCAAAAAAAAACCAGGATATAATCCTCGCCATTAAACTCATAAGGCTTTTCAGAAAGCAACATTGGAGTTTGTTGTAATCTACTCAGCTCGAGCCGTTAAAATGGCAAGATTGGTTGCAGCTTTTCAGGCTACTAAGTATTGACACTGATGTCCCATCACCTCTGTACAGCCACCTCCCTATCTATCACTAATTCCAGAGAGGGCAAACATACTTATTCTTAGCTTCAACCTTCTTTCCCAGGACAGGGAGTGGTGGGATATGATGACACTAGATGGGACAGATGAGGAACAGGAGCTGAGAAGATTTCCCTCTTTGCTCCAATGACTGTGATAACTGAGTTCTGGGAAGACAAACGTGAAAATTAGGCCACCTTCCCCGGACATTTCTTTCTGTCCTGACTTCAGAAGGTCCAAGCTCTGCAACCTCACTGTCTGCAAATCAAAGTTTGAAGAAGACATTGGCAGACTCTTCCTAGATTCCTGTTTCGGCCGGGTGATCACGGCATTTGTTACATCTCAGTGTTGTTGGCCCAGGGTACAGGAACTGTGCAGGAGATCTGCCTGCCTCTGCAAAGTCACGCTTGCATACGGAATAAGGTTTCTCGGTGGACAGACTGGGGGCAAGACATCAAAACAAAACAGAAGGTGGCTCCATGTGAACATTTTAGCAGTGCATGAGTGTTCAACCTAAATTCCTTGGCATGGAATTCCTGACTTGCTGCTATATCCAAACAAATAGGTTGAAGACAGATCTTTTAAAAAGGTGCAATCAATCTGATGTACTGCATTTGAATAAAAGGGTGTTGGTGTTAAAGTTGTATCAGTAACTGCAGTGTGATTTTGTTTATTTATAATTTCATCCCACATGAGGAACTTCACACAAGAGTAACACCCTGTGTTTAACTCGTTTGCCCACTCTCCTTTGCGTTTTTTTTTCCGGATCTATGGTGAAGTTCTGGGATGGGGACCAGGAGTCTGGCTCGGAAACCGCTGGAGTAGGGCTGATGTGTGCTTTGTCTGCAGGGTCACGCTCGCAGCTCCTGGCACTGGGAAAGCTGATGCAGGCACTCTTCAAATCTAAACAATGTGGGCACCCCATGAATGTGAAAGCTAATGAAATAATTCTACCCGTCTTGTGTTCAGCAAAACAATGCTCTCGGCACGTCAGTAAAAACGATGCTTTATTTAGCATTAATCCCATTCCATCTATCCACAAGCTCACTGTAACCATTTAACAAACAGTTTTTGGCATGGTTCTGTTTGAGTTCAATATAAATTCTCTGACAGTCCACCACCCTGCACTGACAGGACCGGATACTGGTAAGAGCTTTTACAGCTGCTAGCAAATATAAAGGAATAGATAACTTGCATAAAATAACCAGAATTCAAATTTTTTTTAATACAACTACTGCTTGTCATTTGCTTTGCTTCTGCCAAGTATTATATTTTCCATTGAAGGTTACTTGAGAAAGTGCAAGTCTTCTCCAAATTGTCTGGTGGGATAGCGAGTTGTTAGTAAGGAATGAACAGATTTGGGAATGGATGGCTGGGTGCACAAGGAGACTGGTGATAGAATGTTTTAACGATGAAATAAGGTGCGTTAAGAGCAGCATAAAATTAGACAATACTAATGCCGTAGATATCAACATAAAAAAAAACCTGAAGTGCTTGGTACTTTTAATGTTGTGTAGAAATTCATTAAATTAATTAATATGATTAAACATGTTATGATTCTTCAAATGATACATTGTCAAATTTAACTTGAAGTGATTGAGTGTGGGAAGGGACTGAGATGGAGAGCAAAGCATTTTGACCGCATGAGGCCAGAGGGGTTTTAACAGCTGGATCTCATCTCCATCAAACTTGTCGACTTCCTTCTCAAATTGAGTTGTTAACCCTCCAGTGTTGTCCTGCAGGCATTAGGAATTTAAGATGAATTTTTGTGATACTCCTGCAAACAATCTAGGATAAAAATCAAGATATTAAACTTTCCATGTATTGACATTTTTCATTTATTACATATGTAGAAGGTGGAGTAAAGATCATCAGATAAGATGAATCCAATTGGGGAACAAAAATAGTCTGTTTCCTTTTTAAGATTAAAATGGGAAAGCAGAGCAGTTGGAGCAGAGACCAATACTTGACTGTGGCCTTGTGAGATGACTCAAGACAGAAGGCCGCTTGGTAACATCTTTAGAAATACACCCAATTGAAATTGGCTACCCCTGACCAAAATCAATAGGAAGTGACATATAGCAAGTGGGATCCTCAGGAATGGAAATGACAGGCAACAGGAAGTCAAAGCAATATGAATGGACCCTGCACTCAGTTCAGTGGTTCAAATTACCTAAGGATCAGGAGAGGGAATGTGGGGAATAGGATCTAGGTGAGAGTAGGGAAGACATAAACTTTCATTTCAGGATAAGGAGGGGCATTTCCATTCCTCCTGATCCCACAGGCGAACTAAATTAACAGGAAAATATTTTTTTCTTCTTAAGAATTTGACCCAGCTCCTTTTAGGCTGGCATGGTATGTCCACAGCAACGAATTTCCCCTGGAGGCCACAGTTAAATTTGCAGCTGGGCCCGACAACGTCATCAGAACCTGATCTGCATGTTTAAATAAGGACCTTGCTAACTTTTGGTGGCTGCTCCTCTCTCGCACTCAGTTGAGTGGGCTATAATCGGAACCCATGGGAATTCTGTAGAATATTTATGGGTAATGCTTTGGGGGGGCGGTGGTGGTGCATTGGTTACTGCTGGAGTAAGTAAAACAGTTCAAAACAGTCCCTGAGGTTTAGAAGTTAATTCAGAAATGGTTTTCTGATTGTTTTATCATATAAACTGAAATATCTCTTCAACTTTTAAGAAGAAATTGGACCATTTTTACAATAATAATGGATACGACAAGCAATATGTATATAAATGTGATTTATGTATGCAGAACATCAGATACCAGATGGCAAGGTTCAGTCAGGAATCTAAACAAGGTGTTGAGATGGTTTATAAAAAGCATCACAGATACTCAAGTACAAGTAGCAATTAATCAACAAAGAAAAAGGAAAATGTTGGAAGTGTGCAAAAGATCATCCAAGAGATAAAAATAAAATGAATCAAGAAATTTAAGTAACATCATGAACAGTGAGACATTCTGGAAATGATTGCACTAATATAAATATATTACTGACTTCTGACAGCTTCAGAGCTTTTTTACCACCTTGGGTCAGTTTCATGCCAAAACAATTTGCCATGTATAAATGACTACTGATGTTCCTCTCTGAGTGATAATATTCATACTGAAGGTTTAGCCACTCTTGTATTATTGGATGACTACTGAAAAATAAACAACTGCTATTATCAAGAATTTATATAGCTAGTGAGTGTTACAGTATCTCTTGGAATATTATGAACTGAGGATTATCTTTGTAGTTCTATACAATTGCCTGACTGTTATAAAATGGATCGCAGGAAAGACATTGCAAAGTATTTTTCGTGATAGCAATGTCATGTATTTGCAAAATTGAAAATTAATCTTGTCCTTGTCTTCACTATTATAGAACTACCTCATGGATAGCAAATGACAGAAGTCATAAGGACTTCAGCAATTCATCCATTTGAATTTTAGGGAGAGATAACTTGCATGATGAACTTTGAGAGAGGTCAAGAAAGGATAATGGATGAAGAGGTTTTAATTTCATTAAGGAAGGATCAAAGCTCACTCAACTGTTATAGAATCATACAGATGTACAGCACGGAAACAGATCCTTTAGTCCAACTCATCCATATTGACTAGATATCCCAATCTAATCTAGTCCCATTTGCCAGTACTTGGCCCATATCCATCCAAACTCTTCCTATTCATATACCCATCCAGATGCCTTTAAATGTTGCAATTCTACTAGCCTCCATCACTTCCTCCGGCAGCTCATTCCATACACGTACCATCCTCTGTGTGAAAAAGTTGCCCCTTAGATCTCTTTTATATCTTTCCCCTCACCCCAAACCTAGGTCATCAAGTTGTGGACTCCCCCATCCCAGTGAAAAGACTTTGTCTATTTATCCAATCCATGGCCCGAATGATTTTATAAATGTCTGAGGTCACCAGTCAGCCTTTGACACTCCAGGGAAAACAGCCTCAGATCAAATCTTCCAACCCTAGCAACATCCTTGTAAATCTTTTCTGAACCCTTTCAAGTTTCACAACATCTTTCTGATAGGAATGAGACCATAATTGCATGCAATATTCCAAAAGCTGCCTAACCAATGTCCCGTACAGCTGAAACATGACCTCCCAACTCCTGTACTCAATACTCTGACCAATAAAGGAAAGCATACCAAACGTCTTCTTCACTATCCTATCTACTTGTGACTCTACTTTCAAGGAACTATGAACCTGCACTCCAAGGTCTCTTTGTTCAGCAACACTCCTAAAGACCCTATCATTAAATGTATAAGTCCTGCTAAGAATTGCCTTCCCAAAATGCAGCACCTTGCAATTATCTAAATTAAATTCCATCTGCCATTCCTCAGCCCATTGGCCCATCTGATCAATTTGAGGTAACCTTCTTCACTGTCCACTCAAACTCCAATTTTGTTGTCATGTGCAAACTTACTAACTATACATACTACGTTCACATACTACGTTCATATCCAAATCATTTATATAAACGATGAAAAGTAGTGGACCCAGCACTGATCCTTGTGGCACTTCACTGGTCACAGGCCTCCAATCTGAAAAACAACCATCCACCATCACCCTCTGTCTTCTACCTTTGAGCCAGTTCTGTATCCAAATGGTTAGTCCTCCCTCTATTCCATGAGATCTAACCTTGCTAAGTAGTCTCCCACGGGGAACCTTGTCAAACGCCTTACTGTAGTCATATAGTACACATCCACCACTCTGTCCTCATCAATCCTGTGTTACTTTTTCAACAAACTCAATCAAGTTAGTGAGACTTGATTTCCCACATACAAAGCCATGTTCACTATCCCTAATAAGTCCTTGCCTTTCCAAATACATATAATTCCTGTCCCTCAGGATTCCCTCCAACAACCTGCCCACCACCGACTTCAGGCTCACTGGTCTATAGTTCCCTGGCTTGTCCTTACCACCCTTCTTAAACAGTTGCACCATGTGTGCCAACCTCCAGTCTCCTGGCAACTCACCTGTGGCTATTGATGATACAAATATCTCAGCAAAGGACCCAGCAAACACTTCCCTAACTTCCAACAGAGTTCTAGGGTACACCTGATCAGGTCCTGGGGATTTATCCACCTTTTGGCATTTCAAGACGGCTAGCACTTCCTTCCCTGGAATATGGATATTTTTCAAGATGTCACTGTCTATCTCCCTACATTCTATACCTTCCATGTCCTTCTCCACAGTAAACACTGAAGCAAAATACTCAATTAGTATCTCCCCCATCTCTTGCAGCTCCACACAAAGGTGCCTTGCTGATTTTTGAGGGGCTCTATTTGCTCCCTAGTTCCCCTTTTGTCCTTAATGTATTGGTAAAACCCCCTTGGATTCTCCTTAACTCTATTTGCCAAAGCTATCTCATGTCCCCTTTTTGTCCTCCTGATTTCCCTCTTAAGTATACTCCCATTGCCTTTATACTCTTCTAAGGATTCTCTCGATCTATCCTGACTATATCTAAAATGTGCTTCCTTATTTTTCTTAACCAACCCTCAATTTCTTTAGTCATCCAGCATTCTCTACAGCTAGCAGCTTTTCCTTTCACCCTTACAGGAATATATTGTCTCTGGACTCTTGTTATCTCATTTCTGAAGGCTTCCCATTTGTTGACCATTCTATTTAACAAACAACAATCACCAAGAAATTACTGATCCTGGATTCAGAGGATGACCTTTTAAAATATTTGTTCATGGGACGTGGACATGGCTGACTTGGCCAGCATTTATTGCCTAACCTTAATTACCCTGGAGAGCTAATGGTGAGTTCCCCTCTTGAACCACTGCAGTCCTAGGGTGTAGGTATACTCACAGTACTGTTGGGAAGGGATTTCCCGGATTTTGACCCAGCACAGTGAGGGGACAGCGATATGATTCTATGTCAGGATGCTGTAAGGCTTGTGGGAGAAGTTGCAGTTTTTGGTTGTGTCCCCTGCAACTGATACCCTTATTCTTTTACGTGGTACAGGTCACAGGTTTGAAGATGCTGTTGAAGGAATGTTGGAAAGTTACTGTAGGTATCTTGTAAATGGTACATACTGCTGCCACTATGCATTAGTGGTGGAGGAAATGATTATTCAAGATGTGGATAGGCTGTCAATCAAGTGGGTTGCTTTATCCTGGATAGCATTAGCATTCTTGAATGCAGTTGGAGCAGCACTCATCCAGCACTCATTCTATCACCAACTTGACCCATGTCTTGTAAATGGGTAGACTGGTGTTGGGGAGACAGGAGGGACAGGAATTCCCAACCTCTGACCAGCTCCTGTAACCACAGCATTTGTATGACTGGTCCAGTTCATTTCCTGGACAATGGTAACTCCTGGATATTGGGAGTGGGGATTCATCAATGGTAATGCTATTAAACATAAAGGGATGATGGTTAGATTCTATATTGTTGGAGATGGTTATTTTCTGGTACTTTTGTGGTGTGTTACGGTTACTTTCCACTTATCAGTCAAAGCTTGGATATTGTCAAGGTTTTGTTGTGTCTGGACTCAGACTGCATCAGCACCCGAGGAGTTACAAATAGTGCTCAAACATTGTGCAATCATCTGTGAACATCTCTACCTCTGATCTTATGATGGAGACCAAATCATATGATTTGCAGCACAGTGATGGGCTCACTACTGTTTTTGACCAAGCTGACCACAGTAATCCAGTGAGCGTAGTGGCATGGATTTTACCTCTACTGATACGAATTTTATTCCATTGCTAGCTATGGATCTTCCATGGAATCCAGCAGCAGCAATGCCATTCTGCAAGCTATCAACCAATCAGATTGAAGAATTCTCACTGTAATAGTCTGATCTTATATTTTTAATATAACAGGAAGTGAAATCAGAATGGAAGACTGTTTATAATTCATCTTAAAAGCAGATTCTATCAGAATTACACATGGGATTAAAAGGAGAAACAGGAATATTAAACAATTGAACAAAATATAATATGTTAGAAATCAATATTAGTGGAGAAATTTGGCATTGCGCAAACAACAAATTTGATTTTTTTTACAGGGTCAGGGTAGTTGTTCAGCTGTGACTATGATTTAGCATGCAATTAAAAACCCAATTACACCACATTCAACAAGTATAACTTTTGTGAGAAAAATGTTAGTCTGAAATATAACTTGGAAGTGGAATTTCCCATCACTTTCTAATTGATTTGCGTGTGTCGGGATTTAAGTAACATAATCTGTAGATTAGGAGAGAATCAATGGTAGAGACTTTGGGATTTCCATGCTTGGGCATTTTTATGCAGTGAGCAAAAATTGCTGTTAGTTTCACAGATTAATGACAGAGATTGTAAATACTTTTGCTGTCATTACAACCACAAAACCAGGCCACTGCAGTTTGTTTGAATAATCATCAGACAGATTTAACCAGTCTTCTTTTTTCTGCAGAGAGATAGGTACACCTAGTAACAATGGCATCAGAACAGAACCCAACTCCCAAGCAGCACCCCACCTCCACAGCTGGGCATAAGGTCAGTGCATTACTTTTTCCATATCCACCCATCCTTCTATAAATGTTGTGACTTTCACTCTGCGTGAACAGAGACAATTGGTTGATACTGTCAGCCAAATGTTTTCCAACCTAAAGATTTTGTGAATAGGTTTTCCCGATCTTATTCAAAATGAAGAAATGACTCATCTGAATCTCACTTTATTGCACTGTTTCAGATTACCCTGTACGAGCAGGAAAATTTCCAAGGCCTCTTCCATGAGGTGACTGGCCCATGTCCCAACTTGAAAGAGACTGGACTTGGGAAAGTTGGCTCCCTAGTGGTGCACACTGGACCGTAAGTATTACACGGCATTATGTGAACTTGTCACCATAGAAATGAGTTGTTCAGTCCAACTGGTTGATGTTTATACTTCATGCAAACATTTGGGCGATTGCAGGAAAATCTGGCGAGTTTGAGACTAATTGAACAAATGTGCTAGAAAATAGTAAATCAGAGTTGCAGAGCTGAAGGCAAATGTGACATTGATGGGTTACACTGGGCTAATACCTGTATTACACATATGGCTAACTGGGCACTGAACCAAAACAGAATCTACTGACTCTGAGAATAATGGGCCTAAATAAAAGCAAAGTATAACCTGAGTCTGACAGTATTTACGGAGAGATAAACAGAGTTGGGGTTTCACGTTCATGATCTTTCATCAGAGCAGATACAATTTAGTGATCTCACAGTTTTACATTGTTTCAGAGATGAGTAAAGGAGAGAGAGGGTTGGTAGGAGATATTTAATTAGCAAGAGGTAATGATTCCACCAAAAGAATGGTAATCAGACAAGGAGTGCAATAAAATATTTAACTGGGTGAAAGTTTAAATGGTAGCACCAAAACCATGAACAATAACTGCCATCTACAAACAGAAACACAAACAAAATTGGGGGGGGTGGCGGCAAAGTTATGTAACTGCTGAAATTGCTGAACTGAGTCCAGAAGGCTTTGAAAAGCCTAATCGAAAGTTGAAGTTCTATTCCTCAAGGTTATGTTTAGCTTTATTGGGACAATGTCGGAGGTTAAATACAGAGAAGCCGGGGTGGGAGTGGAGCAGAGGGTTAAAATGACAGGCAACTTTAATCTCATGGTTACATTTGCAGACAGATTACAGGTGGTCTACAAAGTGTTGACCCAATCAGTGTTAGGTATCCCAAGTGGAGATGCGGTCACATTACACAGTGAATGTTGGGTACTGAACTGAACAAGTAGATCAGTAGGAATGTTAAGGGCCTTGGAGAGTGAGAAAGAAGATGGCCAAGGGCAGGTGACACATTCCTGCACATGTCTGATAATGTGCTGTGAGAAGGGATAGGGATAAGGATATTGGGGATGGCAGTTGAGTGGACCATGTTGTCACAGAATGAGTAGCCCCCTGGAATGGGCTGGATTGAGTGTTTGATAGTCATCATGCTGCAGGTGACAGAAATAGAGGAAAATGACTTATGAATATGAAGGCAATGGTGTGAAAGGTGAGAACAAGTAGAATCCATTCATGGTTCTTGAAGGAAGCAGACATTGTGGCAACAGAAGTGAAGTAAAAGAAATCAAGGCCTGTTGACAATGATGGAGGTGGAGCTGAGGGATACAGGCATGGAATTCCTCAGTCAAGGAGGAAGGAAAACATATCAGAAGCACTGCTTTGGAAGGTTGCATCATCAGAACAGACATAATGAAGGAAGAAAAACATGCAGAATATATTGTATCCTGCAGAAAATAATATGTGAGGGAGTGTAGCCAACGTAGCTGTGGGAGTTGGTGGCCATCTCAACTATATGGTTGATAAGCTATCTCCAGAAATGAAGAGAGAGATATGTCAACGTTAGGGAATGAAAGAGTCCGAAGTGGACTATACAATGTTGAATGAGATGTAAGGGTTAGAAGCAAAGTTGATTAAATCCTGCAGTTCAGGGTAAGAGGAAGAAATTATACTGGTATAAGATGTCATCAGACAACTGCTAAAAGGATATGGATAAAGATGAAAAATCCCATGTAAAAAAAGATGGACTTTCTAATCTAGGTAGAAGTCAGTACTGAGTAACTATATGAGCATTATAGGGCCAACTACTTAGGATGGAGAAGTGTGGATGAATAGGAGAACTCTTTCTAGGTGGAGGAGTGGGGAGGTACTGTAAATCATAAAGATTGTTTGAATTAAAAACAGAAACCCAAAGGAGGGAGAAGGCTGAATGGAAAATCAAAAGAAAATGAAAAGCCAATGAGAATGGAACAGAAGTTTTTAAAGCCGGGGTTTTAAGCACAAAGGCAGTAATAAGACTTTTACAGAACTCTGGATATCACAGCTCAGTAAGCCTAGCATGGACTCGGTCAACCACAGTGACCAATTCCAGAGAGTAATTAGGAGCAGGTCTCCAATCCATCTCTTCGTCAGTTCTTGAAAAGTAAAAAAAAACAAGATTGTATGAGAGTACATTCTTTCAAAGAGGCACGTGGAAAATTCCTTCTGGTTCAATGGTTAAGAGGTAGGTGGATATTGAGGTATCCAGACCAGGAAGGTCCTTGTTGTGTGCTAAGCTATGTATGTCAACTAACTGAAATGGCCCTGAGCTAAGGTCTTGACTGTTATTTAGTGACTCTTCTGGAACAGACACATGTGGAGCAGTTGGGCAATGTCACGTTGTACCCCTCCAATTGAATAAACAACTCGAGTAATGGATAAGGTTTTAACACCCATGAACCTATGAGTATGAGTCAGCAGCTTCAGGAAGGAAGAAGAGAACATTTGAAAAATATTTGTGCTGACTCATACTCGTACAGCCATGAGAATAAAATACCAATGTCCATGTTTAAGGAAATAAAAGTACAATGTTGGAAATTTAAATAAATAACAGAAAGCTCCTTTCTAGATATTAGTTCACCTGCTGGGCACATGTCTCAATTTTTTGTCTCCATCTTAGATTTTCTGCATTAATATGTTCCATTGTTCCATCTCTGGGAAAAAATGTTATTTGTGACACTAATGGTAATGAATACTTAAAATGACAGGGCTCTTTTAATTAATTCATGTCAAGTGTGTTTATAATAGGAAGCTCAAGTGTGACCATCATTCTTGGAGAAATTCTGAAATTGAATCAACATTTCTGGACCCTGAAGTTGGCAGCAAGAGCAGTAAACCACATGTCACAAGTTAAATTCACTTTGCTGTTACAAGGTGGATAACATCTTTTGTTGTCTGACACTACCATCTGCTTTGTTCTATTTTTAGATGGGTTGGCTTTGAGCAGACAGGCTGCAAGGGTGAACAGTTTGTATTTGAGAAAGGAGAATATCCCCGTTGGGATACTTGGACAAACAGCCGCAAGAGCGATAGTCTTGCTTCCTTCAAACCTGTGAAACTGGTAGGTTGTGAAACATTGTTTGCAGAGATAAAACTGAAAAAAAAATGGAATCAGGCCAACAGAAATATAGAAACCCCTAAAGTCTGCCTAATCTGCTACTTGGCCTGGTAGATAAGGAAATTGAGCCATCCTTACCTACCAGGATAAGGATGGCATAGTAGCTTGGTGATTAACACTGCTGCCTCACAGTGCCAAGGATCCAGGTTCAATTCCAACCTTGGGCAACTGGCTGTATGGAGTTTACACATTCCCTCTGTGTCTATGTAGATTTCCTCCCACAGACGAAAGATGTACAGGTTAGGTAGATTGGCCATACTAAATTGCCCATAGTGTCCAAGGATGTGCAAACTGGGTAGAAAATGCAGGGATGGGTCTGGGTGGGATGCTCTTTGGAGGGTCAGTGTTGACTGAATGGCCTGCTTCTACATTATAGGGATTCTATGATAACTCCTGGCCAAGTTCAATAAGGTGATCTCAACCAAAGCAGCAATTGAGTTTGAACCAATCCACCCCTGGGCTAACAAGTGAAAAATCAGAATGGGAAATGGTGTGTTGATTCTATAATTTGCTTCATTCTATAATTTATGTCAGTCTGTAGGAGTGATGATCATCAATTCCATTAATGCTGCTGGAAGATATATTATATATGTGTGTGTGTGTGTGTGTGTACAATGGTTGGTGATGAAGTTGATATTCCCTAAGCTGAACAGTCTACAGATGTTTTGTGTTAAGGCTCCCACATGAGGAGTGGTCACTTCAGTGATGAGCTGGTATCTGTGAATCCACATACCAGATTGAAGCTGTGCTGTCATTTAGGAGGAAAGATATAAAGGGAGGAAGTTAAAGTAAAAACCTAAGGGCAGCCAATTGACATTTTCAGTTACTCCTATTTTGAAAAAATGCTTACCCTTTTGTGCCATGCAGGACGGAAATGAACACAAGATCATACTTTATGAAAATCCTAACTTTACTGGAAAAAAAATTGAAATCATAGATGATGATGTACCGAGTTTCCATGCTCATGGATACCAGGAGAAAGTGTCATCCATTCGTGTTTTGAATGGAACGTAAGTATTGGGATGGGGCTTGACAAAAAACATTGTATCAGCAGCTTTTGATTTCTCTTGATGACAAACATATTTTGAAAACATAGAGGATGGAAAATGGAGTAGGTCATTCAGCCCTCCAAGCCTGCTTCCCCATTCAATATGATTATGGTTGATCATCCAACACAGAATGACCGAATTGTTATGGTGTAGAAGGGAGCCATTTGACCCAATAGGGCCTGCACTGGGGCTTTAAATCAGCATCATAACCTAGTGCCAATTTCGTGCTTTATCCCACATCCTTGCACACTATTTCTCTCCAAATAATTATCCTATGCCTTCTTGAATGACTCAATTGAACATGCCTCCATCATACTTCCATGCAGTTCATTTCATGCTCTAACTACTTGCTGAGTGAGAAGGTTTTTTTTGCACAGTATTTTTGTTTCTTTTGCACATCACTTTAAATGTTTTTCCCTACCTACTGCATCCAGCCTGTTCTGTATCCTGTTCCCACCTCCTCCTCTTTATTTTTAATCCCTTGAGCTTAAAGAACTATACTTAACTCCTTCTTGAATTCATTCAATGTTTTGGTCTCAACCTCTTTCTATGGCAGAAGATTGCACTGATTCAACACTCTCTGGGTGAAGAAATTGCTCCTCATCTCTGTCTCAAATTGCCTATCCTGTATCCTTACATTGTAACCACTGGTTCTGGACTCCCTGGTCACTAGGAACATCCTTCTTGTGTTTAGCCTGTCTGGTACAGTTAGAATTTTCTTGATTTCTCTAGGATTCCTCATAATTCTTCAATACTCCAGTGAACATGTCTGAACCAAACCGGTCAGTCCTACCATCCCAGGAGTTAATCTGGTAAACTTTTGTTGTACTCCTGCCATAGCCAAAATGAGCATCCTCAGATAGAAGACCAAAACTGCACACACTACTCCAGGTGTTGCAAGAAGAGATCCCCCTCCCCTGTACTTGAATCCTCTCGTTATGAAAGCCATCAGAGCACTTGCTGTCTTCACTGTCTGTTGCGCCTAAATGCTGACTTTCAACGACTGGTGTACAGGACACAGAGATCCCATTGCACTTCCCCTTTCCCAAACTATTGCCATATTTTCCATCAGTGCACTTAGGAAAGGCTGTCACTACTTTAGAAAATTTTCTCTTTGAGTAATGGAATGATTGGCCCAGATTTTGGAGTACTATCAGCATTCACATATATAATTACTTGTCTAAAATGTATACATGAACTCTCCTGTACAGTTTAGCATGGAAATCCAGAAATTGCTGTTATTTATTCCCTGGAGGGTGAATTGTTTTAAATCCTTGTAGATTACTATCACGTAGAAGTCACAGAAATGACAAAACCCTCCCCCTTTATGCAGTAATATTATTGTTAGAAACCCCAGAAAAAAATCCTATCGTATTAATGTGATGTAAGCGAAGTGTTATGGGAGTCTTAAGTCGGCAGCCTTTGGCAACAGGCTGGTGACCTGTTCTAGACAGTGGAAACTTGGTGTGGAAACAGATGTGAGCACCTCCTTTGTCCGTCATATGTGCCACTTGCATCAGAAGAGAAAAGACAAAGTGGGTTTTTAATGGTACAGTCTGCCATAACCTCTACTTAAGAGCCTTTCTATTTCTGCAATACTAGCTTTATATTTGCATAATGCCATCAGATGTATCAGTGAAATCAATAGTACAGTCTACAGATATCAGTTTAAATTCCAAAAAACTCTGTTTACACTTGACCTGCTCATTGCTGTACTTCTTGGTCTGGCATTTTCTACCCCAAAAAGGTCAAATAGATAAATGGAACAATTTGACCTAGGAAGAAAGAATCATTTAATAGTTCTAATTTCCTTTCATCAAATTAGTATTTTTCAAATGTAATCTTAACAGTCAATGTGAACTAGTATACTATAGTTCAACCTAAATATATTCTCACCTGATGTCCACACAGATAGGTGTGTCTCGCAGGAGTCACTGAAACATGATTAAGAAGGTGATGCTTTGATGGCTGTGTTGTGTGGTCACAGGGTTATGTGGTCAACTGTAGCCTGTCCCAGCTGAGATCAGTACTGCCTTGGGTTAGACATCTCTTCTTGTGGATTTCATTCCTCTTTCAGTAATACCTGTTTACGTCTTTCTTCCAGATGGGTTGGATATCAGTACCCAGGCTACAGAGGCTACCAGTACCTACTTGAGAAGAGAGATTACAAGGATATAACTGAATTTGGAGCTCAGAAGCCTCAGATCCAGTCTGTCAGACGTATTAGGGATATGCAGTGGCACCAGAGGGGCATCTTTCATCCCACTAATTGAAAGGTTCCTCTGCTTCTAAGCTTCTTGCCATCAGTTTCTCACTGATTTGCTGCTAAATTCCTAAACACAGGTTAAATGAATGCCTTCCCATAAGATGCTGTATGAATTTAACAGCTGAGCCAATTCAATAAAATCCCACACTTCAAGCTTACCTTCTCTATCTGCGTTTTGCTTTTCCTATACAAACTGACAGAAGGAGAGGATACAAAAATTGGCCTTCTTCCCAAAATTAGTTCAGTTAGATGAACAGTGAAGATCTAAAGAAAAGGTTCTGTTAATGATTCAGCTGGTTAAGGGAACATGCAGCTGAATTAAAGAATGCCTCCCAATTGACATCAGGATCATCTCAAGCTAAAAAGGGAGACAGTCAGAGGCTACAACTTACCTCATCTCCCCAGGTAATGAGACAAACATTGATCAAGAGAAAAACCTGAAGGCATTGTATTGAAAAGTATGCATTTACTGTCTGTCATTTCAGATATTCCCCATACCCCAAACCCACATATTGTATTGGGCAGGTGCCTGACAGTTTTTAGTGCATGGCAAAAAAAAGCTCAGCGTAAGTCAGTGTCTTTATTGCAGTGGAGAAAATGTTATGATCACAATCCAAAGTTTGTCCACATGTACACCCGACAATAAGGAAGAGATGTATTTGATCAGAAAACTTAAACTCACTGGCAACTCTAAGAAAAGCAGAGCATCTCAAAGTATCCTGTGAATGCCAAATGTCAATAGAAGCGGGAAATTACAGGCTACGTTGCTTAATATCTGTCATAGGGAAAATACTAGCATCAATTATTAAGAAGGTTATAACAGGGCACTTACAAAATTTTAATGCAGTTATGAAGAGTCAATTATGGTTTGTGAAAGGGAAATCATGTTTGACTAATTTGTTAGAGTTATAAAATCATACAGCATGGAAACATACCCTTCGTTCCAGCTAGTCTGTGCCAAACATAATCCAAACAAAACTAGTCCCACCTGCCTGCCCCAACCCATATCCCTTCAAACCGTACCTATTCATGTACTTATCTAAGTGTCTCTTAAATGTTGTAACTGTGTCTGCATCCACCACTTTCTCAGGACGTTCATTCCACACCAGAACCACCCTCTGTGTAAACAAATTGCTCCCACGTATTTTTTAAATCTCTCTTGTCTGTCCTTAAAAATATGCCCCCTCGTCTTGAAATCCTCTATCCTGGGGAAAAGACATCTCATTATTTTATAAACCACTATCAAGTCACCTCTCAACCCTATACACTCCAGTGAAAAAAGTCCCAGCCTTTCTTTATAACTCAAACCTTTCATACCTGGCAACATCCTGGTAAATCTCTTCTGAACCCTCTCTAGCTTAATAATATCCTTCCTACAACAGGACGACCAGAACTGGACATAGTACTCTAAAACAGGCCTTAACAATGTCATGTACAACCTCAACATGACTTCCCAACTCCTATACTCAAAGGACTGAGCAATAAAGGAAAGCGTGCTAAGCTCCTTTTTAATCTGAGCCCCAATCAGGGAACTCATAAACCCTGTCTGTACGTGACAAAACTTCAAAGAATTATGTACCTGAACCCCTAGGTGCCTCTGTTTTACAACACTACCCAACATCCTACCATTAATTGTATAAGTCCTGCCCTTTTGTGTATAACCAAAATGCAATACCTTGTGTTTAGTAACATTGAACTCCATTTGCCACTCTTCAGCCTTCTTTTTGGAAAGTAACAATTAACATGGATGAAGGGGAAACTGTTGATGTGGTATATGTGGATTTCCAAAAAGCATTTGATTAATTTATCACACAAAATAAGAGCTCATACCATAAGGATAACATATTAGTATTGTAGAGGATTAGTTAGCTAACTAAAAGTAAAAAGTAGGGATCAATGGGTGACAATGTGTAACTAGTGGAGTGGTATTGGGATTAGTGCTGGACTGCAAGTACTTACAACTTATAGCAATAATTTTGAAGAAAGGGCTGAATGTATGATTGCTTAATTTGCTGATGACACAGAGATAGATTGAAGAGTAGATTGTGAAGAGAGTCTGTAACGAGATATAGATAAGTTAAGTGAATAGGCAAAAATTTGCCAGACTGAGTATGATGTGGTTAAATGCAAACTTTTCCACTTTAGCAGAAGGAACTTATGTAAGTGGATAGAGTTTGCAAAACAGTGTGGTATGGAGGATTTGTGTGTTATCGTACATGAATCAGCAGACATTAGATTGCAGGTACAGCAGATAACTAGGAAGACAAATGGAATATTGGTGATTGTTGCAAGGAGAAATCAAGTAGAAAATTCAGCAGATTTTGATGAAGCTATACATCGGGGCTGGTTAGCTCAGTTGAGTAGAAAACTGGCTTGTGCTGCAGAGTGATGCCAACTACATAGGTTCAATTCCCATACTTGCTATGAGGAACTCTCTTGTTCAATCTCTGGGGCATGGTTAAAGCACCAGCTAGTCATCTCTCTTTAATGAGAGAGCAGCCCGGGGTCTGATGGAGTTGGTGACTTTGCCTTTTATAGTAATGTTGGTGAGAATATATCTGGAGTACTGCATATAGTATTTACAAAAGGATGCAATAGCATTAGAAGTGGTTTTGAGAAGTTTCACTTGACTGATTCCTGACTTGAAGGAGTTATCTTACGAGGATAGGTTGGACATGAAATAACTCCACAGAAGCCTGTGCCCTGTCACCAATACCCCCTTTATTTACACGTGAGAGAATCCTTGACATTGATCCAGCTCTTTCAGAGCCATCTCTCAGAGTGAGCAGGATATCTGACATTCCTGTTCTTATCTGTCAGCTAGGGCTCCCCGGTTAGACCAGATTAACAGCCCCAGTCAGGGAACTCATATTCTATCAGGTTCACCTTGCTGACCTTGTTACAATCAGAATATGACAGGTTAGACTTGTATTCTTTGGAAGTTAGAAGAATGACAGATGATCTTATTAAAATATGTAAGATCCTGAGGGGTGTTGACAGCGCGGAGAGAATGTTTCCCCTTTTAGTAGAGACCAGGACTGGGAGAGAGAGCTTAAAATACAGGGTTTTCTATTTACCAAGCAGCTGAGGAGAATATTTTCTGTCTCAGATGGTCAGAGAGAACTGAAGGCAGGATTGAATATTGAATATTTTTAAAGTTGTATTAGATTTTTGACTGATAAGACAATTTAAGGTTATGGGGATATCAGGACTGTGGACTTGAGGCCTCATTCAGATCAAATGGCTGACTGGGCTGGAGGGGGCAAAATGTCCTACTCAATCCTAATTCACACATTCATATATTTCTAATTAATAAAACTATATTTTCAATGTAATATTTGACTGTTTGAACTATACAAAGCTGAGAAAATAAATTAAGCAATTAGATTTTCACACATTTCATGCGAGGTGACAGGATCCTAATGTTGTGATAAATTGTTTGTGTGGGGGCTGGTTCTTCGATAATCATGTGAAAGGAATCAGGGAGGAGAGAAGGTTAAGTCTTGATAATCTTTATCTCCTGTTATAAAACAGTGTGGCCACTGCGTGTCAGTGCAGGACTATGATTAACAACAACACCCTGAAGTGGACAACTAACAGATTGGAGTGTAAATACATGGGCTTCAGTTTGGCTGTGCAATGGTTTATTGAGACAATGTTCTAAGTATATCATCGTGATTACATTGATTTACAATACAATAGTTTGACACCTCTCATCTGGAGTGAGTAAGCAAAGCAAATGGGTAAAAGAGTAGGTAGATCTGGTTGGTTGGTGGGCTGTATTAAACTTTTCTTTTCGATGTAAATGCACCAATCACACACAAGGATTGCTGAAACATTAACGTCTTTATTTGAAGAAAAGACTATTTACAAATAATGTTCAATGGGAGAAAAGTGAACTGTATATGACTTCTATCACTGCTGCTTCAGACTGCATCACAAGTAATGAGACTTGTGATGCACATGCTATTCTTTCAAGTTGAGTATTAAGGTAGGCATTAGGTAGTTTAAGATACATCTACTAAAAACTATATACGTATATCACACCAGGCAGAGTGGGCAGTTTGGTAGGTAAGGTGGTGTCTGGGCTGGAGGCTCAGGTAATGTTGGGGGCAGATGGATTGGGTCGGGAGGGGTTTACAGGTCTGGACTAGTGATGTCTGGCCAGGGCAGGCATTTGGTTGGTGGGGACTAGACAGACAGTTTGGGTTATGGGCTAGTCAGGTGATGGGACAGGTCAGGCCAAGGTGAGTTGGGGCCTAGAATCAGGTCAAGACTTGGTGGGGATTGGGTCAGGTCAAGGTTTGATCTTGGCTGAGGTCAGGTCAAGATTTGATTGGGCTGGGGTCAGATCAAAGTGTGATCAGGGCTGGGGTCAAGTTAAGGTTTGATTGGGCTGGGATCAGGTCAGGGTGTGATCAGGGCTGGGGTCAAGTCAAGGTGTGATCAGGGCTGGGGTCAGGTCAAGGTGTGATCAGGGCTGGAGTCAAGTCAAGGTTTGATTGGGCTGGAGTCAGGTCAAGGTTTGATTGGGCTGGGGTCAGGTCAAGGTGTGATCAGGACTGGGGTCAAGTCAAGGTGTGATCAGGGCTGGGGTCATGTCAAAGTTTGATTGGGTTGGGGTCAGGTCAAGGTGCGATCAGGCTGGGGTCAGGTCAAGGTGTGATCAGGACTTGGGTCAGGTCAAGTGTGATCAGGTTGGGGTCAGGTCAAGGTGTGATCAGGACTGGGGTCAGCGGGGGTCAAGGTGTAGTATGGGGTGGGGTCAGGTCAGATCAGATTATGGTCTGGGCTGTGGTTAACATTGTCAAGGTATGGCCATGTCTTGTCAGGCCTGATCAGATAATTTATTTGGGTGAAGAGTGCTATTTGGGTTGGGAGACAGAATGATAGATTCACTGAAAGACACAGTGGAGAAGAAGGAGACCATTTGGTTGATCATGCCAGGCCAAACTCTTGGGAAGAGTTAGCTAACTAGTCCAAATCTCCCTTGCTGCATCCCCACAGCCCTCTAAAACCTTACAAGTATTTCTCCATTTCCCAATTTAAAGTTATTAGTGAATCTGCTCCCATCACCATTTTGGGCAGTTTATTTCAGATCTTTAATCACTGCATAATTTTTTCCACTCCTGTTATCTCCAGTTCTTTCGGCAGGATCTATGTCCTCTGCTAATTGACCCTCTGCCACTGGAGACAGGTAGGGAGGGAGGTAAACAGGCTGTGTCAGAAGGGACAGTCAGGTCATGGGGTGGAGATGGGATTGTCAGGGCTTAAGTGGGCACTCAGGATGGGGGGGGGCTCAGTGTAAGTCACTGGGGTCAGTTGTAGACTCATCCAGGTGTTGGACTAAGATCTTGCAGCATCATTTCTTGGGTAACTAATCATTGAAGTATTTCAGAACTTTTAAAAGTCTCCAACTCTAACTTGGAATTTTAGGAAACAGGCCAATTGGCCCAACAAGTCCACATTGACCCTCTGAAGAGTAGCCCACACCCCCTACACTATTACTCTAGATTTACTCCTGACCAATACACCTAACCTACACATCCCTGAACACTGTGGACAATTTAGTATGATCAAATCACCTTACCTGCACATCTTTGGATTGTGGGAGGAAACCAGAACACCCGGCAGAGATCCACACAGACATGGGGAGAATGTGCAAACTCCACATAGACAGTCACCTGAGGCTGGAATTGAATCCAGGTCCCAGGCACTGTGAGGCAACAGTGCTAACCACTGAGCCACCGTGCCGACCCTTAGTGCAGACCTTATCAAAGGGCCTTTGTATCGGAGCATCTATAGGATCATACATCTTGTCTCTGATAATTCAGGGAAGGACTATCTGGGCCAATATGTCTCACTCTACCTCAAATAACCCTCAACTATGGCTCTGACCAGATATTCATCCATCCCTTTTTTAAACAGATACAAATGAAAAAATATGAACTGCTTCAGCTGGTGGTCTATCCCACACGGTGCCTGCTACAATAATTATAATAATAATAATAGTAATGATGTTAAATAAAAGTTTCCAGTATCAGCAGAAATTCTGGCAGCTCAGGCAATACATCGCAGAATTATCATAATAATCAATATCTGTGGTTTTAGATAATAATGATACAGGATATTAAATATAAACTGATGATCCATTAAGTCATTCAATTAAATATAAAATTATGACTAAAATTTATGCTGTCCTTTTCAGATCTAACAGGCATCTCACTTCACTAATTTTCCCAACAGTGTCTAATGTATAGTTAGCAGTGATTAATCTGGAGTACAGTATATGGTATTAGTCATGACAGAACACACATGTTGGATGCCTTTCATTATTGTCATCTTCTTTCACACTAGAAATTCTTCATGTATGAACATGCGTAGTGGAGCCTTGATTTTCTGATTGATGGTATTTTCCTGTTTGCAGTAACCCATTTTAAATAATGCCAGCTCTTTAATATTACCGGTTGAAAATTCCAAATTTGATTCACAGCAAACTAATCCACCGCGGCGAAGGGAGACATTATGAATGAACTCTACCTTCACCTTTTGTTTGTAAAAGTATACTCCCCCATATGAATTGCTAGATACCAATTACATTTCTCTCCATCTCTAGGCTGGAGCAATCAAATTCACTGTGATGCCCTGACTGTTGAACCACTGAAATCATAAACTCAATATTGCTCAGAGATCCAAGGTATCTGCAGGCAATGAGCAAAATTTAATTCCCCTCCCAGGAGTGGGCTGCAAGCTGAGGAAGGGATGGACATAGGATCAAGAGAGAAGGCAGGAAATGGAGTTCCCCTCAGTTTGATGACTCCCTCTGATAAAGTTTGAGGTGGGGAGGTGGAGAATGGGTCTTCCTGTCTGAAAGCCAATTTTAGCAGCAGCAGGTGAGCAGGCATCATGTGCAATTTGGGAGGCTACCCAATAAAACTGGTGGTCTTCCTCTGGGTTTGCAGGGACACTCTTCTACTTGAATAACCAGTGCCTGACCAAGGCTTACGTCACTTCATCATCCATAAAGTGCCCAGTCCCACCCCCTCACTGAGTTCTGCCAATATTAACAAATAAAATTACATCTCTTTTAACAATCTTTGACAAAAAGTTCCGTTTTTTTCTGCAATAACACGTATGCCCAAAGATGTCACTGCAATGAGAAAGTTGAAGGTAATATCTCCGAGTGCCTTTCCGAATGAGTAAAATAACTGAAAGCACTTTAAAATGCCTTAATGGGTGATACTATTGCTTCATATGGCATGGGGTTACTCAGACCTGACATGTTCAATCCCTGGCTTGTATTATTTTTGCCCATCTCAACCAACATAAGTGACGGAGGTAAAACAATTAGTATAAGTGGACAGGAAATTTCAGCCAGTTTTCCTGAAAGGAAACAAGGTAGAGGGCATGCCACTGTCTACATCAATGGTGCTGAGCAGGAAATGGTCGAGTCCGTCAAGCTTTTAGGAGTGATGATCACCAACCATCTGTTCTGGTCCACTAATGTTGACACTGTGGTCAAGAAAGCACAATAACATCTCTACTTCCTCAGGAGATTCAGGAGATTTGACATGTCCATAAAGACTCCTACTGATTTTTCTGGATGCACCGTAGAAAGTATTCTATCCAGATACATCCCAGGTTGGTATGGCGACTGGTAGCCCAGGACCATAAGAAACCACAGACAGTTGGGAACACAGTCCAGTCCATCATGCAAACCATCCATTGACTCCATCTAAACTTCCTGCTGCCTCAGGAAGGCAACCAACATCATCAAAGACCCCTTTCACCCCAGTAATAATCTCTTCACATCTCATCTGTAGAGCAGAAGATACAAAAGCTTAAACACACGTAACCAACAGATTCAACAACAGCTTCTTGCCTGCTGTTAGTCCACTTCTGAAATTTTAAATTTAATGTTGATCTTGCTGCTTGTGCACCTTCTCTGCAGCTGTAACATTGTATTCTTCACTTTATTCTATTCCCCTTACCCCTGCACTGCATGCAAAACAAATCGTTTCACTGTATCTAAGTACATGTGACAATAATAAACCTAATCATATCAAATTCAGATTACTAACCAATCAGTTCTGTTGGAAATTCGATATTGGGTAAAAAAAATCATTAAACTAACCAGGAAAACTTTGAGATTAGATAACCTGTCAACATTGGTACTTTCTGATTGGACTGGAATTTTATGTTGATTGAATTTCTCCTGACCATTCTTGTTCACGCAGTGCAAGACCCACTTTCCTAGCTGGCACTTATTAAATATCATGATTGTCCATTTGTAAACGCAGATAATGCAGCAGTCCTTGCCCACAGCAAGTCCTGGATAATGTTGTGGTCTGGGCTGGTCAGTGACAAAGGTCAGACAATGACCATCTCCAACAAAAGGGTATCTAACTATCTTCCCTTGTTAGATAGTCTCACCACCAACATATGAGGGGGTCACTATTGATCAGCAATTGTAGATGGATCTGCCACATAAATACAATGTCTATAAGAATATGTTTGTGGCTGGGAACACTAGTGTGAGTAATTCATCATCGAACTTGCCATCATCTTTGAGACACAAGCTAGAAGTGCTTTCCAATTGAATTGAATGTATACAGCTCCAAGGGCATCCTGAGAAGCTTGACTCCATCCAGGAAAAAGCAGTCCACTTGATTGACTCCCCTTTCACTCCCTGACATATCTACTCCTTCCACCACTAGTGCACCATGATCACAAGATAACTTGCACAGGCTCTTTTAGCAACACCTTGCCTCCCAAACCGTGATCTTCACTGTCCTATGTTGAGGTACCAAGCACTGGAGGCTTCTAGTTGGGCCCACTGGGTTAGGGTCCTACAGTTTTAAATAGCCAAATTCAATAAAATTAATATAGACAAGCCTTATGGAGCACAGTCTCCAAAATCAAAATTCCAAAGGGATCTAACTAACTTTAAAAAGAATTGCTAACTTAGAGAGTGATGATACAGTCCAGTGCTTGTGGGTTGTGGAAGGTCTGAAGTGAAGTGGCAGACATTGCTTGCTCCCTTTCTCAGGACACCTTAGCATGAATGTAAAATGAAAGAGAGGCAGGCAATCTGGTGTAAAGCTCATAGCTACTTTCACAGACCCAGAAGGAGGGACTTCTCACCACTGGATGTCCAGAATTCAGAAGCATGGGGCTGAAGTGCAAACAAAAATTTCAGAGCTGTCCCTTTGAAAGCAATAAAAAGGGATGGAAGCCAATAAATGCAGAGCTGACAGAATCCTCAAAGTTCATTAGATCTACTTGATCCATGATTACATTGGTCCTCTGTGAACAAAACCCTCTGACCCAGTGCCTGATGGTAAATGGGGGGATCTCCATATAGAGAACCCTCTATCAGAAACCTCAATCAGCACTGGATGGGAAACTGGACCATGATGATGTGTTCAAAGAGCAAACAAAGGGAAAGTTGTGAACAGTTAAAGCAGGAGCCTGTGCAGCCCAGTCCACCATTCAATATGATCATGGATGGTCCTTTATCTCAACACCATACTTCCTCTTACTCCCCATATCCCTTGAGACCTACTGTGTCTAGAAATCTGATCTGAAAGTTAACGTTTTAAAAATCAACCAGGCTATGTGTGAAAATGCAGGAGGTGGGTGAGATACTAAATGAGTATTTTGCATCAGTATCTACTGTGGAGAAGGATATGGAAGCTAGGTCTTGGAGAAATACATAGTGATATCTTGAAAAGTGTCCATATTACAAGTGCTAGATGTCTTATTCACATTAAGCTAGATAAATTCCCAGGACTTGATCAGGTATATGCTAGAATTTTGTGGGAAGTTAGGGAAATGATTGCTGGCCCCCTTGCTGAGATATTTGTATCATTGATAGCCACAGGTGAGGTGACGGAAGGCTGGAGGGTGGTTAATGTGCCATTATTTCAGAAAGGTAGCCCCATGGAAAAGCTACAGAACTATAGACTGGTGAGCTTGATGTCAGTGGTGTCTAAGTTATTGGAGAGAATTCTGATGGACAAGATTTGCCTGTCTTTGGAAAGACATGGACTGATTATAGATGGTCAACATGGCTTTGTGTGTGGGAAATCATCTCACTAACTTGATCGAGTTTTTTGAAGAAGTGACAAAGATGACTAATGAAGGCAGAATGGTGGATGTTGTCTATATGGACTTCAGCAAGGCATTTGACAAGGTTTCACATTGTAGAACTGGTTAAGGCTAGATCACATGGCATACAGTAAGAGCTAGTCATTTGGATACAAAATTGGCTTGAAAGCAGGAGACATAGAGTGGTGGTAGATGGTTGCTTTTTGGACTGGAGGCCTGTGACCAGCAATGTACTACAAGGATCGGTGCTGGATACACTGCTTTTTGCCATTTATATAAATAATTTGGATGTGAATATAGGAGGAATGATTGGTAAGTTTGCAGACGATGCCAAAATTGGTGGTGTTGTGGACAGTGAAGAAGGTTATCGCAGAGTACAATGGGGCCTTGATCAGATGGAACAATGGGCTAAGGAGTGGCAGGTGGAGTTTAATTTTCATGAATATGGTGTGTTGCATTTTGGTAAGGCAAATTAGGGCATGACATATACAGTTATTGGTAAGGTCCTGGGGAGTGTTGCCAAACAAAGAGACCTTAGAGTGCAGGTTCATAGTTCCTTGAAGGCAGAGTTGCAGATAGATACAATAGTGAAGAAGGCATTTGGTATGCTCGTATTTATTGATCAATGCACTGAGTTGGGAGGTCATGTTGCAATTGTACAGGACATTGGTTAGGCTACTTTTGTAATGCTGTGTTCACATCTAGTCTCCCTGCCATAGGGAGGATGTTGTTAAACTTGAAAGGGTGCAGAAATGACTTATAAGGATGTTGCCAGGGATGGAGGGTTTGAGCTATAGGGAGAGGCTGAATAGGCTGGGACTGTTTTCCCTGGAGCATCGGAGGCTGAGTGGTGACCTTAAGGAGATTTATAAAATCATGGGGGACATGGATAGGGTCTTTTCCCTGGGGTGGGGGAGTTCAGAACTAGAGGCATAGGTTTAGGGTGAGAGTGGAAAGATTTAAAAGGGACCGGAACTCTTTTACACAGAGGGTGGTCCATGTATGGAATGGACTGCTCGAGGAAGTGGTGAAGACTGGTGTAATTTAAAAGGCAGCTGGACAGTTAGATAAGTAGGAGGAGATATGGACCAAATGCTGGCAAGTGGGACTAGATTAATTTAGGATATTTGCTTGGCATGGACAAGTTGGATTGAAGTGTTTGTTTCCATGCTGCACAGCACCATGACTCTAAATCCATTTGTTTCTTAATGATATTCAGTGACTTGGCCTCCACACGTTTCACTGGGAGAGAATTTCATAGGTTCACTATCATCTGAAAAAAATAAATTTCTCATCATGTAACTATATAGTGCATTATTATAAAAAGGTATATTTGTATGAAATATATATCATATATACTCATTGATAAGGATGTATATGTGCAGGAGATGTACATCTCAGGTATACACCTTTGAGAAGGAGGTTCAATGTTAGGGTATTGCTGGAGGAGTTGAACTCAGAAAGTTTGGGTTCAAAGTAACACCAGCTCCTGACTGCCCATCCCAAACAGCAGATCCAGAGTCTTAGCAGAGACCTGATGCTGGTCTTTCTCCCAGTAGAAGTGTGTGAATACCACCTGTAGCTTCATGACAAAGTCTGGGGGAGGGATTATAGTTACTGACTGGTTTATAATTAATACTTAACCGCTGTAGGACAGCACTCAGAACCATCCCATCCAGCTCCTTAGACAAGTTGTGACTTTGTTCTCCAGCTCTTTCCAGTTCACTGGCCAAGATCGCTTAGCAGAATAGACTGAGATAGACTATCAAATAGAGAAAAGAGATAATGCTCCAGATGAAAGATCCGGCCTCCTTCAGCAGAGAGTCTCTCCATCACTGATGAAGCAGGAAAGTAGAACATTTTCCCAGTAGATTCCTGCATAGAACTGGCAGAACATGTTTCTTGATACTTTCAGGTCCTCTGCAGATCAGCTGTATCTATGAATGTGAAGAGCACATCATCAGCTTAAGCAGATTGTCACCAAGCCACATACCCAGAGAGCCAATCCTGACAACCTCTTTGAGAAGAGGCACAGAAATAACACCACACAAGTAAAATACAACTGACCATCCAAGGAGTAACAGCATGTACTCCTCGCCCAAAGAGAAGGGGCATTGTCTTGAACCCATTAGCCTTAAACAGACACTTTGTGGCAACATAGAGAAGTGGAACCTGGGTGACAAACTGCATCCTGAACCAAAATGTTTGGAGAATCCCAAATAAATGTCCATGGCTTTCCCTGTCAAATTGCTTCTCATGATTAAGGGAGTGGAAGATTGCCCATAGACAAGACGAGTGGGAAAGACGGCCCGGGTGCCAGATTAGATAAATGTTGTCATGAACACTCTGGACTGGGACCATATAAAGCTGGTCAGGATAGATCACCTGATCAAGTCAGCAAAATAATTCACAGGCCAACATTTTGTAGCTTGTGCTGAGGAAGGACACTGGGCCCCAGTTCTTAGGCAGACCGAGATTGCCCATTTAACAGTGGGACTATGGTGACCCTGCACTCTGACAAGGTCATCTTCCCAGTCATGAAATATCCTTCAGGGTCCACGCATCATCAATCCACAGGACATTCCGAAACACCCTGTGAAATTCCACAGTCAGCCCTTCTGGCTCTGAGATTTCTCTTTTCTTCATGGGATGTGTGTGTTGCAGGCAAAGCTAGCATTAATTGCTCAGAGGGCGGTTAAGAGTCAACCTCATTGCAGCAGACCTGGAGTCAGATCAGGGAAGGACAGACATTTCCTTCCTTAGAGGACTTTAGTGAACTAGATGGATTTTTCCGACAGTCAATGACAGCTTTATGATCATCATTAGTTTCTTCATTCCAGCATCTAGCATGGCAGGATTCAAACTTCTGAGAGTTGATTGAGGACAGAGGTGAACGCCTTTAGACTAACTGGAGCATCAAGACACTTGGCTTCCCTGGGCCGAATTGCAACAGGTCCTTCCTCAGAACTCCGTCAATATCTTCACTGACTGGATCCAGAAAAGACAGAGTGGTGTAATAGTCTCAGGCTTGGTTCTGATTGTCTTGGAATCCAAGAAAAGATATCTCCCACTGTCCAGCAGTATAAAGAGCTGCATATAGACCCCATGCCTATTTTTCCAGGAAGTAACAGAAAGGGGAGCAATGGTACAGAACATAAAGGACTGGACCTATGACCTCAAGTACACACTTCAGGACCTGATGAGTTGCACAGGCTTTTCTCTTTGTATATCTCCCACAGAGAAGAGTCTTTGATGACCTGACCAATATGTTACTCCAGGTTGAGTACATCCTTCTTCATCTTCTCAATCTTAGACCTTTGCCCTTTTGCAACACCTTTACATATTGCTCAGAGAAGATATGGATAGGAGTCTTGCCCACTGTTACCACAACCTTAAGGAGCAGAATCCTTCCAGATTGTTTCTCCAGCTAAGGAGAAGTGACAGAAAGAGTCCTGGAACTGTCCAGCCTTTAGCAGCAGGTTGCTGAATGTGCCAATATGTGGGCCTCGTCTGAAACTGGAACAGAATAAGAGAACATCAGACTATGGTTTGAGCATGGCACATGCTGCACAGAAGCTGCTGGAACACAGAAAACATATGCCTGAGAAATATAAAGGCAGTCAATTCTGCACATACACCTCAGAAAGATGAAGGTGTCAAGATGAGTCAAGACGAAGATGTCGCTAGACATTCACCGAGTTGAAGTCTTAGCCGAATCCTTTGTCGATGTTGAGCAGAGCTGGGTACCACCACAGTCCCTGTCCTCAGGGATTCAGTTAATATCCCTTCCCAGGAAGATTACCCCATGGTAGGCTAATGCTAAAACTTCGGAGGTATGGCATTGAGGATACATTAGAGGTTTGGATTAGGAATTGGCTGGCTGGAAGGAGACAGAGGGTAGTAGTTGATGGATTATGTTCATCTTGGAGCGCAGTTACTAGCGGTGTACCACAAGGATCTGTTTTGGGACCATTGCTTTTTGTTATCTTTATAAATGATCTAGAGGAAGGACTTGAAAGCTGGGTAAGCAAGTTTGCGGATGACACGAAAGTCGGTGGAGTTGTGGATAGTGAGGAAGGAAGTGGTAGGTTACAGCGGGATATAGATAAGTTGCAGAGCTGGGCGGAAATGTGGCAAATGGAATTCAATGTAGCTAAGTGCGAAGTCGTTCACTTTGGTAGGAATAACAAGATGTTGGATTACTGGGCTAATGGTAGGCTACTTGGTAGTGTGGATGAGCAGAGGGATCTTGGTGTCTATGTACACAGATCTCTGAAAGTTGCCACCCAGGTAAATAGTGCTGTGAGGAAGGCATATGGTGTACTGGGCTTTATTGGCAGAGGAATTGAGTTCCGGAGTCCTGAGGTCATGTTGCAGTTGTATAAGACTCTGGTGAGGCCTCATCTGGAGTATTGAGTGCAGTTTTGGTCGCCATACTATAGGAAGGATGTGGAAGCTTTAGAACGAGTGCAGAGGAGGTTTACCAGGATGTTGCCTGGAATGGTAGGAAAATCTTATGAGGAAAGGCTGAGGCACTTGGGGCTATTCTCATTGGAGAAGAGAAGGTTTAGGGGAGATCTGATAGAAGTGTATAAGATGATTAGGGGTTTAGATAGGGTAGATACTAAGAACCTTTTACCGCTAATGGAGTCAGGTGTTACTAGGGGACATAGCTTTAAATTAAGGGGTGGTAGGTATAGGACAGATGTTAGGGGTAGATTCTTCACACAGCGGGTTGTGAGTTCATGGAATGCCCTGCCCGTATCAGTGGTGAACTCTCCTTCTTTATGTTCATTTAAGCGGGCATTGGATAGGCATTTGGAAGTTATTGGGCTAGTATAGGTTAGGTAGGACTCGGTCGGCGCAACATTGAGGGCCGAAGGGCCTGTACTGCGCTGTATCCTTCTATGTTCTATGTTCTCCACATCAGTGAATCTGAAAACAGTGCTCAGTTCTTCAGCAAAGCTCATTTGCTGTGGCCCAGCACCAGGAGCACTCACAATGTGATGCATAATGCTCCCCTAGCTCCCAAACTGACAGAAAGATGGAGCAAATGGCCTGGCACAGGTTCGAGGGCACTGTTTGAAAATATAGGGATAACTAAATAACTGGCCCACCAGAATTTGAGGCATGTCTAGTGCTCTTTGCCATTCCAGGAACTATACCTGTTCATTTCCTAGAATGTGTGGGTGTCTTGCAGGAAGCACATTTGGTTACAGAAGGAATGAGCAGTCCTTAAACCTGCACTGTGCTTCTGTGTTGCTGCTGCTGTTGATGCAGGCTATGGTTATCTTCATGTCAGAGAATTTATGCACCCATCAATACCACACTATTAGACAGAGGGAATGCAGTATGCAACTCCACTGCACCCCATGTTCCTCAGGGATCTGGTGAGGAAGGATTTCAAAAACCACTGCTCATTTTGGCCTAGAGTCTCAGACGAGGCTTAAGAGGAGGAGCAAACTGATTGAATGAACAGCACTAGCTCACTAGCCCCCAGGTGAGGATTAGCTGGACTCTGTCGGGGTAACCAAAGTTAGTAGCAAGGAAATCCTGGAGTTTCAGAAGATTGGGATGTAGATGGTGCCAGCTGCAGCCAGCTGGAGAGCTTTGAAACCTTGTGAATAGGGTAGTTCTTGGGAACATGCTCTACACCCCCACAAACCTGACACTGTACTCTGTCCACTGTCAAGAGGTTGTGGTAGATTTTCCTCAGCCATTAACAGTAAAGACCCTCTCTATGATCTCTTCCAGAGCCAATTTAATCAATATGTAATGCTGGTAGGAGTGAATGTGGTGCAGTTTGATGCCTTGAGAAGAGTGGAGCCTCACCTCCCCAGTTATTATGGATGGGGAAAGAAGAGCTCACAAACAATGAGGGATGGGAGGTTAGATATGGTGACCATCAGCATAGCGATCTCACATGTGTCCATATCCCACCCACACTCTGTCAGCATATTGTACACTGCCCACAGTGGCAGCAATGTGAACCATCTACAAGAGGCTCCCCAAGCTTCTCCAACAGCATCTGCCAAACCCCTAGAAGGGCAAGGGCACAACCACTTGCAAACTCACCCTCCAACAACTCACCATCCTGACTTAGAAATATATCACCATCCTTCAATGCAGTTGAGTTAAAATCCTGGAAGGATGAGGCCACATCACTGCATGTATTTCTACACCCCAAGGACTGCAATGCTCAAGAAGGGAATTCACCACCAACTTTTCCAGGGCAATTGGAAATGGGAAATGAATGGTGGCCTACTGACTAATGTCTATACTCTATGAATGAATTTAAAAACCATGCCTCAGCAAGAAATCAACCATTATAGAAGGTGAGAGTAAAAAGGGAAAAGAATTAAAATCTGGTAAAGAAATAGTTAACTGCACAATATGTCTCTAGCATGGGTTATTTTGATTATATTCATACAGTGGTATAATTTATGGATTTTCTTTGTTCAAAACCATGTTTGGTATTTCGGGCTTCTGTCATCATGTGATATTTACATCAGCTTCAGCAGCTGTTTGACGTAAAAGATTATTTAGGAATGTCTAATGCTTCCAGTTGAGTTTAATTCTCTGACCAAATGTCAAGCACTTGTTAACAGCCCTTGTGTTTTTAGATATAAATTATTCCCAGTTTCAACACTAAGGTTTGTTCTATTCAACATTGCTTGCTGCGGTTATGACACCTCTAGTTGCTGCCTATGGCTTATCAAGTGGTAACATTGCTGTTTCTCCTTTGTGGTCCATCCCATCGTAGAATGGCAGAACCCATGTCCAACTGAGTTGGTTGGTTCTGTTTTTGAAATCTTCAGCAATTTCTTTCTCTCTAACATTTTCAGTAGAAAACTTATTCTTGTATTATATTCGTCTGTTTAAGGCTGTCAAATGTTATCCCTATTGGGTATATGACTGTGTCTGACCTCAATGACTACCCACTGTTCGCTTGCCTCCTTGAATTGATGAGTTCCAGGCACATTAATGGTCTCATACACTGCTGGGAATATACCATTTCCTTTGGAAATGGTTAGGTAATCAGTGCATTAACCAATATAATTGTCTTCCCACAGCTGCTAGGCAGGTTACTGACAGCACTCATAAACAGCCTATGGAAAGAGGAGGAGGAGGTGGAACACATCGTTGACCCAGTCTTTCTTTCCCATTTTTCCTGGTTCTTCCTGTTCCAATATGAGTTCTTCGGCATTTTTGAGTTAGTTCAGGCTGAATTTCTGACTAATGTTGAACAAAGCTTATTCATGCACAGTACATGATGATAAGGTGACAGAGCATCATGCAAATTGCAACCTCCCCACTAGAGCTCCAGTACATTTACAACATGGCTTATGTCACAGGATTATTTACATTTGCATTAAACCTTATCTCTACACTCCCAATCTCCAAACCCACCTCCTCAGGCTTTTCTACCAAGGTTTCTGCTTTCTAACCGCTGAATTCATTTTCTGTCCTGAGGAAGGATCACCGAAACGTTAACTCTGATTCCCCTCCACAGATGCTGCCAGAGTTGCTGAGCTTTTCCAACAATTTCAGTGTATGGTTCTGATTTACAGCAACCATGGTTCTTTCAGTTTTCATTTTCTGATCTGTCCTTTTCAGTTTGGTCATGACCTACACAATGGATAATGAGCTATCTCATTAAAAAAAAGACAAATGGCTTAATGAAAGCAGTAGATTGAGAGTGGTTTCATAATGATTGGTAAGCACCAAACAAAGCTCCCACATCACTGAGCAACAGGCTGATTGGCACTGCAGGATAGCCATGAGCAAATTCACATCTTTGTCATCCCCATATATCCCCTTTCTCAAATACGAAGAATAAAACTCAATGATATTTCAGTATTTTTAGAATCTTTCTAGGCTTGCAACATTGCCTGTTTTTTTTGTGTTCAATGTCAATGGAATGTCAATACTTGTGAAAAGGATACTTTCTACCAACATCCAATATTGGAATCAGGTACTCACTGCCCAAAAACAGGATATCAAAGTTGACCCAATCACTCTGCTTAACTAATTTGTTTCCAATCTCAGAAAAACATCCTCTACTGCATCGTGACATTCCCGTTCCCTTGGTGCAGAATGTCAACTTGTGATCCTTTAATATTCAGTGAAGGTCAGCTTTATGCACCTGTTAAAATGATCTTAATCTACTTTACCTGCAATTCTTTCCTGGACAAAGAATAAACATTTATATCATGAATATAGGCTGACCTCAAGCTCAATTTCAGCCCTTCAAAAGGGGTAAAATAAAAGGTATGTTCAATGTAAGAATGTTATTCCATCCACTCTGTGGTAACCACTGTAATAAGTTGTTATTGTGATAAATTTGATAATTCACTTGGAGCTTTTAAAAGCTCAAGGCTTTCTTTAATGTAGAAAGTATTTAACACCTAATAAATGACTGGACAAATCTAATGTAATCTAGCTCTGTTTTATAGTGTATTGCAGCAAGTGTCAAGTTTCTAAATTAAATTGAAGTCAAGCATTAAAAGAGATCCTGGATATGGTAAGAACTCATAAACATTTCAATGTATCTGCCATCATTTTACTACTTGTTGACAGCTATATTTAAAAAAAAGAGAACTGTGGCTATGATTTATGTTTAAACATAATAGATATTAAATCCATTTACTTTAACTTTTAGAGAAATTAATGACTGCTGGCTTCACAATGTTCTCCAGATTAATGTTTAAACGAGTCGTAGAATTGGGAGGCTCAAACCCCTGGAGCATGGAAGATGGCATTAAGATAATGAGCAGTTATAACACTGTGATGTTGTCTAGTTTAGAAAAAATCTTTTTTATGGGCTCCTTTTGTCTCTATTCTATCACTAACTCAAAATAGGACCATTTTGATTAATCTTCTATTTTGTAACCAGGAAAACAAAGAACAGAAGCAGAAGTAACCAATCTGACACTCAATGTTCTTCACTTTTCCACTTTGCCATGCTATTGTGTTAGTTGGGTTACCTTCGGGCTCCAAGCTATCAATTGCTCCTGTAAAATACTTCTTAAAATTTTAAATTTCATGTTCAATGTGCAAAGAAGAGAACTGATAACTCAAATGTTTTAAAAGGTGTAGCTAGGCATTTACACTTACCTGATGACTCAGTCATTTTTCTGTACACTTTTCCTTCCTAATAAATTCAGTGTTAGATTTTAGCTTCAGCATAGTGATGTAACAGCATGATATTGCAGAGCTGTTGGAGATCCCTAGAACATGCAGTATTATTCCCAGTAAACGCTCAAAAGTTGAAAGACTGAAACACTGTTGCAACACCACCTCATTTATTTCACACATTCAATTCAACTTTGCTAAATACAAAGTATTGAGGTGTTTTACAAATTGTAACACACTATAACACTGGTATGTCATGTTTGATATATCATGCACTGTGAATTGTAAAACTCAGAATTGATGCTATGCCCCAATGCATTAGTCAACTTATATGCACAAAGTAATTTGATGGCAAACCATTCAAAGAAGGAAGATCTCAAATTGTATTTCCAGACTAAAGTAAATTGGATAATCACAGTCAGAAAATGGGCAGAGAGATATAATCTCTCTGATCAAAGGTTACAAAAAAACTACCCATTCTACATTTCTGTATAATAATCCAATAGCATGTCTATCATGAAACCTTTTGGTTCCAGATATTTACATTTTTGAACTCACTTCAGGGAATAAAGCCTGACTGCATTCAAACTTGATTTTATGGCTGTTTTGTTTTGCAGGCTTAGAGATGGTTTTGATTTTTCATTGGGGCAATGTTGCTATGGAACAAACTGCTCAATGCGTAGCTGCTGTTTATGAAGCGGCTTTGTGGTGAACTCAGCATGAAACTTGATTGCTCTTTTGAGAAACAACTGGAAGATGTCTTGATATGCTATTTTCTAAGAAAATTGTGTTTAGCAGGATCCCAGAAACAACTGCCTATGTTTGGTGACACCTGTCTACACATGCATGAAGATCAGACTGATAGCAATCAGAACATCTCAAATCTTAGCCCTTTTGCCTTGAAGAAGTAAGGCTTAATAGCATCAAGTTTTTTTCCATAATGTGAATCTTTGCATTTTTTAGCTGGTTTGGCTGAGTGTGTATGGTTTTGTTATTTATCCTTATTGTTTATTATTTATTGTTTTCAGATTACAAACTAAGTGTTGAATTCACAGAATTGACTCTTCTGTGAATAAATTTTACTTCATAAAATATTCAATATTTAAAGAACTTGGTTGTAAAATCTTTTAAGTCCAATATAGAGGACGTATATGACTGGCCATATCAAGAACCATGTAAAACAAATAATTTTACTTTGTGATCCATGGAACTAAAGAAAGACAATGCACTCCTCCCATCTCGATCATAACACATTTGAAAGTTTAACTTGGCTTTAATAATTAATTAATTAATTAATTAGTAACTAATTAAAAACTAAATACAATAGAGATAATTCAAATCAGTGTTTACTGCTTTGTTGAGAGTTGGATATGTTTTGAAAAGCTTTATGTGGAACTTGGCATAGTGAGGGTTAATTGTTGAAGGAATGTTTTGTGTGGTTACGATAATAGCTCTTGTTTTTAAGTAATCTGTTGAGGTGATCACCGGTAATCCTGTTAATCAGGTCTGTACATACCAACCCCGCCAAACTGACTTGGAAATTAGGGGTTAGTGCATTACCTCATCATCTGGCCAATACTAGCAACCAGCAAGTATGTAGTTATAAGGTTCATTTCCTATGAGTTTATTAAGGATGTCATCAGGAACTGGCATAAATAATGTTTTTAAAAAGGGCTGCTTGCTCTCTTGAGTGAGTTGAAATCAGAACAATCAGTTTCTCATTGGGCAAGTAATCTGGGCAATTTTAACTGTCCAAACCTGACCGGGCCTACAACCTGCCCCAACGTGACCATGTGCTGTGTTAAAACCAGCCTCTTTAGTTTCGGTATAATATCATCAGCATTGCATTTAAGATCACAAGTGTCTTTTTAGAGAACTTGTAAATTTTCGCTGTCATTAGAATTTTGTTTACAAATCCACCACTCATACTTCAGATACAGATGGCAGTTAATTACATTAGTAATACCCTTACGGTTCACTCTGCACAGTTTTATCACCTGAATTTTACACTTCCTTTCAAAATGATTTTGTGACATTTGAGTACACATAATTACAGCCGAGTCATTCCAACAACTTCCCATCTTCTAAAAGCCAGGAACCTATAGACCAGTGAGCCTGACATCAATGGTGGGCAAGTTGTTGGAGGGAATCCTGAGGGACAGGATTAACATGTATTTGGAAAGGTAAGAACTGATTAGCATATTCAACATGGCTTTGTGCATTGGAAATTGTATCTCACTAACTTGATTGAAATTTTTGAAGAAGCAACAAAGAGGATTGAGGAGGGCAAAGCGGTGGATGTGATTTATTTGGACTTCTGTAAGGCGTTTGACAAGGTTATTCATGGTGGACTGGTTAACAAGGTTAGATCACATGGAATACAGGGAGAACTAGCCATGAGGTTACAGAGCTGACTCAAAGGTAGAAGACAGAGAGTGGTGATGGAGGGCTGCTTTTCAGACTGATGGCCTGTGACCAGCAGTGTGCCACAAGGATCAGTGCTGTCCACTGATTTTTGTCATTTATATGTAAATAATTTGGACATGAACATAAGAGGTATGGTTAGTATGTTTGCAGGCAATGCTAAAATTGGAGGTGTAGTGGACAACGAAGAAGGTTACCTCAGAGTACAACGGGATCTTATTCAGAATGGCCAATGGGCTGAGGAATGGCAGATGGCATTTAATTTAGATAAATGTGAGATATTGCATATATAAATCAGGAAAGATTTATAAGGCTGCTGCCAGAGTTGGAGAGTTTGAGCTATCGGGAGAAGATGAATAGGCTGGGGCTATTTTCCTTGGAGGGTTAGAAGCTGAGCGGTGACATTATAGAGGATTATAAAATCATGATGGGCCGGGATAGGGTAAATAGGCAATGTCTTTTGCCCAGGCTGGGGGAATCCAAAGTTTAAGTTGAGAGGGTAAAGATATAATAGGGATCTAAGGGGCAACACTTGCACACAGAGGGTGGTGTGTGTGTATGGAATTAGCTGCCTGTGGAAGTGGTGGAGGCTGGTGCAATTATTATATTTATATCTGGACGGGTATATAAATAGGAAGGGTTCAGAGGGATATGGGCTAAGTGCTGGTAAATTGGATTAGATTAGGTTGGGATATCTGGTTGACATGGATGAGTTGGGTTGAAAGGTCTATTTCCTTGCTAAATATCTCAATTACTCTAGTGTTTATTTTTTCCAAGTCTGCTTAAATATTTTATCTGTTCCTTACATTTATTAACTGTATCTTCCATTCACTGATGGCCCAGAGGAACACAGCAAATGAACTTCAGCTTCTGCAGATTACACAGGCACAGCCCAATGTCAACAGTTTACCAATATTCGTATGGAAATTCTTCTAATTAACAATATTCTCATAAGAGTTACCTATAGTAGACTTCATTAATGTCCAAGGAGAAAAATGTAGGTTGTGTGGTATAGAGAGATATGATTCAAGCAGGCTTGATCCATAATTTAAGTTGATTTTAAGTTGGATGTTTCAGTCTCAGGTTGGATGGCACCAGTGACTTCCGATTGTTTGAGCAGAAAGAGGGGAGGGAAAGAATATGAATGGGGAGTGAGGTTGTCATTTCTATCCTTAATCATCATTGTTCACTAGTGACTCTGGTTGGAAGTTTCATGCACAAGATGAGAACAGAAAATCTTGGCAGGACTTATACATTTAATGGTAAGGTCCAAGGGAGTGTTGCTGAACAAAGAGACCTTGGAGTGCAGGTTCATAGCTCCTTGAAAGTGGAGTCGCAGGTAGATAGGATAGTAAAGAAGGTGTTTCCTTTATTGGTCAGAGTATTGAGTACAGGAGCTGGGAGGTCATATTGCAGCTGTACAGGACATTGGTTAGGCCACTGTTGGAATATTGCATGCAATTCTGGTCTCCTTCCTGTTGGAAAGACGTTGTGAAACTTGAAAGGGTTCAGAAAAGATTTACAAGGATGTTGCCAGGGTTGAGGATTTGAGCTGTAGGAAGAGACTGGGGCTGTTTTCCCTGGAGCATCAGAGGCTGAGGGGTGACCTTATAGAGGTTTACAAAATCATGAGGGGCATGGATAGGGTAAAAAGATAAAGTCTTTTTCCCTGGGATCGGGGAGTCCAGAACTAGAGGGCATAGGTTTAGAGTGAGAGGGGGAATATAAAAGAGACCTAAGGGGCAACTTTTTCTCAAAGAGGGTGGTACGTGTACGGAATGAGCTGGCAGAGGAAGTGGTGGAGGATAGTACAATTGCAACATTTAAAAGGATTGTCTCGGTTTTGCTCATCACAAATGCTGCGAAGGCCTCTTCAGGTTCTCCTGCACTTCCTGATTGTCTTTAATTTTCAGAGCTCTTGTGTCTATAGTGTTTTGCTCCTCATGTTCATATTCTTCATTTGCTATCCTTCAGGATCAATGGTAGTGTTTGTGGTCAGATTTATTTAAATGGGAAAAACATATTTGGGCAATGATAAGTTTGCTCTGAGCTAAAATTGCAGAAGCAAAGGAGAGGTGGGCAGATCAAAAGAGAGAATAGAAGAAGAACAGAAAATGTTGTCATTTTTCCAAGGATAAATTAAATGGAGAGGAATTGGAGATGCTTAAAGTGAGTTCGGACAAATTGCCTGGAAATTGAATGATAAACCTGAGTCTTTTGAATTATTGCCAATCCTTGATAAACACAATGGTCTGGAATTTTCATGTTGGTTTTGGCAGAGCTTCAGCATGTACTCAAAGCAAATAATGTTTTGGCATCATAAGGTGGGATAATTTATTGCAGTTTCCTGCCCTAAAATCATGCCCTGCAAATTCCCTTGTGTGCTTTGATCCTTTCTGCAATCCATCTGCTGAGTTCTGAGTGAGATTGCACATGTTTTATAATACAGGCCAATGCCACTGCAACCTAATGTTTATTGTTTTCACGCTCTCCTAGCAGTAAGAATTATTTTGATTGAGATCAACTGAGACAAGTGGAAGGGAGGAGTTCCAGAGTGTAAGGGATAGGGCACATTTAGGAACTATTTCTACAGCAACCAATTACTTTTGAGTTTATTTTTGGCATTCTGCCAACATTGCCTGGACATATTTCTTCTCACTGGAAGAAACCTCTTCACCTGCATCTGAGATCTTGCCAGGTACAGGAAGGGTTCTCTTTAGGAGCATTCCCTATATCCTTGGTTTAGGATCAGCCACAATACATTTGGGGAGGGTTGGTCCCACCAGATATTAACTCCATAACACCCCACCCAGTAGAATATGTTTTCTTTTGCTTAATGATACATGAATCCACGGAACGTGTGCTCCATCAAGAATCAACTCAGGAGCTCAGCCATCATCTGGTCAAGATGAGGGAGTAGGACACTTCGGTTTGTTTCCCGTTTTTTTGTTTTTCCTTTTTTCCCCTCTTTGTGTTCTGTGCTGAGGGAGAGTCGGAAGGAGGTATACAGTGGCTGGGGGCCTGAGCAAGGCAGGGACAGCCAGCAGGCTGGAGGCCTGATCGATGTAAGGTGGCCAGAGGATTGGATGCTCAAGCAGATGGGAATGGCCAGCGGGCTGGAGGTTTGTGGGTAATGAGGATGGCCAGTGGGCTGGAGGAGTGAGTGGAGTGGGAATGGTCAGCGGGCTGGGGGACAGAGCGGAGTGGGGACGGTCAGCGGTCTGGGGGACAGAGCGGAGTGGGGACGGTCAGCGGTCTGGGGGACAGAGCAGAGTGGGGATGATCAGCGGTCTGGGGGACAGAGCGGAGTGGGGATGGTCAGCGGTCTGGGGGACAGAGCAGAGTGGGGATGATCAGCAGTCTGGGGGACAGTCAGCAGTCTGGGGGACTGTCAGCGGTCTGGGGGACTGTCAGCGGTCTGGGGGACAGAGCGGAGTGGGGACGGTCAGCAGTCTGGGGGACAGAGCGGAGTGGGGACAGTCAGCAGTCTGGGGGACAGTCAGCGGTCTGGGGGACAGAGCGGAGTGGGGACAGTCAGCAGTCTGGGGGACAGTCAGCGGTCTGGGGGACTGAGCGGAGTGGGGACAGTCAGCAGTCTGGGGGACTGAGCAGAGTGGGGATGAGCTATGGTCATCTGGCTGCAAGCTGTAGCTATGAAGGGGAAGAACACACTTGACATTTATGACATAGACTCATGCTCCGTAGCCTTTGGGGAATTTGCTGTGTTATTAGCCAGGGTGTAGTTTGGGCATGTTGGGTGAGTACTGGGATCTTTAAAATAAGGCAAGAACTCGAAAGGGCAATCAAATTTTAGGATTTTTTTTCTTAACCAGGCATTCAGATATAACAATGACGCTAAAGTTACATTACAAACTCCAACAAATACGCTGCCAATTAACACTGCTCCCTGAATTGGAGTCTACATTAAACCAGGAAAAGGATTTTTTTAAAAATCACAAACTATATACAGAGCAGAGTCAGTGAAATAGACAAAGTCATTTCCCTGGGATTGGGGAGTCCAGAACTAGAGGGCATAGGTTTAGGGTGAGAGGAGAAAGATATAAAAGAAACCCAAGGGGCAACTTTTTCACTCAGAGGGTGGTGCGTGTACGGAATAAGCTGCGAGAGGAAGTGGTGGAGGCTGGTACAATTGCAACATTTAAGAGGCATTTGGATGGGTACATGAACAGTAAGGGTTTGGAGGGATATGGGCCGGGTGCTGGCAAGTGGGACGAGATTGGGTTGGGATATCTGGTCGGCATGGACGGGTTGGACCGAAGGGTCTGTTTCCGTGCTGTACATCTCTATGACTCTAAGTCTTAGAAGTCCCAAGATAGATGAAAGCATCAATAATGCTGGTATGATACAGCATGCTTTAGATTTCCAGCATTGGTAGCATTTTGCCTTTATTCAAAGGGTAGAGGAATTGGCCGATGTTATCAATTCAACAATGATTCTGACATGCATGCACCTAGCTGCTTCCATGGTCAAGCTGACGACTGTCATAGTGACCCAGGTGCTACTCACTAAATGTCTGTGGATATGTGCACAGGCCTGCACTCCAAAACTAGAGCTGCAGGTGTTCAGCACAAATTAGCAGGGGGAAAGGGGACAAAGGGCCTTGACTTCCCTCATAGCACCTTGTTGTTTCAAGAAGATAATAGTGCCTGCAGGCATTAATGAGGGGGAATGAGCCTCACCAGAGTCACAAAAAACCTCCTCTTAGGATTGTCCAGAGGTGCCTGGCACCTCCACCTTCTGCCTGTGATGCAAAACTCTCAGAGTTCCTGCTGAGGGGGTTGAGCTTGCATCTAGCTAGATCTCTTTCAGCAGGCTTGGACCCTCTAGGCTCAAACCCATCCCAAGTCCCAAGTCTTCCAGGCCAACAGGGCCAAGTACATGAGCAGGCTCCCAGCACCCCAGCTACAGAAATCAGGACTACAATTAGATGTATTGGAAGGAGGGGGAAGAAAAGAACTTACTGATGTCAAACAGGTGACACGGGTGACAAAACTAGGAGGAAGTGAGGACTGCAGATGCTGGAGATCAAAGTCAAAAAGTGTGGTATCTGAAAAGCGCAGTAGCTCAGGCAGCATTAAAGCAGCAAGAGAATCAGCATTCCAGGCAAAAGCCCTTCATCAAGAATGTGCCCACATTCCTGATGAAGCCCAAAGCATCGATTTTCCTGTTCCTTGGATGCTGCTTGACCTGCTGTGCTTACCCAGTGGCGTACTTCTTGACATGGGTGACACATAAATGTAAATGATCTCGCATCTTTGTAATTATATTTTCACTTGAACTCTTAAAATATCTGCTCTAGTGCCTTTGTCACTGTCATATTGAAAGATGAGCAACCACTTTAATTATCTCAAATATGAAAGAATTTATAATAGCTACACATTGCTCATTTCACACAAGCATCTGACTTCCTGACTGCAGAAAACCTCAGAAGTCAGGGATCCTTGACTAACAACTACAGCCAGGGGGAAATGACTTCTTCTACCTAACAGTTTTTCTTGTGAATGCACTATCATTTAAGGCTGGGAGGTGATAATAGACATTTCGCATCTCCACTCTTCCACTGTATTGGGCTGCCAAGATAGGCTGCACAAAGCAATGCCTTTCAAAGGATGCTCAAGCATTAGCGGATATTCATTTAGAAATGGTAACGGCTAATCAATGATGGAAGGGTGGAAATGACACATCTTTGCATTTCTTTCAACCTGCTGCCCATTAAGTGAGACTTCACTGCACACCACTTAGACATAATTTGCTAACTGAAGTCTTAAGAGCTCCCTAACCTTAGTTCCAGGTGATGTTAGTGCCCTGTCTCACTGATGGCCAGTAGAACATTCAATGTGTAGATATTTGAAAATGGGATCACTTTAACATTTCAAGTGTACAATCAGATGGATGACAAAACATTTATTAAGCAATAGAAAAGATGAAAGACTGTAACAATAAGAAAGTCAACAGCCTTTGCAATACGTATGGGTCACTTTCCACATTCCCTATAGAATTTTAAAGGAAGACTAAACATGGCTCAGTCCTCCAGAAGTGAGTTTCAATGATATTACCTCTGCCTTGCTCTATTATGCATTGCTCTAACAGGGTCTCTTGGATGTCCCTCGTGGTCAATATCTTGAACTGCATATTCATCTTCACGCTATGCTCTTCATCCCTTGTTTCTTCTGTACCAAGAACATCCTCCCTTTATCAGCTCCAGTTATGAGATGCACAGAGTGGCACAATGATGCAGGAGACTCCATAGGGCATAGCCCAGCCTGAGTGGTCCACGCATCAAAACCTCATCTCAAGGAGGATTATGATCTGTTCCACTATGGCCTGAGTGCAACTATAGGTAGTATAATATCTTCATTTTGCATCTGTCTAAGGGTTTTATAAAGAAGTCATAAATCATACTTGAAGGGGGTGCCCCTTGTCTGCCAGTGAACATCACTGTATGTCCCAACGACCTTGAAAACCTGAAAGTTCTCTAGTACATAAGCCTCAAAGCAGCTCTCAGGATATCTAGGATAGGGAAATCAAAATGCAAACATATCAGTTATGATCTTAAACAAAAAGCCAAAAGAAATCCAAAATCTCTTTGACAATTACATACAGCTTAAACAGTAAAGACTTTTGTGGCTACCACCGAGTCTTCAGACCTGGATTTGAGTCCCATCTACTCCAGAGACGTGTCATAACATCTCTGCAGAACAGACTGTATAGGAAATGTGTAAAATGTCTCTGATTAAACATTGATGTGTGAAAGCCGTTCCAGTTGACAAACTCTGCAGATTTAAGCAATGTAGGTACAATCGATAATAGCTGCATCTGGGAGAAGCCTGGGGTGATGGAGAACACCACAGCCCAGGTTGTTTGACTCCTCAGTTACATCCCTGATGCATTTATGGGTCAATGATTGAGAGATGCCAAAGTGGGCCATTGGCAGATAAGTTCCAGTTAGCTGTGACCTTAACAGATATGGAATGGCTTTCAGAAATGCCAAGCACAGATCATGCTTTTAGAAATTTCTAATCAACCTGGTCAGAAATGTTATTGTATACCTCTGGAACAAGTGGGAATTGAATACAGACCAATATGAGTACTGCAGATGCTGGAGATTAGAGTCGAGAGTGTGGTACTGGAAAAGCACAACAGGCCAGGCAACATCGGAGGAGCAGGAAAATCAACGTTTCAGGCAAAAGCCCTTCATCCGGATCCACACTCTTGACTTGAATACAGGCCTTCTGGCCCAGAGGTAAAGGCACCGCATGACTTCACAAGAGGCCTGCTGGTGATGTTTGTAAATTACTTTATCGAATTATATTTAACTGACATGAAAAGGAGGCAATTAGTGCGAACAATGTATTGGTTATCATTGTTTGAGGCCATAGTTGGCAGATGGGTTCCATTACTGAATTGACACATGATTAATGCAATTGCCTCTAAAGCATCTCAAATACAAATGATTTACTCCATTTCTGAAGAAAAATAAAATCAGTAACTTACTCCAGAAATGATGGCAGCCATTTTGTAAAATTATTGCAAAGTTATCTTTGCATGGGATATAGCACAATTTGAACTTTGTGATTTTATGAGTGATTCGTGCAGGAATGTACAAACTAGGGGCAGTTATAGACCAGCCAGCCCCTTGAACTGCTTCACCATTCAATGAGATCATGGCTGAAATAAAAACAGAAATTGCTGGAAAAACTCAGCAGGTCTGGCAGCAGCAATGGAGAGAAATCAAAGTTAATGCTTGGTTTCCAGTGATCCTTCTTCAAAACTCTTTAGTTATTCCTAGCCCTCTTGTTTATATGTTACATCTGCATACTCTTCTTTTGTGACAGGACTCATTTTGTTTCATTTAAATCGCTCTGCATCTTGGAATTCTGCAGTCATTCACCATTCAAGTCGTTTTTATTCTTTATGCCAAAATGAATAACTTCACACTTTCCACATTATATTCCATGTGCTAGATTTTTGCTCACTCACTTTACCTATCTATATTCTTCAGCAACTTACTTATAGCTGCTTTACAAAGTATTTCCCTACCTAGCTTAGTGTTGTCTGTAAAACTAATTATGATAATTTTGCTCCCCTCATCATTGATATGAATAGTAAAAATTTGAGGCCCCATAATATACTCTTTCAAAAATCTATTTGTCACAACCAGCTGATCCATTTGTGCATTCTCCATGTTTTCTACAAGCCAGCCAATCTTCCATACTCATAATACCTCCCACATCATGATCTTTTATTTGTTGCAATAAACTTTGATGTGGCATCTTAACAAATGCTTGTTGGCTTGATCGGAGATGTAAGATGATTCCCTCCAATCCTTTTTCTTCCCTTTTGTATGGCGGTCCCTGTGGACCATGACCTTTCTGCCTCTCCCCATTTCAGTTTAACCCTTCTTATAACCATTCATGTCCAAATTTTAAACTCAGAACCCATAAATTTCTGAATTTCCAAGTCCTTATTGGCTCTACAATAGCTCTAGAGGACAGATTAATAGTGACATGAGAAAACGATACTTTTTGGAGCTCTCTGTCACCTCCCATGATCTCTCAGCACCTACCTTGAATTGTTCTATTTCACGCTCATTCTCTCAGCAATGGAGTCCAATTAATGCCACAGTTTCTTGGTTCCCCAAGAATTGACTATTCCCAAAGTCCCAGAACTGATATATCCTACTCCTGGCCAGGCCACTTTTGATTCAGCACAACACAGCTCCCAGGTTAACCTTGCCATTGCACCTTGACTCCCTGCTATAGGAATAATGTTGTTAAATTTGAAAACTTGCAGAAAGGATTTATAAGGACATTGATGGAATTGGAGGGATTGAGCTATAGGGAGAGACTGAATAGGCTGGTCCTTTGTTTCCTGGAGCATTGGAGGCAGAGGGGTGATCTTACAGAGGTTTAGAAAATCATGAGGGGCATGGATAAGGTGAATAACAAGGTCTTTTTACCATGTTGGGGGAGTCCAAAACTAGAGGGCATGGGTTTAAGGTGAGAGGGGTAAGATTTAAAAGAGATTTGAGGGGTAACATTTTCATGCAGAGGTTGGTGTCATGGAACAAGCTACCAGAGGTGGTGGAGGAGATTGGTACAATTACAACATCTGAAAGGCATTTGGATTGGTGCATGGATAGAAAGGGTTTAGAGGGATATTGGCCAAATGCTGGAAAATGGGACCAGATTAATTTAGGATATCTGGTTGGCATGGGAGAGTTGGACCAAAGGGTCTGTTTCTGTGCTGTACACTATGACTGGCTTACCTGTAATCCTTGGACTGGTAGCATTCGTTCTGCAGGACTGACCAAGGCCTAATCCTTGAACTGAAGGAGACAGATCCTGGATTCTGCTGATCTGACCATAGCTAATCCCGTGGACTAGACATGAATGAGCCCTTCACTGGATGTGGTAGTAGTCCCTGACTGAACGAGAGCAGACATGGTGATGTGCAGAGACCAGCAGTTTGTTGACAATCACATGCACAGATGAAGGGTGGAGGAGGACGACTTTCTGTGATATGTTTAATACACTCTCTCCCCATTATCCACTGACTCACTATCCATGGATTTGTGTACTCATGAGATCAGCCCGAGATCCCTACTTTTTTGTCTCATTGACTAGACTGGTTTGTTCGTGCGGTCCTTCGCAATACATAGGGAGTTCATTGGAATGGTATCTGTACATTTTATTATCCATGGGATGTTCATGCTCCTAGCCGCCGTGGATTATGAAGATTTGTATAAATTATCAGAAATGCACTAGAAATGACTAAATTAACAGACCTTCTGGATAAATTGTATGTACACTTTTTGAAATGGGAGTCTCAAACTACACAAGAGACATTCATCAGTTTAAATGTATCCAGTCTAGCAAGAATCATAATACATTCTTATTATGTTTTTTAGTTCCTTTCTAAAAACGCCTTTATACAAAATGAAAAGAACAGAAGCAGTGTTCCATTAGCAAATTCAACACTATTCTGCTTGGAGGGATTGCATCTAAGAACAAACAAGCAGAACAAAATTTGTTCCCTGAGTTGTTGATTATAATCCTTTTGCAAGTAATTTGTGTCAAAGACATTAACGTGCAGTCTTTATCAAAGCAGCTTTCTTGGTAGGCAGAGCAGAAGATGATTCTCCTTTATTGTCTTGTGCATTTTGCTTTACTACCCAGTCACTATGGAACAATAACCTACATGAACACATTTCTCAGAAAGACAAAGATAAACCAATCAAACCACTCAATTTCTCTGTTCATGGAAAAGGTGCAATAGTCATAACTGACACACTATTAGCCATTCATAACAATTGTGTATTAGTCCACCCCTACCTTTTTCTGAGTTACAGAAATTATTGACAAGCTAAAAATCTGTCATATATTTTCACATTCTTACATAAGGCAGAGAAGCAGTGTCAAGTATTTATTTTTGATGATCCTAACCCCTAGAGAATTGATTCTGATTATCTTCCTTTTTACCTTTCCTTCAATAATATACTTGGTACATTTCCACACTGCTGCCAGACTCTGAGTACACCTGCTGTCCAATGCTACCTGTCTGTGGCTTCTTTGGCTCCACCTGGCCTCGGGATCATTCTTGCAGAGGCAGGATAGAGCCAAGGTAGTTGGAATAGCAAGACCACCTGCACACACCTGTTGGTTAGCTGACATAGTTTTCTAAGTGCCCACTGAAGCCAATGAAAGGAGGCTGAATGGGATTCTCCAGTTGGCCTCCAGATCCCCGTAGGAGGCAAGACCAGTTTAGGTGCCTGGAGATGGCTTTGCAGCAGCAGACCAGTGAGTCAGTGACTCATGGTTTAGAGAGCCTTGTTGCCTGACCAGTTATGGAGCTGTCACGGGTTGTCTTTAAAAGGGCTTTTACTACAATCACTACCACCTCCAACCCACAGTGTCTTGGTTGCAAGATCCATTTTTCAACATAAGATTTAAATCAGTTGCAGAGAGAGCACCTCCAATTTGAAGCTTTCTCTCCTTTCCTGATTTTCAATTCGGGCTGTTACACCTTGCAACTTGGAAAACCTCTAGTTGGCTTCACGAAGCCAACTACTATCCATACTTGAATGGTGAATCAATTGGCAGGTCAATTAAGGGGACACCCCTCTGGAAAACTGGGCAGGGATGCAAAATGGTCCTGAAAATTGTTTCCAGTCCCTCTAGATTGCAGCATTGGAGAAAAGAAGAGTTATGTGATGTAATAACACCTTCAATGCATGCCACAAAATCTCCAAGATCTCCAGATTTTGGGATCTGCATCCAACCCAGGATTACACCTTTTGCAGGAGAAAGAGAGGTCTGCAGATGCTGGAGATCAGAGCTGAAAATGTGTTGCTGGAAAAGCGCAGGTCAGGCAGCATCCAAGGAACAGGAAAAGCTCTGAAGAAGGGCTTATGCCCGAAACGTTGAATTTCCTGTTCCTTGGATGCTGCCTGACCTGCTGCGCTTTTCCAGCAACACATTTTTACCCCTTTTGCAGTCCAGAATTACCTTTTTCTCCATTGTTACTAAAGCCTGGATTCCCCCCTCCTCAGTTCTATTTTATCATACACAACCCCCTTTCTCCAAAGTTGCTAAGTGACTGGTACAGGTATCCATCTGCAAGCTGTTAAATTACTTACTAACTCTTTGCACAACCTAGATATTAAAAATAAATAGAAACATAATTCAGCACAGAAGGTGAATGTTAATCAAAAGCATTGATTTATTTATAGCTTTCAAAAACAAAACTGAGTCATGAAAATTGAATTCAAAACACCAGTAAAAATCCTAAAGAACCTCCTGATAAAAATATGAATTAACTAAATGACTTATTATCAATCAGTAGTCGTGGTAATGCAAATTGCTTTACGTGGCATGGCTTCCTTATTGTTAGAAAACAATATATTCTCTAACTCAAACATGAGCAATTTCTTAGGGACCCATTGGTGGTGTTATTAAAATAGTATGAATCCAAAATTTCCTGTTATCCATTCTGCTATCTATCATTCAAATTTCTGCATTTATTGGCTGAAATTTTACTTTTCTAAATAAAATGGCAAATGGGGAACTATATAGGTAGACACCATGTCAAATGATCAGTAACAAAAGGAGCATGCAAATCATTAGTTGTGAAATTATAAGAATCACAAAGCAAAGTGTTTCAGTCAGTAAGCAATGAAATAAAATAAACCAACCAAAACATTCAAAATACTTATGTTCAAAATCTTCCAGAGTTTTAAACTGGTGGCGATTGGTGATGGGGGAGGAGGGCTCCATACAGGGTACTGACAATATGACACAATCTGCCATCATGAGGTCTCTAGTACTGATCTTACCAGACAAGTAGTCCTTATCCCTATTGGCATGGGTATGCACTAAGTATAGATCCATTGCTATAGTATGTTTCACAATCTCAGTACATAACAATATATTTTACATCCAACTACTTTTTGAAAATTAGTCACTGTCTGATGTCTTTCCTTAGAACAATGTGCACACAGGAATATCACTTAAACAACCAAGTGATAATAAACAGATCATCTTTTTAATTATGTTGGTGAAAACATGCAACTGATGCAGAAACCTCTCAAGTGGAATGAACTGCCATGAAAATCAACCCATGTTGATTAGAATCTATCAGGGCATGGACCCTAGGTAGTGCACACAGATGCATAGACTGGTACCCATGTTTTTGCCAGTGCTACAAGAGCCATGGGCTTTTACGAGGCCAGGGACAAATAATGTCTCAGGTTGAAATTACTTACCACTAGCCTCCCTGGTTTGTACTGATAGGTTGGCTGCAGATTCTGTCTGTACAACGGCTGATGAAAACTAAGACACTGTTTTAATAGACTCCGATATAGAATAATATAGCATAGAAACAAATCCTTTGGTTCAACCAGTCCGTGCAGATAATAATCCAAAACTAAACTAGTTCAACTTGCCTGTGCTTGGCCCATTTCCCTCAAACATTTCTTATTCATGTACATATCTAAAATGTCTTTTAAACATTGTAACTGTATCCACATCCATCACCTTCTGTAGAAGTCCATTCCACACATGAACCGCTCTGTGTGAAAATTTTGCCCCGGTGTTTTTTAGATCTTTCTCAGCTCACCTTAAAAATATGCCCCCTAGTCTTAAAACACCCCACCCTAGGGAAAAGACATCTGATATTCACCTTATCTATGCCCTTCATGATTTTAGAAACCTCTACAAGGTCACCCTTCAACCTTCTACACTCCAGCAAAAAAATTGTCCCAGCCTATATAGCCTCGTCCCATTATTCAAACCCTCCATTTCCAGCAACACTCTGGTAGATTTCTTTTGAACCTTCTCCAGTTGAATAATATCCTTTCTATAACAGAATCCTCTCAAACATCAAGAACAACCTTAAAATATATTTTGAATTCTGATGCAATTTGCTGCATTCTCACTTTTATCATGGTAGGCTTGTGATAGAAAGGCTGTAGATTCTAAGCCTGAAGGCTTCGAACTTCAACATAAAAATATTCCTCACTGCATAATTAGCCTTACATATAAAAGTGTGTTTTGTACCTTTGTTAACATTTTCACTTCTCAATTTCTTTCAAATAAGCTTGGAGCAAATATCTTTTCAAAAGCTTTCAGTCTGTCAGATGGTACAAGTTAACAGATACACCTGCGTCTGCAAGTTCTAGAGTGTCACAATTTCAGCAGATGGAACATGCAAAATTTCCAAATGATTTGAGTAGATACTGGGAAATTAATTTGAATAACTCTTTCCAGGCAAGGTTTTGAATTCAAACCATTATTAACTGTATAATTTTTATTTCAGGTAGTGCATCTAGTTCAGAGACAAAAGGAAAAAGGTTTAGTGTGACAGGATAAATGGCTTGGCATATTGCCAGAGCATGATGAGCTATTTAACATATAAGGGAACAAAGTGTGTATGTGTGGTGAAGCATAAAGAATTAGCTGAACTCAGTTGACAGGGAGTTAAAAGATGGTTACAGCAAAATGCTTCTACCTTTAAATGATTATTGTGGTAAGGACTGGAATGAGAACAAGATAATTTTAGAATTAGATCCAGATGATTGTAAGGTGAACAATATGAGATGGTGGTGTCAGAGTTTGTCAAAAAAAAATGCATCATATGGAAATGTAAGGAGAGATTGTTTTACTTAACCAAAGTAAGGAATGGAGGATGTCCCTTGAGGACTGGTATAGATGACAATAGAGGCTCCAATTCCACATTGGTGTTCACATCAAAACTAATCACATGATTCCTACTGAGTCATTATGAGTCACAAAGTAGGTGTGCTTCAAGCAAAGTATAAATATGTAATTAAGCCTTATTAGTTGAACTCAGTAGCAAGAATAGTCTGTATTGGTGAGGACCCAGTTAAAGGTGGGTCTTCAGTTAAATTGCTTACTAGCATTATTCATGTGTGCTGTCCAGTAAAATCTATTATGTTGATCTGACTCCTTGATTCAAATTTTCATTCATGCAGTGTGAATTACAGTGCAGTATAAAGGTTACTCAGAATTTCTACTTCTTTGCATTTACAATTCAAAAACAGAATACATGTATTGTTATTGGTGCACATATTGAAGGGTAGAGTTTTCCAAGTATACAGCAATAAAATGTGCAGGTTAGGTGGATTGGCCATGCTGAATTGCCCATAGTGTCTGGGAATGTGTAGGTTAGGTGGATTAGCCATGGGAGGTGCAAGGTTGTGGGTAGAGGGGGGAGTCTGGGTGAGCTGCTCTTTGGAGAGTCAGTGTGGACTTGTTGGGCCAAATGGCCTGTTTTCAGACTATAAGGATTCTATAGAAATAAGAAAATAGACTTTAGAAATGTTTTGTGTAAAATTTGCATAATTCAAACTACTTTTTATTACTTCAGTAAACTTAGCTCAAAAAGGGAAATAAAATCAAAAGAAACAAAAAATGAGTACCTGCTTTCTTTTGTTTATACTGAGAGCTCCTAAACAATTGTTTAGAAAATGATTGGAGTAGGCAGCTGTACTTAAGCTGAATTGTCACCTGGCCCCAAAAATAACTGGAAGTATCAAAAGGAACAAACAGCTGAAAAATACATTTAAAAAAATACACTAAGATGTGGAGGTGCTAGTGTTGGGCTGAGGTGGATAAAGTTAAAAATTGGACAACAGCAGGTTATTAATCCAAAAGGTTAATTTGGCTGTACTAGCTTTCATCAGGTAACTAGTGGGACAGGATCATAAGACACAGAATTTATAGCAAAAGATCAGTTTTACTATAAATTGAACAAACCTAGATTGTTGAAAAATATGTTGCTGGAAAAGTGCAGCAGGTCAGGCAGCATCCAAGGAGCAGGAGAATCAACATTTCGGGCATAAGCCCTTCTTCAGGAATGAGGAAGGCGTGCTAAGCAGTCTAAGATAAAAGGTAGGGACTTGGGGGAGGGGCATTGGGAATGCGATAGGTGGAAGGAGGTTAAGGTGAGGGTGGTAGGCCGGAGAGGGGGTGGGGGCGGAGAGGTCGGGAAGAAGATTGCAGGTCAAGAAGGCGGTGCTGAGTCCGAGGGTTGGGACTACGATAAGGTGGAGGGGGGCGGGGGAGGGGGAAATGAGGAAGCTGGAGAAATCTGCATTCATCCCTTGTGGTTGGAGGGTTCCTAGGCTGAAGATGAGGAACTCTTCCTCCAGGTGTCGTGTTGCCATGGTCTGGCGATGAAAGAGGCCAAGGCCAAGGACCTGCATGTCATTGGTGAAGTGGGAGGGGGAGTTGAAGTGTTCAGCCACGATGCAATTGGATTGGTTGGTGCGGGTGTCCCAGAGGTGTTCTCTGGCCTGTCTCTCCAATGTAGAGGAGGCCACATTGGGTGCAGCGGATGCAATAAATGGTGTGTGTGGAGGTGCAGGTGAGTTTGTGACAGATATGGAAAGATCCCTTAGGGCTTGGAGGAAAGTGAGGGGGGAGGTGTGGGAGCAAGTTTTGCAATTCTTGCGGTTGCAGGGGAAGGTGCCAGGAGTGGAGGTTGGGTTGGTGGGGTGTGTGGACCTGACGAGGGAGTCACGGAGGGAGTAGTCTTTCCGGTATGCTACACTGGCACCACCCCCCACCTTTTCCTTTGCTACATTGATGACTATATCGGCGCTACCTGGTGCTCCCACGAGGAGATCGAACAGTTCATCCAGTTTACGAACACCTTCCACCCCGACCTCAAATTTACCTGGACCGTCTTCGACTCCTCTCTCCCCTTCCTAGACCTTTCCATTTCTATCTCGGGTGACCGAATCAACACAGATATTTACTATAAACCGACCGACTCCCACAGATACGTAGACTACACCTCGTCCCAACCTGCCCCCTGTAAAAACGCCATCCCATACTCCCAATTCCTTTGCCTCCGCCGCATCCGCTCCCAGGAGGACCAATTCCAATACCGAACAACCCAGATGGCCTCCTTCTTCAAATTTCCCCTCAGACGTGGTTGACGATGTTCTCCACCACATCTCCTCCACTTCCTGCTCCTCTGCCCTTGAACCCCGCCCTTCCAATCGCCACCAGGTCAGAACCCCACTGGTCTTCAGTTACCACCTCACCAACCTCCAGATACGTCATATCATCCTTCGTCATTTCCACCACCTCCAAACAGATCCCACCAGCAAGGATATAGTTCCATCCCCTCCTCTATCAGTGTTCCGGAAAGACCACTCCCTCCATGACTCCCTTGTCATATCCACACCCCCCCTCCCCCACCAACTCAACCTCCACTCCCAGCACCTTCCCCTGCAACCGCAAGAAATGCAAAAACTTGTGCCCACACCTCCCCCCTCACTTCCCTCCAAGGCCCCAAGGGATCCTTCCATATCCGTCATAAACTCACCTGCACCTCCACACACATCATTTACTACATCCGCTGCACCCAATGTGGCCTCCTCTACATTGGGGAGGCAGGCCGCCCACTTGTGGAATGTTTCAGAGAACATCTCTGGGACACCCGGACCAACCAACGCAACCCCCTCCATGGCTGAACACTTTAACTCCTCCTCCCACTCCGCCAAGGACATGCAGGTCCTTGGCCTCCTCAATCACCAGAGAATGGCAACACAACGCCTGGAGGAAGAGTGCCTCATCTTCCGCCTATGAACCCTCTAATCACAAGGGATGAGTGCAGATTTCTCCAGCTTCCTCTTTTCCCCTCCCCCCACCTTGTCTCAGTCCCAATCCTCGAACTCAGCACCACCTTCCTAACCTGCAATCTTCTTCCTGACCTCTCCACCCACCCCAGCTCCGGCCTATCACCCTCACCTTAACCTCCTTCCACCTATTACATTCCCAACACCCCTCCTCCAAATCCGTCCTCCCTACCTTTTATCTTAGCCTGCTTAGCACACCTTCCTCCCTCCTGAAGAAGGGCTTATGCCCAAAACGTCAATTCTCCTGCTCCTTGGATGCTGCCTGACCTGTTGCACTTTTCCAGCAACACATTTTTCAGCTCTGATCTCCAGCATCTGCAGTCCTCACTTAAACCTAGATTGTTGTTAAGTCTTTCATCTTTTAGAATGGGTTGCGGATTTTGGTTCATTTAATATATAAATCCAGAACTATTTTTAAGTCACATTCTTGTGATAACTCAAGATTTTATTTAAAAAAAGTGACATCTCAGTTCAGACAATGCATTAACAGGTGTAAGGTTGGAGTCTGTCTGTATCCCAATCTTGAGTCAGACTGGTTCTATTTCCATAGGAGGAATTTATAAAATGTTATCTAGATTGTTCAAAGCACAAAATGTTGTATGGATTTTCTCTCAGACATATATACGCCCCACACTCACTTGCATGTACACACACTCACATGCACTCTCTCATACACGCAAGTTTTATGGGGTGAATTTGTATTTTCAGATGCATTCTATTTTTGCTCAAAATGCACACAACCTGCAGGCAGTCAATCCATATAACATTTCATAAATTCCTACTTTGGAAATAGAACCAGTCTGACTCCAGTTTGGGATCCATACAGACTCTAATCTCTCACAATTAATACATTGTCTGAGCTGAGATGTCACTTTTTTATAAAACCTTCAGTTATCGTGAGAACGTGACTTAAAAGATGTTCTGGGATTTACATTTTAATGAAGCAAAACCTGCAACCCATTCTAAAAGGTAAATGACTTAACAGCGATCTTGATTTGTTCAATATATTGCTTTAATTGCACGACACTGATCTTTTGCTATGAATTCTGTCTCTTACGATCCTGTCCCACTAGTCACCTGATGAAGGAGCAGCACTTTAAAAGCTAGTACTTCCAAATAAACCTGTTGGACTATAACCTGGTTCTGTGATTTTTAATTTTATACACAAAGACATTACATAAAAGGTATGCAATAAGTAATATTTGTCATAATATTTTGGCTTTGTAGGACAGGTGTGTGGCAGGATTAATTATTGATGCAGATTATATATTAAATTGTCAATTTGCTTGTTTTATCAGAGATAAAGAATATTAATACATTATTTTATGTAGCAGCAACATAAAAGGAAAGCACCATAATCTTAGAAACAGTGTAAAACATTTCTGCACTAGAAATAGCAACACTTATTTCTGAATTCTTTCACAATATACGTTCTAATATCCAATACTACTTCTTTTTCATATTGTATTCTCTTCTTTAATACTATACAACTTCCAAATCTTTGTAAGCAATGAGAGGTCTGTTGATAATATAAATCTGCATACATTTCCTGTTGTCCATCACTTTGCCTACAGCCTTAAGTGGACGAGGCTCTGCCTAAAAAGAGTTAGATCCTACATTGCATGGAATAAGTCACCCCTTGTTCTAAAACAGCATATTCTGGAAAGATTAGATTCCCTACTGTATGGAAACAGGCCCTTCAACCCAACAAGTCCACACCAACCCTCCAAAGAGCAACACACCCAGACCCATTGCCCTACAAATTACAAATATAACAGGGTGCCTGATACTGCAAATATTATGTAAGATTTGCTTTGGACACTGTCAATGAGCATCAAATTTCAAACTGTATGATCTAAGACTGTAACTGTTTAAGGTGAATGTGACATTTGTATGTATTGGCTCAAATAATAATCTCACACCTCAACATTGCACAACCAAACAGATACAAAGCATGCTGAGCCACAGTCAGATAAAAATGAGCCACTCGACAAGAGCAGGCTATACACGACGACCATTAATTAGACGAATCAACTGAATGCTTAAATTGCTTTATTGAAACTCATTTGGATGGAATTTACATGTCAGTTGCCCTTTTCATACATTAAAATGAATGTATATAAATTCAGCTGAGATTTAAACCAAAGTCTCCCAATCCTAAACTAAAAGCAAAACACTGCAGGTACTTAATATCTGAAATGAAATTGCTGGAGGAACTCAGCAAATCTGGCAGCATCTGTGGAGAGAGAATGCTAACATTTCAAGTCAAAGATTACTCTTCTTTGGAACTGAATGAAGATGGAAAAGTGATAGTTTTCATGCAGTAGAAAAAGGGGAGGAAAGATCTCAGCATAGATGATCATGTGGCAATACGTGAAGGAGGGACTACTTCAGTTGTTTTGGTCAATATTTATCCCTCATCCCTGATGTTGTAAAATTGCTTTATCTGGTCATTATCACTTTGTTGTTTGGGGATCACTGTTATGTGTAAATTGTCTGTTACATTTCTTAAGATAAAAGATTGAATATATTCCAACAATAGTTTGAACTACTTTTATCCAAACCTATTTTTCTTTTGAAGGATTCATGTTTCACCAACTTTCTTGAATTATTTGAAGATGAAATAGAAATGATACATGATGTCCTTCCAAAATTATGAACAAATACTAGTTTGTTTCTCCTCTCCCAAAATTGTAGTGAATCTTTTCCCACATTAAATGCCATCTGCCAGTTTTCAATCTAATTTGCTAACTTGGCCAGGATCTCCAAAAGCCATTCTACTTTGCTTCACAATCAAACATATTCCTCAAATTACCTGCATACTTTGATGTTGTGCCTCCTATACCCAAGCTTAACTCACTTGCCTGTAAGTCAGAAAAGTACTGGTCTCAAGTCACACTATACCCAAGATGTGTTTATATTTACCCTCCCGTACTCTAAAAACAATCATTATTGGTAATTATCTATCAGTTACATTATACGGAGTCTCATGACGACATGGCCATATTTTGTTCTTTCATAACAGCTTCCTAGGTCCTTATCCACATCAGTAATTTACTGCTTTGTGTTTTTCATTCTCTCTCCTCTGTGATCTGTATCGGCCAATGCAGCTTTGGTGCAGATGGATCATTCAGCTATTTGATCCTTCAAACAAACAAAATACAAATCCTTCATAGAAAAAATAACTCAGCAGTCTTATTTTCTTATTTATTCATTCACTAGATGTGAGCATTACTGATGAGGCCAGCATTTATTGTCCATCCCTAATTGTCCAGAAGGCAGTTAAAAGTCTAGAGTCCAATATAGGCTAGACCAGTGAGGATGGCAGACTTCCTTCCCTCAAGTACATTAGTGAACCAGATGGGTTTTTATGACACCTGTCAATGTTTCATGATCATCAGTAGATTCTTAATTCCAGTTATATTTTATTGAATTCAAATGCCAATCTGTCTCAGCAGGTTTCGAACCAGAGTCCCCAGAACATTAGCTGAGTTTCTGGAATAATCATCTAGTGATAACACTACTTTGCCATCACCTCCCCTATTGATTCCAATAGGAAGATCTTCCTTGAAACTGTTGTTGGTTGGCATTCTCATGGCAGAATTTTATTTTACCTCCACCAGTTATAACCAAATCAATACTGTAATGCATATATCCAATCCTTACAACCATGAAGCCTGAGAAATACAGTATAGTATTTGAGAATTAAATTGGAAACATTTTGCTTGAGCAATGAATATCAGATTTTATAACACATTCACAAAGGCATATCAATTGCCAGCCTTTATGTCTTTTAAACCATTTCTAAGTTAGGGTTACTCTGATTGATTGCAGAATCATGAGAGGAGGAGACGCAGAAATCTACGTAGCACAGATGATGGAAGAAGAACTATTAGTTTACTGCACAACTAGTTAAGGAGGACAAGAAAACGCCGGAGTCACAGGATTTCATTATTTATGACTTTAGGCAGGATAGATGACTTTAGGCAGGCTACAGCGGGCGCACAGAGGAGAGCTGGAAGGTAAGCAGAGACCAGTTTAAATTAACGTTTTTCTTTTCGCAGACTGTTTTTTTTCAACTAGGACCGGGAACCCGGAAGTTGTCAACAAAGGCTTCTGGGAAGGTAAGAAGTTTGAGTGAAGGAGGAACCCGAGACACTACACGTGTAGTGTCTCCCACCCTCCCTCCTCCTCCTCCTCCTCTAACCCAATAAAAAGGACTCAGTTGGCTGAACAGTTAAGCGACTTAGTGTTCTTGTTTTGGAGACTAAGTGTAGAGTTATGGCAGCGCAGGCAGTGGAATGTTCCTCCTGCAGGATGTTTGAGGTAGGGGTGACCACCGATGCTTCTGCCGACTTCACCTGCAGGAAGTGCAGCCAGCTCCAGCTCCTCACAGCCCGCATTAGGGAACTGGAGCTGGAGTTGGATGAACTGAGGATTATTTGAAAGGCTGAGAGGATGATAGAAGCTACAGGGACATAGTTACGCCAGAGAACAGAGATAGCTAGGTAACAGATAGAGGTGGGATGGCAGTGCAGGGATCCCCTGTGGTCGTTTCCCTCAACAATAAGTATACCACTTTGGATACTGTTGGGGGGGGGGGGGGGCGGGGAATCCTTAAGGGAGATGGTGTGCAGCCAGAAGTCGTGGTGCACTTTGCCACCAATGACATAGGTAGGAAGAGGGATGGGGAGGTCATTCAGGAGCTCGGAGTTAGGCTGGAAGCTAAAAGCTAGGATGGACAGAGTCGTCATCTCTGGGTTGTTACCGGTGCCACGTGACACTGAGGCAAAGAATAGGGAGAGAGTGCAGTTGAACACGTGGCTGCAAGGATGGTGTAGGAGGGAGGGCTTCAGGTATTTGGACAATTGGACTGCATTCTGGGGAAAGTGGAACCTGTACAAGCAGGACGGGTTGCACCTGAACCAGAAGGGCACCAGTATCCTGGGAGGCAGGTTTGCTAAGCTGAAAATGTGTTGCTGGTTAAAGCACAGCAGGTCAGGCAGCATCCAAGGAACAGGAAATTCGACGTTTCGGGCCAGAGCCCTAGGTTTGCCAGCACTCTTCGGGGGGGGGTTTAAACTAATTTGGCAGGGGAGTGGGATCCAGACTTGTAGTCCAGCGAGTAGGTTAGCTGTTTTTCAGGATGTCCAAGAATGTAGGGAGGCTGTGGAGAAGGTAGCACTGACAGGGAATACTTGCGGACACAGAGATGGGCTCAAGTGTGTATACTTCAACACAAGGAGTATCAGAAATAAGGTGGGTGAACTTAAGTCGTGGATCGGTACTTGGGACTACGATGTTGTAGCCATCACGGAAACGTGGATAAAAGAGGGACAGGAATGGTTGTTGGAGGTTCCTGGTTACAGATGTTTCAGTAAGATGGGGCGGGGGGGGGGTTGGTAAAAAAGGAGGGGAATGGTGTTGCTAATTAGAAATGGCATAACGGCTGCAGAAAGGTACTTCGACGGGGATCTGCCTTTGGAGGTAGTATGTGCTGAAGTCAGAAATAAGAAAGGAGCAGTCACCTTGTTGGGTGTTTACTATAGGCCCCCCAATAGCAGCAGAGATGTGGAGAAATAGATTGGGAAACAGATTTTGGAAAGGTGCAAAAGCCACAGGGTAGCAGTCATGGGCGATTTCAACTTCCCAAATATTGGTTGGAAGCTCTTTAGATCAAGTAGATTGGACGGGGTGGTGTTTGTGCCGTGTATCCAGGAAGCTTTCCCAACTCAGTATGTAGATTGTCTGACCAGAGGGGAGGCCATATTGGATTTGGTACTTGGTAACGAACTGGGACAAGTGATGGGCTTGTTAGTGGGTGATGGTGACCACATTCTGTGACTTTCACCTTGGTTATGGAGAGAGATAGGTGAGTGCAACAGGGAAGGTTTTACAATTGGGGGAAGGGTAAATACGATGCTGCAAGACAGGATCTGAGGAGCATAAATTGGGAGCATAGGCTATCAGGGAAGGATGTCATTGAAACGTGGAACTTCTTCGAGGAACATATACGACGTGACCTTGATATGTATGTACCTGTCAGGCAGGAAAGAGATGGTCGTGTGAGGGAACCTTTGTTGAGGAGGGAGGTTGAATGTCTTGTAAGGAGGAAGAAGGAGGCTTGCATAAGGTTGAGGAAACAAGGTTCAGACAGAGCGTTGGAGGGATACAGGATAGCCAGGAGGGAGCTGAAGAAAGGGATTAGGAGAGCTAAGAGGTAACCCCAAGGCCTTTTATGCATATGTGAGAAAAATGAGAATGACGAGAACAAGGGTACGTCTGATCAAGGACAGTAGTGGGAGACTGTGTATTGAGTCGGAAGAGATAGGAGAGGTCTTGAATGATTACTTTTCTTCAGTATTTACTGATGAGAGGAACTGTATTGTTGAAGAGGAGAGTATGAAATGGACTGGTAAGCTAGAGGAGATTTTTTTTTAAGATTAGATTACTTACAGTGTGGAAACAGGCCCTTCGGCCCTACAAGTGCACACCGACCAGCCAAAGCGCAACCCACCCATACCCCTACATTTATCCCTTACCTAACACTACGGGCAATTTAGCATGGCCAATTCACCCGACCCTCACATCTTTGGACTGTGGGAGGAGTGCAAACTCCACACAGTCAGTCGCCTGAGGTGGGAATTGAACCCGGGTCTCTGGCGCTGTGAGGCAGCAGTGCTAACCACTGTGCCACCATGCCGCCCATGAAAAGGTAAGAAAAAAATTGTTAGGAAGGAAGATGTGTTGGGCATTTTGAAAAACTTGAGTATAGACAAGGCCCCGGGCCTGATGGGATATATCCTAGAATTATGTGGGGAGCAAGAGAGGAAATTGCAGAACCGTTGGCAATGATCTTTTCATCTTCACTGTCAATGGGGGTGGTGCCAGGGGACTGGAGAGTGGCGAATGTTGTGTGCCTGTTCAAAAAAGGGAATAGGGATAACCCTGGGAATTACAGGCCAGTTAGTCTTACTTCAGTGGTAGGCAAAGTAATGGAAAGGGTACTGACAGTTAGGATTTATGAGTATCTGGAAACACACTGCTTGATTAAGGACAGCTAGCACGGATTTGTGAGGGATAGGTCTTGCCTTACAAGTCTTATTGAATTCTTTGAGGAGGTGACCAAGCATGTGGATGAGGGTAGAGCAGCGGATGTAGTGTACATGGATTTTAGTAAGGCATTTGATAAGGTTCCCCACGGTAGGCTTATGCGGAAAGTCAGGAGGCATGGGATAATGGGAAGTTTGACCAGTTAGATAAAGAACTGGCTAACCGGTCAAAGTCAGAGAGTGGTGGTAGATGGTAAATATTCAGCCTGGAGCCCAGTTACAAATGGAGTTCCGCAGGGATCAGTTCTGGGTCCTCTGCTGTTTGTAATTTTTATTAATGACTTGGAAGACTGGGTCGAAGTGTGGGTCAGTAAATTTGCAGACGATACGAAGATTGGTGGAGTTGTGGATAGTGAGGAGGGCTATTGTCGGCTGCAAAGGGACTTAGATTTGATGCGGAGCTGGACTGAGAAGTGGCAGATGGAGTTCAACCCTGTCAAGTGTGGGGTTGTCCATTTTGGAAGGACAAATAAGAATGCAGAATTCAGGGTAAATGGTAGGGTTCTTAGTAAGGTGGAGGAGCAGAGGGATCTTGGGGTCTATGTTCATAGATCTTTGAAAGTTGCCACTCCGGTGGATAGAGCTTGTAAGAAGGCCTATGGTGTATTAGCGTTCATTAGCAGAGGGATTGAATTCAAAAGTCGTGAGGTGATGTTGCAGCTGTATAGGACCTTGGTAAGGCCACATTTGGAGTACTATGTGCAGTTCTGGTCGCCTCATTTTAGGAAAGATGTGGAAGCTTTGGAGAGGGTGCAGAGGGGATTTACCAGGATGTTGCCTGGAATGGAGAATAGATCATACGAGGATAGGTTGAGAGTGCTAGGCCTTTTCTCATTGGAACGGCGAAGGATGAGCGGTGACTTGATAGGAGGTTTATAAGATGATCGGGGAATAGATAGAGTAGACAGTCAGAGACTTTTTCCCTGGGCACAACAGAGTGTTACAAGGGGACATAAATTTAAGGTGAAGGGTGGAAGGTATGGGGAGGTTGTCAAGGGTAGGTTCTTTACCCAGAGACTGGTGGGGGCATGGAATGCGCTGCCTGTGGGAGTGGCAGAGTCAGAATCATTGGTGACCTTTTAAGCGGCAATCGGATAGGTACATGGATAGGTGCTTAAGCTAGGACAAATGTTCGGCACAACATCGTGGGCCAAAGGGCCTATTCTGTGCTGTATTGTTCTATAAAATAATCTATATATAATAGTTTCAATGCTGAACTGACCTCAGTGTCATGAACAAGGGAAGAAATAAGCATTCTGGTTTCATTTGCACAATTGTTAAATGTCAAATTAAGACACAATCAAGCTCAAGATAACACAAGCAGGCAAAATACTGAAGATCAATGGTCATACGAAAGCAAAATGTTGCAGATACTGCAAATGTGAAATAAAAACGGGAAATACTCCACAGGTTTTGCAGGATCTGTAGAGAGATAAAGATGCAAAATCACAATTTCTAAGCCCAGTCAAGAATTAAACAAATGGATGATTGCTTCCCAACCTTGTCAGGAGTAATGATATAGTGATATACTGGTACTAGTAATCCAGAGACCAAAAACAACACTCTGGGGAAGTGGGTTCAAAGGCCACAATGGAGGATGGTAGTTTTTTGAATTCCGTTAACAAATCTGGAAATAAACCCTGGTGTTATGGTGACCATTAACCCACTTCTGTTTGTCATCAGAAACCCATCTGGTTTACTAATGCCTTTTATGGAAGTACAATCTGCCATTCTTGCTTGGCCTACATTGCAATGTGATTTGTAATGGTCTAGCAAGCCACTCAAATGTATTCAACTGCTACAGAGTCTGATAAAGGAATTAAATTGGACAGATCATGGGGGGGGGGGGGGGGGGGGGGGGGGGCGGTGGGTTACTCTTCGGAGGGTCAGTGTGTACTTGTTGGGCCAAAGGGCCTGTTCCCACACTGTAGGGAATCTAATCTTAATCATCTAGCATTATCAGTTTCAATTCCCGTTCAATGCATTGGCTGACCTGTTGACCAGCAGATCCTTTTTTTTAAAAACATCAGTGCCAAAACTAGGAGAGCTGTCCCACTGACCAGCGAAGCACAGCTTGGCATAGTTGTTCTCATAAGAATCTTATATTACAGACAATGTCCCTGACATCAGCACTCACTACTCATAGATCAGTGAACACAGAGCTGATGGCACAGCAGTACACAGTGGAGGGAGTTGCCCTGGGAGAACTCAATAGCTACTCTGAACCCCACAAAGGACATAGCTGCTAGACTGGACTTGCAGCAGATGGTTAGCAAGTTAACAAAAAGGAAAAATCACACTTGACCTCAGTCTCAAATTAGACCTATAACAGACACCAGTCCATGACAGCATCAGTAGGACTGACCACTGCACTGTCCTTGTGGAAGTGAAATTCTGCTTTCACACTGACAGTCCCTTTATTATGTTATGTGGCATTACCATCTAATTGGATGGGATAGATTCTGAATAAATTGAGTAGATAAAGACTGCTATAACCCAACAACAGCAGCACAACTATATTCAACCACAATCTGCAATGTCATAGCCCAGCATGTCCTACACTCTACTATTACTCTGGTTTAATGGAGAGTGCTGGGGGAGACATGAGGAGCAGCACCATGCATACCTAAAAATAAGGTGCAACACCAGGTTACTAGGAGAAAGTGAGAAGTGTGGATACTGGAGCTCAGAGTCAAAAAGTGTGGCGCTAGAAAAACACAGCAGGTCAGACAGAAACTGAGGAGTAGGAAAATTGAGGTTTCAGGCATAAGCAGTTCATCAGAAACTCCTGATGAAGGGCTTATGCCTGAAATGTTGATTCTCCTGCTTTTTGGATGCTGCCTGACCTGCTGTGCTTTTCTAGCACCACACTTTTCAACACCAGATTACTTCCAGCATAAACAGCAAGTGATTAGGCAGAGTTTAAATGATCTTGTAATTAATGGATCAGATCTAAGTGCTGAAGTCTTTCCACATCCAGTTAAGGATAAATAAACAACTCACTAGAAGAGCCCAGCGCATCTGCGTAAAGACAAGACGGAGGCATTTGTATCTGTCTTTGGCCAGAGGTACTAAGTGGCCTTTTCCCAAGGTCTCCAATATCAGGTGCCAGCCTTCAGCTAATTCAACTGACTCCATATGGTATCAATACATGGCCGAGGAGATCAGATGCAGCAAACACGATGCACTCTGACTATGTTTTGGCAATAGTACAGAAAATTTGCGCAAATAACGACATGCTATTAGCAAAGTTGTGTCAATACAACAACACTGGCACCTACCCAGCAATGTACCAATTTACATTGTAATGTCCTATGTACATCAATAGGAAAAATCCACCCCAGACAATTAATGACCCATCAGTCTGTTTTCAATCGTTAGCAAAGAGATGTAAGGTATCATAGTGCAATCAAATGGCACTTACCCAGCAACTTGCTCACAATATTCAGTTTGTGTTCTGTCAGGTAATTTCAGCTCCTGATTTCACTACTGCCTTGCTCCAAATATGGACATAACAGCTCAACCAAGCAGGGGAAGTGACTTCAAAGCAACATTTGACTCAGTGTAACACTATTTAGCCCGAAAGAAATTTCAGTCAATGGGGATTGGAAAGAAAACTCTATGCTGGTTGGAGTCATACATGGCACAAAGAACAATACTTGTAGTTTTGGGAGGTCAATTATCTCTGCCACAGGACATCACTCTAGGAGTTGTTATGTAGTGTCCTCAGCCCAATCATCTTCAGTGATCTTCACTCCATCATTGGTCACATAAGGGATGTTCACTGATTGCACAACGTTCAGCACCACTCACCACTTAGATATTAAATCAGTCTGTGTCTAGATGCAGAAAGACTTGGACAAAATTCAGGCTTAGGTTGATGAGACACAATTAATATTCATGCCTCGCAAGTGCCAGGCAATGATAATTTCCAACAAAAGAGAATCTGACCATTTCCTGTTGACATTCAATAGCATTACTATGACTAAATCATCCACTGCTAATATCCGGGGATTACCATTGACCAGAAACTGAAGAGGATTAATCATACAAATACTCTGGCTACAAGATCAGAGGTTGCAAATTCTGTAGCAAGTAACTCACCTTTTGTCTTTTCAGTCCCTGTCCATCATCTGTAAAGCAGAAGTCAAGAATGTGATGGAATAAACTCACTTCCTGGATGAGTAAAGCTCCAATAACACTCAAGAAGCTTGAAACCATTCAGGACAAAGCAGCCTGCTGATCAGCATTCCACCTACACCTTCAATATTCAGTCCCTCCACCATGGATGCATAGTGGCAACCTTGTGTACCATTGACTGGATGCACTGCAATAACTCCCAAGACCCCTTAGATGGCACTTTCGACTCAGACGACTGACTGTGTGGAATTTGCATGTTCTCCTCGTGTCTGCGTGGGTTTCCTCCGGGTGCTCCGGTTTCCTCCCACAGTCCAAAGATATGCAGGTCAGGTGAATTGACCATGCTAAATTTACCGTAATATTAGGTAAAGGGGTAAATGTAGGGGAATGGGTGGGTTGCGCTTCGGCGGGTCAGTGTGGACTTGTTGGACCGATGGGCCTGTTTCCACACTGTAAGTAATCTAAAAACACCCATGACTTTGCCACTAGAAGGACAGCGGCAGCAGGTATATGGAAATTCCATGACCCTCCCTTGGAACTGTATCACCATTCCTTCATTGTTGCTGAGTCAAAGCCCTGGAGCTCTCCTCCTAACGGCACTGGGAGCATATCAACACTGCATTTACTGCAACATACACGAAGGTGGTTCACCATCATTTCCTAAAGGGCAATTAGGAATGGAGAATAAATCCTCATTTAACCAGCAGCACCCAAATCCTGTAAACAAAAAAAAAGACATTTGACTCAAACTTTGGGGGTCCAACGTGAAATGCAAAATTCCGACCAATGAGTAACTATCAACACATCACCTAATCCTCCTTGTTAGAGTATGGGAACAATTTATGTGAGTGAGTGGTCCTCGCATTTTGCACCACCATGCACACAAGGTAACTTAGAAGGACTGATTTGAATGGAGCCTGATGGAAACTTCCAGGTTGCTTCAAACACAACCAAGAGCAAATAATGCTCTCAATCTTCTAGGTTAGGGGTACAGTATCCTGAGGATACATGGTACATTTTACATTGTTCGGATTTTGCAATAAAAGGGAGTATTTTCTGGGACAGAGGAAAGAGTTATGTTTTAAAAACATAAATGTGGAAGTTTGTAGCCAAAACGTTATGATAGACTCATGTCAAGACTTTCTTTTCCCTTCACACTAGACTGGACTCCTCATGGGTGTTTTGTACATGACACTATTGTTTAGACTTCAAGTTTAAATTGAATGTCATTTCAAAGCCGTTTTGCTGATTTTGAGCAACGTGGATACACCAGTTGTGTAACATCATGATATGGGGTAGAAAATTTCCTGAAATGGGCAGAATAGAAATCTTTCCAAAATTAATCTCAAAAAGCGAGTAACAGGAAGCTCACCCCTCAAAAAGATTTCCTTTGGGTCATCACTGTGGTTCAGTAGATGGGGAGAGCAATGTAAATGTTACACTATTATTGTGCAGTCTGTTACTTTGTGGTCTATGATCTGTTGCCTGTTGCGAGTAACATGCCAATAACTAATGTAGTCTCTGCTCCAGTGGACCTGTAGCCCTGAGAAAAAAAACGTCTCATTGAAAAGCGGAAAGGAAGCTCAAACGATAGAAAAAGAACTCCCCCTTTTGAGCTTTCATGTCTTCGCTCCTGACCGTATTGATTTAGGTTTTGGGATCGCCCCAAGGGACCGCATTTAATTAATATCGTCAAAATGATGCATTTTTACGTGTGGACCGATGACTCTGATCGCCCCCCCTCCAAAACAAAAAATCACGGTTTATAAATTAAAACAATTAGTTATTGGTTTGCGGGATCTCTGAAAATTAATCACCAATATAACTGACAGGTTACCCAGCTGACTGCTCATTGCTGTTATCTTTCAAAGATGTGACTTTCCATTGAAATTAGACCGCAGATGTTGAAATATCCAACCTATCCGAGTTGGATGATGAATATCGGGGGTTCGAAATTCACCTCGGATTTTTTTTTTAAATTGGCGTAAAAGCGGCGGTATCGGATCGGCCACCAGTTTGATAAGGTCTGACATTAAATTCCAGTGATATATCTGCCGGTGATACGCAGCTAAATAGATTAGCGCCGAATTGTTCACCAAACCCGCGGTCGAAATCCGGATCCCCGAGAGATTTTTGTATTTTTTTTGCCACTTGTAGGTTGAATTGATTAAGGTGTATGTGCCTGTTTGAGACTTGTGGTCCTTCCCTTTTTGTAAACCCGAGGGATTATAATTGAATTTAACGAAACCTTTCTCACCTCGACCCCAATTTAAATGTGAAACTAGCTCCTCCTGTTTGATGCAAGATGGCCAAGCAAGTGAAATAGAAAATAGCAAATACTGCTTGTTTCTGTCTTTTTTTCCCTTAGATATACATGGTTTTGTTTCAAATAAAAGAAGCTCTTCTCTAACTCCCACATTCACCTCAAAAGCAGAAACGTGCCCCTGGATGCATTCAGCGAGCGTCTGGTGTGAAACGGAGAAGTCCAGTTCCATGTTTTCGGAGAGATCGTTTTTTTTGACACCAGGAGGAAGTGGAAAGCTTCAGTTCTCTGCTCATGGCCACTGTACAACAGAGAGCATCAGGCTGCACCAGAAACACAGAGGAGAAATAAAGGCCGCCGGGAGCAGAGGAGATCGGAGCTGGGGCTGGTGGAGAGGGGGCTTAGGAAAGGAAGACCTTCTCTCAACAGCCATCCTGGAGGCTTCCTATTCCCAGGAATGAGGACTGAAGCCTGGCTGGTTCCCAGATGATACAGTTGGGACAGAGTTTCTGGCTGTTAGCTGCTTGAAGAGGCTCCTAGTTTTTCTTCTTCCCTCCCAGCTTCTGGATCAGGGCTTCTGGACTGTCCCCCCTTGGGGAGGTTGCAGCGATATCCCCAGCCTGCCTGCTGCCCGTCCCTGGTTGTCGGTGGGAGCCTGTGCTCCTCTCTTGTTTTTGCTTCTGAAAGACTCTTCCTTCCCCTGCTGCTGTTGCTCTCTCTCACTCTCTCAGCAAGATGGCGGACTTGGAGGCTGTGTTGGCTGATGTGAGCTATTTAATGGCGATGGAGAAAAGCAAATCGACTCCAGCCGCCAGAGCCAGCAAGAAAATTGTACTTCCAGAGCCCAGGTAAGAAATGAAAGAGAGAGAGAGAGAGAGGAGGGGAAGGGAGGGGGGAGAAAAAAAATCCCCAGCACAAACCCTGAGGGAGAATCCGAATCTAAAGAGCTGCAGCCCCGTTTGTCATGTCAAGCGGACCTCTGAAACAACATCAAAACAGTAGCTGTCATTTGTTGCAAAAATTCTTAATATCATCAGTATATTCAGTCATAAAATACGGTATTAACGGGAGCTTAAGAAATCAAGCGAGCATAACCTACATGCACGTCCAGCGGGACCGAATCGACAGCTAAACCAGACATTCCTTGCATCCCCACCGTCAATATCGAAATTGAGTGAATCACAAATTTGCTCTCCTTTTTTCTGTTGAAAATTTAATGACCTAATTGATAACAATTTAAAGCAAAAAACGTGTTTTGAGATGAATGTACAACATGTTTAAAAAAAAATGCCTAGAGGATCATCCGTATTGTTTTTAAAAATCCAGTGTACGTTCCCAAACGAATTGTGCTAACCCAAAATAATATAGGTTAAAAATCATCGAATTTGTGTTTTCCTTTTTGCTCGCTATCACGTGGGTCTTCTGCATTAAGACATCGGCGATTAGAATTGCATTTCAGAATTTGTTTGATTTGTTCAAGAATAAATCAAATATCTAAAATGAAAAACAGTCTCATAAATTATATTAGGATTTTAAAAAAACAAGTAGTACTTATCACAATTTGGGATTATGTCTTCCTGCAACGTGTTTGTTTTTTTTGGCTCATGTCAAGTGTGATTAAATGTGAATGCGATGTAATATTGAACTTGAATACAAAAATATGGTATATTCAGCAAAATAATTTTTTGGAGGAGAAATATTCAATCAGGTTCTTTTTTGAAAATAGGCCACTTATACTAGGAGTAGTGAGACTGTGTGTAGGTTTTGTAGTTCCTTCCTGTCTGATTTGAACAAACACCAGCATAGCAGAGAGAGCAATGTATGTTTGGGAGAGAGCTGAGGATACTTTACTTCCACAATAATGTGTTAGAAATTCAAATTAAAACAAGTGCATAGTAAAAAAAAACATTAACTTCAGAACAATTACGATGCATGTTGAATATTTGTGATATTTTGATTATTAAACACCATGTATTTGAGCGCTGTAACTCAATCTATTCTTGAAGATTCAATGTTTGAGAAAGAGGAGGTAAACTGGCTATCAAATTTGGCTAAATTTGCTGATTTTTATTCCCTACTATCCATAACGAACAAACTATAATGTTCTACATATGAATGTGTGTGATCACATAAACATCTATACTTAGGAAACTATACACAGGTTTTGTAAATCTGTTACATGCTGGTGTAAGATTTATTAAAAATAAAGTTATGTCTTTACTTCCCCAAAGAGATCCACTCATCAGTTTTGACCAAATTTTCAATTCAGTTGACCAACCTTGCATTTGTTTTGTTGTTGTGGTTCTGATGCACTCACAGGAAACAAAACAAGTTTAGCTGATCCCCAGAGGGGGAAACTAATTGTTAACAATTTTTAAAACAAGTTTTAAAGCTTCTTATTAAAAATGGGTTTAAATATCAAGTAACTACAGTATTATATGGATGGCAATCTATTATACATTACTTGTGATTGTGGTAACGTTCTGTCTCACATCTGAAAGGCTTTTTCAGTAGTTTTTGGAAGTATTATTTATTTCAATCGTCGGATTTTTGTTGCCTAAAACGATAGGACTATTTTCTGTAGACTAAACTAAATGTTATGAAGTCAAGAGTTACGCAAATATAGTTTCCAGGAATGAAACTTTTTATGTAATGTCCATTGAATGACAAATTACCATTATGTTTTCACAAGCATAAAAGGCCTTTCATGCAGAAGTTCTGTGGGAGTGAGTTATGAAGAACTCTGTTGCTAATGAAAGTGAAGTCTGAATGTGCAGTACCCTCCTCGCCATTAATATTGATTCTTTGGAAGCTGATTGATTGGCTGGTTTAAAGGAAGTTCTCCTTTGGTTGAGTGAGAAGAGACACTCTCAGGTGTAGAGGCAAAAAAGGTGAAATCCTGGGGTCAGCACCAAATGATCTTCTCTGGGGTGTTCACATTTATATCAGCACTTGGAGACTAAGAATGAGGAAGAAAAACAGCCAACGTTCTTACTTCTGATCATTGCCTTGTTGCATTTTCCAAGAAGTGCCTGAAATGAGGGAAGAGATGAGGTGGTGATCAGTGTTGTCCACCATGGCTGAACAGGAACCTGACATTGTTTAGATCCCTAACAGAGGAATTGCTTTGGTGAAGTATTAGTTGGCTTCTGGAATTCATGGAACTCTGTATCCCAACCAAGGTTAACATGTTTTTTTTCATGGATCTATGATTCTGTCACTGAAATGGTAAGTGGATTTAGCTTAAAAAGCCGGAACTGAAAAAGGAATACATGGAGATAAATGGGGTTCAGAGGAATCATAAAAATGGTTAAAGTGCAGGATGGAACTGAATAATCTTTGGTGTAGTTGGAACTGGGAACATTGATTAAGAAGCTTTACTCTGTACCTAATCTTTGCTTTCTTGGTTGGAAGGTGTGAAATGTCGATTCTCCTGCTTCTCTGATGCTGCCTGACCTGCTATGCTTTTCCAGCACTGGACTCTTGACTTCTGATTTCCAGCATCTGCAATCCTCACTTTCTCCTGATTTGTGAGAGGCGGTTTGGATGAACATTTATTTTCTTATTTAATTGAGTTGTACCTGAACTCAGTGTCTGACAAAGAATTGCAGAATGAATTTTACTCTGGATCTACCCCAAAGTAGACACAGATTTACTTTTCATTCAGACTGTGCTGCATTTGACTTGGAGATGCTTGATGCTAACACTGAGTGTACAGGATAGATGTTTCATTGCCTAGCATCATTAACCCTGACAAAGGCAGACATATTATTTTTGGCAAAAATGGTATACAGTTGTTGATTCAAGGAGCCTCTGAAGTTTTTTAAAGAAGGAATTAATAAGCCTTTCATCATTCAGGGAGTTGATTTGCAGTAATAACTATTACAATTGTGAAAAGGTGCCCATTTTCATGACTGTCCACAACTCTGTGTAGATACACTGTTAAGGATGCTAAAATAGCGTTAGTTTTTAATAAAATTAATTTGTGGGCTGTGGGTATCGCTGACTGGCTAGCATTTATTGCCAATCTCTAGTTGGCCTTGAGAAATTGCTGGTGAGGCTGCCTTCTTGAGCTGCTGCAGTCCACTTCCTTTGGGTTCACCCACAAGGCCATTAGGGAAGGAATTCCAGGATTTTTACCCAGCAGTAGTAAAGGAATGGTGACATACTTCCAAGTTGGGATGACATACTTCCAAGTTGGGATGGTGAGTGGCTTGGAGAAGAACTTCAGGTAATGGTGTTCCCATATTTCTGCTGCACGTGTCCTTCTAGATAGAAGTGGTCATGGGATTGGAAGGTGCTGCCTGAGAATCTCTGGTGAATTTGTTACAGCACATCTTGTAGATAGCACACACTGCTGTTATTGAGCATAGGTGGTGGAGGGAGTGGATGCTTGTTGATATAGTGCCAATCAAGTGGGCTGCTTTGTCTTGGATAGTGTGAAGCTTCTTGAGAGTTGTTGGGGCAAGTGGATTCATTCAGACAAGTGGAAAGTATCCCATCACACTCTTGACTTGTGCCTTGTAGATGGTGGACAAGCTTAGGGGAGTCAGAAAGTGAGTTACTCCCTGCAGCATTCCTAGTCTCTGGCCTACTCTTGTACAACTGTGTTTATGGGGCAAATCCAGCTGAGTTTCTGTTTAATGATCAGCCCCAAGATGTTGATAATGTGGATTCAGTGATAGATAATACCATTGAATGTCAAGTGGTAGTGGTTAGATTGACTATTATTGTGATGGTCTTAGCCTGGCATTTGTGTGGCATGAATGTTATTTGCCAGTTGTCAGCCAAGCCTAGATATTGTCCAGACGAGTTTGCATTTGAACATGGACTGCTCCAGTGTCTGAGGAGTTGCAGATGGTGCTGAACATTGTGCAATCATCTGTGAACATCCCCACTTCTGACCTTATGATGGAAGAAAGGTCATTGATGAAACAGCGAAAGATAGTTGAGCCTTGGACATTACCTTGAGGAACTCCTGCAGCGATGTCCTAGAGCTGATGATGATTGACCTGCAACAACCACAACCATCTTCCTATGTGTCAGGCATGACTCCAAGCATTGGAGAGTTTGCCATTTAGAGTTTAGGGAGGGAACAAGTTCATTGTCATGGTTATGAGAGTGGGCATGGCTGTGATGACTCACACCCACTTCTGAAGATGTGAGAAAATTGTTTTTTTAAAAAAAGAGAGGGTGGAGACCATCAACAGTTCTACACAAGTTCCACCCAGCTGAATGGTGGTGAAGAGGGGTTGAAGAACATTATGGTCAGCTGTGTCAAAAGTTGCAAAGAATGAGCTGGGTTAGATTACCTCTGTTACAATCAGACAGAATGTAATCTGTGACTTTAAGAAATGTTTAAGTACTGTGGCAGGGTTGGAATCTTGATTCAGGTGATTCAAACTTGGTGTCGCTACATCCTAAATTGAGACTATATAACGACAGGAACTTACCTCAAGGGGAACGGCAATAATGAATGTAGTGCAGACAATATTCGCTTCTTGCTTTGTGTGCTTCCTGTGTCGCATATACAACCACGGAAGCTTACGGAACAGAAGTTCTCACATGCAGTCTTTCTCTCTCCAGTCCAGAAGAAAGGAATAATCTGCCCTTTTTGATTTTAGCGGAAGACTTTCATCTAGGACTTAACCTCGACCAGCTTTCAGCAGCCAGCAGACCTCCAACTAACTGAAAATGAAACCTTCAAGTTCATCTGAAATGGTCAGAATCCTCACATTCTTTCCTGCTTTTTAGTATTCTGTTTACTCGGATGGCTGAAAATATTTGAAAGAGATGCCACTCGGTTCACCAGTAATCATCAGAAAGTAACTCTTTTTAAGGAGTTCCTGCCTTCTTGGAAAAAACCATCAGTACTTGCAGGACCTCCTGAACAAGGAGAGAACTTCCCCTCTGATAACCATCCACCTCTGTGTGTAACAGTAGACTTTGCTCAGTCACCATCTCCACACGCAAATTATTGAACAAACAAGATTTCAATGGCTATGATTATGTGTAATTCACAATTTTGTTGGCTTGCTCTAATACATCTAATTCTGGTTGTATTATTTTGGTTTCACAAGCTTCAGGGTAGAGTTAGATGATTGAAATGTCAGAATTTTGTTGTTTCACCTTACTTACAAATCTTTTGACTTTCCCTCTTACAGAGGCTTTTCTGTCAGTGCAAATGCTCCAACATGTGGCCTGGGTAACTTTGCTTTCATTCAAATAGGTGCCTGTTACCCAAAGTATTTCTTCACCAGTCCCAGGACTCCTTACAAGAGAGAAAGTAATCTCTTGAATGGGGGAGTTTCCATCAACATCCCCCACAGCTAGCAGTGTTCACTTATATTGGTGGATGCCGTAGTTGGGACTTTTTTCAGGTTGATTAGGATCTTTGGTGCTGAAAGTGCCACCCACCAAGAGCTGGGCATTCCTGTGTCACATAAACAACCACAGAACTTCTGTTCTATAAGCTTATCTATTTGGCCTAATGTATCTGTGTTGGCTCTTTGGGATTAACTCTCTGATTTATCCACCACTGTTCTGCTCCTTTCACAGTATTATATTTTTTTTCTCTGCTACAATACTTACTTAAAATTTTGTGCAATGGTGTTTGCCTCAAGCATTCCCTGAAACAAATTGCATTCTGTGATAGATCTATATAGGAAGTTCTCTTAAGTTGTTTGTAAAAGACTGAAACAGGTCAAAATTGGTGGCATCTTACCACTGTCTCCTCAATGAGAGGAAATATTTCTTCCCTGTTCAATCTAACAAACTCGATAGTCGTTTGAAAGGAAATTCTGTTAAAACTAATTTCAGCTTTCTTTGCACCTTTGGTAATAAGATTGCTCCTTACCCTAGGCTGATCCTGATGATTTGTAGTATGATCTTCATCCTTTTAGTGATACTTCTAAAATGAGGTGATTAAACCTGCATTTTAAATGTTACGAGTTCCAAAGAGAATCATACTGGATTCGAAACATTAACGCTGTTTTTCTCTCCACAGATGCTGCCAGACATGTTGAGTTTCTCCAGCATTTTCTATTTTACTTTTTGTTCTCTAGCATCTGCAGGATATTACTTTAATTATTTTAAATGTTGACTGACCAGTATTTTGTCCAAATTTTTATCTTTTATTCATTCTAACACTGTGTTGTTTTCTTTTTGCTGAATAAAAATGTGCTTGCACTTGCATGTTCAGAGAATTATGTATTTGAATCCTTGAGTTTCTCTGTTGATCTGTGTCCTTGAGAAACTTTACGTTCAGTATGTATTCTATGCAGTTTTATTTTTCCCAGATATTACTTTAAGTGTATCTATCTTCAATAAATCACATTAGTGGCCAGTCTGCCATTCAAAACTATCTGTTTTTCCTGACGTCTTATACAGCTATTCTTAGTTGTCAAAACCCTGACTTTAGTGTTTTCTGTTAATTTTAAGAGGCCTATCATGCTCAAATAATGAGGGCTGTCCATTCATCCTTTCCACTCCTCCTCCAGTACAGACAAAACCCATTTGTCCAACACTTTGATGTTTTTCTGTGCAGCTATACTTCTTGCATATGATGATTTTTGTTAAAACAAACCTCTTGCGAAACACCAGGACTTTGTACGTAGTACGCCTGATGGATTCATTTTGTATTCAATTAGTAACTTCTTCAGAAGCTCTGAAATTTTTCAAAATGTGATTTGCTTGAAATATGACTATCTTGACTAACTCTTACATTTCTGAAAATTTAAGTAATGTTATCTCAAAGAGCGAATTATGAGACTTTGCTCACAGCTGATATTAGATTGACTTATCCATAAAATTCCAAGACATTTTTGAAAAAAGTGTGCATTGGTGTTATTTGCATATTTAAGGAATGGAAGACAAACCCACTGTCTCTGATTTTTTTTTCAGCATTCCTGGGTGTATGCCATTCGGCCTCTGTGCTTATTCACCTTTTGGTCCTACATTGTACTGGTTCTACTAGTATTTACACAGTCAACAAGTGACCTGTTTATAAAGGCTATGTCAATAGTGCTGCGTGTGCCTATTAGGAAACATTTAGGGGATGAGCTTGATCCTTTCTCTTGGGAAGTCTTTTTTGTTTCATAACTTCTGAATGGGATAAAATCAAGAGCTATAGACGTTGGCCTAACTAAATGACATATAGTGTATTACCCTTGCGTAACGACAAGGCAGGTTGCTGTTATTGCAACCTTCCTGCCTACTCTATAACCAAAGGGAAGGGGGTGACTCAGAGAAAATTATTGATACACTGCATTAGTTGCAGTGTAAAGTGAACAATTTTTTAAAGGGTTGATTTGAAATTCTTACTTGTCTAAAAACAAGTGATAACTTAATTTATATTACTCTATTAATGTAGAAAATGTGACCAGGAGTTTTACATATGAAGGATATTGATAAAATAGGTAAAAGAAATTCAGAAGAATGATGGTGAGCTGTAGTGAGAGAGTTAAAGTTTAGAATGGTATCTTAAAATGAATAATGGAGGAAAGGAATTCTGAAAGGGGTGCTCAGACAGTACAATACCAGTTGCACATAACAAGACAAAAATTGGCAGAATGTAAGTAATTGATGAGGAAATATATATAGTTGCAGGGACAAGAGATAAGGAAACCATGGAGAGACTTTACTTTGTCTTTGTCCTTGTTGGTTGCATTAGACCATTGCATTAGTAACCAAGTGATACTACTACAATGCCAAGCTTAATATAAATGCAGAATACAGTCCAACTGGTCACTGATCTACCACTGCAGGTGGTAGTGGTAGGAATAATTTGAAATGATAGATTAACAATAACATTGTATATTGACATAAGATTTACTTACTTGGATCAGTACAATAAACACCGGTGACAACAACTTCTAAGTGTCACTAGGCGTGATCTTTTTATTCCTGTAATCAATCAATGAAGAATATTAGAAAACTCAAGCATTTTAATCCTTGGTGAATTGTATCTATCTGTGCAGTCGACTACTCCGTCTGCAATTGATGAAAACTGGTTAAATCGGATGATGAGATCTCTATATAATCTGTAAATAAGTGGTGAGAATGAATTTCTTGGCCAGAACTTTATACAAAAATGATATATTTGGAGGTCAAGGCCATACCCTACAAATGTGTCCAATTAAGAATATGATTACATTGTCAATCATGAGATTGTAATTGTAGGCAGTTGTAACTTCCTACATCGTGCCTTCAGTCATATTACTGAGTGGAGGGACTAGCTGTACTTTGTGGGTAAAATCACCAAAGAATGATAGTGAATGGGTAACTTATTTGCATGCTATGTGAGAATAAAAATCCGATGAAGAGTCATTTTGAAATGGAGGAAAGAAATGAGCTGTCACAGAGGGAGGAAGAAGAACTTCTATATAAGTGCCAAATGCAGAGATCGACATTGACAGACTGGGATTGCTGTCTTTGTTAGCTCTACAGGACTTGTGATTTGATAGAACCAAAGAAAAGTCATAAGGAAGAAATATAATTTACCAAAAGCCTTTTTTTCTGCCTTGGTATGCGGGTGTCATTGACTCTGCCTCTGGCAATAATTTATTGCCCATTCTGAATTGTCCTGAAGAATGTGATGACCACCTACTTTGAATCTTTACAGTTCTTTGGGTATAGGTGCATCAACAATGCTATAGCCAGAAAGTTCCAAGATTTTGACAAAACAACATTGAAGGATTGATGATATAGTTCCAAGTAAGCAGGGTATATGAATTGGAGCTGATCATCCAGGTGGTGGTGTCACATACAGCTGCTGCATTTGTACTTCTAAGTGGTCAAGATTATGGATGAGCTGCCAATCAAATGGGGGGCGTTGTCTTGACCTGATTGGCGTTGAACTTCTTGAATGTTGTTGGAGCTGCATTCATCCAGAGAAGTGGAGAATAATCCCTTGTACTCCAGACTTGTTCCTTGTAGTTGGTGGACACAAGTTACTTGCAGTGTTTCCTCTAAGCTGTGTGGCTGCTTATGCCAGTCCATGTGCTGGTGCCATTCCCAGCATTGAATACTGGTTTCAGAAGTCACTGCCAGCATGGACCTTCTGAGGCTTTTGCAGAATAAAATAAAACTAAAAGGAAATCAGTGTTTTTCTGCTGCAGAGTTTGATTTTTGAGATCTGTTTGTGAGGGTGTTGTACATCATGCATTATCAAAAAGGATGTGAAATTCAATCCTTTGAATGAAGGCATTTCTAGAGAACACACTTTTTGTACACTTGATTATTTTTATCTTTTTCTTCTTTTTTCTCCTGAAGTTGCAACTTTTGCTGAGGGTTTGGATGTGCCTGGAGCCATCTAGTACAGAACAAGTATTCAGTCATCTTATGCATAGATTAGAAATAAAATACTTGCAGCAGAATTCCTAGCCTCTGACCTGATCTTGTAGCCAGACTATTTATATGACTATCTAGTTCAGTTTCTGGTCAGTGATAACTCTTGGGGTGTTGGTAGTGAGGGCCTTCAGCAATGGTAATACCATTGAACATCAAGAGGTAATAATTTAAATGCTTTAATGTTGGAGATATTCATTGCCTGTCAGTTGTGCGGTGTGAATGTAACTTGCCAGTTGTCAGCCCAAGCGTGGATATTGTTCAGGTTCTGTTGCATTTGAGCATGGATTGTGTCAATTCTGAGGTTTTGTGAATGGAGTTGAATGTTCTGCATTTATCAACAAACACCCCGACTTCTGACCTTGCAATTGATTGAAGATCTTTTGTGAAGAAACTGAAGGTGGTGAGGCTAGTGCAGTGGCCTGAGGAGCAACAATCATAACCACCTTCCTTTGTGTCATGTGCGATTTCAATCAGTGGATAGTTTGTTCCCCAATTCCCATTGACTTCAGTTTTGCTGGGGTTCCTGATGCCACTCTTGGTCCTTTGCAGTCACTCTCGCTTCACCTCTGACATTCAACGTTTTTGTCTTTGTTGGGATCAAGGTTGTAATTGAGGTTAGGAACTCGGTGACTTTGCTAAAACCCACCCTGAGCATTGATGAAAATTGCTGAGATTGTGTTGCTTTAATTCATTAACAATGGCCCATTTACTTTGAAAGTTGGCCAGTGGTAATTTGTCAGGTTAGATTTGTCCTACTTTCTATGGACAAGACAAACCTGAGCAATCTTTATTATTGCTGAGTGAATGTCAATGATGTGGCTGTATTCAACAACTTGGTGAGGGGCAAGGTTAGTTCTGGAGCACAAATCCTCAGGATTATTGCCCTAAGTTTGTCAGAACCCATAGCCTTTGCAGAGCATTCAGCTGTTTCTTGATAACAACGCGTGGAGTGAATTGAATTAGCTGATGCTGAGGAACTCTGGGAGGTTAAGATGGATCATCTGGATTTTGGATCTCCTGGCTAAAAATGGATGCAACTGCTTCAGCCTTACCTTTTGCACTAACATGCTGGGCTCCCGTACCTTGAGGATGTGGCTGAAGGGCTACCTCCTACTATTATTTGTTTAATTGTCTATGACAGTTCCCATCTGGATTCCCATTGAAGGACCACTGAACTCTGGTCTGGTTCCTTGTTTGTGGGGTTGATAGACTGGCTTATCTTCCACAGTTTGGCATGCAATTAATCTTGTAGCTGCACCACGCAGATGCCTCATCTTTATGAATGCATGGTGCTGCTCTGCCATCTCCGTATGCACTCTTCCTTGAATCAAGTTTGATTTCCCTGCTTGATAGTAACTACCGAGTAAGAGGGTATGCTAACCGTGATTTTTCCGGATTGTGTTGAGTACATTTTTGATGAGCAACAATGTCTAGTGGATACTCAATTTTGAGTTGCTAGATTTGTTCAAATTGTTTCATTTAATATGTTCTTGGTGCCACACAACCTGATTGAAGCTAGTCACTGTGCCTTACAACACTGTCATGATCTGACATCTGCAACAGGCTGATTACTCAGGATGAGATCTAACAAACTTTTCCCTCTTGTTGGTTCCCTTGCTGTCCATCACAGACTCAGTCCAGAAGCTATATCCTTTGGCCCTTGAGAAGCTCAACCGAGTCATGGTGAATATTGAGATTCCCCACTCACGATACTTTCTGTATTGTTGCCACCATCATTATTTCTTCTTAACAGTGTTTGCTTTGGAAGAGTACTGATTCATTGGCTGGGATACATGGTAATCAGCAGAGAGTTTCATTGCCTGTGTTTGATCTGATGCTGTAAGACTTCATGGGATCTGGAGTCAATGTTGAGAATCTCCAGGTACCTCCCCCTCAGCTGTACCACTGTTGCACCATCTCTGGTGCATCTGTCCTGCTGATGGGAAAGAACATACCCATGGATGGTGATAGAGGGGTCTGGGACAGTCATATATTCTTGGAATCATAGCTTATAAGATAGTTTTTTTTCTCAATTTTGCACAAGCCCCCAGATTTTTTATAGGGTTGAAAGGGCTATGTTTGCCGTTGTTGTTTCAGGTGCCTAGGTCAATGCTAGGTGGTCTGTCAGTTTTACACAACTGAACAGCTTGGTAGTTGTTCACAGTGCAGACATGAGGCTCTGGAGTCTCATGTATGTCATGACCAGGTAAGGATAATTTTCTTCCCTAAAAAGCACAAGTGAATCAGATGGGTCTTTTCTGACAATTGTAACATGGTTGCGATTAGGCAAGTTATTGATTCCACATTTTATTAAATTAATTTTTCACCATCTGTCATAGTGAGACTTAAACCTATGTCTCCAGAACATTTGTTGGGTCTCAGGACTGCTTGTCCAGTGACTTTAGCATGACCGCACTACATTCCTTTACATGTCTGGACAGTGACTATAATATTTAAATACACTTTGTACTGCATGCTCCCTCCTCAGTCATAATTTGTTCCCACTTGTTTTTTGGAAGCTAATTAAAGAACATCATATGTCTCAGTCACTGTAATGTATGGGATTTCATCCAATTTGTCAGAAACCAACATGTTGCAATTTAATGAAACATTGGAAGATTTCTACATTTTTTAATTCTTTTTTTTAGCATACGCAGTGTTATGCAAAAGTACCTGGAGGAAAGAGATGAACTAACCTTTGAGAAGATTTTTAATCAGAAAATTGGTGAGTAAAAAGTTTGTACATGTTTCAGTGTTTTTCTGCTGCAGAGTTTGATTTTTGAGATCTGTTTGTAAGGGTGTTGTACATCATGCATTATCAAAAAGGATGTGAAATTCAATCCTTTGAATGAAGGCATTTCTAGAGAACACACTTTTTGTACACTTGATTATTTTTATCTTTTTCTTCTTTTCTCTCCTGAAGTTGCAACTTTTGCTGAGGGTTTGGATGTGCCTGGAGCCATCTAGTACAGAACAAGTATTCAGTCATCTTATGCATAGATTAGAAATAAAATATTTTTAGAAAAGTTTAAAATATTTATCACACTGGAGCCTGACTCTCACATGCATACTTGCCAGGAGAATTCACCAGTTAATTGACAATGTGGAAACCCTTTGTTTAATCACATTCTCATAGCTAACCTGAGAATAAAGATGCCAATTGAAGTTTCACCTGATCACGTTCACGTAATTCAATGTTCATGTAATTCAGCGGAGATTAGAAACTGAACAAGGGACTTGGACTAAATACATCAGGGACTCAACCAAGTTGACTAGTTAAGGCAACATTTGAGCACAAACCTGTTTTTAATCATAGTGCATCAAAACAAAACATTTTTTTTCATTTTAACATGGTGAAAATAGAGAGCATTTTGACGAACTTGTTGATTGACCAATGCAGGTAAAGTTGTCACAGTCCTACCAAATATTGTTTAAGCAGTGTTCATAGAACATCCACAATGTGGAAACAGGCCATTTAGCCCAACAAGTCCACACTGACCTGCTGAAGAGCATCCCTCCCCAGATCTGTCCTCTTCCCATGATTAATGTCCCTAACTCACTTACCCCCTGAACTCTATGGAAAATTTTTAGCATGGCCAATTCACCTGACCCGCACATCTTTGGACTGTGGGAGGAAACCGGAGCACCCAGAGGAAACCCACGCAGACACGGGAAGAACATGCAAACTCCACACGGACAGCCCAAGGCTGAAATCTCAGAGGTGTTCTGATGTGTTATTTTTGGTTCCAAAAGTGTCCTTTATTTGTATTAAAAGCTTTTTATAATTTACAAAGGGGTGAGGAATACGGGTTTGAACTTCAAGTTTGATTTTATGAAAAAGACATTCGTGCATCTACAGTAGAGAATGAAATGTAGCAGAGGAGCTAAAAATGTATTTTTGGACAGTTCAATATTTCAATTTATCTCAAATCTTGTCATTAAATGTTGCTTCGTGGTACTTCAGGAAAATTTAGGAAATTACTCATATGTTGTGGAATTTTACACCATATCAATAAGAAGGGGAATAATTAATTATGTTTTTATATGGCAATTAATAAGAATACTTCTTTTGGACCTTTTATACTTGGAATGAAGGAGAAGTGGGTTTGATGAGTTAGATTTTGTTCACACTCTTTCTTCCTTTTTGAAATCATTCCTTTACACCCATGCTTTTGAGTAACCATGTTAACATCCCATCCTTTGGCTTGGTGCCTTTTCTTTATGTCTCTGTAAAAGCACTTTTGTTTTTTATCATGTTGAAGGCACTAAAAGTGATATTTGTTGAGTGCGTGGAAAGTAGTTTGATTCACTCACCTTTTTGTATAAAGTGAAAAAGTGGTATATTTTAAACTTACGTAATTCACTGTGATCTTTTGAAATAAAGTAGCTTTGGAAGGATTTAACCCAATGGAGTTCACGATGCCTGGGTAATATGTACCCAAATTTTAAGGTGGTTGTATTGTTATTTATGCTAAAATTTTAATAGAAATGCTAATAACTTAAAAAAATTCTCAGGGATTGTGTTCAGATATGGTCTTGGGTAGCTTCCTTTACATTTAACTAAGTGAGCCTAAAAAGTGAAATCACTGTAAAATGAACCCTTGGGGAACAAATCTTATTCCTTATGGATCCACAGCAGCCTCCAACCCCATTACATGTATGATGGTTGGCCTCAATGAACGACTCTGCTGTTTTGGCTCCACAGGTTTCCTGCCATTCACTGCTCTGTAATGAGAAGACCGCAGAATGGCATAAATGGCTGTGTTGCTGCTGGAAATCAGTAATGAAACTAACGGATCTGCTCCTCAGATACTGCTTGATTTGCTGTGTTTTTCCAGCACCACGCTATCGACTCTGATCTCCCGCGTCTGCAGTCCTCACTTTCTCCATATCAATTGCTCACAGTAAAGCTTTGCAAAACACTAGTTCATTACGGATGACACACACTCGACTTACATACGGTTCACCACACTCGACTGTAAGCAGTAATACGACATACTAGATAGGAAAGTCTAGACATAGAAGGCCAGGTCTCTGCATGATAGAAGCTGTGTTCCTGTGAAAATATTAAAAGTTTACATTGAGACTTTTACTGATAATTTCAGATATGCTTTTCCAATTGTGTATCCAAAATTTTGCATTGTATTTCTAGGAGAAATGGTGACTGCAATCAGGACAATTGCAAGATGCATTTTGTATTGATTCTGTTCCATTTTAATCAACCCTAAGTGTGGTGACTAAATATTTGTTTCAAGTCCTGATTCAATCTGTCTTTGTGTTCAGCAATGTTTTGGTTATTACAATTTATCTGACGTTTCTCGATATTTCCAGGTGCATGAAACAGTGCAGTTCTGTTCAGACATAAAAATAAAGCAGGTAGCCCATTTGCTAGCCTGAATTGTTGGAAGTCTACAGAGTGAACAGCATTTTGGAAGTACTACAGTCATTGATTTTGAGTTTCCTTGGCTCTTTGCATGTCCAGAATTCAATGAATGCCTACTCAGTATTATGATACATTCTATTTTAAAAATTGCACAAGTTCATGGGTGATTTTGAATATGTTTCTGTGCATGGAAACCTGTTTTGTTAAATTCAATATGAACCTATAACCAAGACTTTCTAGGAGCACTGCGGTATCTTCTTGGGAAAGAAAAACTTCAATGGCTACCTTGGCTTCACTTTGAAAATTCTTACTGCAGTAGCATTTATCATCTATTTAGGAGACAAACCCTATTTCTGGCCCTATCTTGTGTAAGAGTATCTGACTGATCTGTACCAGATAGTGCCATTTTAGCCCTTATTTTCATTTTAAACTAAAACATAATTATTAAGCTCTCGTTCTTTTCGTTAGTACTTAGAAAAGATTCTGTTCTATTGGGGAGCAAATCTGCTGCCCTCAAAAAAGAATCGATTTTGAAATTTATGTATCAGTTTAAATGAAAGCTGGATAAAGGATCGAATTCATACATAACCTTCAGACAGATGGTGGTCAAGATGGATGTTATTGTAGATGGAAAGACAAACAAGTGCAGCTTAATAGAAGCCAATGAATCTATTTGAAAAACAAGGTTTTAGCAACACCCACAGAGCAGATGCAGATTGCAGATCTGAAGACTTAAGGTTGGTAATGGTGCCAGCAAGAAGCAGCATCTAAAAATGTGTTGGCGGACAATTTCAACATCTGACAACTGCAGCAATCTAATTTCAATTTTGCAGTCTAAAATTAGGAAAGCTAACAGTCTTTGAACATGTGAATATGTTGAGTATGTGAAATGGACTTTCTGATTGATGGGTATGTATTCTATTAGTTAAGAATTTAGCTGTTGACATTGGTGATTGTGACAGTCAAATTCTACTTTTTATAATGTATTTTGAACAATTAATTTTGTGGGACCTTTCAGACTTCAAGGAATCGGGTTACTGTTTTTTTTCTTGAAAAGAAGGTCCAACTGTGCAAACTAGTCGGTTTACTACACCTGTTGAAGATTTAAATGTAAGCGATTAACTGCAGTTTGCACTGAATTTATTCAGCAAAATGACATCAATATCTTTAGTCATCATTATTAATGGAAAACCCCAGCCATGTAAAACTCGGTGTTGTTCAGAATGAATGGTGAACTCCACTGAAAGACTTACATTGAACAGTACTGTGGTGAGAGCTGGTCATAAATGATGGGGAATCTTCAAGGGACCTGAAAACTTGGGCAATGGCAGGAAATCTGAGAATGGCGTGAGAAGTTCAGCGAGGTCTTTTCTTGAGTTGGAACAAAGTAGCTGCATTTTCCAACCAAATATCATGCATTAAGATAAGTTTCTCACTGGACAACAGTAAGATGTCTATTATTGTTTTTCATTGGCTTCATTTAACTGCATATCTTGACTGATGAATATGCTGTTTTGTACCTTACTACCCGCCACAAGAAAACTTGATGCTGGGAATTTCAACAAGAATGTCCAGAGTGGGTGCTTGGCAATTCCAGCTCACCACTTGCTCCTTTTTAGACCTCTATCTTGGACACCTGACATTAGCATGTCCAGGGTATGCTTGATGAGCATTGTACACACTCCACATTCATGGATCTTGGCATCAGAGTCATGCTAGCCTCACTGTATCATCATGGCTGATCCACTTGCAGCATGCTTCTGCACATTTAAAGGTCTACTTTGGGGTGCACTGATAACTATCATTGTAATGCTACTGCCCACTTTACATGCAGGGTCAGGCACCCAGCTCATCTATTCAGCCTGGCTGCTTTTCAGGGCTGTCCACTCACTGTCTTGAACACTCACTTACATTGAGCTGTTCCGGATGATCACAGAATCCTTACCTGACTTGCCTTGTCTTTTTGCACATGTCCCCCGTCAGCAGAGATATGGTACTTCTGTCTTGTGTTGCCATTTAGTGCAGACACAAATCAGGGCAGTCCTCACTCAACTCAATGTCTCCAGGAATAGTAAGCTAAGGGCACCCTCCAATACAAGTCCAGGGACTTGGCCATGAACAGTCAATCACTTGGGGTTGTCAGGGTTGGGTTCCTCCTCTTGTCCAGACTATATTGGCTTTTCTAATGGCTTTGTTTTTCCTCCTGGAATGAGAGAGAGGGAGAAAATGAGAAATTAAGGGCGATGAGAGGGTGGCACAGCTATTAGTGCTGGTTCAGGTGGGAACTGTGATGAGTTGTCCTGAGTGAATGAGTAGGCAGTACAGAGGCCATTCAGGGATAGTGGTGTGTTTGGGGGGTGAGATGGGTGAGAGCAATGTAGGGAAGATGTTGTCAGCAATAGTAAGTGGGAGAGTATGAGCTTTGGTGGAAGGTGGGTGCAGTAGCAAAGATGGTGAGTGTGTGGTATTAGGACCCCTACACTGTTGGATGTGCCTCCAGATGGCTGAGACTGCACTGAACCGTGTGGCAATATCTGGTGTCATGGCCTCCTCTACCAGTCTTGGGGAAGACTGTGACTGTCATGTACACATCCCTTGCCACAAAGCAATGCACCAATTTTCTCAGGCAAATGTCATTCAGGGAAGCTCTGGACTGGCCATACGTTTAACGATGGCATGGGCACCAGGGGTGGCAGTACATGGATTTTTTTTTTCCAGATGTGGTGAGTGATCGAATCAGGCTAGCATTGAATGAGAGGGCTGCCATTGTATTTGGAGTAGATAGTTACTAGAACAGGTTTAAGATAATATGGCAAGAAAGTTTGCAAGGCCTTGTAGAGAGAAACCTTCTTGAAACCCAATGAAATGAAATTTAGCCAGAAAAAGTAAGTTTCAGCCCAATAATACACATGGAATCATGCGAATTCAACATGGAGTTTCAAGATGGTGAACAATGTCATGGTTCAGGATAAGTTGTAAAGTGTTTCACAAATGAAGTCATATGGACTAAACAATAAATAAAGAGGAATATGCAGTCTGTAGAGGATGTCAAGTTTGAATAAGGCAATATATAGGGAGATTGCTTAGATTGAGCTTTACATTAAATGGGGCATTGGACAGTTTGATTTAATGTGCAGAAATTTATGCGAATGTAATTTACAATACGCTGAATAAATTGATCCATGACAACTACAAGATGGTATATCAGGAAAGCCCAGTATAATATGACTATATCATTAAGGATGGTTAACACTGTCTGATGTCACTTCCTCTGGCAGGAGATATATTTATCTTTTTTAATTCGGCATCTTCTCCATCTGTGGCCCTGTTCTTTTAATGCCCATTTGCAGCTTTCAGTAAATGGTGCAAGGCATGATTTATTCATTTTACAAATGAACAGGAGCAGCTGGCTATGGCTTCATCACATCATGAAAGCCATAAAAATGTTATGAATGGAGAATTAGCTGTTTTAAAACATCTCCTGGCAAATGCAAACTAGCTCTTGCAAGTTTTGCATGATCTTTATTTATTAATCTTATTTCTGCAGCATTGCACACAAAGAAGGCTCACTTTATGCATCATGACACCAAGCTCAGCAGAGGTCACTCGCTGAGTAAATTTGTCCACTGAAATTGATAGCATTCAGTGATTTTCTAAAATATCTCCTAAACCAAAATGTAGAACAGGTTAAGAATTCACTTTGGGCACTTTCTGACAATAAAACGAGGAAATAATTAGTCACAAAACAGGTCTGCAGATGTCCTCCACAGGAAGAGGGATTGAGGAAGATACTGGAGGGTGAGGTGGATGGAGGCATTTGGGAAGAGGTGGACCTTCTCCTCTCCAACGGAGTAGTTCTTTGCTCAGCCATTTGTTACTATGGTGAAGAGCAAAGATAAATGTGTATGGAGTATGTCCATTGTGTGTGCTGGTGATGGACAGTCATTTGTTTTGATCTGTAATAAGCAGTTTTTTTTTTGTCTGTGTGGCAGGAATGGCTGAATGACCAGGTCTACAAACCTTTAGGTTGTAAGCCACAGAAAACACAAAAGAAGTTCCTGGCCGCTGCTGTTTCATTGCTTGCAGTGATGTGGTCCTTGCAAACCTGTGTTCCTGTGTATGCACTACCTGGTGGATGCATTCACAATAAATGCAGGTTGGTGTAAAATAGTCGATTTTCCTAAAAGGTGCCCACCACTTTTCTCTCCCCATTGGAAATTCCACTGAAACCAAATCTGCATTGTTACAGGAGTATTGCGAGGTGACTGCCTAGTTGCATGACCACTGGACTATTAATCAAGAAACATGGCTAATGTTCAGGTGACCTGGGTTCAGATCCTGCCATGACAAATGGTGGAGTTTGAATTCCATTTTTGAAGAAAATTGGGAATTAAGAATCTACTGATGATCTTGAAACTATTGTCGATTGTTGACAAACTCATCTGATTAATCTGTTCTGGCCTACATGTGAGTCCAGACGCACAGAAATGTGATTGATTCTCAATTGTGCCCTGAAATGGTCTAGCAAGCCATTTAGTTACTAATCGCAACAAAGTCTCCAAGAAATGCAACAGGATGGATCACCTTGCATCAACCTAGGCATCGGAAAAGACACTGGCAGAAGCAGCCTTGCCAACCCTGCGAAGTCCTCCTTACTAACATCTGGGAACCAGCGCCAAAATTGGGAGAGCTGTATCACAAGTTAGTCGAACGTGAGCCTGACATAGTCATACTCACTGAATCATACCTTGTTCCAGACACCATTATCACCATATCCCTGGATATGTTATGCCCCACCAGCAGGACAGACCCAACAGAGATGGCAACACAATGGTGTACATTCTGGAGGGAGTTGTTCGTCATTGCCTCAGCCGTGAAGTCTCATGGCTTAAGGTTAAACATGGGCAAGGAAATCTCCTGTTAATTACCATATTCTGTCTTCCCTCGCTGGTGAATCCATACTCCTCCATGTTAAACAATATTTAAAGGAAATACTGAGGATGGTAAGGGCACAAAATGTATTTTGGGTGGGAGATTTAAAAACTGCTGTGGTTTTCCAGCACCACTCTAATCTAGATTCTGGGAGATTTAAATGTCCTCTATGAGGAATGGCTCAGCTGCAGTACTAGTGATTGAGTTGGTCACGTCCTAAAGGACCGCAAGACTGGGTCTGCGGCAGTTAGTGAGGGAAAAACATACTTGTCCTTGTCCTTATCCTTGCCAATCTGCCAGCTGCAATTGTATCTGGCTGTGACGGTATCGATGAGAGCAACCACCGCACGGTCCTTGTGTATACATAGTTCTGCTTTCACACTGAGAATAACCTTCATTGTGTTGTGTGGCACTATGACTGTACTAAATGGTACAGATCTAGCAACTCAAGACCGGGCATCATGAGGTGCTGTAGGCCCATCAAAAGCAACAGAACTGTACTCAATGACTCATGACTTGGCATATGTCCTACTTAACTATCACCATCAAGCTGTGGGATCAATCCTGGCTCAGTGGAGAGTCAGGAGGGCATACCTGAAAATGAGGTGTCACCCTGGTGGAGCTACCAAACAGGACTATTTGCATGCCAAACAGCATAAGCAGCAAGTGATCCCACAACCAGGATCAGGTCTAAGCTCTACAGTCCTGTCACATTCAGTCGTGAATGGTGGTGGACAATTAAACAACTCGCTCGAGGAGGAGGCTCCACAAATATCAATGATAGAAGAGCCTAACGTGTCATTTCAAAAATAAGGCTGAAGCTTTGGTAGCAATTTTCAGCCAGAAGTGCCGAGTGAGTGATCCGTGGTTCCCAGCATTACAGACACCATTCTTCAGCCAATTTGATTCACTCCATGTGTTGTCAAGAATGGCTGGAGGACACTGCAAAAGCTATAGGTCCTGACAACATTTTGGCAATAGTACTGAAGACTGTGCTCCAGAATTTGCTGCTCTCCTAGCCAAGCTCTGGGTCAAAATCCTGGGATTCCCTCCCTAATCGCATGGGCGGCACGGCACATTGCTGTCTCACCAGCACCAGGGACCCGGGTTCGATTCCCACCTTGGGCAACTGTATGGAGTTTTCACGTTCTCCTAGTGTCTGTGTGAGTTTTCTTCGGATGCTCCAGTTTTCTTCCACAATCCAAAAGATGTGCAGGTCAGGTGAATTGGCTATGCTAAATTACCCATAGTGTTAGGGTCGGGGAATGGGTCGGGGGGGGGGGGCGGGATTACTCTTTGGAGGGTCAGTGTGGACTTGTTGGGCTGAAGGGCCTCTTTCCATACTATAGGGAATCTAATCTAACCTTCTCAAGGGCACCTAGGGATGGGTAATAAATGCTAGCCAGCCAGCGACTCCTACAGACCACAAATGAATAAAAGAAAAGTTGGGATGTCATGCTACAAGTGTACAAGAGATTGGTATGGCCACATTTGGAGTACTGTGTACAATTCTGGTCACCCTGCTGTAGGAAGGATATTAAACTGGAAATAGTGCAGAAGATATTTACAAAGATGTTACTGAGTCTGGAATGTTGAGTTATAAGAACAGACTGGATAGGCTGGAATTTTCCTTCCTGGAGTGTAGGAGGCTGAAGAGTGACCTTCTGGAGGTTTATAAAATCTTGTGGGGCATAGATAATGTGAACAGCCAAAGTCTTTTCCCCAGGGTGGAGGAATCGAAAACCAGAGGGCAGTGGTTTAAGGTGAGAGAGAAAAGATTTAAAGGGACTTGAAGGACAACTTTTCACACAGAGGGTGGTGTGTGTATATGGAATGAGCTGCCAGAGGAAGTAGTTGGGGTGAATCCAGTTACAAGATATTTTGACAGGTAGATTGGATCAGGAAGGTATAGAGGGATATGGGCAAAGTGCAGGCAAATGGGACTAGTTTAGTTTTTGGAAACCTGATTGGCATGGACAGATTGGGCTGAAGGGCCTGTTTCTGTGTGCTGTATGACTCTGTGACTTCGCGTAAACATTAGCATAAACTTTAAACTATTAATTTAGTTTTCCAAGGAAGAAACTGCGTGTAAGTAGCTAAAGGAGACCTCAAACAAAAGGCAATTATTTTTTGCTCTCTCAGGTCTCCAACACTTGATCCTGATCTGTTTGCCTTCCAATTTCTTTTGTTCTGCCACACAAGACAAGACCAGTGTATACTGTGGAGTACACCAGTTCCACCCAGGACCTTTTTATTTGCAAGTAACTATTATTGTATAAAGTGTTACCTCAGACTCGTGCACACTTTTTTAAAATTAGTATTCTGTTTGGAAGTAGATATTCTTGCCCCACAGCTAACTCCCAGACCAGAGTTAACTTGCCACAAGGGCAGTGCAATGCATGCTACAGGGGCTGTTAAACCTGGAAATTGTTAAAGATCCATGGATTTGGTTTCTGGAAGATACACAGGACTGCCTTTTTCCATTATTTGAAACTGACAGCAACCCATATAATGAATCTTTTTGTTATATGCATCTCAGCAGTATAATACAAATAATATTGCATCTTTCATACACTGCAGAATGAAGGAACTGAAATGTTAAAGGAATTCCTTGAGGTGTTATTACACAATCCCAATACAAACTGCCATACAGCACTCTGTTTGCTTGTTGAGATGAAAAAACAGACTTGGAATTGTAAAACACTTTTATTGTCACATCCAAACTTTGATGTACTAACTATTTAGGGGATCACTTTGAATTTCACAGACTGCTCTTATGTACATAAGAGTACACACAGGAGTAGATTATACAGTACCTTAACCCACTCTGCCTTGAATGAGATCATGATAGAATGAAACAGTATGGGTTCAATCCACACACCAGCTGAGGCTACCATGAAGGACTGACTGTCCTTCTCAACCTCTCCCTGCACTTCCAGCATGGTGACCCTCAGATTAAACCACCGCCAGTTGTCTGTCTTACCCTGTTTCTCTCACTTTTGCCCTGTAGTCTGGTAAATGGGCGACACGGTGGCACAGTGGTTAGCACTGTTGTCTCATAGCGCCTGACACCCGGGTTCAATTCCCGACTCAGGCGACTCAGGTGTGGAGTTTGCACGTTCTCCCCGTGTCTGCGTGGGTTTCCTCCGGGTGCTCTGGTTTCCTCCCACAGTCCAAAGATGTGCGGGTCAGGTGAATTGGTCATGCTAAATTGCCCGTAGTGTTAGGTAAGGGGTAAATGTAGGGGTATGGGTGGGTTGCGCTTCGGTGGGTCGGTGTGGAATTGTTGGGCTGAAGGGCCTGTTTCCACACTGTAAGTAATCTAATCTAAGACCATGGAAACCTTTTAATTTGTTAGTTGAGGCAGGGTTTGTTGATCAGATTGCTTAAAGAATTTCCTGTGGTATTTAATATCCACCTGAACTACGAGCTTTTCTGTTCAGTTAAAAACAAAATCTTTCAAGGAATAGTTGAATTGTGATGAGCCATTTCATTGTTCATGTCCTCCCCACCCCAAGAATAATTTGTGCACAAATAATATTCGTTAAATCTCTCTTGAGGTTGTTGGTGCACTGGGAAGGGGTCGGCAGTGGGGAAGTATTGTGCAGTGTGTCTTTAGGACAACCTGTCTCTGCCAGTGCGTTAACCAGAAGTAATTGTTTGTCGAATATGGTGAGATCCACCTGCACTAAACATGTGATGGCTGTTGAGTGAAGGAGTAAGGCCGCACATAGGTGGTAGTGGACTTGTAATAAGAAAGGAAACTAACTGGCCTGGAGGTATTACTTCGCAATTCACAGGAGCGCTTGTCTGATGCATTAATTATGAACCACAATTTTCTCCCCAACTGGTAGCCTATTTAAATTTGACAGTACTGGTGTCAGATTTTCATTGGACAGACAGTAAAGAAAACCTGTACTGGATTACACTGGAATGAACTGCATAACATTTTGTACTGACTGAACTGTAGGGAGCTAATTGTTATCTAGCGATACACGGTAGGCATCTTGCCACAAAACACCCCGCAGCACAGCTACTTGGAAATGACTGTGTCATGAAGGATTGTACAAGGTTAAGCAGACATAGATGGAGCTGTTAGTGATTTTACATCTATCCAATGGATAAATTACAAATCCACAGGATTATGAACTGTCATATTATTCTGGTTATAGAACTACTTATCCCAGGATTATTACCATTATGTCAATTTGTGACTGTGTTGAACCCAGTTGCAATAGTATTCCATCAGTCAGGAAATGTTTTACCAATCTTGGAGAATCCTATAAAATGTGAATTAAATTATTTGTATATCTATTATTTTCATCCATCACTGAAGTCAGTAATGTCTTCAAATATTCTTAAATTTAAAAAAAAATTCTTCACTGCTGGGTGAGAGAGATTTTAGTAGAAAATCTGTAACTGTGAATACAGGAAGTACTGAGCCAAGCAGGAAGTAATGGGGGAAGGGAAGTCTGTGGAGAGGAAAGGCCTGTTGCAGCTTTGCATGCCTGCCTATTGGTCGTTGGAATGCTTCATTAGCCTTTTTCTACCGTATTCAAAGAGACGAAAGATAATGAGACTTCAGAGCATACAGCCTGCCAGGACGTATTCTATATCTTGTAATGTGTTGCTTATTTTGCAACATGTTCTGTCATGTTTGAATTTTCAACTCCCTCCTTCCTACACACTGTCGGTGGTGTTAAATGTGCAGTGACAAATCGGCCTATTTAGGCATCTGCAAGTTCTGATCCTAAACTTATAAGTGTAGTTCTACTGAAGTGACCTTTTATGTGGATAACGTACAGTTGGTGGAAAGCAGCAGCATTTCCTCCTCTTTGTGTCATATTATTGATTTAATCATTCAGTTCTTCATTGATCCTGAATGTGCCCATCAGAGCTGCAAACAACATAGGCCTTATTTTATTTGTCGTCAAGCACATCATATGTATATTATACATATAGTTCAGCATTGTTTAACATTTGTGAATGTCTGAGTCACACTGCCTTTCTAGAACTTCAGCACTGGTGGTAAAATGGGGGACTGCATTCTCTGCTGTAGATTGTTTCTTGTTCAATGTCAGAGGCAAATCATCCTGGATTATTGCTTTTCCATGGTTGATTTCACCTCAGTCTTTAAAGTAATGGGTTCATTCAACTGTGCATGCAAAACTATATCAGCTGTAAGGTAGGAAAGTGTCCATTTTAGAGTAGGATGCCTGGATATTTTTAAATTGATTGCTCTACCTTTTAGCTTTGATCAGCAAAGTGCACTTAAGTCATGCTTTTAACATGCTGAAACAACCCCAGATAGTTACCAGGAGTGTAATCAAATAATATAATATCACGGAGCCAAGGAAATAGACAGATATTAAGACAAGTGACAAATGCTTGATTTAAAGGAGTTTCAGGACAGAGAGCATGGATTTTGGCAAATATATTAACCTAAGGTTTTTATGTTTCAAATATGAGTTTGCCTTGCCATCCCTTGGCAGTGCATGAACTACCAGCCAGCCTCTGGAATGACATTTCAACCTGCGACTTCCAACTTTTTCAGTGCTATCACTGAGTCAAGGTTGGATCTTTTTTAAAGTCGACGTTTCTTCAGCTAAGTTTTACAATTACCCATTTGTCTCAAACTTAAAAAAAATCAACTCTTGGTCAGACGTTGGTCCTTTTTGGAAAGTGTGTGCCTGCTGGGAAAGAATAAGACTAAACTGCGCTTTGATTACCTCCACATTGGATAGTCTGCCAGTGCTCTGTTAAATCTTAGTTGTGAATAAATGAACATTTTGGATGTCAACTGTTAGTTTGTAAATGTACCGCAGCATGAAGGTTCAGTAGAAGAGGCCAAATGATAAAAATAAAAATTAACATTTTTTTGAGGCCGAGAGGAATCTGATAGGGAAGCCATCTGCATGGAAACATGTTTTATGAGCAAATGTGACATCACGTGGTCTTTCAAAATACAGTTATTTTCATATTATTTTGCATGTTTTAATCCATTCGGAATCTGTTATTCTGCTTGTTCAGAAGCGTGTAATGTTTTCGGCTTCTCTGTTCTTTCCCTTTTATTTGTGGTTTCTGGCTGGGATGCTTCATGTGTGTCAGAGTTTGAGCAAGCTATTTTCTTCTTGCTTTCTCCCATTTTTGTCTCCAAAATGTCTGAAGAACAACAACACCCTCCTGTTCCCCTGACGCATCTGACCTTTTCAGTCTTTGTGGAAGTTTCTGGTCTCAAATCACCACAATAACGTGGTTAAGACCTAGACACTGCAACCTGTAGCAAATCTTGTGAATTCTGACCAGCTCAGTTTGCCCTTCCAAGGACCTTCCTTTTTAATTCAACCTTGAGACTTTCGTCCCAGTGATGTATTCTGTGCCCTTTAAGCTATTCAGTCGTTGAAACTATGCACTGGCATTTTTAAAGAAATGTTACTTTTGATTTCCAGGATTTTTTTGTCTATATCGGTCTGTAGTTATTTGGCTGCTCTGAATATATGTGAGAGAATCTGTTATCTCTCCTCAGGCGTAAGAGTACAATGCATAGTGAATTATTGCTTCGGACCATGAGAAGCATTGAACGCAATCCAGTCTAGAAGGTACTTGACTTTTTAAAAAAAAAGCTGAATGGAATTTTGCTTAATAATGTGGATGAAGGAGTGGAAGGGAATTCGACAATTAAATTGTAGCATCAGGTCAATACTCTGAATACACTTAGAAATTACATAAAAACCAGGTTATAGTCCAACAGGTTTATTTGGAAGCACTAGCTTTCAGAGCACTGTTGTTTCAACATCCTCCTGAAGGAGCAGTGCTCTGAAAGCTAGTGCTTCCAAATAAACCTGTTGGACTATAACCTGGTTTTGTGTGTTTTCTAACTTTGTCCACCCCAGTCCAACACCGGTTCCTCCACATCCTGATTGAATACAGCAGCTTTGTTGCACCATTAGACTTTTAAGGCAAAGAGGAAGGAAGACTTTCCGTACAGTTCCCATTTTAGCTTTAAAGTTTGCTGTGAGAAGTGTTGTGTAAGCAGCTGTGTCAATAAAACAGAGCCCACGTAGACTTTTGGCTGTCCTAATTTTGCCATTGTTTCAGAGGACAGCATACCTCTCCATGCATAGATGACTTCAGAAACAACTAATCGAGCTGTAGGGGGAGGCTAAATAGGCTGGGTTGTTTTCCCTGGAGTGTTGAAAGCTAAGGGGTGACCTTATAGAGGTTTATAAAATCATTAGGGCATAGATAGGATAAATACATGAGGTATCTTCCCTGGGGTGGGATTGGGGGAGGGTCCAGAACTAGAGGCTTAGGTTTAGGGTGAGAGGGGAAACATAATAAAAGGGACAAAAGAGGCAACTGTTTCATGCTGAGGATGGTGCATGTATGGAATGAGCTGCCAGAGGAAGTTGTGGAGGCTGGTATAATTATAGTATTTAAAAGGCATCTGGATGGGTATATCATTAAGAAGAGTTTAGAGGGATATGGGCCAAGTGTAGGCAAATGGGACTAGATTAATTTACAATATCTGGTCGGCATGGAAGAGTTGGACCGAAGGGTCTGTTTTCATGCTGTACATCTGTACATCTCTATCGCGCTATGACTCTAAGTCTTAAGTGGTTTACTGTTACCACTTAAACTGCTTTTCTTTCCCTATCCTCATTATCTTTCTTTGTAAACCAATTAGTAGATTATCACCCTAAACTCTAGTGAATATATTGAACTGTGGATATATTGTGGTAAGCTATTTGTGAATGCTAATTCTGGGATTGATTTTCTTTTTGAGGTTATTCAACTAAGATGGGTAAAATGGAGTTAAAACACAGATCACTCATGACCTAATTGAATGGTGGAACAAACTCAAAATTTGCTATTCTCTCTAAAATTATGAAAAACTTCTTTTGACCATTCTCTTTGATTCCTGAAGGTGAAAGCTAAATGTATGCTGATAGCCTTGGTCTTAGTTATTGTTTAGCTCAGAATTGAGATAATGAGTGTCATCTGATTATTTGACATGACCTCAAAAATGAATAAGAACATAAAAAATAGGAGCAGAATTCGGCTTTTCGACCCTTTGAGCCTGCTCTGCCATTTAGTCTGACCATGCCTGATAATCCAATTTGGTACACTACTCCAGCTTTCTCTTCATTCCCTTTGATCCCTTTAGTTCTAAGAATGCTAACTGTTGAAAACATTTGGAGTTTTGGCCTCAACTGCTTTGTGGCAGAGAATTCCGCAGGCAAACCAGTCTGTGAAGAAAGTACTCCTCACCTCTGTACTAAATGGCTTACCTCAGATCCTTAGACTGTGGCCTCTGGTTCTGGAATCCATGGCGTGCAGGAAGATCCTTCCTTTCCAAATTTACCCTGCCTGGTCCTGTTAGAGCTTTCCAGGTAATTTTAAAGCCTTGACACCCCTCCCCGCTTCCAGTTCTTCTAAACTTCCAGTGATTGTGGTACATCCAATCTCTGTCAACATGTCATTCCTGCTGTCCCAAAATCTGTCTGGTGAACCTTTATTGGCCTCCCTTCATAGCCAGCGGATACTTCCTCAGTTAATAAGACCAGAGCTGCACACACTAATGCACACATCAGTCCTGCCCTCTTCTGTTGTCTACAAATGCACGTGTTAACAAGATTTCTGTCTAACAGTTCAACTTGGAGATACAGCTTATCTGTGGGACCTATAGGATGTTGGATTTCAGCTGGAGGACCTATAGTTATTTTTAAACAGTTAATTTGTGATGTTGAATGCCTAATTTTTGCCAGGCTATTTTTTGATATTGAATCACAGGAATATTCACTACCTATTTCTGCACTTATTTGTGAAGTAGGTTGCAATATTCTGCAAATTTGAGACTGGATATGTAGTGTGGCATTTGTACTTGAAATGACAGCGCCAATAAAAATAGTCTCTTGCCAAGCCTTTGCTATACAGTTCTATGTTAGGTCCCCAAGCTCGCTGAGCTTTCTCCTCATCTTGTTTCTGTTGGCCATTTGGGCAGAATGCTGTTCCTTAAGTCCAAGAAGTGTGTTAGTGACCTGTTGATTGGATTCCCATAATACCACAGGCGACGGACTGTGTGGAGTTTGCACATTCTCCCCATGTCTGCGTGGGTTTCCTCCGGGGGCTCCGGTTTCCTCCCACAGTCCAAAAATGTGCAGGTTAGGTGAATTAGCCATGCTAAATTGCCTGTAGTGTTAGGTGAAGGGGTAAATGTAACGGAATGGGTCTGGGTGAGTTGCGCTTCGGTGTGTAGGTGTGGACTTGTTGGGCTGAAAGGCCTGTTTCCACACTGTAAGTAAGTAATCTAAAATAATCTAATCTAAATGTACCCACGACATAATAGTCTAGGGTTAATTTGCCCTTCATGGCAAAAATGCATTTGCAGAAGTCCCAGCTAGATTGGAAACTCATTGTCCCGAGCAATACAGAAGAGAAACTATGTTCTGTCAATTACAGTGCTTGGATACAATGATTTTATACTTTTTGCATTCTAATTCTTTGTGTTGTTTCGTATGTTTGTCTAACTGGAAAGTGTATGGTCATCCAGGCAGGAGGGCTTATAAGTTTATTTATGTGGTAGTTTGAGATAATGTGAGGAATTGCCATAATCTTGGGACACTGATATTCTGAGGTTTAAGGTAAACAATGGAATCTGAATCTGTGGAAATTATCTCTGGGAGGGTTGAACACTAAACATCATAGCCCAGAAAGCAGCCAATTTGTACCAATTAGTGGACACCACCCAAAATCTAGGAATTTTTGCATTTACACCCCTGGGAATGACAGGGTTAGGCAGGCTTCAAACACCAGCTCTGTAAACTACAAATTTATAACCAGTTTCAAGGAAATGAAGACTGGGTGGGCATTGGAATGCTTGATCTTAATGCACTTATTATGTCTGCTGTGGAACCTAACTATTTGTGCAGTTTATAAGTTTTCAGTTTTTCTTCCTTTTTTTAAATGTCATGTTGTCTTTCTTATTGGTTCAGATCCATTTGGAGTATTTTGCAACATCAGTGTAGAATGATGTTCAGATAGCTTTTAATAAGCAGAAAAATAAACAGTGAGTTCCATTGTGTTGCTCGCCTAAGGAGAGTATTATAGCTGGGCAAGGTGTTATTTTAATGTATTGTCATTTCAAAGGCTATGAGTCATATAAATGCCATATCTAGGTGGCTTAAAGAACACCCATGTGCAAAGAGAAAGCCAACGCCAGTTGCAAGCAATGGAAACAGCTGCTTTGTTCAGGGTTTATGTGCATCAGTGGGCTTGAGACCACCACTACATGTTAATGAAGCCACCTATCCTATGCTACTTCTTTTACTCTCATACTGTCAGCTGTTTCTCAGGTTGAAATAACTGTGCTCCTGTAACGGTGGCACCACATTGAGCAGGCGCCAGTCATACTGTCAATGCGCATTCTCTATTCATAGGCCAGCACTTTGCCTGCAGTAAGTGGCTCCAGTAGTGAGGGAGTTAGTTGTAGCTTTTAAAGAATAATTGATGTGACACAAAGGTGGATTGTTTTACAGGCATGTTGGCACAGAATATGGTGATGTCAGAGGCATGTGTGCTGTCATCAAGGGCTGATGTCACTGGCTCTATCTGCACATGTATTACAGCAATTTTGGCATTCAGAACAATCTCTCTGGATCTGAAATGGAAAGATGGGAGTCAGACTTGTGAAATGAATTTTGAATTTGAATATTATTATGTTATACTCTGAAACTCTGAAGCCAACATAGTGTAAAGGTTTTAGATGGAGAGGAATTTGTTAAGTGTGTACAAGAAAATTTTCTGATTCAATATGTGGATGTACCTACCCTAGAACTCTGTGGGAAGCTAGGGAAGTGCTGGGCCTCTGGGTATTTGTAACATCGATAGTCGCAGGTGAGGTGCTGGAAGACTGGAGGTTGGCTAACGTGGTGCCACTGTTTAAGAAGGGAGGTAAAGACAAGCCAGTGAACTATAGACCAGTGAGCCTGACATCGGTAGTGGGCAAGTTGTTGAAGGGAATTCTGAGGGACAGGATGTACATTTATTTGGAAAGGCAAAGACTGATTAGGGATAGTCAACATGGCTTTGTGCGTGGGAAATCATGTCTCACAAACTTGATTGAGTTTTTTCAGGAAGTAACAAAGAGGATTGATGAGGGTGGAGTGGTAGATGTGATCCATATGGACTTCAGTATGGGAGACTGGTTAGCAAGGTTAAATCTCATAGAATACAGGGAGAACTAGGATACAGAACTGGCTCAAAGGTAGAAGACAGAGGGTGGTAGTAGAGGGTTGTTTTTCAGACTGGAGGCCTGTGACCAGTGGAGTGCCACAAGGATCGGAGCTGGGTCCTCTACTTTTTGTCATTTACATAAATGATTTGGATGTGAGCATAAGAGGTACAGTTAGTAAGTTTGCAGATGACACCAAAATTGGAGGTGTAGTGGACAGCGAAGAGGGTTACCTCAGATTACAACAGGATCTGGACCAGATGGGCCAATGGGCTGAGAAGTGGCAAATGGAGTTTAATTCAGATAAATGTGAGGTGCTGCATTTTGGGAAAGCAAATCTTAGCAGGACTTATACACTTAATGGTAAGGTTCTAGGGAGTGTTGCTGAACAAAGAGACCTTGGAGTGCAGGTTCATAGCTCCTTGAAAGTGGAGTTGCAGGTAGATAGGATAGTGAAGAAGGTGTTTGGTATGCTTTCCTTTATTGGTCAGATTGTGGTGTACAGGAGTTGGGAGATCATGTTGTGGCTGTACAGGACATTGGTTGGGCTACTATTGCAATATTGAATGCAATTCTGGTCTTCTTCTTATCGGAAAGATATTATGAAAGGGATCAGAAAAGATTTACAAGATATTGCCAGGTTGGAGGATTTGAGCTACAGGGAGAGGCTGAACAGGCTGGGGCTGTTTTACCTTGAGCGTCGGAGGCTGAGGGGTGACCTTATGGAGGTTTACAAAATTATGAGGGGAATGGATAGGATAAATAGGCAAAATCATTTCCCTGGGGTCGGGGAGTCCAGAACTTGAGGGCATAGGTTTAGGGTGAGAGGAGAAATATATAAAAGAGACCCGAGGGGTAACCTTTTCATGCAGAGGGTGGTACATGTATGGAATGAGCTGCCCGAGGAAGTGGTGGAGGTTGGTACAATTGCAACATTTAAGAGGCATTTGGATGGGTATATAAATAGGACGGGTTTGGAGGGATATGGGCCGGGTGCTGGCAGGTGGGACTAGATTGGGTGGGGATGTTTGGTCAGCATGGATGGGTTGGACTGAAGGGTCTGTTTCCATGCTGTACATCTCTATGGATCTATGACAACAGGAACCAATAACAAAGAACATAGATGCAGTAATACAGCCATCATGCAAGCAAATTCTTTCAGGTCTTATTTTGAGGTAGTCTGGTGTGTGAAGATCCTGCCTCGGGCTTAATTAAACTCTACATAACAGGTGATTACAGCTGAAATTCCTGATCAGTGTCTCACTGATTCTAACCTGAAATGGAGGATTAAATTATTAGCAGTTTCTGCTCATGACTGTGGTACAACAAGCCAAGCTAGAAAGGGTGTGTATGTTGTTGGCAGGTGGGAATAGAACATAACATGCTGGAACACTTGATGCCGTATTAAGGTACCTTTAGCAAATGAGGGAAGGAAACAGATGATTGTGGCCTCCATGCAGATTGAAATCTGTGGTTGGAATCTAACTGAGAATTTCCTTGCTGGATGCTTTTGTTCATGTATTTGAGCAGGACATTAATTACAAATCTATGAGCACTTATTTTGGTAACACTTCCTTGCCAGTTACTGCTGCAACATATCATTGCTACATGTGCTGTGTTCAAACAGTTCCCATACCTTACATGTAACACCACACAGCTGGCTTAGTTCAAAACAAGTTTGCTCTGTTTAAAATGTACCCTGTGGGAATTTGCTTTTTCAAAAAGAAATTAGAATGAACTTGAAAAGAAACCCGGATGAAAAATAAAGCTCATTTGACACTTAAGTATTGTTTAAAAGGTTGGTTTCAGTCATTTATTTGTTCATTTACTTTTGGGACCTGGTAGCCACTGGTGGGGTCAGCATTTATTGCCTGGCCCAAGTTACTCTTGAGGTGGTGGTGAGCTGCTGTCGGGAGGGAATTCCAGGACTCAACAACAGTGAAGGAATGGTGATAGCTTTCCAAGTCAGGATAATGGGTGGCTTGGAGGGGAGCTTTGATGCGGTTGTGGTGTTTCCATGTATCTGCTGCCCTTCACCTTCTAGATGGAAGTTGTTGTCGATTTGAAAAGTGCTGTCTTAGGAGCCTTAATGAATTTCTGCATCTTGTAGGTGGTACACACACCGCTGCTCCTGAGTTTCAATAGTGGATGTGGTGTCAATAAAATGGGCTGATTTGTCCTGGATGGTGTCAAGCTTCTTGAATATTATTGGAGCTGCACCCATCCAGGCAGGGAGGGAGTAATCCATAACAATCCTGACGTATGCCTTGGGGATGGTGGACAGCCTTTGGGGAATCAGAAGGTGAATTACCCGCAGCCTTCCTTGCCTCTGACCCGCTGTTGTTGCCACAGTGTTTATATGTTGTCCAGTTGAGTTTCTGGTCAGTGATAACTCTCAGGATGTTTATAGCGGAGAATGACAAAGCCATTGAATGGGAATGACAGGCTGGTTCAGAAGTATTTGAATTCTTTTTGCACGAGGCTTGCCATATTGATTTTCATTTGCAAGCAATCCACATTTGCCCATCCTTCCTTGCTGACAGAAAACACGGAAGATCTTTTTATTTTCTATTTGTTTTTCAGTTTCCTCCTGACCTTCCTTCTAAAATAATGATGCACATTTTTACAATGTCGTCAATTAACTGATCTCAGCCAATGTCATAGCTGGGATGCTACAATATTCTCACTGACCTTGAAGTAAGGAACAGACTATTGGAACAGAATTACTGTCCTTTCTAGAACCAGATATACAGAGTGGGTGCATGATCAAGCTCAGCTGTAGTACCCCTACAGTTAACTAGGTTACTGTCATTTACCAGGCAAAAGTGAGGACTGCAGATGCTGGAAATCAGAGTCTAGATTAGAGTGGTGCTGGAAAAGCACAGCAGGTCAGGCAGCATCCGAGGAGCAGGAAAATCGACATTTTGGGCAAAAGACTGATGAAGGGCTTTTGCCCGAAACGTCGATTCTCCTGCTCCTTGGATGCTGCCTGACCTGCTGTGCTTTTCCAGTACCACACTAATCTAGATACTGTCATTCACCATTAAAAATTAGAAAGAACCACTGGGATGTAGCATTGGAGCTGATTTTCAAGTTTTATTTAAAAGAATTACCTTCAGAAGAACAGAAGAGGCAGTCAAATATAAGAATTTAAAGAAGAACATTCATTGGAGTGAGAAGAACCAAGTTTTTTTTTGAAAAACAATAACAAGCAGAAAAAAAATTTAATCCTTGAGTAGATGAAAGCAAAAGAGAGAATAGGAAGAGAAACAAATCTGTATTGCCCGTTTTGTAACACCTCATCCAAAACATTTGAAAAGAAACTCTATTGATCTTACTGTCATTATCATTATCCAGCAATCTCATAACTAACTGGGGTGGGGGTGTGTGGGGGTGTGGTTAAGAAAAGCCAGTTTGCTGAGACTTGACCTTTTCCAGAGGCAACATTTAAAAGTGTTTAATAACCTTCATCCCTCCAGGTGGTCAAACAAAGTATTTTGTAATCATCCCTTCTGGCATCAAGCCAACAACCAAAGTCAACCTAATTTCCTGCTTCTGACTTGTTTTGTTTTGGAATACTGTACAATATTCTGCTCCATCATCCCTTGGGGGCAATCCCAGATTCTATTGGGTTGTTAGACATAAATATGATCATAAAATCCATTTCTGTTTGCTTCGAAATGTGGTCATTTACCAGTTTCTATACTAGGTCATGATGTACGATTCTGACCTGTTCCTTGTCTTCCGTAAATTTGTGTTGTTTAATGTATCAGCAAATTGCGTAATATATTTCCCCTCAGCCCTGACTTATTCCTGAATGGTTAATGATGCAAACACTCCGAAAGAATGAGGTATAGAATCATAGAATCCCTAAAGTGCAGTTCTGCAATGACCCTCCAAAGAGCATCCCACCCAGACCAAACCATCCACCGTAACCCCCAACCCCACCTTGCCTACTTGTCTCTGAACACTACGGACAATTTCATCATGGCCAATCCACCTGAGCTGCACATCTTTGGATTGTGGGTGGAAATTGGAGCACCCAGAGGAAGCCCACGCAGACACTGGGAGAATGTGCAAACTCCACACAGACAGGTGCCTGAGACTGGAACCAAACCTGAGAACCTGGTTGTGTGAGGCAGCAGTGCTAACCACTGAGCCAATGTGCTGCAGTAAAGGTATACAACAGGGTGAAGGGGCTCTTATGGTATAGTAAAAAATGAGGTCTGCAGATGCTGGAGATCACAGCTGAAAATGTGTTGCTAGTTAAAGTACAGCAGGTTAGGCAGCATCCAAGGAATAGGAAATTCGACGTTTCGGGCATAAGCCCTTCATCATTCCTGAATAGTCGAATTTCCTATTCCTTGGATGCTGCCTAACCTGCTGTGCTTTAACCAGCAACACATTTTCAGCTCTTATGGTATAGTGACAGTTTCCTTGCCTCTGAGGCAAGAGGCCCATATTTAGGTCAGGGGCGGATGGAGTTTAATTTAGATAAATCTGAAGTGTTTTATTTTAGTAGGACAAATCAGGGCAGGATTAAAATAGTTAATAGGGCCTGGGGAACAGAGAAACCTAAGGGTTCAGGTACTTTTGTTCCATGAAAGTGGCATCACAGGTAGACAGGGTGGTGAAGAAGGTGTTGGCATGCTCACCTTCATTTCTCAGAACATTGAGTATAGGAGTTGGGACGCCATGTTGTGGCTATACAGGACATTGGTGAGGCCACTTTTGGAAAATTGCCTATAGTTGTGGTCGCCCTGCTATTGGAGAGATATTATTAAATTGGAAAAGGTACAGAAAAGGTTTGCAAGGATGTTACAGGAACAAGAGGGTTTGTGTGTTAAGGAGAGGCTGGATAGACTGGGACTTGTTTCCATGGAGCATAGGAGGTTCAAGGGTGACTTTCTAAAATTACAAGAGGCATAGGTAAAATAAATAACCTAGTAGGGGAGTTCAAAACTAGAGGGCATAGGTTTAAGGTGAGAGGGTAAGATTTAAAAAGGACGTGAGAGGCTATTTTTTCACACAAAGGGTGGTGCTCATATAGAATGAACTGCCAGAGGAAATGGTAAATGCAGGCATAGTTATGACATTTAAAAGATGTTTAGACAGATACATGAATAGGAAGGGCTTAGAGGGACAAGGGCCAAATGCAGGTAAGTGGGACTACTTTTGTATGGGAAAGCTGGTCAATGTGGACTAGTTGGACTGAATGGTCTGTTCCCGTGTTATATGACTAAGTCCAACGTGTCTGAACAGGTTGTTCGAAGGTATCTGTAATAACAGGTGATTTTTGTTAACCCAAGAGGTGTTAGCAATGGTTCAACAGTAGAACTCTTACTTTTGAGTAACATGGCTGTAGGTTCATGCCATACTTCAGCGTATTCATGTATAATTTAGGCTAATACCTCTGATCAGTAGCTGGCATGTTTATTTGTCTTTATTTTATTAACTGTTTCTCTTAACCATATTTGATGGCATTATTTTTCAATTTGGTTGTCTTAATATCTGGGAATGTGTCAGTTTTCTTCAAGAGCACAACTAATTATGAAATTTGAAAAACGCTATTTGCCTATCAAAACATACAATCTCCACACTTATCGTGTTACATACAATGTATCATAAGTCCAGATGCTACTTCTGTTGTAAAACAATATAATTTTTAACTTTCAATGAATAATATTGAAAAGTCAATAGCATTTAACAGATAAGAGCTTCAAGAAATAAATTTTGTTTAATGAATGTCATTTATCTTTGTACTTTGGAATAAAATATAGTTTAAAATCTTATAGTTTATACCTACTGGAGTATCATGTATCTAGTGTCCATCTAAGCATCCATACAAATGATTTTAAATTGATCTCACAAGCTGCTGTCATAACGTGTTTTATTCACTTGAGAATTTTGATGAGGACTACATGTGGAATTTTAAACCAACAAAGCAGTGGGATAATCACTTCCAATTGTAATTGTAATTTCAGCTGGATCACATCAGCGAGTGAATCATATTTTGATTGTTATCATGGTGCTACTACCAAGAATCAAAATTGTAAAGTGCTGTGCCTTGTGCAGAAGGATTCCTGGGCAGTGCTAATATCTGTGTCCACTGCCATTACTGTTGTTTTAAGCTAGGAACTTTGCAAAATGTCACAAAGCTAGTATTTTTTTTCCCTAAAAGCTGGCTCATGGATACTCTGTCCTTGATTTTTTTCAGAGGGGTAATAAACCAGGTTAGATTCCGATCAGTTTGGTTTGGTGCAGAGATGAAAAGGATTTTGAGAAGCCTTTTGTTTATGTGTAAACAGATGAGACTTCAGACCAAAGTGGTTATGTTTTAGAAGTGACCTGTAGAATGAAAGGAGTGTGGTCAGCTCTCTAGATGAGCAGTTTAGTTCAGTCCAGAACTGGTTGGGAGTTCAACAGTGAGCTGTGTGGAAACTCTCCTGCTCTTCTAACTTCAACCTATAAGCATCTGACCATGTTTTGTACTGTGTTTTAAAGGGGGTTTGTTTATTGGGACTATTGTGTATATTCAGAACAGCGTGCTTGAGTCTAGTTTAGATAGACTGAGTTCTTTAGGGGTTCTTTATTCTGTTCTTCGTGTTTCATTGTGTAATTTTATGAATAAGCTTTTTGTCTGTTTTAGACCTGGTAGTCAACCTCGCTAACTTAATCTGGGTAAATTTCACTGTACGCTTACCAAAACAAATTGCAAAGTTATGGTCTAGGCTGCCTGCTTAAGAATGTTTTTTGAGTGGTCTTGCATAGTCCATAACAGATTGGGAGCTCTTTACGGGATTTTAAACAGCGAGTGCCAGGTGCTAGTGTCTTTATTTCAGGTGTTGGTTTGGTTGGGTAGACAAGACTTGGGATAGGAATGGCTCTTTCAGTCGCCAAAACGTTTCTGGATGTGGATGCAGTGACTTTGGAAGTTTTGCAAAACGTGAATAAGACCAAGCTGTAGGAATTAGCAGAGAAGCTGAAATTGGAACTGCCTGCTTCTGTGAGGAAAGGAGAGATAATTACAGCAGTAGCTCAGTATTTAAACTGCTGGAGAAACCATCAGAATGTGTAGAGATGGCAAGAATTCAATTGCAAATGGAGCAACTTAAGTTAGAGGTGAGAGATAAGGAAAGGGCAGCAGAAATGAAACAGTTCAAGTTACAAATAAAAAACAGAACAGAGGGCTAAAGAGGGAGCAGCAGAAGAGAGGGAAAAAGAGAGAGCAGAGAAAGAAGAAGAAAAAACTGACAATTAAAATGGAAAGTCAGTTTAAAAGGCTAGAGATAAAGGCTGAGGGTGGGCTGAGTGAGGATGAGCAAGCCCCTGGTAGTCAAAAGCCTTGTCAGAAACTGTTTAGGTATCTTCAAGCATTTCCTAAATTTTGATGAGAAAGATGTGGAAGTCTTTTTTTATCTCATTTTGAAAAGGTGGCTAAACAGATGCAGTGGCCAGTGGCAATGTGGGTTTTGTTGATCCAAATGAAACTTTTAGGTATTCGCATCACTATCTGAGGAGGTATCTGGGGAGTATGAGGAGGTTGAAAAAAAGCCATTTTCAGTGCACATGTGCTTGTACCAGAAGCCTATAGACAACGTTTCAGGAATCTGAGGGACCCTGATCAAACCTATATTGAGTTTGAAAGGATCGAACAGAGTAATTTTGCTAGATGGGTAAGAGCTTTAAAAATCGAGCAAACCTATGATGCCCATAGAGAGGTAATTATTTTGAAGGAATTTAAAAAATCACTGCCTGAAGTAGTGAAAGAACAGAGAGTTAAAACAGCAAAGTTAGCAGCTGAAGTGGCTGATGACTCTGAGCTGGTCCATAAAACACAGTTTGGCTTCCAGAATCCATTTCACTCCATGAGGGATAGTAGCTGGGGCAAAGAGAAATCCTCACATGGAGAGGGCATGGTAGATCTCAGTTAAGATCATAAGGATAACTTACCACAGGGTAAAAAATAAACCTTTGATAGGGACAAAAAAGTTTAAAAAAAACTCTGGTGTTTTCATTGTAATAAAGTGGGCCACACGAAATCAGAGTGCTGATGGGCTAGGAGAAAGCCAGATGTAAGAAAACTAGACAAGCCTGGGAGTTTTGTTGGACTAGTAACAAAAAGCACAAGGGAAGTTAGACAACTGCCCTAGGTGTACAAGATGGTTGATCAAGGAGGAAATGCCAGATCTGCTTAAAAATACATATGCAAGGGCAACGTTTATTCTCATAGGCCAGGAACAGGAGGTTACAATATTAAGGGACACAGGATCCTCTCAGTCTGTAATGCTGAAGATGAGGAGATATGCACTCCTGATGGACTGTTGCCAGAAAAGGTACTGGTAACAGGAATTCATGGTGAGACAAAAAGTGCTCCAATTATGTAAAGTGAGGCTAGAGAATCCAGAGAAGAGTGGAGAATTTGTGGTAGGAGTACAGGACAAACTCTCAGCTCCAGGAATACAATTTGTTCTTGCCAATCATATAGCTGATTCGCCAGTAGGTGTGTTGCCTACTCTAGTTGAAAAGCCAGTGGAGATGCAGGCAACTGAAGGCACGAAGAATTGTTTTTCCAGAAATTTTCCAGATTATGTGACCACAAGATCATAGAGACGCAAGTTGAAGCAGGAGAGTTCAAAAGGCATAGATAAGGAAACTGACATAAGTTTATCAGTGACTTGCTTCCATCAGATAAGTGGAACAGAGAAGGAGCAAATAAGTAAAGATGCCAGTATCTTTAGCTGTGCTAAGCTGATTGAATTACAGCAGAAAGATGAGGAGTTAAAACAATTGTATCAAAAAGCATTTACAGAGGAAGGTGAATGCATCCCTGTGTGTTTTACTTAACAAACGATGTCTTAATGAGGAAATGGAGACCATCACGCATTCAAGCAGATGAGAAATGGACAGAGATTCATCATATTGTTTTGCCAGTAGGGTAGAAAGAAGATGCTGTGAGTGGCACATGAACTACCACCTGGAGGTCATTTAAGGGTGAGGAAAACACAAACTAAAATACAGAGACATTTTTACTGGCCTGGACGTCACAAAGATGTAATTGAATTTTGCCAGACATGTCATACATGTAAGCTAATCGGAAAACCACAGGCAGTAATAAAACCTCTACCTTTAAAACCTATTCCAGGATTTGAGCAACCTTTCACAAGAGTCTTGATTGATTGCGTAGGTCCCCTACCTCAAACAAAAAGTGGGAATAAGTAGTTACTAACAATAATGGATGTGTTGACTAGATTTCCAGAGACAATCCCATTACGCAACATCACAGCTAAAAGGGTTGTAGAAGAATTAGTTAAATATTTTTACTAGATATGGACTGCCAATAGTGATCCAGTCAGATCAAGGATCAGACTTCACATCCAAATTCTTCAAGGAGGTTATGGATAACTTGGGAATAAAACAATTCAAATTTACTGTGTACCATCCAGAATCGCAGGGAGCACTAGAGAGATGGCATCAAACACTAAAGACCATGTTGCGGGCTTATGGTCAGGATTATCCAGATGATTGGGATAAGGGAGTTCCGATTGTATTTTTTGTGATCAGAGATGCACCGAATGAATGGACCAAATTCAGTCCTTTTGAATTAATTTTTGGGCATGAAGTAAGAGGACTGTTAAAATTGATTAAGGAGAAATTATTCAGTCAGAATTCAGATACCACCCATTTGGGCTGTGTGTCATATTTTAGAGAATGATTTAAATAAATCTGGAGAATTGGCAAGACAGCATTTCAAAGTATCACAGCATACAGTGAAACAAGGAGTGGATAAGAAATCACAAATTCGCAATGTTGCAATTGGGGATAAGGTATTAGTGTTACTTCGAGTAACAGGTGAGCCTTTAAAAGCAAGGTTTAGTGGACCTTATCAAATCGCGAGGAAATTGAATCAAGTGAACTACTTGATAAGGAAGAAATCACAGTGTGTGTCATGTGAATATGCTCAAAAGGTATTTTGATAGGGAAGGAAAGCAAGAGGAGAAGGTGTTCATGATTACAGCACAGAAGGAAGAACCAAGTTCAGAGGATTCTGAATTGGACATTTCTCATATCAAATTGGACGATGAGGAAGTTGTCAAAAATTGGGATAAATTATTGAGTTACCTTTCACAAGAAAATTGAAATGACTTGAAAGAATTATTACTATCACATGGGAAGATAGGCAGAAATAAACTAGGAAGTACTAACCTAATTGTGCATGATGTAGAGAAAGGAGATGCTGTTTTGATCAAGCAACATCCTTATAGGCATAACCATCTAACGTTGTCACAGGTTCAGAAGGAGATAGAGTGCATGCTCCATGAAGGCACACTCGAAGTGAGTTACAGTGACCGGAGCTCAACCATAGTCATTATGCCAAAGCCAGCTGGTACCCAACGGTTATTGTGGACTATCGCAAAGTCAACACCGTTACAAAGACTGACGACTATCCAATTCCACGGCTGAAGGACTGTGTTGAAAAAGTGGGACACGCAACTTACATTTCTAAGTTGGACTTGCTCAGAGGCTAATGGCAAGTACCTCTGTTAGAGCAAGCAAAGGCAATTTTGGCTTTCGTAACACCAAATGAACGATATCAGTTCAAAGTCATGCCATTTGGTATGAAAAACACTCCAGCCACATTTCAGAGACTGACTAATAAGGTCATTGCTGCATTACTCAACTGTGTGGTGTACATTGAGACCTGGTGATTTTTAATCACTCATGGAAGGAACGATTTCCGCATTTATCGGACTTGTTTGATCAACTTTGGAAGGCAGGTTTGGTAGTAAATGTAGCTAAAAGTGAATTTGCCAAAGCCCAAGTCATCTTCCTGGGCCATGTTGTTGAACATGGACAAATGGCCCCGTAAGATACAAAAATGAAAGTAATTGGGGAATTTCCCACACCGTCGACAAAAAAAACAGTACTACTGTTCCTGGGATTGAATGGATTTTACTGAAAGTTTGTGCTGAACTTCAGCAGTGTGGCTGCTCCACTCACCGAATTGTTAAAGAGCAAGAAGTTTCAGTGGACAGTGGACTGTCAAAAGGCATGTGACAGCTTAAAACCGGTGTTAACCACCGTCCCGGTTTTAGCCACACTGGATTACACGAAGCCTTTCAAGGTGGCTACCGATGCCAGTGATGTGGGTGTCGGCGTGATGCTCCTGCAGGAGGATGACAAGGGGCTAGAAAGACTCATTGGGTATTTTTCCAGAAATTTGAATGTTCATCAACAGGAATATTCAACAGTGGAGAAAGAGACTTTCAACTTGGTATTGGCATTACAACATTTCTGTGTTTATATTACCAGCAATGCATCTGGGACATTCGTATACACTGATCATTACCCATTGACACTTGTGGAAAAATTTAAGGACCAAAATGCCAGACTGTTTAGATGGAACTTACTGTTACAGCCATTCAATTTGACAATTGTGTATGTGGCAGGTTGTGAAAATGTGATTGCCGATGTGTTATCAACACTCAAATGGGATACAGAGGCGTTCGGTGGAGGGTGTACTGCGGCCTGGATTTGCATGTGGCTGTGCATATTTGCATGTTAATAGTTAGTATAGTGTATATGTGTGTTCAGACTACTAACCGGGTTTCAAAGGGTTAAAAATGAAGCTATCTTTTGGGTATTGATGGCTCATTTTCTTTTAAGTGGGGAGGTGTCACAAAGTTAGTTTTTTTTTCCCCCTAAAAGCTATTCCTTGGCTCAACGATACTCTGTCCTTGATTTTTTTTCACAGGGGTAATAAACCAGGCTAGGCTCTGATCAGTTTGGTTTGGTGCAGAGATGAAAAGGATTTTGAGAGGCCTTATGTTTATATGTAGGTAGATGAGACTTCAGGCCAAAGTGGTCATGTTTTAGAAGTGACCTGTAGAATGAAAGGGGAGTGGTCAGCTTTCTAGATGAGCAGTTTAGTTCAGTCCAGAACTGCTTGGGAGATCAACAGTGACCTGTGCGAAAACTTTCTCTTCTGCCCTTCTGACTTCAACCTATAAGCATCTGACCATGTTTTGTACTGTGTTTTAAAGGGGGTTTGCTTATTGGGACTATTGTGTATATTCAGAATAGCGTACTTGAGTCTAGTTTCGATCGACTGAGTTCTTCTAGGGGTTCTTTATTCTATTCTTCGTGTTTCATTGTGTAATTTTGTATATAAGCTTTTTGTCTCTTTTAAATCTGGTAGTCAACCTTGCTAACTTAATCTGGGTAATTTTCACTGTACACTTACCAATACAAATTGCAAAGTTTTGGTCTAGTCTGCCCGCTTAAGAATGTTCTGAGTGCATAACGATAAATAGTCTCAAGGATTTAATAAATACCTAGAATGATACAACTGGTAATACAGATAGAATTCAAGAGGATTAATATTAGGACAACAAACGCAGATTATTGTGCTCTGGATTGTTATTCTTTGAAGAGAAGTAGAATTGTATAATATATTTTTTCAATTATTAAACTTCCCAAAATCCATATTAGTTTAAATTGTTCTCTGCAAAAGAAGTATCATGCTGGTTATCAGCTGAAGAAGACTGCCTAAGGTTGATATTGGCCAACATTATGTTGAGTGGGAGTTGGCAGATTGAATGTATTTACTTCCCAATGATAGTCTTCTTCCCTCGTAATTTTCTCATGTCTTTTACTGCCCAAGCTGGTGTTACTTAGAATGGGTTACGATTCTCTGTCTGGCTGTCTGGCTCCCTGACCTGTTCAGCTGGTTATCTCACTGACAAAAACGTCATTTTTTTGAGTAATTGAGACATATTCTTTTGCTTCTCCAGGTTACCTGTCAGTTTATCACAGGGTAGTTAAAAATGACTTGTGTTCCCATTCCTAAAGTGCTATTGTTCCTGTCCAAAGAACCTGAGTATTTGCATTGGGTACTGACAGACATGCTTTGCTGTTGATTGTAATGAAGAATCGCCACCAAGAAATGCATGTTAATAGCATATGCTCACAGTAAACTTTTCATAATTTTAATTTTTCTCAAGGTGATTCCAAGAACTGAAGTATTTTTCAGTGTTAACAATCAGAATCAACTTTCGTGCTGTCAAGTCAGGTGTTGTTAGATGCTGAGTAAATCTTCCTCGAAATTGCCCCATCGAGCACAGATCAATACTACTTAAGAATGCAGAGTAAAACTTCACTTCTTTATCAAGTATTTCAAGTTAAGGTGGTAGCATGGGGTGGTGTAGAGCAAAGCTGCCTCAGTTCTGCTTCAATTGTATATCTTAAATCCATGTTTTATAATGTTAAAAATACTGTACAAATACAAGTGCTAATAACTTTAGAAGAATGTGCACCAGCATTCCATTTCTGTTTTTCCCATGAACTATTCTTCTGTCTTTTGAGTAACAATGTCAGTTATCTTCAATTAGAGAACATTGATGCTGTGGACTCATGCTTACATGAGATCAGGTTAGATTATCTAAATTTTATCCATGGTCATTGTTCCTTCAGACAATAACATGTCTGGAGAGCCGATATACAACTTGAAATATTGTTCCATATGTATGCATCACCATGTAGCCCTAGCTGGAATTATAACTTGCAAAATAAAATGTATCACTGAATGTCTATATATTTGTGGTCATGCAGTTACTTTAAATATAAATATAGATTTTGATGGAAGATACAAAAATATTACACCAAGGGTACATCACACTGCTTGGGATTTTTATTGAGAAAATCCTCAATGCAGAATGAACATGCCCAGTAAGGCATGTACCTTAGTCTAATTTGACAAAATTCTTTTTATTTTGACTGTTAACCTGGCAACTCTGCTGTCTCTGCTCAGACTTCTCCCTCTTTGTCTCTCATTCCATTGTGCTGATCGGACCTTGATGATCAATGACTCTGATGTTTTTTTTATCCATAAACTCAGAAATATCAACATAAGTTAAAGAAGAAAGCCTTTTCAAAAACCAATAGTTCAAATGAAAGAGCTCCAAACAAGCTAATGTTGAATTAGGGCTGTGCAATTAAAATGAATTCAACTTTATTTAACTTTTGCATTGATTCAATTTTAATTTTTAACAAACGGGTTCATAAATAAAAGGTCAAGTCACTTGGTCTGATAGTGGTATTCTCCATTATCTGAAGAGTAGAAGGATAAAAGGCTGCTTGTGCCTTTCCAGTGAGTAAACAATAGTTGCAAGGGTGTTCTTTATGATTCCGAATAATGTTACATTCCCAGTTACTGTGTGTGAGGTCACATTTTGGTTTATGGGAAGTGAGGGCATACTTATGGAAACAGTCACTGTTGCTGAATATTAGTGAAAGCTAGAAGAGTGTAACAGCAACATGGCCATTTTTCAATGGCCCACTGAATATAAACCTGATAAAGTGACTGTAACTGCATTCCTTTCTAAAACAACAAGACTGTGCAATTTCCTCTTCTTTCCTCCTTTCACTTAAACACTTAACTGACATAAAATTGCACATATCCTCTCTGGTAATTCACTGAAGTGGTTATTTATAAACTTGCAAAGTATCAGCAAGGTGAAACTGATCCTTTTTCATATCTGCTCCCTGTGCCCTTTACAGTGAGTACCATTGGACAACAATTAGATTTTGGAATTTCTTTTTCCCTTCAGAGTATTTGTAATATACTTGGTGCTCCTTGAAGATGTTTTGCAAGAGTCAGGAGTTCAATTTGGGAACTTTCTAATCTGACTGTGGCCTCAACTCCACTTTATCCCCTATCCCTGATAACATCTGAAAGCTTTGTTAGTGAAGGATCTATCTAGTTGTGCCTTTTGGAGAATTCAACTGACCTCAATACTCTATGGGGAAGAAAGTTTGAAAAAGTACTCATGACCTTCTGAGAAATGAAATGTCTCCTAATATCCACCCTAAATGGGATATTCCTTCGTTGTAAGCAGTGTCTCCTAACTGGCTTCTTTTCTGTAAGGAGAAGTATCCTTTCAGCACCCACCCTCTCATTTCTCTATACTGTGTACTGGATGCAGGCCCAGCCTGTCCAATCTTTCTTTGAAAGGTAACTGCACCCCAAGTATCTCTCAAAAGAACCTTCCCCAAACTGATTCTCATGCATTTACATGCTTCTATAAATGAGAGCAAAGCTCTACACTGTACTCCACACAGTGCCTCACCAACATGCCATGTGACTGTAGGAAAACATTCCTACATTTAATATTCCATTCCTCTAACAATGGATGCCAAAATTCACTTTCCTTATCACTTGCTGTAGCTCAACACAAATTTTCTGTGCTTTCATGTACCAGCATCCCTCTGTGTCTACCAGTTCTGCAATCCCCGTTCATTTAAATAACCTGCTGCTTTTTTGTTCATCCTGTCAAAGTGGTCATGTTCATATTTTCCCACACCATATTCTATCTGCCAAATTTTTATCTGTTCAGCTAACCTATCTATATGATTTTGTAGATTCCTTAATACTCTTACAATTTTCTTTCCTACTTGTGTCATCAGCAAATTTAATAACTGTAAATTATATTAGAAATGCTTGCAGTTCCAACACTGATCTTGTGACACTCATCACATCCTGTCAACCCAAAAACAACCCATTAGTGCTGACCCTCTGCTTCCTATTAGCCAATCAATTCTCTATCCATGTTTATATTACCCCACACCATGAACATTTAGTTTACGAATTAATCCTTGATGTGGCATCTTGGTCAAATGCCTTCGGAAGTCTAAGTAACTTCTGTCCATCTGGTTTTATCCATGTTTGTTGTCACTTTGTCAAATAACTGTTATAAATCCAATTTATTCAAAAATTAGAGGACTAATTTTTTAAAAAATTCATCCTTGATGTGAATCCAAACTTATGACTTTGTGTAATCATACCCATTTACTGCTGTTGTTACCCTTGTTCATTCAGTGTTATGATCTCCGGCATCTGTGGCAACCTATCCACAATAGATCACTGTTAGCTTCTAATTTGGTCCTGTCATGCAGGAAAATACTAGAAGTCCAAACAGCACATGTGTTTAATTGAGGAATCCGTGTATACTTGGCCTCTGCAAATATTTTCTATAGCTTTTTCTTTGTGTAGATTGCCTTCTAAAAGGCAATGCTTGCTCTTTTTTTGGGGGTGAAGAAATAATAAATAGCACTTTTCAAAGCAGGCAATAGAGCAGAGATTGAGTGATGTTAAATGGAGGACAGTTGATTATCAGTACCAGCCTGGTTTTGTTGATTATGCTGTTGCTGGAGATGATTGGCTTTGACCATTGTAGTTGAGTTGAAGAAAAGCAGATTTATGAGTACTAGAGTGTCAGTGAAGCCTCTTAAACTGGACCCAGCCAAAATCAAAGGAAAGGCTAGGAGCAGATTTATTTACTGTTGTATTGTACAAGTCAGACTCAAGACTAATAGAAATTGGCATTTTATGTTTTGAATTGTTCACACTCTCCAAGGGAGTTTGCTGAGATGTTTCACACCGAAGAATAAAACTGACCTACCTAGGGAAATGGAAGTTTTAATAAAACCATCAACTGTAGTTCAGCCAAAGGCTATTATCAATCATGCTGCTGATGGAAGAGACTATACCAAATTGGAGCAGGAGCAGACTGTCCAGAGCCTTGAGCCTGCTGAATGAGTCAGTACAATTATGAGTATTCCTTTTGGCTTCACATTTAGTTTTCCAAACACTCGCCATACTCCTTGAGTCTCTGGGAGACCAAAATTTGTCCAAGTCAGAATTAAATAACACAAATAGAGGAATGGAATATCCACAACCCCCGGGATAGAAAATTCTAAAGGTCTACAAACCAGACCAAAGAACCTCCTCTTCATTTCAGTATTAAATGTCTCCTTTTGAGTCTGTCCCCATGTGTTATATATTCCCCAGCCAGGGGAAATAAGCACTGTTTCTATTCCTTCAGAATCTTGAGTGTTTTACCTCTAGGGAAATGTAGGCATAATTTATTTAGTCTTTCAATGAAGAGTCATCCCTTTCACCCTGCGAACTTTCAATTGTGACAACTGCCTTTTTGTTTCATTCATTCATGTTGTGTGGCATCAATGGTTTGGACAACATTTATTGTCAAACCTTAGTTTCTGTGCTGGTGGTAGAGGTGGCCTGCCTTCTTGAACCTCTGCAGTCTTTGGGATATAGGGACACTCATAGTGGTGTTAGGAATGGAGTTTGAGGATTTTTAATCCAGTGGCAGTGAAGGAATGACAATAAAATTCCAAGTCAGGATGGAGTACATGGCTTGGAGGGGAACTTGCAGGTATTGTGCTCCCGTGCATCTACTGATCTTTGACTTTCTATGTGGTAGAGCTCCTGGGTCTGGAAGGTTCCGTCAAAGAAGTTTTAGTGAGTTATTGTAGTGTAACTAATAGATGGTACTCATTGCTGCCACCTTATTTGAATGGTGTTTCAGTGCAGTTTCTGGTCACTGGTAGGCCCCCAGGTGATGTTGGTAATGACATTGATCAAGGAATGATGATCATTGTGTAGCACAGATGTTAGTTAACATCAAGGCTTGAGCTGATAAGTGCTATCTAAATTATGCTGCTTATGGCAATGGACTATTTCAGTATCTGAGGAGTCGCAAATCATGCTGAATGTTGTGAAGTCATCAGCGAGCATCCCCACTTCTGACCTTATGATTGAAGGTATGACCATCATGGTTGAGTTGCAGAAAGGCAGGTTTATCAGTGCTAGCGAGTCAGTCATGTATGTTAACTAGCCAAAATGAAGGGAAGGACCAAATACTGTTCTATTCGACCAGTCAGACTGAAGAATACTCCAACCAGTGAGGGCTTTCTCCGATTCCTATTAACTCCTTGAGGCCAGATCTAGTCAAATGCAACCTTGATGCTAAGTCCTATCACTTTGCAACTTCCTATCTTAACACATGCTACAAGGATATTTTACATTGCAACAACCCCAAATTACTAACCATGTCAATGTGAAAGTGAGTGAGGGAAGATGTTGCACATAACAGTGAGTAGTAGAGAATGAAACTTGGTGGAAGGTCTGTGCAGTAACAGAGAAAAGAGAATGGTGCTTACCTTGGTAGCATGGAGAAGATCATTCACCTTGTCCACGCACTGCTGGGACTCTATCCAGGATATTGAAAAGGTAGTGAGTTTGGTGTCGTGGTCTCCTCTGCCCATCTTGGGGGAAGAGGACAGACTTCCTCTGCACAATCCTGTCCATCAGAACCTTTCAGAGAATTATAGTGTCCATTTGCCCTTGTTGGACATCATTTCAAATTAGTCTAGTATTGAGCAGGGCAGCTTCAGAATGCCAGAGTTTGTCCAGTTGTGCAACTGCCTTTCAGACACAAGACGCATACCAGGATGTTGGTCATCCTAGGCAATCCAGTGAGTGGTGAATTTTTGGGTGTAATGAATGGTACAATCGGGCTAACATCTAACAAGAGGAGTGGTTTAACAGTGGAGTAGATTAGATTAGATTCCCTACAGTGTGGAAACAGGCCCTTCGGCAACAAGTCCACACCAACCCTCCGAAGAGCAACCCACCAGACCCATTTCCCCTATACCTAACACTATGAACAATTTAGCATGGCAAATTCACCTAACCTGCACATCTTTGGACTGTGTGGGAGGAAACCAGAGCACCCGGAGGAAACCCACGCAGACACTGATAGAATGTGCAAACTCCACACAGACAGTTGCCCGAGGTGGAAATTGAACCCGGGTCCCTGATGCTGTGAGGCAGCAGTGCTAACCACTGAGTCACCGTGCTGCCCTGTAGTTAATGAGGTGAGCTTGGGATGATATGGCTGTGCTCTGCAAAGAGAAACCCTCCATGAAACTTGACAAAATTGGAACTTGTTTAAAACATGATACAATTCAGTGTTGAATTGTTTCATTAAATATTTCCTACAGCTTATCACCAATATATCTTTTGGTCTACTTATCCAATCAATTTTAGTCCGCTCTCCTATCATGCACATGGGTTTGTTTATGTTTAAGTGGACTGAGTTTGTTTCAAACTTAACATGGAACTCATTTATATTATGACCATTGTTTCCCAGTGGATCTTTTCCTCTATGATTACTAATTAATCCTCCCTCACTGCACAAGACTAGATCTAAAATAGTTCATCTCTAGTTAATTTTGAGGAAACTGTCACAGATGCAGTTGCCAATTTGTTTAGTCTAGCCTGTATGAAAATTAAAGTCCCCAACAACTATTATGTTGTTTTTCTTACAAGATCCAATAAATTGTTTAATGCTTTAGCAAATGATACATTCTGTTAGGACCTATATGTTCATTCAGCTGATGTTTTCTGACCCCCATTATTCCACCCATACTGATTTCTATTTTCTGAGCCATGACCCTTTCTTAGTATTGTCCTTGTGCTATCCTTAACGATCAGGATTACTGAAGGAGTTTAATATTATCTTGACCGTACTTCTTTACTTCTATACTTATTCTATGACGGCCTGTAATGTTTAACTTTTACTATTTTATACCTGAATTTTTAAAATATATCTGGTTCCTTTCTACCTAAAGTGATACCCTGTGTGGTGACATTAGATACCTTTCACTGTACTCCTGTATTTCTGTATTTGAGTACACGTGGCAATTAAATCTATATATACTACTACTTTTCTATTCTGTCTGTCTTGTCGAAGTATTGTGTATCTAAATCATTTATCTCAATATGTGTCACTAATGAGTTATCCTGTTGCAAATGCTTTGTGCATACAGATAAAGTCTTAATCTTTTTTAAAACTAATGTTCTTCGAATTGTCCTCATTCATCAATGCACATTGAATGCTAAGCTGTCTGTTCCTTGACATCCCACATTGCTTATTCCTACCCACAGCACATCACTGTTGGTTTTCTTGAGTTGACTAATGCATTAATTTTAATTGAGTTGATGAGCGTCTCCTATATAAAAAAAGTCCATCATTTCAGCATCCAATTTATATTTGCTACCTTGAATGGTGTCCCATACTTCAAAATCCTTTTGAGTTAAGTAGATATCTGAATGTATTTTAGTAAGGAGTGTGAATATGATTCATTATAAAACGAATCCAAGATGACACAGCATTATGCTAGTTGTGCTCTTGCTGTCACTCCAACTCCATTCAGGAAATTTGGATTTTGAATTTTGGGCCTTCGTAATCTGAACGCTCAACTATTCGTAGATAAGCCCACTTTCTTTTTTGTGTACTGTACCATTCTATAATTTTGAGAGTCCTGGGATAATACTCTACAGGTTCACTTAGTCAACCAGCTACTTATGATTTGCATGGAAACCAATCAATAGTATTGACAATCTCTAGAGCAAATTATCGGGAAATTCACGTAGAGTGTTTTTTTTTTGCTTTGCCTTTGAGCAATGACAACATTGTGTAGCTTATGCAATCCATAGCAGAGGGCAAACAAAATTAAAACAATGGTTGTGAGTACTGTACTTTTGCTTCCTGTAGTTGGCTCAGCACTGACCAGAAGTCAAACTGATATTGTATGGCTAAGCATTATGCAGGAACTATCTTTGCCCAATCAGTAGGGAAACCTGAACAAAAGATTTTGAATGAGACACCAAGATTGAAAGCATAAATTAGATGCTGAAATGATGGAAGTTTCTTTTTAATGGGAGGTGCTCATTAATATAAATGTTAGAATCTGTTAACATTTTTTTCTCTCCGATTTTCCTCTTTCGGGTCACATGTACTATTCCTATAATGCTGCAGGATCATCGTTTTGCCCTACGTCTGTACCTTTTCACTTTATGTAAAAAAAAACTCCCCCATCTTTCCAAGAGTTTGACAGCTGCAGTGCAGCTTGAACCAAAGCAATCTGCTCCAGGAATCAAAACAGTTTTAAGCAAATTTGAATGAGCCATTTGAGGACAGTGTGGGAGTCAGTATGAGGTCACCTGACTGCCTGCTCGTGTAGTCATCTTCACCTCAGTGCTCCGTGTCATTTTCGAGCCTTTTGTCCAGGACCAAGGCTGCACAGTTAGATTTTTGGTGATATCTGTATGGTAACCGCACATTGCTGAGGCTTGCACATAATCATTGCACACTGGGCAGAATGATCACAAAAGTAATTTCCTAATATTAGTAGGTGACATATTAGATAATTAAAAATTGTTCTTCCCATCAGTCTCACTAAGCATAGTTAGTTAACTAAAAGAGTCTGTTGCTTTCATTCTGGAATGCATACTTTTAATATTCCTGTTTTAATGGCAGCTTCCAATTATCTGAGAATTGCCGAATGTAGAGTTCCTGAGAGCTGAATTAACATCAAGTAGAAGCATTTGCTGTGTTATAGTGAACATGTTCATTTGAACTTTGCATGTGTTACTTGAGCTCCTACGTTCTACTACCTTTCAGCTTTTTAAAAAAAGTGTTCTCATGAGTACAAATATAGAAAATATAACTAGAATATACAACTGTACTTTCAAGAGCAACCCCTAATTAAAAGAGGATCTAGATATTAAAATTCTTTCTTTTAAGTGGGTCCAAATGATGACTTAACTTTCAGGTGGCTTCAAATACGACTTTTCGCTAGCTGCTGACAATTCTGAATAAGAGTCACTGGACTCAAAATGTTAAGTCTGCTTGCTTCCCACAGATATTGCCAGACTTGCTGAGTTTCACTAGCAATCTGTGTTTTTGTTTCTGATGGCTTGATGCTTAGTTTTTTTTCCTGTTTGACAATACGTTTTTGTTCCTTCTGTCAAGTGTCTGTGTTTATCATGGTGAGCTTTGTTTGTTCCTGAAAAATGAACTCTGCTACTTCAGGCAACCATTATTGGTATAAGATACACCAAGTCCATTAAGTATAGCCAAACATGGTGAAGCTTTCTCCTCCCCATTTGCAAACCAAGCCATGGAAATGAATTTTTCTTTAGCATGAATTTTCTCACTTACTACACCAGACACACTGACCTTTTTATCTAGTTAAGGACATTTTATGTTTTATAGACTGTGTCCATAAGGAAGTGGAGTAAGTCCTACCCATGATAGTTTAGACAAGATCCTAAGAGCCAGCACACAAGACTTGCTCTATTCTGTTTATCTAGGTTTAATTTGAATCTATTGTGTAACTTGCTACAACACGATTCCTTGAGATTGATGTATTTCTATTATTTGTGATGTTGGCAGACTGTAAAGCTCCTGAAGTATTTGCGTTGGAATGAAGTTGGTATTGGTCAGTAAAATAACATAGGCTGTAATGAATTGAAGTTGATGATAAAGATTGGGCAGGGTATAAAACAGGTGGCTGACTAACGTTCACTTTGTACAGTTGGCAAGTCCCATGTAACCTAAATAGTTTGGAAATGACTTCTTTTGGAGACGATGAAAGGATATTTTGTTCCAGGTCTCTGACAAAAGCTTGAATTGTCAACAGGATGCATTGAACTGCAAAGAAAAGAGATTCACTTTAATTTTACTTCTGATATACAGTAAAACCAGGAATTTGGAGTGGGGTGATTTTGAGAAAGTCAACTAGGTCAATTTTTTTTTAAAAGTGTGATTACTTGGTAGGATGTGGGCATCAGTAGAGTTGACAGCATTTGTTAGCCATTCATAATTACCCTTCAAAAGATGGTGGTAAGCTGCAGTCCAAGTGCTGTAGGTAGACCACGATGTCAATAGGGAGGAAATTCCAGGAAAATAATGTTTGCATTGAAAATAAGATAATTAATGAGACATTCGTCAGCTTTAACCCTTTATCACATTCATTTATAAGTGACAGACAAAGCAACAGCCCACTTTCACAATTTTTAATACTGAAGTACAGCTAAAGTATCCAGGTAATTTTTTTGTTGTTGCCTCTGAGATCGTTTTCCCTATGGCAGCCTCTAGATTTGCTAAGCAAAACAGCTTGAGTACATTTGGGAAAACACACACACCAATACATTTGCATTATATATGATGCTATTAATTTAACAATTCCAGAAGGGCAAATATCCTACTCTTATTTCTTATGCTGCATTTTGGGAAAGCAAATCTTAGCAGGACGTATACGTTTAATGGTAAGGTCCTAGGGAGTGTTGCTGAACAAAGAGACCTTGGAGTGCAGGTTCATAGCTCTTTGAAAGTGGAGTCGCAGGTAGGTAGGATAGTGAAGAAGGCGTTTGGTATGCTTTCTTTTATTGGTCAGAGTATTGAGTACAGGAGATGGGAGGTCATGTTGCGGCTGTATAGGACATTTGTTAGGCTACTGTTGTACTATTGCGTGCAATTCTGATCTCCTTCTGTCGGAAAGATGTTGTGAAACATGAAAGGGTTCAGAAAAGATTTACAAGGATGTTGCCAGGGTTGGAGGATTTGAGCTTGAATAGGGTAGGGGTGTTTTCCCTGGAGCATCAGAGGCTGAGGGGTGACCTTACAGAGGTTTATAAAATTATGAGGGGCATGGATAGGATAAATAGGCAAGTCTTTTCCCTGGGGTCGGGGAGTCCAGAACTAGAGGGCATAGGTTTAGGGTGAGATGGGAAAGATATAAAAGAGACCTAAGAGGCAACTTTTTCACGCAGAGGGTGGTACGTGTATAGAATGAACTGCTAGAGGATGTGGTGGATGCTAGTACAATTGCAGCATTTAAAAGGTATCTGGTTGGGTATATGAATAGGAAAGGTTTGGAGGGCTATGGGTCGGGTGCTGGCAGATGGGACTAGATTGGTTTGGGATATCAGGTCAGCATGGACGAGTTGGACCTAATGGTCTGTTTCCGTGCTGTATATCTCTATGATTCTATGTACACTGAAAAAATTCCTTGAAAGTGGAGTCATAGGTAGATAGGCGGCATTTGGTATGCTTTCCTTTATTGGTCAGAGCATCCTATCAGAAGGATGTTGCGAAACTTTAAAGGTTCAGACAAGATTTACAAGGATGTTGCCAGGATTGGAGGATTTGAGCTACAGGGAGAGGATGAATAGACTGGAGCTGATTTCCCTGGAGCGTCGGAGGCTGAGGGCTGATCTTACAGAGATTTATAAAATGTTGAGGGGCATGGATAGGGTAAATAGACAAGGTCTTTTCCCTGGGATGCAAGAGTCCAGAACTACAGGGGATAGATTTAGGGTGAAAGGGAAAAAATTTAACAGGGACCCAAGGGGCAGCTTTTTCACGCAGAGAGTGGTACATGTATGGAATGAGCTGCCAGAGGAAGTGGTGGAAGCTAGTTCTCCCTGTATTCCATGAGATCTAACCTTGCTAACCAGTCTCCCATAGGGAACCTTGTCGAATGCCTTACTGAAGTCCATATAGGTCACATCCACCACTCTGCTCTCATCAATCCTCTTTTAACTTCTTTAAAAAACTCAATCAAGTTTGTGAGACATGATTTCCCACGCACAAAGTCATGCTGACTACTCTTAATTCCAAATACACGTACATCCTGTCCCTCAGAATTCCCACCAACAATTTGCCCACCTCCGATGTCAGGCTCACCATTGTATAGTTCCCAGGCTTTTCCTTACCTCCTTTCTTCAGTCGTGGCACCATGTTAGCCAACCTCCAGTCATCCGGCACCTCACCTGTGTCTATCAATGATACAAATATTTCAGCAAGGGGCCCAGCAATTGCTTCCCATAGAGTTCTAGGGTACACCTGATCAGGTCCTGGGGATTTATCCATTTTTATGCATTTCAAGACATCCAGCACCACCTCCTCTCTAATATGTACATTTTTCAAGATGTTGCATTTTATATTTTCCTACATTCTATATCTTCCATGTCCTTTTTCACAGTAAATACTGATGCAAAATACTCGTTTAGTATCTCCCACATCTCCTGTAGCTCCACACAAAGGCCGCCGTGCTGATCTTTGAGAGGCCTATTCTCTCCCTAGTTACCCTTTTGTCCTTAATGTATTTGTAAAAACCCTTTGGATTCTCCTTAACCCTATTTGCTAAAGCTATCTCATGTCCCCTTTTTGCTCTCCTGATTTCCCTCTTAAGTATAAGCCTACTGCCCTTATGCTCTTTTAAGGATTCACTTGATCTCTGCTGTCTATACCTGACATATGCTTCCTTCTTTTTCTTAACCAAACCTCAATTCCTCTAGTCGTCCAGTATTTCCTACACCTACCAGCCTTTCCTTTCAACCTAACAGGAACATACTGTCTCTGGACTCTCATTATCTCTTTTTTGAAGGCTTTCTATTTTCTAGTCATCCCTTTGCCTGTGAACATCTGCCCCCAATCAGGTTTTGAAAGTTCTTGCCTAATACTGTCAAAATTAGCCTTTGTACAATTCAGAGCTTCAACTTTTAAATCTAGTCTCTCATTTTCCATCACTATTTTAAAACAAACATTATTATGGTCACTGGCCCCATTGTGCTCCCCCACTGACACCTATCACCTGCCCTGCCTTATTTCCCAAGAGTCGGTCAAGTTTTGCACCTTTTCTAGTAAATACATCCACATCCCCTGAATCAGAAAATTTTCTTGCACACATTTAACAAATTCCTCTCCATCTAACAGTATGGCAGTCCAGGTCTATATTTGGAAAGTTAAAAATCTCTTACCATAACCACTCTATTATTTTTACAGTTGGCTGAAATCTCCTTACAAATTTGTTTCTCAACTACCTGCTGACTGTTCAGGGGTCTGTAATATAACTCCAGTAAGTAAGGTGATCATCCCCCTGATTTCTCAGTTCCATCCAAATAACTTCCCTGGATGTATTTCCAGGAATATCCTCCCTAAGTACAGCTGTAATGCTATCTCTTATCAAAAATGCCACTCCCTCTCTTCTCTTGTGCACCTCCACCCCCCCAACCCCCACAACCCTTTCTATCCTTCCTAATAGCATTTGTATCCTTGAACATTAAGCTGCCAGTCCTGTCCATTCCTGAGCAACGTCTCTGTAATTACTATGATATCCTAATCCCATGTTCCTAACCGTCCCCTGAGTTAATCTGTTTTCCCTGTTTGGCCTCTTCCATTGAAATGCATGCAGTTTATCAGTCCGACCTTGTTTTCTGTTTTGTTACTGCCTGCCCTGACTGTTTCACTTGCTCCTTTTCCCAACTGTACCAGTCTCAGATTGACCTTTTTCCTCACTAACTCCCTAGGTTCCCCTCCACCTTACCAGTTTAAATCCTCCTGAGCAGCTCTAGCAAATCTCCTTGCCAGTATATGAGCCTCTTCCATTTCAGGTACAATCCATCCTTCTTGTACAAGTCACTTCTACCTCAGAAGAGATTCCAATGATCGAGAAATATGAACCCTTTTACCCTCCACCTGCTCAGCCATGCATTCATCTCCTCTATCCTCTTATTCCTATCCTCACATGCTCGGAGCACTAGGAGTAATTCAGATATTACTAGCCTGGAGTACCTCCTTTTTAAATTCCTGCCTAACATTCTATGTTCTCCCTTCAGAATTTCATCCTTTTCCCTTCCTTTGTCGTTAGTTCCAATGTGTACAATGCCCTCCTACTAGTTCCTCTCCTCCTTGAGAACATTCTGCACTCTCTCTGAGATATCTTTGATCCTGGCAGCACACTATTCTGTTTTTTTTTGCTGCTGGTTGCAGAAACGTCTGTCTGTGCCTCTGACCAGAGTGTATCCTATCACAATCGATCGCTTGGAACCGGACATATCCCTCATTACATTACAGCCATTCTCAGTACCAGAAACCTGGCTGTTTGTGCTCCATTCCCCTCACAGTCCATCACCTGTTATATTTTCCAAAACAGGATACTTGTTTGAGATGGTGCAGGAGTCTCCTGTGGCTAGCCTATCTACCTACCCCTCCTACCTTTCCTGGAGTTAACTCATACCTTACTGTATCTGTGGCTTTTCTTCCTTTCTGTAACTGCCATCCATTACACCCATTCCTCATTGCCCCTAACTGCCACATCAACTGATCCATCCAGCATGATAGCGTTCTCAACCAACGACACTTTGTGCAGACATAATCATCAGTAACATGGAAACTCTGCCTAAACTCCCACATCTGACAGGAAGAGTACCTCAGTCTACTAAAGGCCAACTTTGTGAAGGAACAATCTATAGACCCAGAAAGTAGCACCATCTTATTGTATCTAAAAAAAAACATGCTCCAGGCTAACTTAGTATTTATGGTTCATATTTTTAAAATTTAATCAAGAGACAGCTATCAGTAAAACATATAATCAAGAAAGAACCCACTCAACTCACTGATATAGACTTAGAGCAAGGCTACACTTAAAAACTATGCACTCTCCCACACAGGTTCCTCCAAGGTCAGCTGTGCATTTCGCTGTTTGTTCATTTTTCCTAGATGCACTCTGATGTCCAGAAATACATGACCTCAAACAGCAAAGGCAGTAACTGTGCAGATTCACCGCTGTGTCAGTAAGCAGTGTAGGTTTCTTTCCCTCTCTCCCTCACTGACTATGTGATTGCTGCATTTCATGATCTCAGGAAAGCACTTTACAACCAATGAAATACTACTTAAAGTGTGTGGTCATTGCTGTAATGTAGGAAGCAGGCCAGCTCCCATAGATTGCTGTGTGATTTTTTGTTATTAATTAATGGATAAATATTGACAAAGACACCAGAGTTAATGATCCTGTTCTTCAAAAGTATGCCAAAAATATTTTATGTGAACCTGAGGGTGAAGTATGGCTTCGATTTAACATCCGATCTGAAGATAATGCTTCTGACCATACGTTTCCCAATGTTGTAGCTCAAATCTTGGAAAGGTTTCAAACTTTTAATCTTCTGACTGGTAGCTGGGGGTGCAACATAGCCACAGCTACCCTGTATGATTTAAACAATTACAATTACTAGCAATCTGATTTGGAAAACAAAAAAAAACTCTAATTTATCAACAGGAAAAACTTTGCATTCCATTGTGTATCAGAAGGATAAAAGCCAAACTACCATCCTGCCCCTTCACTTTCAGAAGCTGGTTGACCCATTGTACATTTCATTATTTTGTTCACTCCTAATATGTATCATCAAAACAGCAAACAATAAAATACAAATCACATTTGTAAACAACAAAGGAAAGATTTAGATTAGTACTTCGGTGCAGATAGACATTAGCAATTTTAACCTCATTCTCCATGTGGAATACTGGCTTGACTTCTTCTCATTGCAAATGTTAACGACTTTGATTTAAATTTCCATCCTTAATTTTAAAATTTTCATTATTTAAAGTTGTATACTTTAACAACCTGGCAACACTGGGCACTAGAGTGTGGCAGCTGCTGTGTGTTAGTGTATTCTATAGTTCTGCACCTGTCCACAGAAGATCTGTACTCTGATTGTTAACTTGGATGATAATGATATCCATATCATGTGGACTGAGAAATAGAACAAGTCACAAGAATGCAGATATGCTAATTAAGACTGTTTCAGTTTTAGTAATTTTGCAGTTTTTCTTGTCATAGCCTGAAAAAAAAGGCTACTTTTATTGATTTGTGAAGATTGAGGAGGCCTTTTCAATTTGCTGTCCAGAATGTAAAAAGTCTGAATTGGCCAATATTTACAGAAACCCCTGATTTTCAATTCCATTGACAGATTGCCATCGTACTAAACCATCTTTGCAAGCAAAAATCTATTGTATTTGTAAAACTGCCATTGGTACATACTAGAGGATTACATTGAGCTGTGTAACACTCATTTGTTTGCGCTACCTGGCCAATTATTAATGTCTAATATGTACATTCACACTCCTGATGGAAAATGCATGGGACACCATCTCATTTGTATGGACTGGTCTAGTGACTGCAGATCAGGCAGATGATAACATCAGTTTGTGAACAGTTTTGCTTTGATGCCAGAGCTGTCTTTTTTTAGGTTCATAGTCCAGTCATTATCCTGTCTTAATGGAATGATGGATCTTCCACATAGGGTTCTTGTGGCATGACTGTAGTTGCCCCCAAACCCCACCCCCACTACACATACCCACTACACACCCACTACACAGACACACACAGACACACATCTATACACACAGACACACCTCTGAATCAGGAGGCTTGAATCAGTGCAGTGTCAACAATACTCAAACTCAACATAATAGCTAAGGTCTTTTCCCCAGGATAACGGAATCCCCAGGGTAGGGTTTGAGGTGAGAGGGGGAAGATTTAAAAGGGACCCGAGGGGCAACGTTTCACACACAGGGTGGTGCTTACACTGTACTGCCTGAGGAAGTGGTAGCGGCCAGTACTATAACTGCATTTAAAAGACATTTGGCATGTACGTGAATAGGAAAGGTTTAGAAGGATATGGGATTAGTTCAGTTTAGGCAAACTGGTCATCTTGGATGAATTGGACTCAAGGGTCTGTTTCCATGCTGTATGACACTATTGTTCAGGGCAAAGCCCACCTAATCAGTATTCTATTAACCACTTCAAATTTTCAGTCCCTCTACTGTGTGTATCAAATATAAGGATACCTTTTAACAGCTCTGCAAGGTTCTTTTGATAGCATCTTCAATACCAATGATCTCTACAATCTAGAAAGGTGATTGCAGGCACCTGGAATATCAATACCTGCAAGCGGTGATTGTTGTTCTTTCAGCTTTGCAAGGGAGTTATAAATTTCACTCAGCATATACATCTTGCAAATAGCTGTACCCACACCAGATGGACTGCACCAGGTTCGAGATCGTGAATCATGACCAAATGCTGGCCGTGCCAGTGATGCTCCCATCTGATGAATTCAAATTTTTTTATAAACCCTGTTGTACCAGTCCTTTCGGTCGATTGCCTACCTAGGTCGCTTTTGCTTGTGCCCATAATGTCGTCCTCATTACTATAGGGAAGTCAAACTTGACATCTTAAATAGTGCCCGACAGCTGACTTCTTTAGTTGCACGAGCTGATGTTAAATGTAAAGTGTGCCTTCCTCACTACTGATCTTCTGATAGATCAAATTGATCTGGTGATGTGCATCAAATAAAAGTAAACATAATGGTGCTCTGAAATTTGAGTTTTCACTGTCATGCCATTGTTCCTGGACCCAAGTTCACAAGGTTTTTAAAAAAAACCTTTATAATACCCTTTTGCCACTAATCACCACTTTACAATGTATAATGATACCTTTTTTTAGATCAGTGGCTACCTTTTTTGGTTCTTGGTTGGGTTGTTAGCATTTCTAGCATGTCTAGTAAATTGCTTGGTACATTTGTATGAAATTACTTGTTTTTGCACTGTTTTAATAGTTCTTAACTCCTTTAAATGCAGCTGTCAGTATTTAAGTAGGTAAAATTGTTCAACAGTATGTTGTCAAGACAAAATTAATCTCGTACATAAATCACAAAGTAAGTGCACAAATACAAAAAGGAATTAATGATAGATTTCTGAGCTTTTGAATAGGAGTGGGAAACAAACAAACAAATTATGCTTCAAGTGTCGAGCCTTGATCAGATCCCATCTGACACACTGCACTATATTTTTTGTATTGAAATCCAGGAAGGATTTATTGGCCTTGGAACGAGTGTGGTGCAGATTCACTGTAATCATACCAGGATAAAAAAACTTAAATTATGTATACTATATTAATTTGATGCTCATTCCCTTCATTTTAAGAAATAATATTAATTTTGACGTTCAAAAACTATGATGCAATTGACACGATATATGCAGAAAAGCTATTTTTTTTCTGGTGGGAGAATCGAGAATAAGAGTGCAAAATCATTAACTATGCTATTCCAATGTGAAGTCACAAAATACTTTTTCATTGCAAAAGGTGTTGAAAATATTTAACTTTTATCCAAAATATTGAGAGTGCTGACTCAATTGAAATTATCAAAGACTCAGTTGACTGATCTTGTGTGAAGATGTCCAGGGGAATGGAGCAAAGGTGGGCAAATAGGGTTGATGTGCAGATCAGCTGTATTCTAATGGATTGGCAAAACAGATTTTACATGCTGAATGGCCTGCCATTGATCCTTATGCTCCCAATTGTAAAATAGGGCTTTGTCTTCCAGTGATGTGGAGATATATTTTCTTTTATAGTGCTTCTGAGCTTTTGTTCCATTTTCATTAAAACAAAATAATCTCCCAGAATTACATCAAAGATGAAAGTTCCACTTGATCTTATCCTCACTTGCTACGTATCTCCTTCATTAAAAGCAATTGGATAACAGTTGAAAGCTGAATACGCAGAGGAGATGTTTTCTGTTACTGCAGGTAGGACTAGATTGGGTTGGGATATCTTGTCGGCATGGATGGGTTAGACCGAAGGGTCTGTTTCCATGCTGTACATCTCTATGACTCTATGACTGTACTGGCACCTTTAACCCAATTCTGGTGCTCCACCCCTTGCTGAGGCTGAAGCTGAGAATTTTCAATATCGTGCTGTGTGCCAGGTAAATTCTTATCTGTGATGCCATAAAAAAAACTAATTACTCGTTTATGCAGTCATTGATTACACAGGGTAGTAATTAAAGTCTACGGGGTAATCGAATACAACTTTAGAATTGCCCAAAGTGTAACTCCGTGGATTGGATTTGTGCCTTTTTAAAAAAAGTTTTGCTTTGTGCAAGCGACACAGCATGGCACTATACACTTAAAGCGTCATAATTTGAGGCAATATTTAGAAAGCCACACCAGTGCTCATGATGATCTAGGGACATCTAACTTAAAAACTAATTTTTCTCAGTCTCAATTTATGAAAAAGAGACTGGCACAAAAATTATTTTAAATGTAATTCTGGCCTTGACAAAATTGCATATGTCATGATAGCTGCAAGGAGGGCTGGTGGTGATGATCCCATTAATCTAGTCAAGGTTGTTGTGAACAGCTCTCTGTGGTTGACTTATTGGTCAAGGCAAATATTTTAAGCCAGGAAAATCAAACCTTCAAACCTCAATCCATGCTGTTCCAGCTGATGTCACCCAGTGTTTCTGAAATGGTGCAAGAATTTATCTGTGTGCTGCTAGGTGGCAGGGAGGAAAATGAATCTAATATTCCAGCTTCTTACTGCAATCCTTATGCTTAGAAACGTGGATGTATGCACATCAGGCAAGGCAAAGTCTGGCACAGCAGTAATGGTTGTATTTGTAAAGGCTATAGACAATTGAGATTTACAAATGTAGAATAGCCTTTGCAATAAAATAACAGAAGGGTTGCTGGTACTGGTGGAACTCACCTTTACAGGTAACGTAACTGAGAAGGAAAGAAAATGGCTATTAACAATTGGAGCAGTGGCACATTCTCCCTCCTTCCTTTTAACAGTTAGACATGATACCAGTGTGAATTGTCACAGAGGCAGAAGTAATTGCAATTCTTATCTGATAATTTTTCTTTAATATATAGTTGCTTAAAGCACCTTGAGTTCCAGTACAAGATGTTATAAACAACAATTTAAAACTTATTGAGGATAATTTCCCAGTGGTAGGGAGCCATTTATGTCAAACCATATAAAAAAAATCAAGAACACACACAAGATTTTTATCTGTTGAAATCAGTGGATTAAAAGTTGAAGTAAATATCTGACTTACACCTTGTCTTTAATTATTCTTATTGTGTGGTCTTTCAGCTCTTTGTTAAACTAAGACATATGGTAGAGAGTTCAAATAACGGTTGGCACTTGGACAGGGGAATGTTTCAATTGTTCACAGTTTCAAGCCTGCAATAAATCATAAGTGTTGTTGATGATTTGCATGCAAGGCTTCAGTACATTTAGTAAAAGTTATTTACTAAAGCAGACAAAAGATATCCAATATCCAATCTTTTCTGCTGCTTCACTATCCTGCCTTCATCACTAATTGTAGTGTCTCATTCATTAAGTCAGTCCATGATCTTTTCTGATTAATTAGCAGGTGAAGATTTATTATTTACTGAAAACAAAAATTGCTGGCGAACCTCAGCAGGTCAGGCAGCATCTGTGGAGAGAAAGCAGAGTTAACATTTTAGATCCAGTGACCCTTCTTCAGACCAACTAAGGTTCTCCAGCAGTTTGTTTTTTATTCCAGGTTTCCACACACGGTTCTTGATTTTTGTTTATTACTTAGCGGTTTCATTTAGATTAATGAGCAAATTCAGGATGGGGGACGTTTGAATTGCTAATGTTTTTGACTTGTTCACAAATGTCAGACTTGACTAGATGGCCCAGTCCATTGCATCAGATAATAATGTTATCCATTAGATTGCAGTCTTGCCTGCCTCGCATAGAATTTGATTTACTTTGGTCATGAGAGGTGATAGATATTATTTTGACACAATACTTTCTTGTAAACAAAAAAGAAATTGCTGGAAAAGCTCAGCAGATCGGGCAGCACCTGATGAGAGAAATCAGAGTTAACATTTCGGGTTGAGTGACCTACTCAGTGAAACACCCAATTTGCAGCATCCATAGTTCTTTTGGTTTTTATTTAATATCTGTCTTGTGTTTTGGAATTTGGTACTAGGAGAGGGATACATTTTGTGTTGCTAATTTGAGTTGGTCACTACTTAGATTCAAAGAGTCAGAGAGATGTACAGCACAGAAACAGACCCTTCGGTCGAACCCGTCCATGCCGACCAAATCTCCCAACCCAATCTAGTCCCACCTGCCAGCACCTGGCCCATACCTCTCCAAATCCTTCCTATTCACATACTCATCCAGATGCCTTTTAAATGTTGTAAATATACCATCCTCCAGCACTTCTTCTGGCAGCCCATTTCACACAAGTGTACCACAGTGTGAAGAAGTTGCTCCTTAGATCTGTTTTGACATTTTTCCCCCCTTGCCCTAAACCTATACACTCTAGTTTTGGACTCTTTCCAGACCCCCCCCCCCCATGGAAAAAACTTTGTCTATTTACCCTCTCCATGTCCCTCATGATTTTATAAAGCTCCATAAGGTCACCCCTTCAGCCTGCAATGCTCCAGGGACAACAACCCCAGCCTATTCAACCTCTCCCTATAGCTCAAATCCTCCAACCCAGGCAACACCCTTGTAAATCTTTTCTGAACTCTTTCAAGTTTTGCAGTCAGAAGGTCAGGTGTACATCTCATGAAAACTCAAACTGATCATTTTGCCCATTGTGTAATGACAGTTGTATAAGCTACCAATTATCCTTTTTTTGAAGAGAGAAGTGATTTGTTTTGGAAATTAATTGTCTCCAGAATGATGCAGGTGGTGTTGGGAAATTGAAATGTACGTGGCCCTCTCTGGTAGACTCAGTATTCCAATACTTGATTCTGGATTAGTGGTGCTGGAAGAGCACAGCAGATCAGGCAGCATCCAAGGAGCAGTGAAATCGACATTTCAGGTCATTGATGCCCAGTGTGGACTTCAACAGTTTCCCCATTTCCCCTTTCCCCACCTCACTCTAGTTCCAAACTTCCAGCTCAGCACTGTCCCCATGACTTGTCTGGACTTGTCCTAACTGCCTATCTCCTTTTCCACCTATCCACTCCACCCTCTCCTCCCTGACCTATCACCTTCATCCCCTCCCCTACTCGCCCATTGTACTCTATGCTACTTTCTCCCCACCCCCACCCTCCTCTAGCTTATCTCTCCACGCTTCAGGCTCTCTGCCTTTATTCCTGATGAAGGGCTTTTGCCCGAAACGTCGATTTTGTTGCTGCCTGAACTGCTGTGCTCTTCCAGCACCACTAATCCAGAATCTGGTTTCCAACATCTGCAGTCATTGTTTTTAACCTCTATTCCAATACTTGAGTCAGAGATGCCCCCAAAACTAGCACACATGATCCAACACATCATCATAACCTAGCTCATTAACAGAACAAGAGAATAGAGATGTTAGTGTGATTGGACCACCATTTGTTGCCTGCACACTCTCTCAAACCGATGTTCTAATCGATAAGTTATTCCAGATTGGGCAACCAACAAGACTCTGTACTAATAAGTAACAGAAGTAATGGTAGGATAGAATAGCATATGCACAGCAGTGGAGGTCATTTCCTTGCTTCTGGGCTGGAAGGTCTGGATTCAAGTCCCACCTGCCCCAGACATGTGTCCTAACATGCCTAAACAGGTTGAAAATAAAAGAGAGCCATTTGGCCCACTGAATGTGTGCCTGCTCTTTATGAAAAGTAATCCAGTTTACTACAATTCCATTCCCTTGCCTCACATATCCATTGTATACCTTTTTCTCCTTCAGCTATTTATCCAATTGTTTCTTTGAAGACTGTTATTAAATCTGTTAGCTTACAAGGACCATGGTAGTAAATGTCTTATTTGGGTGGAACTGATACATTTACTAGAGAGAGGTGACAGTACTTGGTGTGTGTGAGAGAGAAAGAGAGAGAGAACATCTCATGATATCACCTAACATGAGGAATTAGGAAAGAAAATTGGACTTTTAGCAGTTTAGTCCGTGCAAGAGCTATGCCTTGTGGCCCAGGTGTGCACTGAATGTCAGATGGGAGAGAAATTAGAGAAGGTTTAAGGCAGAGGAAACTATGCAGGACATTTGATCTGGTTACTTAAGGGAAGTAAGTGGAAGAAGTGGTCAATCGACTGGTCTTAACATCAGTGATTAGGAAGTCCATGGGCTTCTTGCCCTTACGGTCAAATGTTTTCTGAAACTACTTGGACTGTATATTCCCAGGATTTACTTATGCACCATATTGTCACTACTTAAAGATTTGTCTAAAATGATTGTCTTTTCTATTGATGTGGAGGTGTTGGTGTTGGACTGGGGTGGACAAAGTTAAAAATCACACAACACCAGTTAATAATCCAACAGGTTTATTAGGAAGTACAAGCTTTTGGAGTGCTGCTCCATCGAGAGGGAATCTAGGGGAGCAGGGTCATAGGATACAGAATTTATAGCAAAAGATCATAGTGTCACACAACTGATGCAATATATTGAACAAACCTAAATTACTGTTAAGTTTTTCATCTTTTAGAATGGATTGCAGGTTTCGATTCATGTTGAAATTTTAATGATTTCCTATCACTAATGTTGAATTAACAAGCCTGTACTTATATGAATTCATTCTGTCTCCTGTTTTGAAAATGGATATTAAATTGGATACTTGCCAGTCCTTCGGCAAAAATGCATTCTTGCTAGAACCTTGAAATATAAGGGACAATCTTTAACCTTTTACTACTTGGTGGAAAATGCATGGGTAGCCATTTGAATGACATGAGTGTCGATCGATCTCTCTGACTTCATGCTATGTAGGTTGAACCTCCCTTTACTGCAAGCATGAGGGGGTCCTGCTGGTCTGATCCTTTCACAGATGTGCTGGTTGGGACTCATTGGCTAATTTTAGCAGGCAACTCCAGCAGGTAGAAACTTATCAACTAATAGAAAGAGAAGTCAGACTAGGAGAGGCCCCAAAAGCAAAGTCCTTCCTCTGGAGTCCCCTTTCAAGCCCCACATGCTTTCCAAGTCTGCTCACTCTCGTTTTGTTCCTTGCCTTAAAAAAATTATTTTGCTACAAACTATTCCTTTGATCTTCAGTGCTCGCGTGCTGCCAGCCACCATTTACACTTGTGTCCATCAGCCACTATTTTTGAATGGGAAATTGAGTGTAGAATAGAGATGCGAGAGTTAAAATTTCCTAAGCATCGCTCTGACAAGATCAGGACCTTTTGCCCACCCATCCCTGGGCTGTGTTAAAATTTAAAGATCTGAAGTTCTCATGCTGCTGTTCTTTAATTTCTGTCCAGATCAGTGGTTGTATCTCTTCAGCTTCTGGCACCCGGTTCTCCCTAAGCTTAACCAACTTACCAAATACTTTCCTTTTTGTTTATTACGATCTCTCACTTTTCAATAAATTTGGAAGTTACTGCCTCCTCGGTTTCCTTTTTGGTAAACATTAGTGTGAAGACCCTAGAGGTTTTACCAAATCCTGTTTGTGTTCAACTCTCTTCTTGGGCATCTTGCCTCGCACACGACCATTCTCTGTTTACTGATTTATTTGTAGAGCCCTTTACTGTTGTTTTTGATATTTTTTGAGCTTTTCGTGTATTTTCTTTGCTTTCTTTATTTCCTTTTTTATCATTTCTATAGGTTGGCATGCCTGCTTCAAAGTTATTTTGTTTTTAATCTTCTTGTTTAGCTGTAATACCCTGTAACTCACAGTACCTTTTTAATAGCATAGGTTTGTTTTGTATCTTCGTAATCTTTTATAACAAATCACATCGATGATCTTTTGTGCCTTCTATTTCTCTTGCCATCTGATTTCAGCCTATTTGATCATTCTATTGATAATCCTAAAATCCAGCCTATTCCAATTTGTAGTCCTCTGGTTTTGAACTAGATTTTTCAAACTGGATCACAAAGCGTATCTTAATATCTTCACTACTTACTAAATGCTTTTAATTCATGTGCCTGCTCTATTTTGCTACACCTAACTAGATCTAACAATACCAATTCCTTTTGTAGGCATAGTTGAGAAAGGAGTCCAAGTCCACATTTTAAGATTCCATATTCCGTTCTCCATTTGCACTGTTATGATGCAATAATTTAATAGATCATAATAATCTCATAATTTTGTTAATCCTTACATTCCCTCAGTTGTTCATAGATTTCCTCTTGTATGCCTCCCATAATTAGGATATGTGATCTCCTAACCATATTGTAGCCAAAATTATAAGGAATTTTGGTTGAGTAAATGGAGGAAATTGTTTCCACTGACAGGAGGGTTGGGAAATAGAAAATGGAATTTTTAAACCATTGACAAACCAATTAAAAGGAAGACTTTTTTTTTTCTCCCCCAATGAGCTGTCAAGATCTGGAATGCATTGCTTACAAAGGTAATGGAAATAATTTAATTGAAAGTGTCAAAAGGAACATGAGAGGATTATGGGAGTGTGACTATTTCGATAATGCATTCAAATAACTGGGACATGCATAATGGGCTGAATAGCAGTCTTCTGTTCTGGAGGATTCTATCTTTTTTAATTACAAATATTTTAACATTGGATTTTAAACACTAAATCTTTTCCTGTTGTGTTTAAACTTAGTCACATTCCTTTACCTCCGTCCTTTTCCTGTTTGTGATTGCTGGATTTGATTTTCTCCTCTTACTGCCTTTATTACATCTGAATGCTATCCGAACTTCAGTTCCATTTTCTTCTTCTTTATTCACATCTTTGTCTAATTTTTGTGATTGCACTTAATGTTTTCTTCTCCTTCCTGTCTCATTATTTCCTCATTTAATAACTTCAGTCTCATATTTGAACATTTTGTCATTACATTAGCTTCATATTTGTTTAGATATTCCAACCTTTCAGAATACTCCTGCTATCCCTAAAATTGCGCCGGCGTCACATTAATGGAATTCTTCTTTCTGACATCACCCTTTTAGCTAATTGTTGTGTTCTTTAATCATGATATTCAGGATTTTGGGAGGTACTTGAGTGATAACTTAGAATCAAAGAGTCATAGAGATGTACAGCATGGAAAAAGACCCTTTGGTCCAACTCACCCATGCCGACTAGATATCCTATTAAATAAATCTAATCCCATTTGCCATCAACGCCTCATGCAACCGAGTGTAGCATCAAGGAATCCTAGCGAAACCAAAATTGGGGGGTGGGGGGCAAATGTCCACTGGTTGGAGTCATACCTGGCACATAGGAAAATGATTGTTGTTTTTGTAAGTCAGTCATTTCAGCTCGAGGACAACTCTGCAGGCATTCCTGCAGGTAGTGTCCATGTCGCAACCATCTTCAACTGTTTTATCAATGATCTTCCATCCATTATCATGTCAGAATTGAGGACGTTTGCTGATGATTGCATAATGTTCAATACCATTCATGTCTCCTCACATACTGAAGTAGTCCACTTTCAGATGGAACAAGATCTGGACAATATCCAGGCTTCTGCTGAAAAAAGAAGGCAAGTAACATTCGAGGCACACAGTTTCCAGGCAATGACCATCTCCAGTAAGAGACAACCTAACCACCACCCGTTGACATTGCATGGTGTTACCATCATTGAACCACCTCCTATCAACATCCTGAGGAAACTGAACCTGCTACATAAATGCAGTGGCAGTAAGAGCAGGTCACAGGCTAGGAGTAATGCAGTCATCTCCTGACTCCCAAAACCTGTTCACAATTTACAAGGCAGAAGTCAGGAGTGTGATGGAATATTCCCAACTTGTCTGGATGGGTACAGCTCTAACAATACTCAAGAAACATTTCACCATCCAGGACAAAGCAGTCCACTAGTTTGGCACCACATTCCCAAGCATCCACTCCCTCCACCACTGATGCTCAGTAGCAGCAGTTTCTCTTGCCTACAAGTGCACTGCAGAAATTTGGCCAAATCCTCTGACAGCTTCCAAAGCCATAACTGCTTTCATCAAGAAGGACCAGGGCAGCAGGAGCACTATCTGCAAGATTCCCTCCAAGCCACTTACCATCCTGACTTGGAAATATATCGCTGTTCCTTCACTGTCTCTGGGTCAATATCCTGGAATTCCCTCCCTAATGGCATTGTGGATGTACCTACAGCACTTGAACCTGCAATGGTTTTAGAAGGCAGCTCAGCATCACCTTGCCAAGGGCACTAGGGACAGTCCACAAATGTTGGCCAGCCAGTGATAACCATGTTTTATGAGAGAATTAAATGCTAGCCTCCCAACCCTGATCATAATCTGGTGCATCACTCCCAGCTCCCAATAAAAGAAAGTAAGCCCTCATAGTTTCTCAGGCTGCAGTGCAGGTATTGGACGAGTAAGCTTTACCTAAACTTTGTGCAGAGAAAATGCCCCCATTGATCAGACTGGATGGGCTGAGTGACCCACTTCTGCTCCTGTGTCACATGGTGATACAGAGTTATACAAGCTTGGAAATGTTATTACAACATAAATTGCAAAATTAACATCCACAGGTTTCAATTATTAAAAGCAGGTTAAGCTATTAATGCTTTTCTTCACATAGTGAGTGTGAAACTTGGAGTAGACTCCCGGGTAGAGGAGTGGACAGTGATTGTTTTAATTTTGAATGAATGCTGTAGTTCTGGCACCAGTCATTTCAGGAGTGATGAGTTAAAACGAGCCAATTGACTCTCCTCATCGGTAATTATCTTGTAATCTTGTCTTTATTTTTAATTGTCCACTGAGTTTATTATGCTGTTACTTTGTAAAATATATGTTGATCAAATAACAAGCTTGCCAAATAAGTAAAAGTGTGAAGCATTACCAGACAAAGTGCAACTATTCTCTTGACAATGCAGTTGAGTGCACTATGGCGAGGCTAGGATTAAAAGCAGAATCTGTTGGAATATTTTCCATTAACATTTAGGTTGAAAGTCACCTCCATACCAGTAGGAAAGAGAACACCGGGAAGGGATTAAATTTTTCTATACTGTAGGTTCCATCTTTGTTTTTATTCCATCAATATACTGCATTCTGCACTGCCCAAGCCAATTTGCACTTTCTTGGAGTAAGGCAACTGTTTTTGATTGCTGTAATGTTATCTTTTTCTAAGAGTCCTATACGTCCAAAGTAAGCAAATATTTATATGTCTATATATTTTTGGATTTCAACTCATACCATTTCTAATTATAAAAACAACTTTTTAACAGCATGTGAAACGTGGCAACAATAAATTATTGCTATTAAAAAGGTGTTAATTATTTTACTTTGTTATGAAAGCTAAAGAAACAAGAAGTAGTTCAGGGTCTTTTTAACATTTGCATTGATCAGTTTCACCAACCCATTTTTCCCATCTCTTCTCACATCGCTCAAGTGCAGTGTTCCATAACTCTATAAAATGTTGTGTAGAAAAGATTCCACCTAGCTTCCTTCAATTATTCTTAACTTTCTCATTTTGACCTGTTGTTATTTGAACACTCATTAACCAATAAATGTTGAAGGGGGTCGAGACAAGAAAAAAAATGTAGAGGTGCTGGTGTTGGACTTTGGTGAACAAAGTTGAAAATCACTCAACACCAGGTTATAGTCCAACAGGTTTATTTGGAGGCACTAGCTTTCAGAGCGCTGCTCCTTTGTCAGGTAACTAGTCGGGCAGGATCATTAGACACCGAATTTATAGTAAAAGATCATAGTGTCATGCAATTAAAACAATATATTAAACAAACAACAAGCATGACACTGTGATCTCACTTAGATTAGATTAGTACAGTATGGAAACAGGCCCTTCAGCCCAACAAGTCCACACCAACCCACCCACCATTCTCCTACATTTACCCCTTCACCTAACACCACGGGCAATTTAGCATGGGCAATTCACCTAAGCTGCACATTTTTGGATTGTGGGAGGAAACCGGAGCACCCGGAGGAAACCCACGCAGACACAGAGAGAATGTGCAAACTCCACACAGAGAGTCACCTGAGGCGGGCATTGAACCCGGGTCTCTAGCGCTGGGAGGCAGCAGTGCTAACCACTGTGCCACCCTGCCACCCACAAACTTTTACTATAAATTCTGTGTCTTATGATCCTGTCCAACTGGTCACCTGATGAAGGAGCAGCTCTTTGAAAGCTAGTACTTCCAAATAAACCTTTTGGACTATAACCTGGTGTTGTGTGCTTTTTAACAATAAATAGAGTGCGACTACATGTTTGAAAATTGGCAGAGAAACAAATTGCGAATAATGTGAGGTTTTAGTAAGAGCTATTTGGGTAATAGGATTTCTGTAAATATTTTCTTTCATGACCTTAAATCACCCAATTACAGATTATTGCAGAAAAGTAATTATTGAAACAATGCAACAAACTAATGATAAGCTTATTGTAAGAAATGTTTATGGTTACTTCCTTCTTTTCTCATTTTTAATCTTGACGTTTAAAAAAAAATGAAATGTCAACAACCTAAACTGCTGAAAGTAGAGTAAATTAGGTGCCTGAAGCAGAATATGCAACTGAAAAGAGGACTCTTGTGGTTCAGCGGCAATGACCCTACCTCTTTGCCAGAAGGTTCAAGACCAGAGATATATCATAACATGGCTGGACAGGTTGATTACTAAATATCTATACTACTGAAGAAACATTAAACTGAACTCTGAATTGTATATTTGAGACAGTCTCTCATACATCTAATTTAGGTTATAAATAAATACTTGGGACTGCTAGAAAAATGATGTTTACAAAGCATTTAGATCTTTAGTAGATTGTGATTGCAGTCAAAGGTTGAATTTGAGATTGTGAATCAATTATCAAGAAAGTGAAGGAATAAGCACATGCTTGTGTCATATCCTTTATTGTAAAGTGTTATGCTGCTGCACACAGCTGTTTATCTTCAGTGTTTTATCCCTTCCCTTGCCCTCCTATATTGGACTCAATGTTAGCATTTTTATCTCTCTTCAACTGCTGCCAAAACTGCTGAATTTCTTGAGAACATTTTTTTAATTTGGCTGCATTTGTGAGCAACTCCACTGGTGTTGTGCACGTACCAACAAACCAGCTCACAGTCTGGATTTCATAACTCAATCGATGGAATCTTCTAAGCCCTTGAACAACATGGCTGATACTCGATTGGGAAAATGAAATTCTCGACATTGGATGGACAAATTTTGGACTTCTTTCCTCAATGTTTTAACGTTGAGGTGAGAATCTTGCTAGTCATCAGTGAAGGGCACATTTGCATGTATTCACATCTCATTATAACCAAATCTCAGCTCATTTATATGCATGCTGCTGTTTTCCAGGCAGTGGAGAGAGGCCAAATGGTGACAATTCCTAACCTGTAGGTTTAAACAGGCACATTTGGGGGATGGCTGCAGCTCACCGCTCACTCCTCCCTGTGTTCATGTTGGCCAGCATTCCCAACAAGATAAAATAGCTTGTTCTGAAACCAAGTCAGGTCTTGTCTTCACATTGACATGACAGTTCTTGTTTGAACAGTTAAAATCATTAATGTATGATTATTTTAAGTACTTAGGCCAGGAGCAAAAGCTTGCTAGTACTTATATAATATTTCAGTATACATATATAATATTCCAGCACTCTTAAAAAAAATTACACTAGCTCAGTAATGGTCCGTAGGTATCGTTGTGCCGATTGCACAAATACCAAAGTGTGCAAAACAAGTTGATACTTGTCCTAGGTTTGATATTGTAGCCATGCAACTTGCTTCATCAATGTGTTGAGAATTCCCTGGAGACATCCCATCTCTTCAGTATCCACCAGTTTGTGGACAAATGTCACAGAAATTCACATACTTTGGTAGGAAAAGTCACCACAGTATTACAGAATGTTTTGCTCGAGCACATGAAACCATCCATTGGGAGCAGATGCTACATTTTATTTTATCAAGTTGTGATTAAAATATCTTGGTGGTGTGCCGTCCATACAACCATCTTGAGCTCCAAATTGGGGCTGGGAAGACAGAACATAGAACATAACAACGCAGTACAGGCCCTTCAGCCCTCAATGTTGTGCTGATCTGTGAAACTGAACTGAAGCCATCTTCCATTATCATCCATATGTTTATCCAATGACCATTTAAATGCCCTTAAAGTTGGTGAGTCTACTGCTGATTCATGCAGGGCATTCCACACCCTGTTCTCTGAATAAAGAATCTACCTCTGACATCTGTCCTTCGTCTGTCACCCCTCAATTTAAAGCTATGTCCCCTCGTGTGAACCATCACCATTTGAGGAAAAAGGCTCCACTGTCCACCCTATCTAATCCTCTGGTCATCTTGTATGTCTCAATTAAGTCACCTCTCAAGTCCCTCAGCCTTTCCTCATAAGATCTTCCCTCCAACCAGGCAACATCCTAGTAAATCTCAGCACTCTTTCCAATGCTTCCACATCCTTCCTATAACGCGGCGACCAGAACCACACACAATACTTCAAGTGCAGCCTCACCAGAGGTTTGTACAGTTGCAACATGACCTCATGGCTCTGAAACTCAATCCCGCTACCAATAAAAACTAACACACCGTATGCCTTCTTGACAACCCTATTAACCTGGATGGCACCTTTGAGGGAGCTTTGCACATGGACACTGAGATCTTTCTGCTTATCCACAGTACCAAGAATCTTACCGTTAGCCCAGTACTCTGTATTCCTGTTACTCTTCCAAGTATTTTTAAAATTTGTTCATGGAATATGAGCATCGCTGGCTAGGCTACTACTTATTCCCCATTGCTACCTGCCCTGGAGAATGGGATGGTGAGCTTTGAACTATTGCAGTCCTTTTCGTGGAGACAGATCCATAGAACTGTTAGGAAGGGAGTTCCACAGTTTTGATCCAAGTGCTATGAAGCTGCAATAGAGATCCAAGTTAAGATGTTATGAGGCTTGGAGGGTAACTTGCTGGTGACTGTGTTCCCATGCATCTTCTGTCATTGGGGATAGATGTAATGAATTTGTAATGGGTTGTTAAAGGAGCCTCAATGTGTTGTTGCAGTATATCTTTTAGATGGTACACATTGCTGCCCCTGTCCATCATACTGAAAGGAGTCAATGTTGAAGGTGTTGAATGGAATGCCAATTGATTGAGGGGTAGGGCACGGACATGGCTTTGTGCTTGATGGTGTTGAGCTTCTTGAGTGTTGGAATTGCACTCATTCAAGACAGTGAATAATATTCCATCATACTTCATACTTGTGCCTGGTAGTTGCTGGAGAGGCACTGAGGAGACAAAAGGTGAGCTTACTTGCCACCAAATAGCTAGCTTCTTATCTGCTGTTGTAGCTGTTTATATGGATGGTGCAATTTTGTTTCTGATCAATGACATTGCCAGGATATTGATAGCTCATGTATGAGATCCAAGACCCACTGATCACTATCCAGTGGCTCAGACTGGAATGCTTACTGTAAGCATTCTTACCATTATTAGATTCTTGCTAGAATTCCTTTATGAATGAGATTGGACTTGCTAAAATTCAATTGTGCCAGTGACCAGAATATATATGAAGGATGGTCATTTATATATGACACCAGATGGCAGTTATCAGCTATTTACCAACCAGTGAGTTAGTACTTCAATTTGTATCAAACCATTTCATTGGTCTGCAGTGCCATATATCCCAAGTGCTCCATTGGGTATGCTGGCTGTTGTCAACTGAAAATTATTTCTTAGATTGAGGAAAACTTTTCTGGATAATCCAGTCTGTAGGGATGGCCTCTGGTGCTAATTTTCCATGCGTTGTAAGTTAGATCCACAGTAGATTCTGAGAAAATAAGGCAAGAAATGTTTTTGTTCATTCCAACATAATTTACGTTGCATTTAACTCCCTTCACCCAAGTAAAAACAGACCAGCGACTTAACAATAGGATCTGTGTCCCATTTCTTACCCTCAGTACCTAGGCAACTAGGATAAATAATGTTTTAAGGCTTTCAAATGAATCTTATGATCTTCTGGTTTTCATATTAAAGTACAATGTTGAACAGTATTTTTATACACAAGGCTTTTGATTGTGTTTTTAAGTGGAGCATCAGTGGCAATCTGGTCAGGAAGAATAACAAGTATAATAAAAAATGTCCATCTTCATTGCCTAATGGTACGATGGCAGATTGGCTCGGCCATCTGCTGCAAAATCCAATTGATTTTCTTTCCATAGAAGTCCAGTCAGATGAATATTTGAGAGATGTTACAACATTCTTGTCATCTACTCTGCCACCCTTTACCCACCAGATGGTGAAGGTGAAAGCTAACCCCTGGATCATTAGTTCCCTGATCTCAATGGTCAAGGGCAGAAGCCCGTAAAACTCCATCAACCTTGCTTAATCATTTTTCATGTCATCGTAGACAGAACTCATTACTTTGAAGGGAATAGATTTCTTTATTGATTTGTATTTTCCGTCTCATTTATGCTTGTTACTTTTGTATCCAGTTCTGCATGCAACAGTTTAATCTGAATCCTCTATTATATAGCATTAGCTGGCTTCTACACAATATTATGAATATGCTACAGCTTAATCTATAACCTAACAAATCAATACCATGGATAACCACTCAGAACTTGCTACTGAAAATACTTGGTGTGTTTTGTTCCTTGACGGTCTGACCGCATTTAAATGAAATGGCTTTGCTTGACATGTTAAGTTTCTCTGTCTCTGCTAGATAACGTGCATTTTTCCACTTTTTGGATTCAGATTTTCAGCAATTTCTCAGTTTTTTTCTTTTTTATCGCTGCTGCTTGATAAATCAATTGCAATTCTGACTCCAAATAGCATCATGTGGTACAGTTGTGAAGTTGCCATGGACACCACTTTTGTTGCACCATGAGGTAATTTCTCTAAATATCGATTGGATTGTAGCAGCAGCTGATGGGGATTAAAGAAGATGGGGAAAGTGGGGCCCTCTTGTGGGGCAGTGTCAGTGTCAGTGTCCGTACCCCCTGGAGTTGGAAGGCCTGGGTTCAAGTTCCACCTGCTCCAGAGATGTGTAATAACATCTCAGAGCAAATCGGTTAGAAAAATAAGTTAAATTTAAAAAAAGAAAAAAAGACCAGATTCTCCCACTTGCTGTGGGTACTCACAACTGTTAGGATATTCCAGGATTGTTCAGCACCAACAGCAGGGTGACAGAGGGCGAGGGACCTTGACCTCAGTCCAGCTGTTCCTTTCTCATGAGGAGACAGGGTGGTGCCAGTAGGTCCCCAGCTGGAGGAGGAATCATGTTTAGGCCCCCCTCAGAAATCTCCTCATACCATTCCACAGAGCCTTCCACCTTTTATCCTGCCAGCTACCCACAGTCGTGTGGCAGATCAAACCGAAGGTTGTACACCCACCTCTGGGCAGGACACACTCAGCGAACGTGGGCCTTCAGGACAGCAACACTCCTGTGGTCAGCCAAAACATCCAAGGCCAAGAGGCACGATTGTAGGGCAAGCTTCCTCCAACCTGCTGTGGACCTCAGGTCAAGACTGAGATATAGTGGGAGAGGAAAAGAGATGACCTTCTGAGGCGACACAAGTTGCACAGGTGACATGTCCTTGTACTCACATGTTCATTTTCAGTTATGTGAGCGAATGTCAGGTTTGCTGTAAATGCAAGAATGAAGTTGCAGAGTCTATCCATCCTTAATGCGATGCAAGGTTTTATGGTCACTGGTGTGAAGTGCAGGCTATTGGAACTTGGAAAGTGTTGGCTACTTTGGTAACCGGGCTCAGTCTTTCCAGACCACAATATATTGGGTGGCACAGTGTCTCAATAGTTAGCGCTGTTGCCTTACAGCACTGGTACCCGGGTTTAGTTCCAAACTTGAATGACTGTCTGTCTTTATGGAGTTTGCATATTCTCCCCGTGTCTGCGTGGGTTCCCTGCAGGTGCTCTGCTGTTGATGTGCGGTTAGGTGGATTAGCCATGCTAAATTGCGATGGGGTGTCCGGGGTAGTGTGGGGTGGGTAGGTTAGCTATTGTAAGTGTAGGGCAATGGGGATTGGGTGGGGATGGGATGTTCTCTTGAGGGTTGGTGAGGGCACAATGGGGCAAATGGCCTCCGCCTGTGCTATACAGATTCTGTGATATTGCTTGTGCCTCAGTGCTGTTAGTGGAATTGATTCTTGTTGCTGTGTGATGTGGTCAAGAAAGCTTGGGCAAGGTTTGGACTACACATAGTAGGGTAATGTCTAAGGTTCACACAGCATGTAGTGTTCTTCAATTTTACTGTTTGTGTGACTATGTAATGCTGTCGCCTTTTGAAGTGTCTCATCACTCAAAAACAGGCTAATTTCCTTGGAATGCCAGACTGTGATGTGACTTTTTAGATGTTTATAAAATCATGAGGCGCATGGATAGGGTAAATAGCCAAAGTCTTTTTCCCAGGGTAGCGGCGTCCAAAACTACAGGGCATAGGTTTAAGGTAAGAGGAGGAAGATATAAAAGGGACTGATGGGGCAGTGTTTTCATGCAGAGGGTGGTGCAAGTATGGAATGAGCTGCCAGAGAAACTGGTGGAGGCTGGTACAATAACAATATTTAAAAAGCATCTGGAAAGGTTTAGAGGGTTATTGGCAAAATACTGGAAAATGGGACTAGATAAGTTTAGGATATCTGGGCAGCATGAATAAGTTGGACTGAAGGGTCTGTTTTTGTCCTGTATGACTCTTTGAAGCACCGCCCCCAATCTATGATATCTATACAAATTAAATCTCATGACTGTTCCTACTGTTCAAAGTAATAGAAGCGCAAGTGAATCTATCGCTTTTTACAATTTGATTGGGTCACGGAGAGTCATGCTAATTGTAGTTTGCAAATAACACTTCAGTGATTCTCATCAATCCTACCATAAACATATCAATGTGGAAGTCTCATGCTGTCTTACGGCATCAGTATAAAATGTCTGTTTATTATGGTAGGCCCATTATTAGCCTGATGTCTAAATACGTTTTTGGTACAGATACTACTGAGATTATATGGAGCCAAGACTTGTTTCTGAATATAGTCTAAAATACAGAAGCTGTGATAGTCTCACAGTAAGAGCAGCAAAATTCGAGAAATGAAACAGCAACTTCAAATAACTTTGTCAAATTACGTGAAATTTTACACAGTGGGTTTCATTTTAAAAAAGTAGAATAGAATGTTTCATAAATACAGTTTAACACATTCAGGATTCCCTTGTGCTGCTCACTCTCTATCAAGCCTGCCAATCAGCAAACCACATGTTTGGGAGCCGTGCCAACATCCTGCAGTTTTGTTGTTGTTTAGCTGCGTGCTGGTCAGATATTACAGATTTGTTCCCTGATCTGTGCAAATGAGAAAGGATTGGCTGTGGCACCATCTCCCATCAGGGAGAAAATTAGGGGAATTAGGAAATTACATTTTTGACTTTCATTTGGCAGAATATTTAAAAACAATAGGATTAAGATGGATATTTTAAAAATATTAGATGAATTCTTTGTGCTTTTTTTGCATGGCCTTGAAATAGGAGAATACTTCACAAAACCATGAGCAATTTTATAGGTAACCTTTTTTTCCAAAATTTAAATTTGAGCAACAAGTTGGAGTGGGCCATTCAGCCCCTCAAGTCTACTTTGCCATTCAATAAGATCATGGCTGATCTGATTGTATCCTCAAATCCACATTCCTGTCTAGCCTTTTTTTGCTCGTTTGCTTAACAAAAATCTATATATTTCTGCCTTAAGTGTTCCATTTCAAGGATTCTGCTTTCATTACCTTTTCAGGAAGAGTTTCAGGAGACTCTGTGAGGAAGAAATTCACCCCGTCTCTCTCTTAAATGGGCAAACTCTGATTTTAAACCATGTCTCCTAGTTCTAGATTTTTCAATAAAAAGGTGATATCTCTACATCTAGTCTGTCAAGACCTCTAAGGATTTTGCGTGTTTCAATTATCTCTTACCCTCCAAACTCCAATAGATAAAAGCATAGCCTGTCTAACCTTTCCTGTCAAGACAACCATTGTATTCCAGGTATAAGCCTGGTAAACCTTCTCTGAGCGACTTCCAGTAGTCCAATCTAGTCCCACCTGCCAGCACCCGGCCCATATCCCTTCAAACCCTTCCTATTCATATACCCATCCAAATGCCTCTTAAATGTTATGATTTGGAGATGCCGGTGTTGTACTGGGGTGTACAAAGTTAAAAATCACACAACACCAGGTTATAGTCCAACAGGTTTAATTGGAAGCACACTAGCTTTTGGAGCGATGCTCCTTCATCAGGTGGTCACCTGACGAAGGAGCTTCACTCTGAAAGCTAGTGTGCTTCCAATTAAACCTGTTGGACTATAACCTGGTGTTGTGATTTTTAACTTTTAAATGTTGCAATTGTACCAGCTTCCACCACATCATCTGGCAGCTCATTCCATACACGAAACACTTTCTGTGTGAAAACGTTGCTCCTGAAGTTTCTTTTATATCTTTCCCCTCTCATCCTAAACCTATGCCCTCTGGACTCACGCATCCCAGGGAAAAGGCTTTGTCTATTTATCCTATCCATGCCCCTCATAATTTTGTAATCCTCTATAAGATCACCCCTCAGACTCCGACGCTCCAGGGAAAACAGCCCCAGCCTGTTCAGCCTTTCCCTGTAGCTCAGATCCTCCAACCCTGGCAGCATCCCTGTAAATCTTTTCTGAACCCTTTCAAGTTTCACAACATCTTTCCAATAGGAAGGAGACCAGAATTGCATGCAATATTCCAACAGTGGCCTAACCAATGTCCTGTACAGCTGCAACATGACCTCCCAACTCCTGTGCTCAACACTCTGACCAATAAAAGAAAGCATACCAAACGTCGTCTTCACTATCCTATCTACCTGTGACTCTACTTTCAAGGAGCTATGAACCTGCATTCCAATGACTCTTTGTTCAGCAACACTCCCTAGGACCTTACAAATAAGTGTATAAATCCTGCTAAGATTTGCTTTCCCAAAATGCGGCACCTTGCATTTATCTGAAATAAACTCCATCTGCCACTTCTCAGCCCATTGGCCCATCTGGTCCAGATCCTGTTGTAATCTGAGGTAACCTTCTTCGCTGTCCACTACACCTCCAATTTTGGTGTCATCTGCAAACTTACTAACTGTACCTCTTATGCTCACATCCAAATCATTTATGTAAATGACAAAAAGTAGAGGACCCAGCTCCGATCTTTGTGGCACTCCACTGGTCACAGGCCTCCAGTCTGAAGAACAACCCTCCACCACCACCCTCTGTCTTCTATCTTTAAGCCAGTTCTGTATCCAAATGGCTAGTTCTCCCTGTATTCCATGAGATCTAACCTTGCTAATCAGTCTCCCATGGGGAACCTTGTCGAGTGCCTTACTGAAGTCCATATAGATCACATCTACTGCTCTGCCCTCATCAATTTTCTTTATTACTTCTTCAAAAAAGCTCAATTAAGTTTGTGAGACATGATTTCCCACACACAAAGCCATGTTGACTATGCCTAATCCGTCCTTGCCTTTCCAAATACATGTACATCCTGTCCCTCAGGATTCCCCCCAACAACTTGCCCACCACTGAGGTCAGGCTCACCGGTCTATAGTTTCCTGGCTTGTCTTTACCGCCCTTCTTAAACGGTGGCACCCACGTTAGCCAATCTCCAGTCTTCTGGCACCTCACCTGTGACTATCGATGTTACAAATATCTCAGCAAGAGGCCCAGCGATCACTTCTCTAGCTTCCCACAGAGTTTTCAGGTACACCTGATCAGGTCCTGGGGATTTAACCACCTTTAACCATTTCAAGACATCCAGCACTTCCTTCTCTGTAATCTGGACATTTTGCAAGATGTCAAGTGACTTGCTGTTTGTTTTATTCCTCATCTCTATCTAAAATGTGTCCACATCTTGGTTTCTTGGATTTGGGAAATGCCTGTCTGTCATACTAATACCTTCATTAACTAGACCCACCCCACCACCTTGTCCTAGTTTCCTGTCCTTCCCGAATCTTTTGCGATTCAGGTCTCAATCCAGGTCGACCTATAGCCTTGTCTTTGTAATGGCTACTATATTGTACTTACTCATTTCTATTTGGGTTCTCCGTTCATTTGATTTGATTCAAATGTTACGATACAAAGCCTTGCGTTTTATCCTTCTATTCTTTTGTAAGTTCTAATTTTATCTGTTGGTTGATTCTTTGTGTATATCCTGTATCACTTCCTGTCTTGGCTTCTCTATTATTTCTCTTTGGCCTGACTCTATAACTTCATTTATCAGTTCTTCCCAAATTTGATCATTTGCCACTGCGTTTTAGTTCAAAATCCTCTCTTTCCCTATTTATGCAGTTGGCAGGAACACCAGCCCCCGTATAGCTGGTCCCCAGCTAGTGACTGTCCATTGTTACAGATCACACTTTCCCCAGGCTTGGTATCTGTGTTTTACAGACTGGAAGCCATTGCTCCCATATCAAACTTTGAGGTATGTATTCATCTCTCTTGTCAGATTTGCCTTATGACAATTTGCCCATGCAGTAATTCAGCAATTATGGCCTCTAAGGTTCTACTACTTAATTTGGTGTCTGGCTCCTCATACTGAGTGTGCAGAGCCTCCTTTATCCTATCTGCTTCAATGATAGCTTAAAAATTAACCACCGTGACTGGATCCTCCCCTTCTGAATGCAAATTCCATTCTAGCCCTGAGCAAATGTCCCAATCGCTGGCATGGGACAGAAAACCCAGCAGACTGAACACATGCTGTTTACTGTAGAGAACAATGTCAATTCTCTTCACTAGATTGTCTCTGACTACATAATTGTTTGCTCACTCGAATGGCTTCCTTTATCACCACATTAAAACCTCTACATTTTGTCAGTTCCCAGGCAAAAAAAAAGCTGCCATGATCAGTTAGTTCACCTTCTCTGCATCCTTCAGTCTTATCCAGACAAGCTGAAAGAATTTTAAATACTTTTGAAAATTGCAAAGGCTGAGGCTTCTGGCTACCGGGCCTCCGTTTACTTATTTTTCACTTAGAGTCATGGTAACTTCCCAAATCAGATGACCCAGTCCTAATGGATGTGCCTCCCTCATGGTACAAAGTATCTAGGTAACTCTCTCCACCACTCCACACACAAACACACACGCACACACATATATCACGGTGTCTGTTATTTAGCTCCCACTTATAAATGGAATATCATCTGCAACATGCTTGATTTCTGCGATGTCTGCAGATGCTGGTGATCACAGCTGAAAATGTGTTGCTGGTCAAAGCACAGCAGGCCAGGCAGCATCTCAGGAAGGGCTTATGCTCGAAACATCGAATTCTCTATTCCTGAGATGCTGCCTGGCCTGCTGTGCTTTGACCAGCAACACATTTTCAGCTGATTTCTGCGATGCTCCAGTCACAGCTTTTGTACATAACTGGCTTTTAATTACTATTGTATTGATAACCATAACTTCAACTGCTGATAGTCTAGCTCTGAAACTTGATTCCCTTTCTTAATTTTCTATTTTGGAGTGTTCCATGAAACATATTTCTTTTGACCCAATATCTCTGTGCCTTGGTGTTGAATTTGATTTACTGGCGCTCCTGTGAAGTATTTTGAAGCATTGTTGTTGCTGTTGAATTGAATTCATCATCCTTGTTCTCACTTACAAGTTCATCAATGTCTTACCCTATTCTGTCTTTGTCTTTGTTGCTGTGATCTTCTTGGCTACATGCCCTTGTACAGGAACTCTGCTCCTCTGACACTGGTGTGTTCCCTGTTCCCCCTGCAATTCCTCCACGCTTGCAACATTCCCATCTGCTTTCAAAAGACTTGTAACAACTTCACCCATATCCTACCTTTTGCCCTTCCTGCTAACTTTTGTTTCTTTCTGTTCAGCTGCTACAGTTTTTCTATTCCTTTCAAAGCATTGAGAGATAAAAATTCGAAGTGTAAGGAGTGCTACTGAAACTTGTTATTGTGGATGTGAAATTAATTTTTAAGTAGCTCAAAATGTCTTGACAGCATAATTTGGAGCATTTCAGAAATTGAAAAGAGCAAATCCCAGTTGGAATGATGACAAAGCACAGCTGTCTTTGAACAGCCTCTACAGACATTACTGAACTCAAATCAATATTCAGCAGCAGCAATAGCATCACCAAAATCCTGTTGCTAAGGTAACAGTTTAGGATGTTTGAAACAACCTCCTCCGTACGGTGAGCAATTGCTATGAATTTATCCAGCCATTTTCAAATGGCACTTGCTCATTGGATGAAACTGTGTATTCCACGAGAACAGTGCTGTATCCAGGTGGAAGGGGCAGTGTTGAAAGTCTCGGTTACTTTTAGTGCAAAGCTTAGACAAAATACACAGTGAGTTTTGAGAAGATTTGTAGCTCAGGTTGAGGTTCTGGATGTACGTTTGCCCGCTGAGCTGGAAGGTTCACTTTCAGACGTTTCATCACCCTACTAGGTATTATCATCAATGAGCCTCCGGTGAAGCACTAGTGGTATGGCCCACTTTTTATTTATGTGTTTAGGCTTCTTTGGGTTGGTGATGTCAATTTCTGTGGTGATGTCATTTCCTGTTCTTTTTCTCAGGGGGTGGTAAATGGGATCCAAGTCAATATGTTTGTCAATAGTGCTCCAGTTGATGTGCCTTGCTTCTCGGCATTCTCGCACATGTCTTGTAACAGACACACACTCAAGAATTCCTAGAAGCATGGCACTCCAACCAGAACTCAATCGACAAACACATTGATTTGGATCCCATTTACCACCCCTGAGAAAAAGAACAGGAAATGACTTCACCAACCCAAAGAAACCTAACCACATTAATAAAAAGTCGGCCATATCACCAGTGCTTTACTGGAGGCCCACTGATGATGTTACCTAGTATGGTGACGAAATGTCCAGCTCAGCGATTAAACTTACATCCACAAAATACACAGGTTAAACTGCATTCATGTGCAAACTTATTTCAATTAATGACTGTGGCTTTCTGTTGCAATTTCAACGTAGTGGAATAATCTCTTGGTGCATCTCTAAGTTACCTCTTCAAAGTACAACTTGTGTTATATACAATTGACAGTTTCAAGAGCAAAGTGGTCTAATTGGCATGGTTGTTTTTTTATGTGAATTCACAGAATATGGAGGGTTTAATTTGCAGCTTTGGTTTTGACATTTTTATCATAGAATTCCCTACAGTGCAGAAAGAGGCCATTCTGCCCATTGTGTCTGCACCAAGTCTCTGAAGAGCATCCCACTCACATCCACGCCCCCATCCATCCCTGTGACTCTGCATGAAGTTTTACCATGGCCAATTCACCTAACATTGACATCTTTGGACTGTGGAAGGAAACCAGAGTACCTGGAGGAAATCCACACAGACATTGAGTCCACACAGTGAATTAGCCGAGGCTGGAATCAAATCCTGATTTCTGGTGTTATGAGGCAGTAGTGCTAACCACTATGTTACTGTGCTGCCCTCATTGGATTAACAGGTTGGAAATAGAATGATAATTATTGGGAGTATCCTGGAGCCCCTTTTAATAAAGGGTTTAAACCAGTGGTCACAGTTTTTATATTTAGAAGTAAAGAAGCAATATAATCCTGTACATTGTAGACAGAGGCAGCATAATTGTAGTATATGAGCCCTGGTACACATTTTGAACTGCGCACCATAACAGGATTATCAAATGTACAGTGAGGAAACATTCCTTCCTTCTGGACTTGGTGAGTAAAATGACAATATACTTGCCATTATTGTCAATTTACAGGAGTAGCTCTGTGGGTAAAGTTCCTATTCTGTATGAAAAGCAGTGTCAGTAGGAGTAAATGAGTACTGTACCTATTCTTTGCTGGTCATTAAAGTACCATTTTCTGTGGTTTGCTCATGGATGTTATGGAATTACAGTTGAGAATGAGGCTGGAGTAGAACTCACACTACTTCTATTTTAACCTTGTTTACCTGCTCTTTCCTCCTCCTCTATTTTCTTTTAAGTGCTTACATAATTCCTGCTTCAGTAGACATTATTGTAATGCCTTCCAGTTCTAAGCTTCCCATTTTTCTGGACGGATAACAATGTTTTCAGGTCTAAAAGGGTATAATGTACCTTTTTTGTTTATTATTTGTCGGTCTGGATGTTACTGGACGTCTACATGGGTCTTGACAAACCTGCAGCCTAAAAGTGGCGACAATTTAAATTTTTCAAAACTGATTTTCCTTTCTTTTCTTCCTGAAACCTTTTGTTTTCTTTCTTGGTTATTTATAAAAGTTATTTCTCCCTTCCGTTGAAGCTGTCCTTTGATTTACTGTTGTATCTGCAGGGACCAGCTCATGAACAGGTGGTCATTTTTGACTTTAGTTTGAAGACTGACAGTTACTACAATGTCTAAAACATCTTGTGTCGAAGCCACCTTAGCCTTAACTCAAACACGAACTTCTCTTAATGATGCAAAACAGCTTTTTGCAAATAAAACCAACTCCTTCAATTGAAGTTTAGGCTATGAAATAAAATGCCTGTTGGTGCATTGTGTCACATTTAAGCTTCACTAGACCACTCCACTCTTAAGTCTGCAGGAGCAGAGTGAAAGCTCTGAGTCTTTGCCCAAAATCAATTAGCCCAATGAAGTTAGATAGCCCAATTTAAAGTTCAGTTTAACTCAAGGCTTCAGTAGGAAGTCCATATCTATGTAAAGGATCCTGTCACAGACATTTCGAACTTTAAGTGGCACACATTTATGGATGAAATGTCTCCTTCAAAGAACCAGCATTATCTGGCACCTGGACTATACTGTAAAATTCTATGAATCTAATTCTGTGTATAGATCATGCCACAGAAGGCAGAGAGATTTCAGCACGAGGGGGAAGCCATTCTTCACATTATGTTGCTAAAAAGCCTAATGACCATTAACACCCTTAATTTCACACCCTTAATACAACAGCAATATTTCCATATTCCAAGTCATTAACAGGGAGCAACATTATCAGGACCCAAGGTATAACGTATTCTTTGTTTAAATTTGTGCATAGAATGTTTTATTAGCAGTAAAGGGATAATGTACTTAGGCTTTATTCACACAAACTATTTGGAATCAAGGGCTAACCTTGACCTATAGCGTTGGATTTTATGGAAGTCAATGGGCTGAGGAGAAGGATTGGATGTCCATGTCACTTATTTTGATGTTTGTTGTGTGGTAGTAGGATGTAACATAGTTGGTGCTTGCCTTGAATTCTCATAAGGTGATAGAGAATCATTTAATTTTACAGCACAGAAAAGCTATTCAACTCATCAGACTTATGCTGGCTCTTTTGACAAACCTGTTATATCCTTAACAATAATATTGTCCATTCCCTTGTACAAAAGGAGATTTGTTTCCCCTTCACTCTTGATGACACAGCCTCTATTCAAAAAGAAGGGAGAATATTCCTCTCTTACTCATAATAATGCTGCATCTTATGTGATAGAGGTTAAGAATCATATCTCTATTGTTTTATACCTTAATGACTGAGGAGCTTTACTCATGTATTCTTGAAATTTGTGCTGTGTAAATCTATCATTGAAAATCTTGCTTTGTGCATTGTCCAAACAATTATGCATTTAAAAGCTCTCACTTCTTGACACCACCTTACAAAAGATTGTGGAACAAAAGCAAAATACTGCAGATACTGGAAATTTGACATAAAAACAAGTGCTAAATATGTGTTGGATGTTCTGTTTTAACAAGGTTGTTTGAATATGAAGCAAGAATGGTGTATACTGACAAAAGTCACAATTGGATGGATTCTGCAATGAGCACATGATTCTGGACTGATGCAGTGTTGGATATTAAACATATTGATTCACTCTGCTTGATGCCTGTGTGTGTTCCTTTGCAGTGACCTTTCAGACTTCCTCAATTTTGAACTGAATATGGGGCTGAGAGCACCACGAATTGTGGAACTTTTTTTCTTGATTGATTTTGCTGGATCTGAGGAAGGTATTTCTTTTTTAACCTCAGAAATGCTTTTATGCACCACTATTTTTTTCTCCACCCACCAAATCACCTGTGTTACACCATTTTTATATAATTAATTGTTACTTGTGACTTAATTAATTGGCACTGCACAAGACAAGTAAGGATCAAGTGTTGTCATTTAATGTGGGACCCTCTTGTGTCACAGTGGTAGAGTGCCTACCCCTGGCACAAGAGGCCAGGGTTTAAATTCCACTTGCTCCAGAGATGATTTAGAAGAATAGGTTAAATAAAAATGGTATTCAAGTTTCAATGGAATGGTTTGCTTGAATAGGCTTTTGAAACGGAATGGATTCAAGAGGTTTAATAGATGGAGAAGGAATTTGTCATTTAGATGGAAAGCATGTAATCAGAGTTCAGCTATCAAGAAAGGATATGCTTATTGAAAGTAATTCTTTTGAGGGGCTCTTGTTGTTGAAAGATATACAACAGGAGACAAACTAGGAATAAAGTCTGGGTGTGGATAGCTGATACCTGGAAATTGACATTTGATCATATAGCCTAACGAAAGTGAGGTCTGCTCTACTCACACATATATAAACTTACCCATTTAGTTTCTGCTTCTGATTTAGGATTTCACAAGTCTCAGCTATATTTCCTGGATACAGCACCAAAATTATTATAAGCCAGTGTGACAGGTGAAGAGTGGCATGATAGGTATAGTTGAGTTCTTTGTTTCAGGATTTGTGAGAAAGAGTTAATTCCGTTCATTATTTTGGCTTATAATCATATTGTCACATATCTCCTTGGGCGGTGGCCCGGGTTTGTAATGAATCCCTTGTAAGAAAAGGCAGAAATGTTAACAATTTTCCAACAAGTTCCATTGTAAGAATGGTGGAGTCTTAATTTGAAATGTAGATTTATGTACACTGCAATCTGCATAGTGTGATTGCTGGCTCTTATTGCATTGCATTTTGATATGGAACCAGCATTGCGAATTGGGATCCCCAATTTCTTTCCTTTCTCTGCAGCAAGTGTTGACTTTGTTTTGATGTGTCATTTGACAGAAGCATTCAGTATTTAATTCTTCATGTTGTGGACTACTCAATTATAGAGAGCATTGCAGTCAAGCCCTATCATCTGATTTAACAAATACACATTGCTGATCTGTATGAATTTGGGAATTTCCTGGGTTATATTGTATGCCCTTATCATGAGCCATTGCATATGATACAGAATAATGGATCTGTGGTGATGTGCTTTCTTTTATCTTTAACTGAGCTGAATAAATCATGCCAATTCCTCATCACAGCTGTCATAGTGAACTTGCCACATAGGATTTGAAGCTAAGGATACTTGCTCCTTATAATTTATTGCCATTTTGTGTTTAATAAAGTATACTAGGGATTTTTTAAAATCAATGGTTTCATTAATATTGTCTTCCAGGTGCCAGATAATATTTAGGGGGCAAATCATATCTGGCGCTGTGAATGCATGTGGGAACCAGATCATTTGGAATTATGGGGTTTTCCATTGATTCTCATTGGTGATTCTGCATCACCAACAAGGACCAGATCACATGTTTAGACTATTAGCAAGGATTGAATTGAACAGGGCATGTAGCAGGCAATATCCTTTTGAGCTATATAATAGTGGGGCAAATTGTTGGTAAGTAGTATAATTCTGGCAGCTGTGGGAGTTGTTTGATGTGATTATGAATCAGGTCCATCAAGCAAGGAATGAAATGTACAGTACTTGAACATTTCGCATGAATATCATTTTTCCTATGGTGCATAGTATTCACTGAGTTTTAAGTAGGTAATTAAAGGCCTTTATTAGTCTTAGGTTTACCTGGGTATTCATTTTTCCAATGTCAGTATGTAGGTTAGATGTGAAGGTGGTATGATTCTTGCAAGTCGTTACTCTTCCTTGGGAATAAAGTAAGATCTTTATTGGGCAAGTTAACATTGTGATTCATTGTAAAGTGGATTTGCTTTGAACATCAGGGGCTAATTTTCCCCAAGTATGCAGCAGTAGCAAGAGGAGGGGTCTTCTGGCACATGGAGCCTCCCTCTGAGCCAGAAAGTCTGTGATCAAATCCCACCTGCCCCCAGACATGTAGCATAATGTATCTGAACAGGTTGATTAGATACAAAGACAAAAGCAGAAATTGCTGGATAAGGTAGTTTTGAGGAAGAGTTACTCAACTTGAAATGGTAATTCTTAGCCCAGAAAGATATTTTCAAATACTATGGAAGTATTGAAGTCATACTGCTCACTTAGATATGTTTTGAAAATTTCAATCATCATCTATTTTTTGTTTGAGTTCCCAAAGATTCTCCTGCACCTGCCACACTAATCAAAATGTGTCTGGTTTTATGGCTGTTCAGTAGTTTGTCATCATTAATTTTGATTTGAAATCCATAAAAATCCAGCAATTTCTGTTTTTGTGTCTGATTTACAGCATCTGCAGTTCTTTTGGTTTTGATGAAAACCAAAGGTGGGAATGGCAAGGGGATCTTGTTAGGTTCCAGTACATAATGTAGAATTACAGGCAAGCCAGTTAACATTCCAAACATTGTTTGGTCAACGTGAAGTTGGAAATAGGATTGTGCTTTTTTTTTAGATAAGCCTTTTTAAACCAAAATTTGTTAATAGCTATTATGTAGTACACAAGGAGTTGGAAACCAGCTTCACTCTTGTAAGTCAAGTGTTGGTGCAGTGTTTTGAGGATGTCAGTTGTCAACAGGAATTTGTTTGATGGGAGAAGCCAAGTATACAATTTTAAACACCAATATTCTAAATGATCAGTTGAAGACTGATCTGTCTCTGATTGGCAGTTTCTTTTGAATTTAAAAGACAACTATTTAAATTTAATGAAACCCCATTATCTGTTTTGCTGAGGTTTATTGCCCTGCATTGTTGATGAAATTTAGTTGTCTAAGAAGAAAATACTTCCAGGACACCTGAAGACTATCAATTAAGATAGACAACGCTTGTTATTAAAAGTTGACTATTAATTTAGAATTGGGTTAAAAAATGAGGTCTGCAGATGCTGGAGATCACAGCTGCAAATGTGTTGCTGGTCAAAGCACAGCAGGTTAGGCAGCATCTCAGGAATAGAGAATTCGACGTTTCGAGCATAAGCCCTTCATCAGGAATAAGAGAGAGAGCCAAGCAGGCTGAGATAAAAGGTAGGGAGGAGGGACTAGGGGGAGGGGCGATGGAGGTGGGATAGGTGGAAGGAGGTCAAGGTGAGGGTGATAGGCCGGAGTGGGGTGGGGGCGGAGAGGTCAGGAAGAGGATTGCAGGTTAGGAGGGTGGTGCTGAGTTGAGGGAACCGACTGAGACAAGGTGGGGGGAGGGGAAATGAGGAAGCTGGAGAAATCTGAATTCATACCTTGTGGTTGGAGGGTTCCCAGGCGGAAGATGAGGCGCTCCTCCTCCAGCCGTCGTGTAGTTGTGTTCTGCCGGTGGAGGAGTCCAAGGACCTGCATGTCCTCGGTGGAGTGGGAGGGGGAGTTAAAGTGTTGAGCCACGGGGTGATTGGGTTGGTTGGTTCGGGCGGCCCAGAGGTGTTCTCTGAAGCGTTCCGCAAGTAAGCGGCCTGTCTCACCAATATAGAGGAGGCCACATCGGGTGCAGCGGATGCAATAGATGATGTGTGTGGAGGTACAGGTGAACTTGTGGCGGATATGGAAGGATCCCTTGGGGCCTTGGAGGGAAGTGAGTGTGGAGGTGTGGGCGCAAGTTTTACATTTCCTGCGGTTGCAGGGGAAGGTGCCGGGGGTGGAGGTTGGGTTGGTGGGGGGTGTGGATCTGACAAGGGAGTCACGAAGGGAGTGGTCCTTGCGGAACGCTGATAGGGGAGGGGAGGGAAATATATCCTTGGTGGTGGGGTCCGTTTGGAGGTGGCGGAAATGGCGGCGGATAATACGTTGTATGCGCAGGTTGGTGGGGTGGTAGGTGAGAACCAGTGGGGTTCTGTCATGGTGGCGGTTGGAGGAGCGGGGCTCAAGGGCGGAGGAGCGGGAAGTGGAGGAGATGCGGTGGAGGGCATCGTCGATCACGTCTGGGGGGAATCTGCGGTCCTTGAAGAAGGAGGCCATCTGGGCTGTGCGGTGTTGGAATTGGTTCTCCTGGGAGCAGATGCGGCGGAGACGAAGGAATTGGGAATATGGGATGGCGTTTTTACAGGGGGCAGGGTGGGAGGAGGTGTAGTCCAGGTAGCTGTGGGAGTCAGTCGGTTTATAATAGATGTCTGTGTTGAGTCGGTCGGCCGAGATAGAAATGGAAAGGTCTAGGAAGGGGAGGGAGGAGTCTGAGACAGTCCAGGTGAATTTCAGGTCGGGATGGAAGGTGTTAGTAAAGTTGATGAACTGTTCAACCTCCTCGTGGGAGCACGAGGCAGCGCCGATACAGTCATCGATGTAGCGGAGGAAAAGGTGGGGGGTGGTGCCAGTGTAGTTGCGGAAGATGGACTGTTCCACATATCCTACGAAGAGGCAGGCATAGCTGGGGCCCATGCGGGTGCCCATGGCAACTCCTTTAGTTTGGAGGAAGTGGGAGGATTGAAAAGAGAAGTTATTCAGGGTGAGGACCAGTTCAGTCAGTCGAAGGAGGGTGTCAGTGGAAGGGTACTGGTTGGTGCGGCGGGAAAGGAAGAAGCGGAGGGCTTTGAGTCCTTCGTGATGGGGGATGGAGGTGTACAGGGACTGGATGTCCATAGTGAAAATAAGGCGTTGGGGACCGGGGAAGCGAAAATCCTGGAGGAGGTGGAGGGCGTGGGTGGTGTCCCGAACGTAGGTGGGGAGGGCGTGGGTGGTGTCCCGAACGTAGGTGGGGAGGGCGTGGGTGGTGTCCCGAACGTAGGTGGGGAGGCGTGGGTGGTGTCCCGAACGTAGGTGGGGAGGGCGTGGGTGGTGTCCCGAACTCCCCACCTACGTTCGGGACACCACCCACGCCCTCCACCTCCTCCAGGATTTTCGCTTCCCCGGTCCCCAACGCCTTATTTTCACTATGGACATCCAGTCCCTGTACACCTCCATCCCCCATCACGAAGGACTCAAAGCCCTCCGCTTCTTCCTATGATGAAGGAGCAGCGTTCCGAAATCTTGTACTTCCAAGTAAACCTGTTGAACTATAACCTTGTGTTGTGTGATTTTTAACTTAAATATACACAAAGAGTAAACCCCCTCAGTTCTCTGTGGGAAGGAATTTCAAAGACACTCTAGAAGAAATTGTTCCTTATTTCAGCCTCAAATTTACGCTCCTTAATTCTGTGAGTATACTCTCCCCTAAGGGGAAAGATTTTCTCAGCAAGTCTAACCCTTTCGAGTCCCTTAACAATCCTATATGCTTCAGGAACATCACCTCTCATTCTGCTAAATTGCAATGAGCAGAGTCTAATCTGTCTAGCGTTTGTTCAAAGACAGTCCCTCCATACTGGGATCATCCTCGTTAACTTTCTATAACTGCCTCCAATGAAAAAGTCTCTTTCCATTAAGAAAGGGAACTAACTGTTCACAGTACAGATATGGTCTCACCAACACCTTGGACAGCTGCAGTAAGACGTTTTGAGTCTTCTCCTCCAACCACCTGGAAATAAGGGCTGAAAATGTGTTGCTGGAAAAGCGCAGCAGGTCAGGCAGCATCCAAGGAGCAGGAGAATCGACGTTTCGGGCATGAGCCCTTCTTCAGGAATGGCTCATGCCCGAAACGTCGATTCTCCTGCTCTTTGGATGCTGCCTGACTGCTGTGCTTTTCCAGCAACACATTTTCAGCTCCGATCTCCAGCATCTGCAGTCCTCACTTTCTCCACCTTGAAATAAGGGCCAACATTCCCTTAGCCTTCCTAATTATCTGCTGCACTTATGTGCTATCTACAACCTGTATGTCTCTTTCGATTTGTAACAAATGTCTGGTTTAAAGCTGGGCATAAATTAGCATTTCTGTCATTTACATGACTTGCATTGTCACAATTACTATTGTATGTTTATGCTAGGTAAGCTATATAGTCATTACAATAGTAAACCAGTACCTAACATACCAGAGAAGTTACTTTATGTTTTGCCAAAGAGTTATATTATGGGTGTTATGCATTGCTGGCTAGGCCAACATTTATTACCCTTTGCTAAATGCCCTTGAGAAGATGGCGATGAACTACTGCTGACAATCACTGGCACCATGTATATGTGGTTATGAAGGGAGTTCCAAGTTTTTGACCCCGTGACACTGGAGCAACAGCAATATAGTTTCAAGTCAGAAAGTGTGTGACTTGGAGGGGAAATGGCAGGTGGTGGTGTTTCCATGAACTTTCTATCTTTATCCTCCTAGGTAATGGAGGGCACTATGATGAATTGCAATAAAGCATCTTGTAGATGATATGCATGACTGCCACAGTGTCAGTGGTGGAGGGAGTGAATGTTGAAGGTGATGTATGGGGTGCTGATTGAAGTTGGCTGTTTAGTCCTGGATGGTGTTGAGCTTCTTGAGTATTGTTGGAACTGCAGTCATTCTATGAAATGGACAGTATTCCATCATGCTTCAGTCCTGTGCCTTATAGAGGGTGAGCAAGCCTGGGGAAATCAGAAAGTGAGTTACTCATCACAAAATTTGCAGCTATTTTATCTGCTATTTTAGCTGCAGTATTTATAAAGTTGATGGAGTTCAGTTTCTGGTCAACTGTGCTCTCCAGGATGTTGAAAGAGGGGTGCCCCACTGTGATCACACAGCTGAATGTGTAGGGACAATAGTTAGATTCTCTTTTGCTGGAGATTTTAATTGACTGGCATTTGTATGGTGCAAATGTTACTTGCTACTTGTCAACCAGAATATTGTCTCAGTCTTTCAGCATGTGGATATCGATTGAGGAATTGTGAATGGCGCTGAATACTGTATAATGATCAACAAACGTTCCCACTTAAGCCTTTTTATGTTGGAGAGAAGGTCATTGATAAACTGGCTGGAGATTTTGAGCTGAGGATGGTACCTTAAGAAGCTCCTGCAATGAAATCCTGATGATTAACTTCAACAACCATAATCGTTTTCCTTTTGTCCTCATGTGACTCTAACCAGTGGAAAGCTTTGCTCCAGAATCCCTTTAACTCCACTTTTATTCGGGCTCCTTGGTACTATACTTGGTCTCGATGCCATGGGCAGTCATTCTCAACTCTGACACTTAGTTCTTTTGTCCATGTTTGTAATGAGGTCAAGCAATGAGTGGTCCTGGTAGAATCAAACTGATTATCCATGACCAGTTATTGCTGAATAAGTGCCACTTGACAGCACTGTTAGTGACCTTTCTATCACTTTTTGCTGATGATTGTGAACAGATCGATCAGGCGGCAATTTGCTAGTTTTGGAGTTTGTCCCACTTTTTGTGTACAGGACCTATCTGGCTAATTTTCCACTTTATTCTGTATATGGCAGTGTTGTGGCTGCATGAAACAGCTTGGCAAGGATCGTGCTCAGTCCTAAAGTACAAGTCTTAGGTACTACTGCTGAAGTGTTGTCAGGGCATATAGGCTTTGCAGGGTCCGGTGTCTTCAGTTGTTTCTAATATCATGTGGAGGGAATTGAATTGACATGATATTGAAAGATGATTTGTCATGTATTTTAGTCACACACTGATTTTGATTTTGTTTTTGTTTTATTCATTTCATAAGATGTTGGAATTTGCTGACAAGGCTATCCTTTGTTGTCTATTTCTAATTTCTCCTTGAAACAACAGAATGGCTTGATAGCTATTTCAGGGAGAAGTTTAGGTTCAGCTGTATTACTGTGGATATAGCATCCTAAATACTTAAGCTCATATTTCCTTTCCTAAAAGAAACTCCACTAGCTTTTGAAAGAGATGTACAGCATGTGAACGTGTCAGAAATAAAGCAAATAAATTACATGAATACAATTTTGTATAATGTTATGTAGCTAATATGCATGTTTGAGTGACGTCCCATAATCTTTCTGATTATGTTCAAAACATGCTGGAAAACTCGACAGAAGGCTGGGATCTGTGGAGAATGTAATTAGCTTAACACTTCAGATTGATGGTCTTTTTGGGTTGTGTTGTAAAGTGTACTTTTATAATGAAGCCCCATAAATGCATTGTAACTCATCTCAAGTGAAGGGGCACAAACTCCTTACTTAAAGTTGGTGTACTCCTGCAATTTTAAGCAAGGAAGGACTCTGTAGACAAGCCCTGAGAGGCAGAGCAATGGCTGGGATTAGAAGAGGGTATGTCATGATTAGGATTAGAAGAGGGTATGTCATGATTAGGCAGCTCATCAATGAGAGGGCATGACACGAAGTGGTAGAGACTGCACACTGAAAGGTTGGCAGTGACATTGTAGGTCAGGAAATGGGAGAGGCCGCATGACCTGATTGGCACCATATTTGGGGCAAATCAAATTTATAAACTAAATTTGTGACATGAAATGAGGACACAGGCCTCATTAAATAACTGATGTTGAAGCAAAACAATGTAAAACTGGTCAACTTGAAGTGAGCACCTACTGTACAGAGACAAGTGCTACGAATTAATCTCTAAGTGTGGCATTAATTTAAGAATACTGCCAATATCTCTGAGCTGGGAGGGGTGATTCCATTCTCAAACCCTATATTAAACCTGTAAACTGGTTCTAAATCAGTATTGATCCTAAAGATTGTAACCCAGGAAAGTACTAATTCCTTGCAGGTAATATGAACACATAATTATAAAATACAATGCTGGTTCAACTTAAATGGGTAAAAAAAATTAACAAAATTTGTTGAACATGTGTACTGTGGAGAGGTTAGTAAAGATGCTTTGTTAAACTTGAAGACTTTACCTTTTTGAATGCAGAGAGCGATTGGCACTTCAATTAAGTGTGATATCTTCTCTACATTAATCCCCACTAGAGGAAGTGAGATTAGAACTGAGAGGAAGTGAGACAAAGTCCTAGTGAGAATGGGAGAAAGCAAATTCGTAATCATGGACCATTAAAGTCAAGGCTGGAGAAGCAGGGAAAAAAAGTTTGAGTCAGCCCTGAGTATAGTGGACTAAACTAACTGTCATGTCTTTGAATTTTTTTTCATCATGCCTTGGATCCACAGCACGAGTGATAATGGAAACTGCAACTCAGCTGTCGAATTTGATTCCATAATGTGTTCATAGGCTGAGGCCTTCAAAATCCTTTCAAGTGTGAATAAGATGCTTTGCTTTACGAACCAGTCAAATGTAACGAAGTTGTTCTCTTTTGCAAGGTCTCAGACGTCAGGCTGATTAGAATCCAGATACAAACAATAGAAAATGTAAAATCTTTTCTTATCTGCGTCATACGTTTTTTTCATTTCTCTCTAATGCACCTTTTGCGGTATGTCAAAAAGCACAGTGACAGTGATTCTGAATATCCATAGTTGCACGGGAGGGTACAGCCCCATTTTTTTTTCTTCAGGTTGTGCCTCCTTCCCCAGTTTCTTTACTGTTTGTTCTGTTCTCCTCTTATCACATTTTACCTGTAAAATTTAAGATAATAGGTAAACTTTTCTCAGGCACAGGTCACCATCAGTTGGGGTTGCCAGTACTGGTTAGAGGTTTCATGGCATGGTCTTCATCCTTCATTGTTCCAATTCTCTTTCCTTTTCTCCAACATTTTTGTAACTGATAAATTAAAGTATTCAAAGAAAAGGGGGGAAGCACCACAATGTTTTAAGTGACCTCTATATGACAGCATGGTGGTTCAGTGGTTAGCACTGCTGCCTCATAGCCAAGGACCCGGGTTCGATTCCAGCTTCAGGTGACTGTCTGTGTGGAGCTTGCACATTCTCCCTGTATCTGTGTGGGTTTTTTCCGGGTGTTCCGGTTTCCTCTCTCAATCCAAAGATGTGCAGGTCAGGTGAATTGACCATGCTAAATTTTCCATAGTGTTAGGTGTATTCATGAGGGGTAAATATAGGGTCGGAGAATGGGACTGGGTGGGTTACTCTTCGGAGGGTCAGTGTGGACTTGTTGGGCTGAAGGGCCTATTTCCATACTGTAGGGAATCTAATATAGTATATATTTCTTTTAATCCATGAACTGTTGAATACCGTATCCTTGAGATTTGTTTCTAATTCCTGAACTGTTCAGGGCATTCCTAAATTCATGAGAAGCCTTCTACCAGTTGGCAGTAATACCCAATGATGATTTAGTCTCCGATGAAGCTCCCTCAGTCTCTGCCCCCATCAGAAATAAAAGTCAGGTTTCACATTCTATAATGCAGCATGCCAGTCCAAGAAACACTTGTCATCTGGATTAACTGCTTTGTACGCTTCAGGAAAAAGAAACAATTTGTTGATTTTAGTATGGTCTTGAAGTAGAAGTGTAATATCATGAATTAAGTCCTTAAGTTTAAAATTTACTGTGCAAGTATTTTCATTCCAATTACAAAAAACAATGTGCATTTCTATAGCTTCTTTAGCATAATACAGTATCTCAAAGTGCTTCACAAGCGTTAACAAAAATAAATCGACATCCAGCAACATTAGATGATGTTAGGCCAAGTAATCAAAGCTCAGTCAAAGAGGAGGGATTTAAGAAGTGTTGGAATGTCTGAAGGCAGAGAAAGGTAGAAAGGCTAAGTATTTAGGGCCTAAGCAGTTGAAACACAACTACCTATAGTGGAGTAATTAAAATCTGAGGTATGTCAGAAATGGAGTACAGAGATTTTCTGAGGATTGTAAGACTGCAGGAAGTTATATGGACAGAAAGAAGTGAGATCATAGACTTAAAAACAAGACTCAGAGAGTCATAGAGATGTGCAGCACAGAAACAGACCCTTCGGTCCAACCTGCCCATGTTAACCAGATATCCTAACCTAATCTCGTCCCATTTGCCAGCACTTGGCCTATATCCCTCTAAACCCTGCCTATTCATATATCCATCCAGATGCCTTTTAAATATACCAGCCTCCAACACTTCCTCTGACAGCTCATTCCATACATGCACCACCCACTTTTACAACTGAAAAGGTTAAATGTTACCAAAATATGAGGCAGTGTTGGTCAGCAATCACAAGGGTGATAGATATTGGGCTACAAGCTGTGGAGTTTTAGGTGAGCTCAAATTTACAATAGTTACAAATTGGGAGGCTATCCATGAAAAAATTTGGAAATTAGTGGTAACTAAGTGCATGGTTAGGAGCTTAAGCATCATTTGAGGCAAAAAAAAATGTCTGGAGTGCTCTTGAAAGGTGAAAGAAAGGTGCATTTTAAACATTATAGTTTGAAGTGCACTCTACTTCAGTTGACAGCCCTAATATTGTGTAGATTCATGAAAAAAAGCCACAGCTAATTATGCTACATGCTTTCACCTAGAACACTTGCTTATTACAGGAGCCTTAATAAAACAATGGATTAGTACAATTATCTTTTTATTTGAGAATTAGGATTTACAGCCAGCCCAGACTAGCAAGGTAAGAGTCTGGTCTTTCACTTACAGCCATCAGGAACTTGAATGAGGCAAGTTTCCTTTCAACTCTGAAGTGTTTGATTGTTTCCATAGTGCCAGTTGTGATCCATACCAAGCATGCTTTAATCATATCAGGCCCTGGCACTGTATACTATAAACTATTCATTCAGAGCACATTATGATCAAACATGATGCTGTCCTCACCAATGTCTTATTAAGTGCTGTTCCATCTCAAGATTTATTCAAGAGCAATCAGGAGTTGGAGCACTTAGAAAGGTGGCATGCTAACAGAAGGAAGTGGCCAATAAAATATTGGCATTGTGCTGCAATTCTGACCAGGAATGCAAAGCTTGGCAGTGTTTTCCGATTTGTGCAATTATTCTAAGAAGCTGCTTACTGCTGGTGCCGACTTGTAAAATCATCTCCTTTGGGATGCATTTACTAATTTGAATACCTGCCAGAAATCCATTTGAATTAGCTCTGTGCTTCTTATTAGTGCAAATTGAACTCTGTCTCTGGTGACAGAAGCTGTAGGCCTCTCTGGAGATGTGATCTCCAACAATCTAGCAGAATGAGGTTTCATTATAATCTAAGATGAGGTTCTGTTCAACGGCCGTAATGTTTGTTTGATGTCATTACAGAAGGAATGGAACAGGCATGAGGAATTTGTTGATACATTTTACAGCAACAAACATTCAACAAAAATGAGTGTTAATTATCTATCTACTTAAAGATATGCAGTTCAACATTTTATGGTCAGAGCAGACAAGTATCCTGATGGTACACAGGACTATGCCATTCCCTGGAGCCTATTCTGCCATTATAGATCATGGTTGCTCATCTACTTCGATGTACTATCCCTATATCCGTTGATCTTGTTAGTATTTAGGAATCTAACCTCCCTTGGCTTTTAACAAATTCTTATAAACAATGACGTGGCAAATAATAATCTCCATATGAATTTCTGTTTGAAACAATATCATAACTCATCTGAGGACCCTGTAACGTATGGGAACCTGGAATTACAGACAAAATACAATCCATCTCTTTACAATGCGAAACATGGTGAGTGGTCTTGTGCAACTTGCCTGCTCACAAGGGAATTTCAGTTCAGAAATGAGCCTTTTGACACCAGTTATCCTTGAGGCTGCTGGGGATTAAATGAGATTCCTGAGTCTCCCAAAATTCAACCAACAAATCTTACTTTTTGTCCCTCTTGGTGTCTCTTCCTATTATTAACCCATTTTATCTGAAGCATTCCTTTCACAGCTAGTGCATCCTTTTTTTTAATGTATGTGGTATGGCACTGCTAATGGATTCAATTCCAGCCTTCAGCTACTGCCTGTGTAGAGTTTGCATGTGCCTCTGTGGATTTCTGGCAAATGCTCGGGTTTCCTCTCACAGCCCAGAAATGTGTGGATTAGGTGGAATGGCAATGCTAAATTGTTCTGTTGTGTCCCGGGCTGTGCAGGCTCGGTGGGTAGCCATGGTAAATGTTGGGTTGGGAGTATCTGGATGGGATTCTCTTCAGAGGGTTGGTGCCGACTCAGTGGACTGAATGGTGTTCAAATCCACTGTAAGGATTCTATAATTCTGTATAAAATGACGTCTATGAATGCATCTAATTTATGTGTAAAATAAAGCAGTGTTGATATTGAGAGAGGAGATTGTAATGTTGAGCAACTTTTTTTTAAGGGAAGCCAAGGAATAAAAATGACAATTCTCTAAGGCATTAACTGCATGGAGGAGCTGTTTGTGTTATTCCAGTATTATTCTGGAGCAGAATTGAGTCGCTGAATGGTCGTTTTGGCTTCCATTTCCTTTTTTGGCATTTTATAGCATAGAAGGAAACCATCTAACCCATTTCATCTGTGATGCAGCTATTCAGTTCCTCCGCTCTTTCCATGTTCCTACTGCTCTTTTCTTTGATAATCAAAATTTGCATATTTGTGTTGCTGGACTATGATTCTGTGATAACTATGCTACTAGGCCACATTGTGATATGGTGGTTATTAGCTGACCATGCTGCAGTAAATGTCAACTGTTGTTGGATTGTGATTAGGGTGAAAATTAACTGGCTACATTATTCTAGGTCTAAACCTAATTCAATATTGTTCATGCAGTAGCAATCTCGTTAATATTATATTTGAATAGAAACCTGAGTGAAAGATATCCCCACATACAGTGCGCCATCACTGAGATCTGACCAATATTATTCTTCTCTCCATAATAAAGAAATAATCATTTCATTAAAACTGCATTTGATCACCACTGTCACTGTTTACATTACCACGGTTGATTTTAGGATGTCCTTTTTTAGATTGCTGTTGGTGCTAAATTTCAGCCAGTATCAGCAGCGAACATCTCCTAAACATAGAGTTGCTGAGTCACTTCTTTCCACTTTATGGTCATGTCCTTGGTAACTGCAGGCACCTCCCTAGAAAGTTTATTTAAAGCTCTCATCATCTTTTCTTGGAAAAGATTAGAAAGTATGTCTAATGAGAGAGTTCAGAAATTTGTGTTGTATAGGAGATTCTCAGTATACAGAAAGCAAATTCATTGGATTGAAAAATCTCAAAATCCAATTCAACGCAGAATGTGTATCATTAGAGAGTTTGTTTCCTGTCCTCTGCTGAAACATTGACTCTTGATGGCTATCATTTCAAGAGGTCATTCTTCACCTGTGAGATGAAAAACTGAGACTATTGGCCCGTGCAAACAACACAATTCAGTCTGATCCTATCCTTTCCTTTCCTGACACTGAGGCATACTCACTTTCTGACAGGAAGCAGGAACATGGGTGTAATCTTTTTTTCAATTACCAAATGTAACTAACCAACCACCGACTGTGCTTAGAAACTTGAGGCATCCTGGTCTTGGTAATTTATTAACAAATGATGCATTCACTTGCTGATTACAAGACATTATCAAAAGTATTTATTCCTTTTGGTCTTCTGGAAGTAAGTAATGTATTAAAACAAACTTGCAACAAATTCTGACGACAAGTAATAGACCACATATTTTTAGTGCCAGAGATTTAAAACCCCAACCATAATATGAATTTAAATAATTAAAATAATTTAATTTCCACCCTTCCAATCATCTTTGGGAAGACAAAATATCCATTTACAGCCTCCAATTGCTTTGACAATCATTGCTATTTCTCCCTTTTTCTATTTTGTTACTTCTATAGCCTGAACTTTTATTTCACAAAAATTGTTTTTGTTTCATGTTGCTTGCTACTCCTTCAGGCCAACATTTATTGCCCATTCCTAGTTGCCCAGAAGTTCTCTCTCTAGATCTGGAGTCGCATGTAAGCTAGACCAGGCTAGGATGGCAGCTTCCTTAACCAGAGGACATTAATGAACCAGATGAGTTTTTCCAACAATTGTTAACAGTTTCATGGTCATCATAAGATACTAACTTTCAGACTTGTTTCTTGGTTTCAAATTCTGCCATCTGCCAGGTTTCTGGACCATTCCAGGTTCCTGGATTAAAATTCTGGCAATAATGCCCTAGGCCATTGACTCCCTGTAAATACAGTGTTGCTCAGTCTAGGTTCTAAAATCTTTTGTTTCTAGAATTGTCAGTTTTATTCTGTTGGTACTTTTGATTTTGCCTACTTTGCTTTTTATACTTAGTACTGCCTGCAAAATACCCTGGCCCATTTATTGAGCTTCTCAGATTTGGGCATATCTATATTTGAATAAATTAGCTTCAATCTTACTCATATTATTCTTCAATTACAATGTGTATTGTTTCATATTCTGGGATGGAATTGATACATCTGTGTAATAACATCAGAAATAGCGTAAGATCTTCTGTGCTCAGAAATGAACTGGTGGTTTAGAAGATGTCTGAAGGGCTCTTGTGGTATGGTGATAATGTCCCCATCTCTGAGCTAGGAGGTCAATGTTCAAGTACCACCTGTACCAACAGAATGCTGTAGTGTCTATGAACAAATTGATTGCAAAATATCTAGAAGATGCCAGAACTGGGTGTTTTGATTGAAAGCAAAGAGAGCCATACCAATGTTGCTGCCATCCTGGGTGGATCAGCTGCCTGTGAACAGACTGCAATTAGGAGCTGAGACTTTTGGAGCTCCATGGCTGGTGCACCTCCTTGTTAGATTAAGCAGCTACACCATTAGAGAATCAACAATATCATCGTTAGTAACAGATGAATACATATCTGAAAGTGTATGTTTAATGACTCAGTAAATGAATCTTTAAAAACTATTTTAGAGGGTGTGGGCATTGCTGGTTGGGCAGCATGTACTGCCTATCCCCTGATTGTCCGTGGAAATGTTCAGATGTGAGCTGTCTATTTGCAGCCTATAGACCACAGTGCTGTTAAGGATGAATTTCTGGGATTTTGATCCAGTGACAATGACATATTTCTAAATCAGGATAATGTATGGTTTGGAGAGGGAATTACAGGTAGTGATACTCCAATACATCTGCTACCCTTGTCCTTCTAAGTGGTAGTGGTAATAGGAAAGTGCCATCTAAGGAGTCTTGGTGAATATCTATAGTGCATCTTGTGGGTGGCACAATCTACTGCAGCAGTGTGATGGTTGTGAAGATTTCCCTGTCCATGTTTAACCTGGAGGCATGAAACATCACTGGGTCTGGAATCAATGTTGAGGACTCCCAGGGCAACTCTCTCTCAACTGTATGCCTCTGTTGCATCTGTCACAGTGGTGAGTCAAGACATAGTCAGGGATGTGTGATGTTAGAGCCTGGGGCAATGTTTGTCAAGCTTGATTCTATGAATATGATTGTCATATTGTTGCATGACTAGTCTCAGCAGCAACTGTCAGTTTTGGAACAAGCCCTCAGAAGTTAGAAAGAAGAAATTTGGCAAATTGATGGAATCTAAATTACCATTGCTGTTTCTAGTGACTAGACTGCTGCCAAATGGTCTGTTTCGTTTCATTCATTTTGGACTTTTGCACGGTTTGATGTAACTGAGTTGCTTGCTCAACCATTTCATCGGGAATTTTACAATCCATCACTTTGGGGATCTGGTGTCACATATAGGCCAGACTAGGTAAGAATGGCAGATTTTCTTCCCTAAAGGAAACTCCTGAAACAGATACATTTTTATGTGAGACAATTCATGGTCATGACTGGACCGTTAGCAGATTTTTAAAAATTCAGATTCTGTGATAGGATTTGAATCTCAGATCTCAAGACAGTTATCTGGATCTCTGGGTTATTAGTCCATAAGAATACCGCTAATCATGAAAATCTAAGGTACTGCAATGGGCCATTCGGATCTGGAAGGTTTGATTTCAAACCTTAGTCTATATTGTTGTGTATTATGAGGGCAACCTTGAATGGTACAAGTTACTTAAGAGTGACAAGGATATAGAGGGAAACGTTAGCCTTTATTTCTAATTGATATGGAACTCCCCAGTTGGGACGTGTTCGTGTGCATTTACAAATTGAATGTTTTAAATAATTTCATAGTTTTAAAATGCTCTTAAGTATCAGATGAATCAGAGTAATGTTGAAAAAATAAATAAGAGAAGCAAAGAGGAATTATGAGAAAAGATCAGCAACCATCATAAAGAGGCTCCCCAAAGTCTCCTTTCAATAGTAAAAGGGTGGTAAAAGATGGAGTAAGAGGTAGAGGGCATGATTGAGGTGTTAAATTAAGATTTTGCATCTATCATTATCAAAGATAGATGCAATATAGACGATGGTGACAAAAGAGAGAATTTGGTTATGAGAGGGGTTCTACACTAGATGTGAAGAAGTGTTGGATAGACAGTTGGTACTCAAAATTGTCAAGGCATTGGGACCAGATGAAGTGCATGTAAGGATTTTGAGTTTAAGTGAGAATGGAAATTGCAGGGGCACTGGACACAATTTTTCATTCTTCCCTAGACTCTGGCTATCTTCCTTATTATTTACCACCCTGCCAGTTTTTGTGTCATTCACATTGTTCGTACCTTTTACATTAAAGTCCAAATCATTAATAATGCACCACATAAAGCAAGGAATGTTAGTCCCATTCCACTTCCAATGTAACCCAACCAATTATTCAGTCTACCCACATCCACGCACCCACCCACCAGAATGATCCCAATGCGTTAGGAATCTAAAACTCTTCCTCCTGCACCATCTTTCAGCCATGCATGGCGTTGAGAGTGATCTAGAAGTTACTATCCATCAAAGACCTACTTTTACATTTCCTATCTAATTCCCTAAAATCAGTTTACAGGATCTCATTTCTCTTTCCTCCTATGTCATTAGTCTGGTGTGACTCCCAACCTCTGGGTGTTCAACCTTGCCTATCAGAAAGCTCTGCAGCTGTTCCTGGATATCCTTGACCCTGACACCCGGAAGGCAACCTAGTATCCTGGAGTCATGTCTATGGCTGCAGAAGTGCCAGTGTAACACCCCGTACTAGTGATTCCCCCCCCACCCCCCATAATTGCAGTTTAGTCCCCCTCTCTCCCACCCTTCTCTATCTTTGTGTGTGTCTTTCTTTTTTTTTACACACACACACACACACACACACACACACACACACACACACACACACACACACACACACACCCACCCCACTCTCTCTCATGCCCCTTACATGGCCCAGGAGCAGCTGGGCCACTCATTGGCTATCGTTTTGGCTGTGGCTGACTGTCACAGAGGAAGACTCATTCTCATTGTTTTCCACAGCCTAAAAATGGTTTACAAATGAGATGCGCTTGGGGAATTGTTCACTGAATTCCTCCCTGCCTGGCTCACCCCTCCTTTCTGCTTCCACACTGTTAAAGTGCAGTGTGATATCATCCTGAGCTGTGGTATTTACACACCTCTTACACTCGTGAATGCACCTGAGTGTTCCCCCACCCCCCCCAAATGCTGCTCAAACTCCAAAGCTCAGAGCTTGAGTTGCTGTAACCGAAGGTATCTCCTGTACGTGTGGTCATCCAGATTGCCAGGATTTTACATTGTGCATTTTGTGTGAAAAATCTCTTCAATTACTGCTTGTGAGGCCTAGGGATTTTATTCGGATTAGAGGTGCCAATGACTTTTTAATTGTTTGGAGATAAGATTACCATGAAAGTTTATCTCTTTAAGAAATCTTTAAGAAATGGTAATGTGCAAAGACAGTAAAACAAGGTCACTTGCACAAGATTTGACCAGTTGCAACTAGTTATTTGGCGATTTGCATTTTTATAAAGATCTTAATGTTGAAGTTAAGAACATGTTTCTCAAAGGTGTAAAAGATGCCCAACCTAGGTAGATTGTACATTTCTACAACTAATCAAATAGTTACTATTGTTAGACTGCAAATCGTGCCTTCTGCTTGACTTAATCTGAGTTTATCTGGTCTAATGATAAGGAAGTTCCATGGAGATTTAAAATCAGCTTGGATGCCTCTGAATCACAGGGAGAAAAAAATTACCACAGTTGCCACTGTTCATTTTAAGTAATGACTCACACTTGACAGTGTTTAGATGCAGCTATTATGAATATGTAAATCCAGAATTGGACATGGCCATGATATTTCCCTATGGCTGGGTATCCTGACAACATTCATTGTCTCGAATATCCAAATGACCTGAAAGGTGAGTGACTGAAAAGTAGACAGTGATATTGAAATCCAAATTGAGGAATACTCAGCACCTTTAAGTGTAGAACACTAATATTAATTGAATGTAGAGATAGAGAAGTGCTACATTTTATTTATGGAACATCTCCCTTTTAACTGCATATTCAGGTTCCTGGACTCTGTGTTGCAGGAATGCAGTTTATGCCCTTATGGTTCCTACAGTGTCTCAGACTGTATTTCTGCCAGTCAGAATATGAGAGCAGAGGTCAGTGCAAGTACATGAACCACACATTCCTGATGGTGGTTTGAGATGGGTGTACCTCTTGATGACTTGAATCCTTTAAAGACTCAGTCAATATTGCTACTTTTATAGTAGGCAGACTATGTCTGTGCTTATCAAAGTGGACATTGTGGATCCTCACCACAGCCTTCTGCTTTGAGCTACAATGCACAAATGATCATTCATCTTTGGATTTGTATCATTTCATATGACAACTGCAGAAACACTCTCAGGGAGACATTTACATAGACTTATCGTCAGAACATGCAAATGTGTAGAGACACGTGTGTACAGATTGTGAAGCCACACTAATATGCATATTCTACAGAGACATTTGGAAAGTAACACAAATGTTGATACAGGTAGATACACATTTAAAGACTGACACAAGCAAAGATTTGCTTAGCTATTATGCACATTCTCTTCGACTCCCAGAGACAGCTGCACCCTGATGTATGAATATAGAGATGCATGCAGTTATTCAAAGACTCCCACGCAAATATCATTTACACACATAGAGAGATACCGATGCTTGATCTCTCTTGCTTATTTTGCACAGTACTGCAAATATTCACGATGGAAATTGTGAACAACATACTCTTCCCTCAGCAGGGTGTAAGCAGAATTTATCACTATATATGGCTGATTAAATAAAAGAACTAAATATCAGAAAGGGGATGAAACTGATTTGGTTCTGTTTTGATTTGAGGGGGACAAAATATACCCAGGCTAGTCCTCATGACAAAATTAGATTGGCAAACGTCTGAGTGTTGAATAAGTAATACCACAGATTGTTGTAAGGAAAACAAAGAACAGCAGATCCTGGAAATCTGAAACACAAACAGAAATTGCTAGAGAAACTCATTAGGTATGACCGCATCTCTAGAAAGAGAAACCGAGTTATTGTTTGGAGTCCAGCGACCTTTGTCATAACTGAGTAGGCAAAAATTTAACTAATGATGTTTGATGTGGGAAAATGTGAATAATCTACCTTGGCAGGAAGAATACAAGAGTAGGATGCTTTGCAAATAGAGAGAGATTGAATAACTCTGTGGCACAGACAGACATGTATCACACAAAGTTAGTATGAAGATTCAACGTGTGATTGGGAACTCAAGTGAAATGTAGTTCTTTATTGAAAGGGCATTGGGATATAAACATAGGGAGCTTTTACGAGAACCTTGATTATGTTGCGTCTAGAGTTTTTGCCCCCTTATTTGAAAAACAATATATTTGTATTAGAAGCAGTAGGAAATGCTCACTCACCCCATTGCTGGAATGCAGCGCTTATGAAGAAAGTTTGAACAAGGTCAACCTATTCTCATTGGAGATTGAAAGAAAAAGAGGTGACTGTGTTTTCAAGCATATAATGTGAGTATATTAATGAGGCTTGATTGGGTGGATGCTAGGAGAGTGTTTCCACTTGCAGGAGACCAGAACTAAGAGCACACTGTTTAAGAATAAGAGGCCTTCCTTTTTTACGATGCATTTATGGGATGAGGGCATCAATGGCTGGCCTGTATTTATTACCCATCCCGAAGAGTCACCCACAAGTTAAGGATGGCAGTTTCCTTTCCTTTCAAGGATGTTAAGTGAACCACATGGGTTTTCCCCGACAATTGACAATGGATTCATGGTTATCTTAGACTCTTAATTTCAGATTTTTATTGAATTCAAATTCCACCATCTGCCATGGCAGGATTCAAACCTGGGTCCTCAGAACATTATCTGGGTGTCTGGATTAATAATTCAGTAATAACACCACTAGGGCATCACCTCCCCTTAAGATGGAGATGAGGAAAAATGCGTTTTCCCAGATGGTAATAATCTATGGAATGCTTTTCTCCAGAAAGTGATGGATGGTCATTGATTGTATTCAAGGCAAAAGTTGGATTTTTGAGAGACAAGGCCAGACAGGAAAATGGGATTGATTTGAATGGTGCAGCAAGCACAAGAGCTGAGTAACTGACTCCCGTTCCTAAATCTCACGCTTCTGTATATTTTACCAAGAGAGCGGTGAGAATGTAAAGCTTGTTAGCGCAGTGACTGGTTAAGATTAGTGGTCTTTAATGGAATGTTAAATGAGTTAATGAGGATAGACGAGGAAAGATGGTGGGAAGCTCAAATGGAGCCTCAGTGCAAGCACTGCAAGAGCTAAGGGCCAGTTTTTGTAGATTATATTCTATGTCCGTTGTCTCATATATTGTTATAGCCAGAGATGTTTTTTTCCCCACAGCAATTAAATGGTAGTAATGGGAAGTAGAACTATAGCTGAATTTTCTTATAGGCTGAAATACTTTACTACCCTTTGCTTGGACACCATTTCTGTGCAATTTTTCTCACCCAGTTGAAGTCAGCAGATTCATCATAGATCAGAAATGGTGCCTTGAACTATCTGGAATCTGTAGCTCAGCACTAGTGCAAGAACTGAATTGCTTGCTTTCTGCAGGGAGAGGAAAGGGTGGGGAGGAGGAAATTTTAGCTTCAACTAAATTTAAAGTTGTTCTGTGCGTTTAGTCATATTTAGGAAAGGAACTGAGATACTTGAGAATTGAGAATTCATAGCTTCTGGAGCCCAAATCGATAATAATTGAAATAGAACTTGAAGGAATAATCTTGCAGCACCAATGAGGTAGAGTGAGAGAATGGGACTGATCGATTGCTCTACAAAGAGTTGGCATGGATTTGATGGGCTGAATGGCTTCCTTCTGTGTTATGATAGTGGTAGTTCTCTTTTGGCACCTTCTTCTTCACATCCTTTCCAAAAGGTCTAAAGTGGTCAGCTGGGGCCAAGCGAGAGTTCTAGCATCACTTCCTGGCTTGTGAACTTTATACCTTTGCTTGTATTGCTGGGGATGACTGAGGTGATAGAAAGTGTTAATTTTCAGGTGTTAGGTTACTTAAATACAGTGAAGAAAAAGAGGAATTTTGTTTCGTTATTGAAGTTCCTTAAGATTTGGAGAATTAGGAATTCAGAAGATTCACTGATTATTAATTGCTTGAGGAATTAATACACAGGTTATTTAGCATGACAGAATTGAGCCCTTTGTGAACTATGGAATGTGCTAGATTGGATCTCTGTTTTCTTTCTTTGCATTGTTCACAAACAAGATTCAGATTTTATAGGTGAAAAAAGCTCATAAGTGGGTATGTAGTCAGGAAGTAATGATAATAGTTTACAAGAGGACATAGAGAGGCGGGTAATTGCTGAAGGAACCTTGTGTTTGTATATAAGCCATTTGATAGTGAGGGAATATATATAACTGGACTTAGTTCAATTAATACTGTGCTGAAAGAGAATGAACTTTATTTCAGACAGACATTATATCTGTGTGAACGATTCAGTAACTTGGTCTGAAACTTCTGAAGTATGATGTGTAAGTGCAGTATGTGTACAATGTGATTCAAAATTAGTGTCCTGCAGAGTGCTCAGGTGCTAACATCCTATTATGCACACTCACTTTGATTTAGTCAGAAGTCACATGACACCAGGTTATAGTCCAGCAATTTTATTTGCTATTACAAGCTTTCGGAGCATAGCCTTTTTGTCAGGTGAAGTGAGAGGGGAGCATGCAGAACACAGACTTTATGGTCAGAGAGATCAAGAACAGGGAGATCAAAAGATTGTACAACTGGTGTGAGTGGAGTGTTGAATAATAGGTCTCTGCAGGTGACCAAGTGTGTTAAATGGAGTGAGTAAAATGTCAACAGCTGAATAACAAGCAAAGAGATGACCAGTAATCTGATTAAATGAGGCCGAGAGATAATTACAAAAAATTAAAAACGAAGTGCTGCTGGAGACGAACCAAAGGACTGGAATAGCATGGAACAAAAACAGAAGCTGCCAGAAAAGCCAAGCAGGTCTCGCAGCACCTGCGAAGAAAAACCAGAGGAAGGGTCACTGGACTCGAAAAGTTAATTCTGATTTTTCTTGCCAGATACCACTAGAGCCACTGAGCCCCCAGCAACCCCTGACCTTGCTCCTAATTTACAGCATCCACAGTTCTTTCAGTTTTATTTGACTGGAATAACATGATAGGTATAAGAGTCACATGCTGAGGGTCTAACCAAAGTAATAAGTAATCCAAAACTGTACAAACGAAGGTGGAGAGATCATAATTTATCAAGGTGACTATGTCAAGTGTCAAAACAGGACGATGGGATATTTTTACAGATGCAGAACAGTGTGGTGGTGGTAGATAAATATCAGGATGTACTTATTCACAGGAGAGGCTGATTAACAGCTGAAATGGGTTGTCAGAAGAATTAGTTGAGTTAGTTTTTTCAACTACCAAACACACTTGATTAGTATAAGAATATAGTATATTTTACAATAATTATTAATCTGAACTATCTTTGATTGGGTAAAGAAATCTAGTTGTGCAGAAGTAAATATTTTGTGAAGTGGTACAAGATAACAGAATAAGGGAAAAGAATATAAGTTTGTGTTTCCTGAATGAGAGTTGGGTCCTAAGAATCCTGATAGAATTAGAAGTTAGAGTTAAATAGGTTGACAGCCTTATTGACTCAAGCATTTGATTTATTACAGGATGTGTACAGTACACTGCATTGTCAGTAGCCATGAAGAGACATTAGGAATTGCACAGTTGTCCTTTTTTTCTGTTGAATGTTTCACTTAACCCTAAAAGTGCCAAGTGAATGGGATTACCTTTTCGCGTCAGCTCCAATTGATTAGGTAGGGTTGTCGCATTATATCCTAGCTGTATCTTGCTTGTAGAACTGTTCATAGCTAACACTGTGAGGTGGTACACTGAAAGGACTTTAAAATGTAAACTTAACCCTCTGAGATAATCCTCCCTACTATATACATGCAAAGGCAAATGAGGTAACTAAACTTGAATGTATGCTTGAAATGTGATTTTGCAGGCCACATTTTTCTAATGAGATGTGCCTGTAATGCCGGACATGTTATTGAAAAATGTTGCACTTTTTTGACTACTCAGTGTCACAATCAAGATACTGGCCTCAAACTGAGTGGAACATGAGATGTAAAGTCTCTGTACGTTATCCTAGAAATATGCTTTCGCCCCAGTAGTGGAAAATTATTACAGACTGCATCATATTTTCATTTTCCACATCTGCTTGTCTATATTCATTGGATGACGGTGAGGTCTGCAGATGCTGGAGATCAGAGTTGAGAGTGTGTTGCTGGAAAAGCACAGCAGGTCAGGCAGCATCTAAGGAGCAGGAAAATTGATGTTTGGGCTGGAGCCCTTCATCAGAAATTAGCAATGAAGGGCTCCAGCCCGAAACATTTGATTTTCCTGCTCCTCGGACGTTGCCTGACCTGCTGTGCTTTCCAGCAACACACACACTCAACTATATTCATTGGGAGGTAGCCTGGATCAGCCCAAGTTCATGTAGAATCATAGAATGATTACAGCATCTTAAGGAGGATATTTCAGTTCATTGTGACTGTGCAGGCACTCTAGACACAGTTCTTGCCTTTACCTGTTATCTAAAGAGAAATAATTTTCATGGATAAGCTATCAGCCAAGGTGTTCAATGAATCTCCACCACACTGTCAGATCATGCATTCTAGATCCGAACTGCTAGCTGGGTAAAAAGGTTTGTCCAATGTCACAGTTGCTGAATTTCCTCTCTAGGACAGAAATAGCTTTCATCCCAGTGGTCTGGGCCGGTTTTGATCCCAGTTTCTAAAAGGCAATAATCTCGCCCATGCATCAACCCAATCCACAGCTCATTTTGGTATTGTGACTATGTGAAACTGAAGAAAGGGTGGATTTTGCAGAGTTGGGGTAGCAGGGATGATGAGGTTACGGCATCCACTTTCAGTCTGCACAATTAGATATGGTTTGTATTTACTTTAGGATGTTCAGAACGGACTTAATAATTAAATTTTCTGCAGTCAGGAGAACAACTCAGTTTGCAGAGTTGTCTTGCATAACAAGGCCTTTTCTCCTCTGCCATTTTAGGAATCCTTTTCTGGATTCTCTCTGAAGATTTTAAAATTCTTTCTCATATATGGTGCCCAGAAATGAACAAACTACTCTGTGCTTTCACAAAGCTTCCTTGCATTTGTCACCTATGCCTCCATTAATAAAATCAGATATCTCCTACGCTTTTTTAACTGGCTTCTCAACTTTTTATCTCGGTCCTGTGGTATATCTCCAGGTGATTAATCAGGTAGTGACCAATGCCCAACCATCTTCAGCTGCTGCATCAATGATCTGCCTTCCATCATAAAGTCAGAATTGGGGATACTTGCTGATGATTGTTGCTGAAAATTGTACAATCGTGACATATGGATACGCTCCATGTCCGTGTGCAGAATGTCTTGGATAAATTTCAGGCTTGTGCTGATAAGTGGGAAGTAAATTCATGCCACAAGAGTGTCAGGCAATGACCATTTCTCAATTTTACAGAATCTAGCCATTATTTCTTGACATTCAATGGCAGTACCATTGTTGAATCCTCCATTATCCTTCCTCTGGGGTTACCATGTCCAGAAACTGAACTGGAACAGCAAGATAATTTCAGTGGCTACAAGACCACATCAAAGGCTAGGAACTTTTCAGGAATAACTCCCCTTCGATCTACCCAAAGTCTGTCGACTGCGAGATGCACAAACCAAAGTATAACTACCTAGTAAACAAAAAAGAAGAACTTCTGATGCTGCAAATCAGAAACAAAGGCAGAAATTGCTGGCAAAACTAAGCAGGTCAGGCAGCATCTGTGGAGAAAGACAGCAGAGTTAACATTTCTGGTCCAGTGACCCTTCTTTAGAACTGTTCTGAAGAGGGGTTACTGGACCTGGTTAGCAAGGTTAAATATCACGGAATACAGGGAGAATGAGCCATTTGGACACAGGACTGGCTCAAAGGTAGAAGACAGGGTGGTGGTGGAGGTAGAAGACAGAGGGTGGTGTTTTTCAGACTGGAGGCCTGTGACCAGTGGAGTGCTACAAGGATCAGTGCTGGGTCCACTACTTTTCATCATAAGAGCATAAGAGGTTTAGTTTGTACATTTGCAGATGACACGAAAATTGGAGGTATAGTGGACAATGAAGAAGGTGACCTCAGATTATACTGGGATTTTAATCAGATGGGCCATTGGGCTGCGGAGTGACAGATGGAGCTGAAAATGTGTTGCTGGAAAAGCCCAGCAGGTCAGGCAGCATCCAAAGAGCAGGAGAATCGACGTTTCGGGCATGAGCCCTTCTCATTCCTGAAGAAGGGCTCATGCCCGAAACGCCGATTCTCCTGCTCTTTGGATGCTGCCTGACCTGCTGCCCTTTTCCAGCAACACATTTTCAGCTCTGATCTCCAGCATCTACAGTCCTCACTTTCTCCTCGAGTGACAGATGGGGTTGAATTTAGATAAACGTGAGGTGCAGTATTTTGGGAAAGCACATCTTAGCAGCACTTATACACTTTAATGGTAAGGTCCAAGGGAGTGTTGCTGAACAAAGAGACCATGAAAGTAGAGTCGCAGGTAGATAGGATAGTGAAGAAGGCATTTGGTATGCTTTCCTTTATTGGTCAGAAAATTGAGTACAGGAGTTGGGAGGTCATGATGTACAGGACATTGGTTAGACTACTGTTGGAATATTGTGTGCAGTTCTGGTCTCCTTCCTATCAAAAGGATGTTGTGAAACTTGAAAGGGTTCAGAAAAAAATTACAAGGAAGTTGCGAGGGTTGGAGGATTTGAGCTATAGGGAGAGGCTGAACAGGCTGGGGCTGAGGGGTGACCTTTATAGAGGTTTACAAAATTATGTGGGGCATGGATAGGATAAATAGGCAAAGTCTTTTCCCTGGGGTTGGGGAGTCCAGCACTAGAGAGCATAAGTTTCGGGTGAGAGGGGCAAGATAGGAAAGGGAACTGAGGGGCAACTTCTTCACACAGTGAATGGTGTGTGTATGGAATGAGCTGCCAGAGGAAGTGATTGAGGCTGGTACAATTGCAACATTTAAAAGGCATCTGGATGGGTATATGAATAAGAAGGGTTTGGAGGGATTTGGGCAGGGTAGGATGTCTGGTTGGCATGGATGAGTTGGGCTGAAGCATCTATTTCCATGCTGTACATCTCTATGACTCTATGAAATGTTAACTCTGCTTTCTGTCCAGATGCTGCCTGATAGAACATAGAACATAGAAAAATACAGCACAGTACAGGCCCTTCAGCCCTCGATATTGCGCCGATCCAAGCCCACCTAACCTACACTAGCCCACTATCCTCCATATGTCTATCCAATGTCCGTTTAAATGCCCATAAAGAGGGAGAGTCCACCACTGCTACTGGCAGGGCATTCCATGAACTCACGACTCGTTGAGTAAAGAATCTACCCCTAACATCTGTCCTATACCTACCACCCCTTAATTTAAAACTCTGCCCCTCGTAATAGCTGACTCCATACGTGGAAAAAGGTTCTCATGGTCAACCCTATCTAAACCCCTAATCATCTTATATACCTTTATCAAGTCACCCCTAAACCTTCTTTTCTCCAATGAAAACAGCCCCAAGTGCCTCAGCCTTTCCTCCTATGATCTTCCTACCATACCAGGCAACATCCTGGTAAACCTCCTCTGCACCCGTTCCAGTGCCTCCACATCCTTCCTATAGTATGGTGACCAAAACTGCACACAATACTCCAGATGCGGTCGCACCAGAGTCTTATACAACTGCAACATGAACTCAATTCCTCTACCAATAAAAGCCAGTACGCCATATGCCTTCTTCACAGCACTATTTACCTGGGTGGCAACTTTCAGAGATCTGTGTACATGGACATCAAGATCCTTCTGCTCATCCACACTACCAAGTATCCAACCATTAGCCCAGTACCCCATCTTCTTGTTACTCTTACCAAAGTGAATCACTTCACACTTAGCTACATTGAATTCCATTTGCCACCTTTCTGCCCAGCTCTGCAGCTTATCTATATCCCACTGTAACCTGCCACATCCTTCTCACTGTCAACAACTCCACCGACTTTCGTATCATCCGCAAACTTGCTCACCCAGCCTTCTAGCCCCTCCTCCAGGTCATTTATAAAAATGACAAACAGCAATGGTCCCAAAACAGACCCTTGCGGAACACTGCTAGTAACTGCACTCCAAGATGAACCTTTACCATCAACTACTACCCTCTGTCTTCTTCCAGCCAGCCAATTCCTAATCCAAACCTCCAACTCCCCCTCAATGCCATACCTCCGTATTTTTTGCAGTAACCTACCATGGGGAACCTTATCAAATGCCTTACTAAAATCCATATACACCACATCTACCACTTTACCCTCGTCCACCTCCTTAGTCACCTTCTCAAAGAATTCAATAAGGTTTGTGAGGCACGACCTGCCCTTCACAAAACCATGCTGACTATCCTTGATCACATTATTCCTATCAAGATGTTCATAAATCCTATCCCTTACAATTCTCTCTAAAACTTTGCCCACAACAGAAGTGAGACTCACTGGCCTATAGTTACTAGGGTTATCCCTATTCCCCTTCTTGAACAAGGGGACCACATTTGCTATCCTCCAGTTTTCTGGCACTATTCCTGTAGACAACGAGGACATAAAAATCAAGGCCAATGGCTCTGCAATCTCCTCCCTTGCTTCCCAGAGAATCCTAGGATAAATGCCATCAGGCCCAGGGGACTTATCTATTTTCACCCTTTCCAGAATTTCCAACACCTCTTCCCTACATACCTCAAAGCCATCCATTCTAATTAGTTGTGACTCAATATTCACATCTACAACAATGTCCTGTTTCTGAGTGAATACTGACGAAAAGTATTCATTTCAGTGTCTCCCTAATCTCTTCAACCTCCACACGCAATTTCCCACTACTATCCTTGACTGGACCTATTCTTATCCTAGTCATTCTTTTATTCCTGACATACCTAAAGAAAGCCTTTGGGTTTTCCCTAATCCTACCAACCAAGGACTTTTCATATCCCCTCGCTGCTCTTAGCTCTCTCTTTAGATCCTTTCTGGCTACCTTTATAACTCTCAATCGCCCCAATTGAACCTTCACGCCTCATCTTTATATCGGCTGCCCTTTTCCCTTTAACAAGGGATTCCAATTCCTTATTAAACCACGGCTCCCTCACATGACCCTTTCCTCCCTGCCTGACAGGTACATACTTATCAAGGACACTCAATAGTTGCTCCTTGAACGAGCTCCACATATCGATTGCACCCTTCCCTTGAAGCCTACTTTTCCAAGCCATGCATCCTAAGTCATGCCTCACCGCATCATAATTTCCCTGCCCCCAGCTATAACTCTTGCCCTGCAGTGCACACTTATTCCTCTCAATCACTAGAGTAAAAGTCACCGAATTGTGGTCACTGTGCCCAAAGTGCTCACCTACCTCCAATTCTAACACCTGTCCTGGTTCGTTACCCAGAACCAAATCCAGTATAGCCTCACCTCTTGTTGGCCTGTCTACATATTGTGTCAGGAAACCCTCCAGCACACATTGGACAAATACCGACCCAAACAACGACCCATCTAACGTACTCGAACCATAGCTTTCCCAGTCAATATCTGGAAAGTTAAAGTCCCCCGTAACAACCACCCTATTACTTTCACTCTTCTCCTGAATCATCCTTGCAATCCTTTCTTCTACGTCTCTAGGACTATTAGGAGGCCTGTAGAAAACTCCTAACAGGGTGACCTCACCTTTCCTATTTCTAACGTCAGCCCAAACTACCTCAGATGGCGAGTCTTCATCCATCGTCCTTTCCACCGCTGTAATACTACCTTTGACAAGCAATGCCACACCTTCCCCTCTTTTACCCCCACAAAATCTGCTGAGTTTTTTCCAGCAATTTCTGCTTTCGTTTATAATGGAATACTGGATAAAGCAGCCCACTTGTTTAACATCCCATTCACCATTTTGAACATTTATTCCCTTCACTGGTGATGGACAGTGATAGCTGTGTGTACCGTCTAGAAGAGGCACTGCAGTCTCAAAGCTCCTTCAGCAGCACTTTAAAAAATAGCAGCCTTTACCAGCTAGAAGGGTCAAGGGAGATGCATGGGACCAGCACCACCAGCCCCTTGGTGCTCCATTGTTCTTTCTTCATTGTTAGTAGTTCAAAATTCTGGAATCCCTAACAAGACACTGTTTCTACATTCTAAAGACTGCGATGGTTCAAGAAGGCAGTTCACCACCACATGTTTTGGAAGATAGTTGGGGACAGGCAATAAATCCCAACGTGAATTCATTTTTTTTTTCAAAAATCACTTGTCCTGCCACTTTCAATGGTTTGTGAACAAGTTTCTCTGTTCCAGTCCCCTGTTAAAATTGTATTATGTAAGCTTGATGTGTGTTACTTTATTTATTGCAGCATGAGAGAAAATCTGAGCATCAGCTTGAGATTTATGAATAAAAGTAGGGCACTTTTGTAGGTAATTCTTGCACTGACAACTGAAGCATGTAAGGTGCAGAGGTTGGCCAAGGTTACATTAGCATAATGACAAGAAGGAGCTTCAAATACTGGAATGTCTGAAGTATGTATCCTTAGCTCAGTGTGGATGAGTTTTATTCAACACATCTACTGTCCAAATGTAGCACCTTCTGTAAAATATTTCAGTTCTATTTTCATTGGCCTGCCTTTCTCTAAGCTCTAGCCTTCATCTGTTCCCGCTGGCCTCTGATGGTTTAATGAGAAAGGTGCTGTGCCCAGAAAATGCTTGTTTTTTTCTTAAGCAGGTTTATGTTGATTTCTGTTTCATTAGTGTCAAAACTAAAATAAAAGCAAAATACAGTGGATGCTGGAGATCTGAAATGCAAGCAGAAAGTGCTGGAGAAACTTAGCAGATCTGACATCATCTGTGGAGAGAGAAATAGTGTTTCAAGTTCAATAAGACTCTTCTTCAATACTGTGAAATCAAAACATTAACTCTGTCTCTCCTCGGATACTGTCAGACTTGCTAAGTTTCTCCAGCACCTTCATCACTTCATCTAAAGCTGGTGAGCTACAGTGAAGTAGAGCTCAAAATTGTATTTTTCTACGTGTTGAATTTACTGAAAAATTGAATTCACTTATAAGCTTCATTGATGTGTATGATAAAATGCAATCCCACATGAACCTCATACACTATGTCCTCAATCTTGGCTGTTAGGAGGAAGAGAGATGGGCCTTTGAAATGAGGGAGCAATCATGTTGATAATTCCTTTTGCAGGTTGGTCTCTTTGCAGCTTCCCGGGACCAGGAGCACTTGGCTATCTGACGTCTTAGTTCAGCAACAAAACATACTATGTCCAAACTAGAGACAGAAGGGGACAAAATATTTATTAAAACATTAATAGCTATGGTGCTATTGAATACTTTCAGTTACCAAAAATTCAGAGTGATGAAGTGACAAAATGCTGCTTGTTTTTGTGCTTCAGTTGTAGTGTTTCATGTTAAATCTGAAACGGGCCTCCTATTTTTATCTTGAGCTCAAAGTAAAGGCACTGAAAGCCTTTTCTTTGCAGAATAAATCTGTCATTGTGTCACACACTGCTGCATTTGGCTTGAACTACTACCTTCAGGCCCTCTCGCCAGTTGTTTTTCAGTCACATTCAGATCAATTAATGATTTGTCTGTTAACAAAAGCCTCTGTGTAAATGTGTATTTGTTGCTCCAGTGTTGCATTATTAGTATTAAGCAGTCTCCATGTAACAGACACCAGAGACCCTATCATTATAGCCAACAATCTTTCAAAAAGCTGTAGTTAAGTGACTTATAAAGGAGCTAATTGACTTCTGCTTTACAATATTACTGAACACCAACTAGGATAAGTAACAAGATCAGATATTCTTGTCAATCACTGTACCTGCATTCCTTTTGAGACAATATGAATGTCACTATCATCCCCAGTGCCAGCTCAGGCTTCAGACAGTTGTGCAAAGGGTATTTGAGGAACAGCATCTCAAATTTGAGACCGTGGTTTGCCAGGCATCAGTGATCCTCACACTCTGTATGCTTCAGAGACTTGGACAACTTACAACAGGCATCTCAAATCACTGTAGGTTTATCACTAGTGGTACTTTTGCAAGGTCTTTCAAATCTAGTGGCAAGAAAGCAGTCCAACAGTAGTGCCCTCCGCTAAGTCAACTTGCCCAACATTTGAGGCACTAATTGCTCACAACCAGCTTGCTAGGTATATCCTGTTGTTTGTAAGCCTGAGAGCAGGCTCCTGATGCTTTTGCTGTTCTTGACAGGAGACTTTTTTGAAGATTTTTAGGCATGTCTTCAAAGTTTCCTGAAAGAGGTCATGCATCCCATCGATTCCTCAAATATCCAACTACCCAATCCTTTGAATACAACCTGCCCTTTACTTGGAAGACTCTGCAGCTCATACATTAAACTATTGGTCTTTTCAATATCTGTTGACCCATAGTGGAATCAAGTCATTCTTGAAGGATTGTCAGTCGAATGCAGCCAATTAGAATATAATTAGTATTTTGTATACGGTGATGTATGGGGATATTGCTGAATAATATTTATCTATCCTGATAGGGGATTGACATTGCTTCAGGGACAAATTTAATGAAAATGTACCTTGGTACACATAACAATAAATTCAATTCAATTCAAGTAGATTCTTGAAATTTTTGCTTTTTGACTATTCATCCTCTCCAAGTTAAATGAAATGAATGGGTGTGATTCCTCAATTTTTCACCCAATTAAGTAATAGAGTTGTGAACTACTATTAGGATAAGGCGACAAAGTAAACTATTCAAATGGGTTTGAGAGAGGAGTGCTGGGAAGATCGGGTGCATCTAGCAAGAAGTGAAGTTTCATGTGTGCCAGATCAAGAAATTATTGGGCCCACAGCCCCATGGTTATTTTTTTTTGTCAACTAAAATAAGTGATTCGAACATTATGGGCAGCAAGCTGAGGTTTTCTTTGTGGGGACGACCAGATCAAACTTTGTGTATTTCTGGAGAAAGAAAAGATGAAGTTGTGTGGAAAGAACGTGGGGTAGCATTCAATTAAAAATAGTAAGACATAGAGGGTGTAATGGCCTTCTTGTTTCCTGTTTGTATGTTAATGCTGCAAATTGTAATGTGTTTTGTGGCACTTTCTGTCAAAGGTCTGTAAGAGCTCATTCTGTCCTATGCTTCATTTCTTGAAATAAACCTCCATAATTTAACTCAAGAGAAGGACAATAGTTCCTCTGCATGGCTTGCTTTCAGTTCAGAAGGGTGTTGCACTAAAATTGATCAGAATGCAAGAAACAACTTAAAAGGGTGGAAAGGAGGTGCATTAGTTCCATTGTGAATTCTTGGGTGCATTTGGTAATCGAGTGATCGAGATGGAGCTGGCTGCTTCTCAACACGTTGCTATGCTGCTATTTGTCTTTTTTTTATCAATTCTAAAATCATTTTATCACTATGTTTTATGAGGCTTGGTGCTCAAAAGGAGCCTCATTTATGTCATTTGTGATGTCACAGGTTGCATGCCTATGTATACTGGCTGCATATGAGAGGCATGAGTGTGAAAGTTCTGAAAATTTACGATTAGATCTGTGAACTATTTCAGAGTATGTTCTGAAAAAAAAAGCTTTTTTTAAAAAAAATCACCTAACATTGTATACAAGAATATTTTACTATCCCCTCAAAACATTATTTCCTTTTATGACTAGAAACTTGGACATGTTTTGAATTAAATAAAACAAAGAACTACAGATGTTAGAAATCTGAAACAAAACTAGAGATAGCTGACCCTTCAAATTTCACTGGACCTGAAATGTTAACTCTGCTTTCCCTCCACAGATACTGAGTTTCTCCAGCTATTTCTGTTTTTGTCATTTTCCAACAGGGAAAACATTTAAAAAAAACATAAACTTATCTCCCTTCTTTTCCCATCTGTTGACGAGCTGCCAATGGATCATTGCAGTTACAGAGGGCTGAGAGCAGGAATGAGACAACAAAAGCAATTGTTTTACGTCTCAAGGCTGTGTATGAAATGTACTAAAGTGGATTGGGGACTTCAACATTGTATCAGAGATGTTGGAGCTCATTGAAACCATGTTATGGGCAGGGTTGGAGTCTCAAAATAACAGTAAAAGCAATGTTTTAAATTCTGACTGCGAGCCTACCCCATCTGAAGTCTTATTTGTTCAGTCTAGTCTAATAGAGCAAATTTCTGGAATTGTAGACAGCATATTGTATTGCTGAGAGTCACGGAACCTTGTTCAACAGAAAATTTATATGCATCAGTTGCTCATTCTCAACTTTACAGTTATTGGCTGCAGGCAATTTAAATGATGTAGTTACAGCTCCATAATTATTAAATGCATAACAGAATTCCCAAACAGACACAGCTGCAGTTTTGTACTTTCGGCTCCTCTCGGTGAAAATATGGTTTAATCACCTAGAAATCTTAGACTACAAGCCTCTGTCAAAAAGCTAGGTACATTATTGTACCAATTTCGTATGATGACGCTGATTTTCAAACAGGTACTTTGAAGTCAAAACAGAGGTTGCAGATCTCATGCAAATATTTTCATGGCCAGGACAAAGCCTACAAGGTCTCTGAATGTCATCATCTTATCAATGCCAGTTGTTACCTTAGGATCTGTCTTTAGAGACGGTTTAGAGCTGTCTATTAGATGAGACTTGTGCTTGCCACCTCTGTTTCACAGGACAGGTTGTCACAAATTTACAATACCTTCTGCACAGTTATGTGCCACCAACAAGGTGAAGTGTAGTCATAGTGTCATTGAAACAGTAATACAGAACCCGAGGCTAATAATCTGGTGAAATGTTCTTGAATCCAACTGTGGCAGACGGTGAAATTAAATTCAATGAAAAATATTAACAGACTAGACAAACAGTGACCATGTAACTGTGGTTGTTGTTTTGAAAAAAAAGAACTGGTTCACCATTGTCCTTTATGGAAGGGGCCATGTCATCTTACATATGATTTTTCAGAAATGTGGCAGACTCTTAATGCTATCTGAAATGACCACCTGTATGAAACCACTACAAAGTCAAGAGCTCGGATTAAAATCTGATGGGTTATCTGATGGCATTGATACTGGAAACAGCAATAGAAAATCTAACCCTGTCAACCCTGTGAAGTCCCGGGGTTTATGTCAGAATTGAGACAGCTGTCCCACAGACTAGCCTAGCAAAAGCCTGACATAGTCAAACTCACTGCATTGGATATTGTAGACAATATGCCAAATACCACAACCAGCATTGCTGGGTATGCCCTGTTCTGCCAATAGGACAGACCCACCAGAGATGGTGGCACAGTGGTGTGCAGTTAGGACCAAGTTGCCTTGGGAGGCCTGTGATGATATTATGGTTTTAAGAGATGTATTTTGCCCTGGATTTTTTTTTAATATGAGGAAAGGTTTTAAGTCAGAAGTGTTGAGCTATCTATGGTGCCTTGGTTTTTATAAAATAGGAACAATAGAAGTAGTCTGAATGGGTGGGGCAAGATCCCAATCAACCAGAATTTTTAGTTTCAGTAGTAGCAGTTGCTGGGTCTTGAAACTGGGTTTGCAAGTTGCAGTACACCTCTGCCTGCTACTTTCTGTCCGAGTTTTCTCTTGATGGTTTTTCCTCCAGGATTGGAGAATTGTCTGTGAGATAATCTATTTTACTGAATTTTCATTTTGCCATGTTTATGGGATGATACTATATTGGAACAGTTATTATTTAGTAATAAAATAATCTATTATTCTGTTAAGCTTTTCAGTAGAGTTGAGTTATTCCAATTTCTTCTTTCTTTTGGTATGTTTAACTATTGTGTATGAATAAAGTGTGTTTTGCATCAAATCTGGTCAAATCAAATTGCATCTGGAACCCAACTCCTTACACTTACCTTTAAAATAAGAAAAGATTAGGGTCTAGACTATCTTCTTAATATATTTTCAGGGGATTTGGGCTGGTCCATAACAGTCCTTACCATTGACTTTGGACTGCATGAAGTCTCGTGCCACTAGAACAAACATGGATAAGGAAGCCTCCAGAAGATTACCATTTCCCCACTGATGAATCAATACTCCACGCTAAACACCTGTTGGAGGATGGCAAGTGAGGACTCTAATGTCTCTCACCAAAAATAGCTCAGTAGTACCACTACTGGGCAAGTTCTCAAGGACTTGGCTGTTAGACTGGCAGATATTGATGGACAAACTCACTTGACCTTGCCTTCGTGAGCCTGACTGTTGCAGGTGTATGTGAACATGGTATTGGTAGAAATGATGGCTGCACAGTCTTGATTGAGTCAAATTATTGTGTTCACTTTCAGGGTACCATTCACCATGTTGCTTGACACTACCATTGTGCTAAATGGGATAGACTTTGAACAGATCTAGCATCTCAAAACATTGTGGTCTATGAAATGCTGTTGACCATCAGCAGAATTGTGTTTGAGCATGATCTGTAACCTCAAGGCCCAGCATATACTCACTCTATCATTATCCTCAACCGCAATAAACTTTGGTTTACAGCGATTGCAAGAGAGAGCAGAACCAGACATATCTAAACATAAGGTGTTACCCTGGTGAAACTGCAGTACCAGACAACTTGCATGTCAAACAACATAAGCAGCGGGTGATAGGACTGAGTGATTCTTCAACAAATGGATTACATTTAAGCTCTGCAGCCCTGCCAAATTCCAGTTGTGAATTAAACAATTCACTAGAAGAGGATACCCTGCAAAAATTCCCATACAAAATGATGAGAGAGGCCAGTACACCATGCAACAAACAAGACTGTGAAGCATTTACGTTCATGGAATCATAGAGATGTACAGCATGTAAACAGACCCTTTGGTCCAACTCATCCATGCAGACAAGATATCCTAAATTAATCTCGTCCCATTTGCCAGCTTTTGGCCCATATCCCTCTAAACCCTTCCTATTAAGTGGATGACCTATCTCACCCTTTTCCTACCATCACAGACTTCAATGTTGAGCTTAATCAGTTAATTCTGTACTATATTAATAAATGATTTAACAGATTGAATTCCTGATGAAGGGCTCTGGCCCAAAACGTCGAATTTCCTGTTCCTTGGATGCTGCCTGACCTGCTATGCTTTAACCAGCAACACATTTTCAGTAAATGATTGAACACACAGGATTCACTGCAAAGGATCCCTGATAACATTCCAGCAAGAGCAATGACAACATCTGTTCCAGAACTAGTCATGATCCTAGCCAAGTTGAGTGAGAGGGCAAATATGTATAAATGCAGTGTAACGTTGACAAATGTGAGGTTATCACTTCATGAGCACAAGCAGGAAGGCACATTATATTCTGACTTGAGAAAAGGTAATGTGCAATGAGATCCAAGTCTCCTAGTACACCAGCCGCTGAAGGTTAAGCATGCAGTTGCAGCAGGCTGTAAAGAAAGCAATTGGTATGTTGGTCTTCACCACAAGAGAATTCAAGTGCAGGAGCTGCGATGTCTTGCTGGAATTATACATGTAAAAAGTGAGGTCTGCAGATGCTGGAGATCAGAGCTGAAAATGTGTTGCTGGTTAAAGCGCAGCAGGTCAGGCAGCATCCAAGGAACAGGAAATTCGACGTTTCAGGCCAGAGCCCTTCATCAGGAATTCCTGATGTAGGGCTCTGGCCCGAAACGTCGAATTTCCTGTTCCTTGGATGCTGCCTGACCTGCTGCGCTTTAACCAGCAACACATTTTCAGCTCTGGAATTATACATGGCCATGGTGGGACCACACCTGGAATACTGTGTGCAGTTTTGATCTCTTCCTTGTGGAAGGATGGTCTTGCTATGGGTCAAGTGCGTTGAAGATTTGTCAGACTGTTTGCTGGGACAGCAACACTGATGTATGAGAAGAAATTGAATCAGTCAGGATTATATTCGCTGGAGTTTAGAAGAATGAGGGGAGATCTCCTAGAAACTTGTAAACTTCTAACAGAGCTAGATAGGTAAATGCAAGAAGGATGTTTGCAATGGCAGGGGAAACCCAGACCTGGAGTGCCTCATCTTCCACCTAGGAACCCTCCAACCACAAGGGATGAATGTAGATTTCTCCAGCTTCCTCATTTCCCCTCCCCCCACCTTATCTCAGTCCCAACCCCCGGATTCAGCACCGCCCTCTTGACCTGCAATCTTCTTCCCGACCTCTCCGCCCCCACCCCCCCCTCCGGCCTATCACCCTCACCCTCACCTCTTTCCACCTTCGTATTCCGAGCGCCCCTCCCCCAGATTCCCTCCCCATTACTTTATATCTCAGCCCGCTTGGCACACCAGCCTCATTCCTGAAGAAGAGCTTATGCGAAATGTCAATTCCCCTGCTCCTTGGGCGCTGCCTGGCCAGCTGTGTTTTTACAGCACCACACTTTTCAACTCTGGTCTTCAGCATCTGCAGTCCTCACTTTCTCCTAAGTATAAGAATAGGCAAGTTATTCTGCAGCTTTATATAATTTTAGTTAGGCCACACACTTGGAAGATTAAGTAGAGTTCTGGTCACCATACTACCAGAAGGATGTGATGCTTTGGAGAGGGTACAGAAAAGCTTTACCAGGATATTGGCTACTATGGAGGATTTTAGCTATGAAGAAAAGTTGGATAGACTGGGTTTGTTTTACTGGCATGCAGAAGGTTGAGGTTAGAAGTGTATGAGATTGTGGATAGAGTGGAAAGTATGAGGCTTTTCCCAGGGTGGAGAGGTCAATTACTAGGGGAGACAGGTTCAAGGTACAATGAAGGGAAATTTAAGAGAGATGTGCAAGACATCCTTTTCATACAAGGGTTGGTAAGTGCCTGGAACGTGCTGCCAGTGGAGGTGATGGAAGCAGACACAATAGCAGCATTCAGGAAGCACCTGGATGAATACATGAATAAGAAGAGAATGGAGGAACACAGATCCTGTAAGTGAAGGCTGTTTTACTATGGAAGGCCAAAATGTGTCAGTGTTGGCTTGGAGTGCTGAAGGGCCTGTTCCTGTGCTGTATTGTTCTTCCTTCTTTGTATTTAGGACTAATAGGTGGAGAATGTCTTCACCCAGAGAACAGTGAGCCTGAGGAATTTACGACTACCAAAAGCCATCAGGGCATTGTATCATTTCAAGAAGTTGTTGGATATAGCACTTGCAGCTAAAGGAATCTAAGGATATAGAGGAAAAGTGGGAACAGGCTATTGAGTTGGACGATCATAGTGAATGGTTCATTTTAGATCATTGCAGATATAACACTGGCATCTGGCCATCAGTATGCAACATCAACCAGGTATTTCCTTTTTACAAAACACTGGAAAAATTCAAACCAGCCAATTACTGTCCTATCAGTCTGTTGTCAATCACAAGAGTGATGCATAGAGTAGTTGACAGTGCCATCAAATGATAATTACTCAACAATAACCTGCTTACTGATGTTTTGGTTCCGCCAGTGTAACTTAGCTCTTGACCCCATTATAGGCCAACCATGGACAAAAGAGCTGAGCTCGTGATGTAGTGAGAGTGACTGCCCTTGACGTCAAAGTAGTGTGTGACCAAATATGACATCAAGAAGCCAGAGCAAAGCTGGAATCAATAGCAATTGAGTGGAAAGCTCTCAATTGTTTGGAATCCTACTCAGCACGTAGCAATATTTGATAGTGGCCGTTGAAAATGATCTCAGTCCCAGGACATAACTGCAGGAATCGTCCCGGTGAGATATTCTCTAATCATTCTGTTCAGAGACATTATTTCACATTTTTGAAGCAGGTGGGGCTTGAGCTGAGGGCTCTTAGCCCAGAGGTTGGAACTCCAACACTGCACAACAGGAGCCCAAGTTCCTCAGGGTGATGTCGTTAGTCCAGTCTTTAGCTGCGTCACCAGTGATCATAAAGTGGGAGGTGAGAATACCTCCTGATGATTGCATAGTGTTCTCTATCATTCATGACTTCTCAGACTTAGACACACATCTTTGTGTTTGTATGCAGCAGGACGTGGACAATATCCTTGGGCTGATAAGTTACAACCGACATTGCCTGGCACTTGTATTGTGTAAATAACCATCACCAACAAAAGAGAACCTAACCATGGCCCCTTGACATTAAACCCCCACTGTAGGAATCCTGGGAGATACCAGTGACTAGGCATTGAATTGGACCAGCCATATAAATACTGTGTGGTTCCAACTGCAGGTCAGAGACTGGGAACTCTGCAGTGAGGAATTCATGTCCAGACTCCTCACAATCTGTCTGACATTTACAAAGCACAAGTCAAGAGTGTGATTGAATATTCTTCATTTGGCTGGATGAGTGCAATTTCAACAACTCTCAAGGAGGTCAGCATGATCAAAGAACAAAGCAGCCTACTTGATTGATGCCCCAGCTACAACCAGCACATAATGTCAGCAGATGTCTTGCAGTAACTCATCAAGGCTCCTCTGACAGCACCTTCGAAACCCTATATCTCCTATAGGCAAAGAGGACAGGGCAGTAGATGCATGGGAGCAGCAGCACCACCAAGTTACCTTCAAAACCATATTCCATTCTGACTTGGAAATATGTTCTCATTTCATCTTTACTGTTGAATCAAAATCCTGAAACTCCCTCTCTAACGGCACTAAAGATTTACTTACACCACAAAAATTACAGCTGTTCAAGAAGACAGCCCACCCCACTACATTCTATAGGGCAATTAGTCAATAAATATTGAATTAGTCAGTGGCGTCCACATCCGCCAACTTATTTTTTAAAAACCACAAGAACCAACCTTTCCTTTATTTTTGTGAATCCTTCCAAACCAGGGACATCTGCTTCATCAAACGATCTGCAGCACTCATGTACATCAAGCAAGGAATAATTGATGTGTGTAAGGAGAAGTACTTTCATGCTCCTGTAGAAAGAAGATGACTTTTATACAAGTTCACAACTTTATTTGTATTCCAAGATTCACTAAAATCTTAATTTGTAACAAATTGCCTTTGATCTGAAGTCCATTTTGCTTCTTGGAGATGCTGCTCGCCCGGTAGAGTTTTTCCTAGAAAAACTGGAATCAAGGGCATTAGAGGGCAAACACTCTGGTGGTTAGAGTCACAACTGCCACATAGGAAGGTGGTTGTGGTTATTGGACGTCAGTAACCTCAGCTCCAGGACATCGCTGCAGGAGTTCCTCAGGGAAGTGTCCTCGGCCCAACCATCTTCAGCTGCTTCATCAATGATCTTCCCTTCATCATAAGGTCAGAAGTGGGCTTGTTCACTGATTATTGCACAATGTTCAGCTCCATTTGTGACTCCTCAGACACTGAAGCAGTCTGTCCAAATGCAACAAGGTCTGTACAATATCCTGCAAATGCCAGGCTATGACCATCACCAATAAGAGATAATCTAGCCATTGCCCCTTGACATTCAATGGCGTTACCATCAATGAATTCCCCCACTATCAGCATTCTGAGAGTTATCGTTGATCAGAAACTCAATTGACTCACCACATAAATGCAATGGCTACAAGAACGAGTCAGAGATAGGAATACTATGGCGAGTAACTCACCACCTGACTCCCCAAAGCCTTTCCACCATCTACAAGACACAAATCCGGAGTGTGATGGAATACTCCCCACTTGCCTGAATGAGTGCAACCCCAACAACAGCCTAAGACAGAGCAGCCCACTTGATTGGTACTGTATCCACAAGCATCCACTCCCTCCACTACTGACATTCAGTAGCAGCAGTGTGTACCATCTACAAGATGCACTGCAGAAATTCAGTAAAGATCCTCAGGCAGCACCTTCCAAATCCAAAACTACCTCCATCTAGAAGGGCAGGGGCTACAGAGAACATCACCAGCTTCAACTTCCCATCCAAGCCATCCACCATTCTGACTTGGAAATATATTGCCTTTCCTTCACTGTCACTGGGTCAAAAATTCTGGAATTCCCTCCCTAATGGTATTGTGAGTCAACCCACTGCAGCAGTTCAAGAAGGCAGTTCACCAACACCTTCTCAAGGGCAACCAGGGATGCGCAATAAATGATAGCCAGCCGGCAACACCCACATCCCACAAATGATTTTTAAAAAAAATCTAGCCTCTTAATTGCAAGAGCATATGCAGTGAAGTTTAGACACATGGAGTATCCAGAAAAAGGCAGTGGACGTGCTTATCCTTTAAATGGTAATTAGTAGCGATCCTGGTATTCAGTTTTCTGGTGTTTTAAGCTGATTGATAGTAAGTTTGTGCCTGAGCTTTATATGTAATTCTTAAGCGGCAACCCTGACACATTTAAGCTCTGAGCTCCCTGACAGGATAGGTTTGAGAGACCTGGATGACTATTTTTATAGTGGTAGCGACTTCCTTGTATGCAATTGCTACCCAATTTTTACTGGAGAATGCCCTGCTTTAGTGTCTCTCTTGCAATATCATAAAGGATTATGTTGGTCTCTGTGCCATTTTTCTGCTGGCGATTTTGTAATAGCTGTTAAAAGGTCCTTGATGTGCTTTGCATTCTCCTGCTGAGTATACTATGTTACAACTCCGGGTAGGCCCCCTCTGTTAATTTAAACCAGCAACACAGAAAAGGTTTATTCATGCAGTAATCTTTGAAAATTCGAGATGGCAAGAACTATTTAAAGTGAAAAGTAACAACTTTATTTCTTAAGTATAACAGAGAATAGTTAAGTAACAACTCCTTTCTCAAACCTATCCTTTATTTTCCTTTCTATGATACTAGTCCAATAAAAGCTCTGATTAAGATTTACCAAAATTCCAATTTCAAAACCAGGCAGCTGTCGAATCTTCCCTTTGTATCTTCCTCTGTAGATTTTCTTCTTCTTAGGATTTCTCTTTCACCGGTCGTGGATAGATAAATGTACCTTTAAGAGAGCTTACTTTCGGGCAGTCTGCATCTGCTGGTGGCTTGACAGTTCTCTCTCAACTATTCAAGTTTCCCCGGATAGTGTCATTGTCTTTTAAGATTGTCAATATACTCAATTCAAACATGGTTGGAGTTTGGTACTTTTTGAGGTATAATTTAAACTGATCGGTCACATTCAAATTTGCTTTCATATCCAGGCAACCAACTATTTTAGCTGCTGGACCAAATGTTGCAATGTAAATTCTCTAGCACTCTGAGTGCCGTTTTAAGTTCTTCACTCTCTTAAAGGTACAATACACTTCTACACCTTCATAAAACCCAAACGTCAATGTGTTTGGACAAAACTACTGCAGTAAATCTCAGTGAGCAGCTTTACTCTTGTCCTGGAATTGAAAGATTTGGGGTTAATTGTATTCAGCTATTTGCAAATGATTGGGTCTGGGAGTATCCATTTTTAAATTAGGTTAAACATAGATTAGAGACTTGCTATTTTAAAATACTGGCTGAGGTTTGGAGCAGGTTTGTTTCCACACTTCCTGAAAACGAGCATGAGAACCTTCTGCTTGTTTGCTATTCACAGTGAACCACGTTGGACTATCAAGAATGTGCTCCAGCAGTAACAGGAGACTTGAAGAATCAAGTCATTACTGACCCTAGAATATTTCTGGCACGTTGAAAAACCAAGATCTTTGATTTAATTGAAACAACGCTGTAGACTGTTGGAGGAAGAATGAAAGAGAACTGAAATATTTGGCAGTGTCTTGCGAAAATGTTTCTTGGCACTGCATCATCTTTGCTCATATCCTACAACCATGACCTTTCTTCAACAAGGGTCAAAAACAGCAGATTGCTGGGAGTGCTTAGAGACTAGTTTACGCAAAAGTACTCGCTGCACAGGAGTCTCTGGCTGTCCTCCTCCTCCTGTAATGAACAGGATTTAGAAGTTCAAAAAAAGTTGTTTTTGGTAAACACAGTCTCTCCCTTCTTTTCCTTGATCCACATGCCACTGCTTCACCATCAATGTTGAGAAATCCAGGCGCAGGAAACCACTGAGGTTAAGTAGAGTCATAGAAGATGAGCCAGCTCTCAAAACAGTGATTGGATAATACCAGTCTTGGGTTTCAAAGCACACTGCCACACATGCCACATGAGAGTTCAGTATTAAGTAACAACATTATAGAATTTAAACTATCCAGTGTTGTGTAACAAACTGTGTGCAAAATATAAATAATTCAAAACTAACTTTAGATGGATGTCTGAAGAATTAAATCATTATTATCAATATAATAAAGAGCTACTGTTGTGTAATTAAAATCTAATAAGCATGAGTATTAGTTACGTACAAGAGAGTAGCTGAAAGCTTGAAGATTTTTGCATCAAATTTGCCTCTCACAGATCTGGCACTACAGTTTTGTCAGCCAATAGAATTCCATCTGCAATGCAAAAACTGTGTTTCACAGTAGAACCTGCTAGAATGATGAAACTAACTCGTTATGTTTGATTTAACAAGAAGTTGATGACAAGCCTGACTGTAACAAAAACCAGGAAGAAGGCAACTTTTGCATTGCTCCAACAACTGCTCATGGCTCCGTGAAAGAATGATTCCAACCTCCCACTGCCAACTATTCAGAAGGCCACTAACTCATTAATCCCAGCAGTGCCAATGGATGGAGTGGATCTTTGTTCGGGCTGTAGTCAGTCCTTGACCAGAGACAGTAATGGAAGCTGGAGAACTATTCAAGTGAGGTGACTTTTCTGTGGCCCTAATAAGAGATGTGTGGGGTAGAGGAACCCCAGGAGTACAGGGTTCCCAAGCAGGATGGATTCTGCCAGGTCACCGTAATATATTTGGCAGCCTTGCTGTGTCTTGAGTTCATCTTTGCCAGTGACATTATATCAGAACAAGTGGGAAGAAGGCTTTAAGTGACCTCTGGTTTCTGCTTATTTTACTGTGATCAGCAAATTTACTAATTGTACCTTGTACATTCTCATCCAAATCATTGATATAGATAACAAACAGTAAGAGGCCCGGCACTGACCCCTGAGGCACTTCACTCATCACAGGCTTCCAGTCCGACAAGCATCCTTCCAGTATTACCCTCTGCCTCATACCGTCAAGTCAATTTTGTATCCAATTTGCCAGCTTACCCTAGATTCCATGCAAACTAACTTTCCAGAGCATGAGTGTGTGGTGCTGGAAAAGCACAGGAGATCAGGCAGCATCCAAGGAGCAGGAGAATCGACGTATCTGGCATAAGCCCTTCATCAGGAATTCCTGCTCCTCAGATGCTGCCTGAGCTGCTGTGCTTTTCCAGCACATACTTTTGACTCTCATCTTCAGCATCTGCAATCCTCACTTTCTCCTAACTTTCCAGAGCAGCCTACCTTATCAAAGACTTTACTAAAATCCATATGGACTACGTATACTGTCCTGCCCTTGTCACCATTCCTGGTCACTTCATCAAGGAACTCTAACAAATTTGTGAGGCTTGATCTCCCACTCACAAAACCACCTTGACAACTCCTCATCAAACCCTGTCTTTCCAAACGCATGCATATCTTATCCCTCAGAATCTTCTCACATAACTTACCCACCATAGATGCTAAGCTTACTGGTCTATAGTTCCCAGGTTTTTTTTTGCAGCCCTTCTTGAATAATGGCATGACATTCGTTAGCTTCCAGTCTTCTGGGAACTCATTTGTGCCTAACGATGATGCAAAAATATCAGCCAGGCTCCCCACAATTTCTTCTCTGGCCTCTTGCAGTGTTCTTGGATACATCTGGTCAGGCTCAGGAGATTTATCCACCTTCATACATTCTAATACATCCAACACTTCCTCTACTGTGATAAGGACTGTCTCCAAAATATCACCACTAACTTCCCAAGTTCCCAAGTCGTCTTGTCTTCCTCCATCGTAAACACAGAGGAGAAATATTCATTGAAGACTTTGCCTATCTCCTGTGGTTCTACACATATATGTCCACCTTGGGCCTTGAGGAGCCCTATTGTCTCTCTAGTTATTCTTTTTCCCTTAATGTACTTAAAGTGCTTGGAGTACAATGTGGGAAGTTACTCATCTCACTAGTAAGAAGAGCAGAATATTTTTGAAAAAAAATTGGTAAATTAAAAGTTTTGAAGTTTAGGGGCATTTGATGGGCTTGCATAAGTACCTGGTGTCCATGTGTCAATCATTCAGGGAATTGCAGGGGCATTGTAGGGCAGTGGGAATACTACTACCAAAAGAAGTTGGAGAGCTGAGGCAAGGGAGAGGGAAAGCAGCAGAATTTGTAAAATTGTGGACAAGGATGGAGACGGGGTTGGGGGGGGGTGGTGGTGTGTGGGACTCTCCAGCTTTTTGGAAGGGTAGGCAGAACAGTGTTGGGGGGTTTGATAGGTTATGGGAAGGCCATTTTTGGCAGTGTGAGTCATTGTGGTCTCCAGTGGGGAAGTGCTTAGAGTGGGCATCATTTAATGTGTAATGTTTGGGCACGGGAACAAGGAGGGCAGATGACAGCCATAGCTCCATGAAATTTACAATAACTTCAATTGTTCATTTACAATACATGCAGACTGAACAGTTTTCTCTCTAAAGGCAATTTGCACCATGCCACTGGCCACTTTAGATTGGACATTGGCATCTCAATGATGTTGCAGCTTACAGCACTGACTTAAAAAGACACAGATACTGGCCAAAGGCAAAATATGACTTGTTCAACTTCCAAAGGTGGTGTCAGAAGAGGAGACAATTGCTTCTGTTACATAAGTCTGGAGATGGTGTTTTGGACCCCTTCAAAACATTTCAAGATAGCTCAGACCCTAACTTTGTTAGTTTTTGTTAAGTAGGTGTAGAGCAGTTAGTCCAGGAGAGATGCAGCTGGTCAAACCACTTAGTTTTAAACAAAACAGAATTTATTTGCAATATCACTGAGTGAAACACTGAGTGGGTGGCACAGTGGTTAGCACTATTGCCTCACAGCGCCAGAGACCAGGTTCAATTCCCGCCTCAGACTGTGTGGAGTTTGCATATTCTCCCCGTGTCTGCGTGGGTTTCCTCCGAGTGCTCCGGTTTCCTCCCACAGTCCAAAAATGTGCAGGTTAGGTGAATTGGCCATGCTAAATTGCCCGTAGTGTTAGGTGCAGGAGTAAATGTAGGGGAATGGGTCTGGGTGGGTGCGCTTCGGTGGGTCGGTGTGGACTTGTTGGGCCGAAGGGCCTGTTTCCACACTGTAAGTAATCTAATCTAATATAAAAAAGAATAGAGTATGGAATAACTTAACATCTGAAAACCCAACAGACTATCCCAACTTAATAATGCTGTTCTAATTCCAGCAAGAATCCCCATAAACACCCCTGTCCAAAAAAGGTAAAATCAAACACAAGATTTTATAGGAGAGAGAGAGGTGTGTGTGTGTGTGTGTGTGTGTGTGTGTGTGTGTGTGTGTGTGTGTGTGTGTGTGTGTGTGTGTGTGTGTGTGTGTGTGTGTGTTGCAATGGGTTCACCTGGAGTGTGACAAGAACCCAAGATCCCAGTTGAGGCCATCCCCACGAGTACTCAAATTGGCTATCAGCTTCTGCTCAGCCACTTTGCATTGTTGCCTGTCCCAAAGTCCACCTTGGAGGATGGTCACCTAAAGGTCTAAGGTCAAATGCCCCAGACCGCTGAAGTGTTCTCTGACTGGGAGGGAACACTCCTGTCTGTTGATTGTTGTGCGGTGCACATTCATCCGTTGCAATAGTCTCTGCTCAGTTTCACCAAAGTACCATGCCTCAGAGCATTCTTGCCTGCAGTGTATGCGATAGACAATGTTGGCTGAGTCAAATGAGTACCTGCCAGTACAAGGTGGGAGGTGTCCCCATGTGTAATGGTGGTATCCATGTCCACACTCTGACACCTCTTGCAGCGTTGTATTGGTGTTGTCCTGAAGGCTGGGCAGTTTGCTGCGAGTGATAATCTGTTTAAGGTTTGGTGGTTGTTTAAAAGCAAGAAGTGGAGGTGTGGGGAAGGTCTTGGCAAGATGCTCATCCTCATGGATAACGTGTTGCAGGCTGCGAAGTACATGGCGTAGTTTTTGGGCCCCTGGAAAGTACTGGACAACGAAGGGTACCTTGTCGGTTGCAGCACGTATCTGTCTCCTGAGGAGGTCATTGCGGTTTCTTGCTGTGGCACGTTGGAACTAGTGGTTGATGAGTTGAGCATCGTACCCCATTCTAATGCGGATGTCCTTGCGTCCTTCCAAGTGTCAGTCATGGCCCTCTTCATCTGAACAGATCCTATGCCTGCGTAGGGCTTGTAAGTAGGGGATGGCAGTTTTAATGTGTTCCGGGTGGAAGCTGGAGAAGTGTAGCACCGTGAAGTTATCCATGGGTTTGCGGTAAAGTGAGGTACCCATCCTTGATGGAGAAACATGTGTCCAAGAATGAAGCAGATACTAAAGAGCAGTCCATGGTGAATTTGATGATGGGATGAAACTCGTTGATATCACTGTGTAATTGTTTCAGTGACTTCTCACCATGGATCCAGAGGAAGAAAATGTCATCGGTGTACCTGGTGTATAGTGTTGGTTGGGGCTCCTGGGTGGAGAAGAAGTCTTGTTTGAACCTGTGCATGAAAATGTTGGCATATTGGGGTACAAGTTTGTTTTCCATGGCCATTCCATGTGCCTGGATGAGGAACTGGTTGTCAAAGGTAAAAACGTGGTCAAGGATGAAACAAATGAGGTGTAGGATGGTGCCCGGAGATTGGCAGTTTGGTTACTGTTTGAGTGACCTTTCTATGTTTAAAATGGTGTCTTTGTTTCCCTGGTTAATAGCAGTGATTGCACTTCAAACTAACTAACATGAATCACTTTGGATATTCCTGAGAGAAGATTAGACGTTACATAAGTTCAAGTTATTATATACTAAGGATTTTTAGTGTGTTTAAGGTTACACCTGAGTAGTTTCCCATTATGCCATTGCCCACTCGTTTTATACCTAAGGCAGACTCAGCAACCCATGGAACAACTGGGAATGTTCAGTGGTTTCTGATGACATTGCCAATGCCTATGTAATGCATGTTTGTAAAAACCAATTTGTGGGGCACTTACTGAACATGTCCAAAGTTTTTTTTGATTAGCAAGAGTTCTTTTTAGATATAATGATTTGTTTCATGATTATTTTGTTTAAACATCGTTGCAGTTTGATTAAAAGTAAATCTTACACAAGCAGAATATTTTGACTTGAAAATCTTTCATCTGTTTTCTGCCTTTAATCACTATCATGAAGGATATCGTTAACAGTGTGATATTTAAAAAGACTTTTGACTTCAGTTACACTGTTATGGTCTTTGAGTCTTTTCAGTTATCTGGGAGCAATGGAAACTATCTGCTTGATGTGTTCTGAATATCCAACAAAGTTTGTTGTGTGTGTGCATGTGTGTTTGTCAGTCCAAATACACAAATGAAGCTACTTGCTTTAGTTGGCAATCTATTTTAATGCTGATTTTCTGGTCTCATTATTAACAGGCATTGTCTTCTTCTCATTGTAGAGATTGAAATGTTTGTTTGCAGTATCTGCTGTTGTGCTGATAGTTTGAGGTTGCTGCAACCATCTACACTCAAGACTCTGCTGTATGTTATAGAATCATAGAGGTGTACAGCATGGAAACAGACCCTTCGGTCCAACCCGTCCATGCCAACCAGATATCCCAACCCAATTTAGTCCCACCAGCCAGCACTGGGCCCATATTCCTCCAAACCCTTCCTATTCATATACCCATCCAAATGCCTTTTAAATGTTGCAATTGTACCAGCCTCCACCAATCCTCTGGCAGCTTATTCCATACACTCACCACCCTCTGCATGAAAAGGTTGCCTCTTAGGTCTCTTTTATATATTTCCCCTCTCACCCTAAACCTATATCGTCTAGTTCTGGACTCCCCCACCCCAGGGAAGAGACTTTGTCTATTTATCATATCCCTGTCCCTCATGATTTTATAAACCTCCAAAAGGTCACCGCTCAGCCTCCGCTCCAGGGAAAACAGCCCCAGCCTGTTCAGCCTCTCCCTACAGCTCAAATCCTCCAACCCTGGCAATATCCTTGTAAATCTTTTCTGAGCCCCTTCAACTTTCACAAAATCTTTCCGGTAGGATTGAGGCCAGAATTGCACGCAATATTCCAGCAGTGGCCTAACCAATGTTCTGTATGGCTGCAACATGACCTCCCAACTCCTGTACTCAATAAAGGAAAGCATACCAAATGCCGCCTTCACTATCCTATCTACAGATGTTACTACAATGTTGTTGATCAGTTATTCACAATGCAATAATTCACCACTAAATTTACAGAGGGAAGGCTTACACTAAATATCAATGTAATTTAAGATGGACTTTGACGTTGTTTAATCTAGTTAGTGTGACAAATGTGTGATTTCCTTCTCGCCTTTGTAGTATTAGTTAAGGCAATTGGAGGTTTTGTTACAAGCATCATGTTTTTTTTCTCTCATACTACTACTTGTGTAATGAATCAACCAGGTAATTACAACTTAACCACATTTAATGCCTCAGTGATCATTTGTATGAAAACCAGCTTCTTGTTTACAACGTATGTTTGTCCATTTTAGTTTCTCCTCTTGTTTAGTGATGGTCATGTAATTTTCTCACTGGCCTTTGCATGTAATGTTACTCTAATTAATTCAAGTTATTAGAATTATTTAACAGACTTCAAAATGTAGCTTTGTGTTGAAAGATCTTTGTTGATTGTTGGCTCCAATACAGAGTTTCAATTCCTACCTTTACGGAATTAAAATGAAGCTGTTATTCACACGCATGTTTTGCTGTTTGGTCAGTGGTTAATGTGGGCACATTTACTTTAATTATCAATGTAAATAAATGAATATTTCTAAATGTTTCCAAGCTGTAATTTTCCCTCCAGCTGCTGACAGGATCGACAGCTATCTGCTGAAATTCCAGCGGTCATTGCTTCTGTTTTGCTATGGCTGGAAGTGTAGTTTCCTCAGAAACCTGATTTCCATGCAATTGTTGTACTTGCTTTACAACACGTAATTGTGTACACTTCCACTGTACGCATTAATGAAAAAATAGTCTCCAAAAATAGTAATTAAGGTCCCTCACAGTATGGGAAGTGTATAAAATATATTTTACATATTAATTATAACACCCTGACCTGCCCTCCATCCCTCACTGTAACGTTTTGATATACTGCATGTAGTTCACTGCTGTTCTGAATACACCCCATTGACTAAACCTGAGTGCTTATATTGTTTGTGGAGGGTGGGGGCAATATATGATAAAATCCTGCATCCTACAGGTGTATATTGCAATCTGTTAGAGTCACTTTTTTTTAATATACAACATGGTGGTTAATCAAATTTGTGAACAGTTTCCTGCCTTGGTGACACTCAGTAGTGATCCTAGTGATAATTCTTCGGCAGCTGCTATTCTGTGCGTCGTGTTGACTGTCATCTGTTTGTATTCATATTTCACTGGTAGAATGTCACACGTGATATTTTATTGATTGAACTGAAGTAACGTAAATGAAGATAGAAGCGTAAACATGGATTGTGAACTAAACCAAAATGTACATGGGATTTTATAAATTTTACAGAAACTGAGGTATAGGGGTGAGATGGAGGGGTTGGTGTGAGGAATTTGCACATTTGGCCACACAGTATTTAAAATTGTATCTGTTTCTAGCTGCATCTTCAATGAATGAATACACTCTGTATATCTCATCTTTAAGATATATCTTTTACCATGTCCATTGTGGTTAAATTAACTATGTATTAGAATTGAGTGATACTGCTCCCTTCTCTCTTTTCCCCATGCCTTTTCAGCATCACCTAAGGCTTAATTGACAGTAATCTTGCCTCTGAGTCAGAAACACACAATGCACGTTGCTGCTCCAGTGTCACACTGGTTCTTCCTTTCAGAAGAGAGATAAAAGATTCCCTGGCTTTACTTTGAAGAAAAGCAGAGAGTTATAACTAACTTCCTTTTTCACTGTTTCTTAAATGCTTCCCTGCAAAGCCATCTGTGTTTTTTCATGCTGTGCCAAGGATTCCTGGCAGGTAGATACATGCAGAAGATGGCAGTTCTCAGGTGAGATCTCTCCTGCAGAGATGCCCACCAAGTATTGACAAAACCTGGATTTGAGTTGTGCTGTCAAAAACATTTTGGAGGTGGAGAGGCAAGAACCAGAGAACAGAAAAGCCTTTGTGTTGTTGGAGGCTCTCTGATTTATGAGGGCAAATCTGACAAAAGCATAAGGCAGATATCCATTAGACTGGATCATTTTCCTATTCATCTACTCTGTTTTTGCATTCATATGTTTCTAGCAATTGCAGCAAAAGCCTGAACTTTTGGGCTGTTTAATGCCTCGTTCATCCCAACGCTTTATTCTCTTTTCTCCCCTCTGTGTACCTTGGCAGAAGGCAGAAGGACAACAGAGGCACCTTCCTCATCTACCACCAGTAACCTCTCCTACATTTCTTGCTCTAAATGTTTATCATTGCAAAACCAGCTGACTAATTTGTTAATTCAATTGAAGCAGATGTAATAATCTGCACAAATGACTATTGAAAGAGTGGCAAGTGCAGAAAGCTGAAAAGGCATGGGGAAAAGAGAGAAGGGAGCAGTATCACTCAATTCTAACACATAGTTTTCCGTCTCTTATCATTAATAGTGAATTTAACCACAGTGGATATGGTAAAAGATATATTTTAAAGATGAGATATACAGGGTGTATTCATTCATTGAAGATGCAGCTAGAAACAGATACAATTTTAAATACTGTGTGGCCAAATGTGCAAATTCCCCACACTAACCCCTCCATCTCACCCCTATACCTCAGTTTCTGTAAAAGTTATAAAGTTCCATGTACATTTTGGTACAGTTCACAATCCATGTTTACGCTTCTATCTTCATTTACGTTACTTCAGTTCAATCAATAAAATATCACGTGTGACATTCTACCAGTGAAATATGAATACAAACAGATGACATTCAACACGACGCACAGAACAGCAGCTGCCTAAAAATTATCACTAGGATCACTACTGAGTGTCACCAAGGCAGGAAACTGTTAAACAGTTCACAAAACATTTGTTTAACCACCATATTGTGTATAAAAGTGACTCTAACAGATTGCATTATACACCTGTAGGATGCAGGATTTTATCATATATTGCCCCCACCCTTCACAAAGAATATGAGCTCTTAGATTTAATCAATGGGGTGTATTCAGAATGACAGTGAACTACATGCAATATATCAAAATGTTACAGTGAGGGATGGAGGGCAGGTAAGGGTGTTATAATTAATATGTTTGGATATACCAGATATTGTTATATTGATTATTGTTCAACTAAAAATATATTTTATACACTTCCCATACTGTGAGGGACCTTAACTACTAATTTTGGAGAATATTTTTTCATTAATGCGTACAGTGGAAATGTACACTATTATGTGTTGTAAAGCAAGTACAACAATGCATGGCTTCAATGCATGGAAATCAGGTTTCTGAGAGAACTACACTTCCAGCCATGAGTGAGAATGGAATGATGAGAGCTCAATAATAGCCCGATGAGCTGAGTTAGTATGTAAATTACAGTAGAAAGGGTCTCATGATTTATTTGTTGGCAATTCATTCAATCGGTAACTAAAAAGCAAATTTAGAGCATGCTGTCTTATGGTATTTTCTAAAAGTTTCCTGCCAAATTTGAAGTATTTATTTTTTTGTATTTGAGAATTTTGGGGCTTCCCATCTGTTGCACTGCTCTCATGGTTGTCACAGGCTGATGCATTCATTCAAATGAGTGCTAAAATGATCCCACGGCTAACATTATATGTAATGATAACCAAATGTCACAATGCAACTCATAAAAATGTAAGAAATAGGAGGAGGCTTATTGTTGTGAGAGTATGATCTATCATTCAATCAGATCAGAGCTGATTTTTTTCGCAACTGCACTTTCCCTGCCCTTTCCACGTATTCTTTAATTGCCAGATTGTCCAAACGTTTTTTTCAGTCTCAACATTGAATATATGTAACATCTGAACTCATGAGCATTGGGTTAGAGACTTCCAAGGATTCCACAGCTTCTTGAGTGAAGAAATTTTGTTTCATCTTGGTACTAATGGCTGAGCCTTATGTTAAAACCATGTCGTTGTGTCCAGAATTTCAAGTACAACGTCAAGTCTATACAAGAATTTACATGAGACTTTTCATCTCGTGAAAGGATACCATCAGAATTAGTGGAAATTCTTTTTAGTCACTCTCAGTGAGAAAGATTATTGCAATTGGTAGACATGCTTAGTTTAGCAATATTGGATGGCTCCGGGCTCTGTTCTGGGAAGGTCATTAACCTTTTTGCTGTATTCCCTGCCATTCATAAAGTGATAGATTTGGCATTTTTTCCACTGGTCACCACCACCTTTTCAATCAAGATAACTGCTTTGGTAACTGTGATGTTCATCCCCTTCCTCTCTGTCACTGCCATTTGACAGCCTTTTAATTTGACATATTCTTGAAGGTACGTCAATTATTTAACCTTTCTGTAATACAAAAATAATTTTCATACCTATTGAAGTTGTTTGAGGTCTTCAAATTGCAGCAAGTCATTTCAATGGACAGGCAATGCTCTCTATCCTATTTTGGTCAGGTTGGTGCCGGAGGTGAAAATTAGATCTCAACAAGCTGAGTGTCACACACCACCCTATGGCCACCTATAAAGCTACACTGTTGCAAAATCATCACTTCAGTTTGGTGAAGAGAATTTTTTAACAAAATAAAACAGATTTCTGATAAAGAAATGGTACTAGGTGCATTAAGAACTATATGTCACTAGGCAACTCATAAAAACACAGGACAAGGAAACAGGGTAGGTCACAGTCCTTTGAGTCAAAGTTAAGAATGAATTTCTACCTCAACTCAATCTTCCTGTCTTAGTCCTATGCCTTTTGATTCTTGTAGACTCAGATATTATTTCAAGTTCCATATGTTCCCTTCCAGAGATGTGACCTCATTGAGATGTCTTTAGGTGCATTTTTGTTCCTCATTTCATTAGCCATCAGCCCAGAAGTATACTGCTGGCCATTGAGGTATGTGAATTTCACTAAGTGAGCATGATATATTGGCGTAAGGAGGCTGTAAGACAGTAAAATGTGAGCTAGAGGCTGTGTTCTCAATTGTAGGTTATCAGAAGGTTTCTGCTTACCAGTGCCCATGATTGTATTTGTACCTGTTGCTCAGTCTGTGTACCATTTTTCTCATCTATCTGCGCTTGGCTAATAATTTATGCCTTTGCTTCTATCTGTCTGACTGCTTGGCTTGTGCCAAAGTAACTGCTATCACTGACTGTGTAGTGAAATGGTACACATATGCATTGGGAAAATGTTTCTCCCTGTGTAGCAGGTTCAGTGTGCTCATCATTTAATTAGTAATCCCAGTGCCAACTCATTGAGTTGAAGAATATCCAGATGGGAATAAGCCCATCTTCTCAGTGTTCACATAATTATTTCAGAATTAGAGTCCCTACTGACTCACTCAACAATGAAGGCAAGTATGGTCCTGAAGGAGAATAAAACTTATCTGCTCTCAGTTGTGGGATTTTCTAGTGTTGCTGCTATCACATTAATCTGCTGCCGTGAAACCAGAATCTTGAGTGTATTGATTAGTGACTTAATTTTACATGGACCCCTTCTGTTACCACATCACTGTTGAAGACTATCACATAGAAAAAAAAATTATTTTATTGGATTAAGCACTTTTACAGCCTGGATTATAATCGTTCAGAAACAATAACATTTCCATGAAATATTTATTGAAAATATTAGCCTCACTCACGATGAATTGCTCATTCACGATGAATTAGATTTCCCTCTCTCCTGTGTAATATTGTAATATTACAACAGTATGCCCCAATGCTTAGTCTCATCTTTAACAATGATGATATTGGTGAATAATATGAAATTTTCCTGATACGTAGGTTTGAAATGTTAAAAGTGTAACTAATAAAAGATTTTTTACACTGTCTGGTTGAGAGTATCCTAAAGTACATAACACTGAGTTAGGATGGTGTTCACTCCAACTTCATCACCTATGGACAGAGAATATCACATGAACCTGTAATCACATTATTGACATACATTATCGATGGCATATTGGCATTGATGTTATTTCCTCCCACCCACCCCCCCTCCCCCCCATTGTTGTTCTGTAGCATGTGAAAATGTCAGTGATAGACAAACACACCCTTGAGAGGTAATGTTATAGAATATAGAATCCCTACAGTATGGAAACAGGCCCTTCAACTCAACAACTCCAGACCGACCTCTGAGGAGTAACCCACCCAGACCTGTTCCCCTATCCTACTATACATTTACCCTTTACTAATGCACCTAATGTATACATCCCTGAACATTATGGGCAATTTAGTATGGTCAATTCACCTAACCTGAACAGCTTTGGATTATCAGCTTGGTCGGCAAAAAAGTTGAGCCCGAAACATTGACAAGAAGATATACTGAGATCAGCTTGTTTGGTTCTTGTTCTGCTGATCTGTGGTAATGTTCTTCCTTATGTTTACTTTGAACACACTAAATGTAGAACTAACCTGTCTTATGCTGTTGTTTCTTGAGGTTCATTTTCAAACTTCCCCATTTTTAATATTCTGGTTAACCCCCAGAATAAGTTTAGGTGTCAGATTCCATCACCCTGTTGTAAAAACAGGGAACCAACATTGTACTTCCTTGTGATTTTGCAATGGAATAATTTAACTTCACCATTAGGCTCTACTGCGGTTGATTTTCATATTGTTTTTCTGTAGTATTTCCTCTTAGCTAACCTTGCATTGTGTCCCGCTGATGACAGGTGTGCAGATTACTTTTAGACATTTGAATTTTTGGAGAGTGAGCAGTGTTTGTTGTTTGGATGTGGGTGGGGTCCTGTGAAACGTTTTAGCATTGTTTTTGTCACTCTATACGGGAACACTGTAAAATGCTGGTGTATGCATGTGAGTCTCTAAGGTGGCGTGGGTTTGAAGCTCACTGCTGCCATTTCTGGGTGTTGCTTGGTGTACTGCAGCATGTGTAAATGTCAGTGTTAACCGCTGTTGTGTTTGACACACGCTCAGTGACCTCAGGGGACCCCCCCAGCCGTGGTCGCCACCACTTCCGCCCCCACCAACGCCACTCACTTGCATTCTGCTGACACGCCCCCACCCCCCCCCCCCACAGATCCCACTGTCACCATGCCTGTCCCCCAGAACCCTGAGGGGAACACCATCCCTGCTCAGGACTCCACTGCCATTCCCCTAACACCACGCCCACTCCAGTTACAGCCCCCACTCCCAGCTCCACACCTATACCAGGTCCTAGCTCCCAGCCCTGCCGAGTTTTCACCATCTCTCCAGACCTCCCCCTCACTGAGGACGAATGATCAGTCCTCAGCAAAGGATTCACCTTCATCCCCCTCCGCCCACACATCAATGAAATTAATACACGCCGTGATGTCGAGCACTTCTTCCGCTGCCTCCGCCTCTGTGCTTACTTTTACATTCAGGACTGCAGCCCACCTTCCGAGGACCCGTTTGCCCACTTCCAACACACTCCATCCACCTGGACACCCCGCGCTGGCCTATTACCTGCCTTCGATCTCTTCATTTCCAACTACGCTGAGACATTAACCGTCTCAACCTGTCTACCCCCCTCTGCCACTCCAACCTCTCACCATCACAACGCACAGCCCTCCAATCCCTCTGCTCCAATCCCAATCTCACCATCAAACCAGCAGATAAAGGGGTGCAGTGCTAGTTTGGTGCACTGACCTCTACACCACTGAAGCCAGATGCCAACTCGAAGACACCTCCCCCTACCGCCACCTCGACCTTAACCCCACCCCCCATCACCAAACCGTCATCTCCCAGGCCATACAGAACCTCATCACCTCAGGAGACCTCCCACCTACAGCTTCCAACCTCATAGTCCGGGAACCCCCGATTCTAACTCCTTCCCAAGATCCACAAGCCTGACCATCCCGGCCGACCCATTGTCTCAGCATGCTCCTGCCCCACCGAACTCATCTCCACCTACCTTGACACTGTCCTATCCGCCCCCACCCCCATCCCCCCCCAGTCCAGGAACTCCCCACATACGTTCAATACACCACCCATGCCCTCCTCCTCCTCCACGACTTCCACTTCCCCGGCCCCCAATGCCTCAAGTTCACCATGGATATCCAATCCCTTTACACCTCCATCCAACATGACCAGGGCCTCCAAGCCTGCCATTTTTTTCCTCTCCAGACGACCCCAACACTCATTCATTTGGCTGAACTGGTCCTCACCCGTAACAATTTCTCCTCCCACTTCCTCCAGACCAAAGGGATAGCCATGGGAACCATATGGGCCCCAGCTATGCCTGTCTCTTTGTTGGCTATGCAGAACAGTCCATCTTCCGTAGTTACACCGGCACCACTCCCCACCTCTTCTGCTACATTGATGAGTGCATTGACACCACCTCGTGCTCCCGCGAGGAGGTTGAGCAATTCATCAACTTTACCAACACATTCCACCCTGACCTTAAATTCATCCGGACCATCTCTGACACCTCCCTCCCCTTCCTGGACCTCTCTATCTCCATTAATGACGACCGACTTGACTCTGACATTTTTTACAAACCCACCGACTCCCACAACTACCTAGATTACAACTCTTCCCACCCTACCTCCTGCAAAAATGCCATCTCGTATTCCCAATTCCTCCACCTCCGCCATATCTGCTCCCAGGAGGACCAGTTCCACCATAGAACACACCAGCTGGCCTCCTTCTTTAGAGATTGCAATTTCCCTTCCCACGTGGTTAAAGATGCCCTCCAATGCATCTCGTCCATATCCCACCCCTCCGCTCTCAGACCTCACCCCTCCAACCGTAACAAGGACAGAACCCCCCCGGTGCTCACTTTCCACCCTACCAACCTTCGCATAAACCACATCATCCAAAGACATTTCCATCACCTCCAAACAAACCCCACCGCCAGGGATATATTTCACTCCCCACCTCTTTCCACCTTCCGCAAAGACCATTCCTTCTGTGACTACCTGGTCAGGTCCACGCTCCCCAAAAACCCACCGTCCCGTCCTGGCAGTTTCCCCTGCCACCGCAGGAATTGTAAAACCTGTGCCCGCACCACCTTCCTCACCTCTATCCAAGGCACCAAAGGAGCTTTCCACATCTGTCAAAGTTTCACCTGCACATCCACCAATATCATTTATTATATCCGTTGCTCCCAATGCGGTCTCCTCTGTACTGGGGAGACTGGATGCCTCCTAGCAGACCGCTTTACGGAACATCTCCAGGACACCTGCACCATCAGTTTGTCCTTGTCCTTGCTCTTTGTTTACCGCCCTGTGGCCCAACATTTCAACCCCCCCACTCTGCCAAGGACATGCAGATCCTGGGCCTCCTCCACTGCCGCTCCCTCACCACCCGACACCTGGAGGAAGAACGCCTCATCTTCCATCTCAGAACACTTCAACCCCAGGGCATCAATGTGGATTTCATTAGTTTCCTCATTTCCCTTTCCCCCACCTCGCCCCAGCTTCAACCTTCCAGCTCAGCACTGCCTTCATGACCTGTCCTACCTGCCTATCTTCCTTTCCACTTATCCACTCCTCCTCTGTCACCTATCACCTCCATCCCCACCCACATTCACCTATTGTACTCTATGCTACTTTCTCCCCAGCCCCACCTCCCTCTCATTTATCTCTCCACTCTGCAGGCACCCTACCTCTATTCCTATGAAGGGCGTTTGCCCGAAATGTCGATTTTCCTGCTCCTCGGATGCTGCCTGACCTGCTGTGCTTTTCCAGAACCATTCGACTCTTGACTCTGGTTTCCAGCATCTGCAGTCCTTGTTTTTACTCCATGCATGTGAGGCAGAGAAAGTGTTCTAATAATTGCAAGATGCCTTGCAACCTGCAAGAAGAACTGCATAAATATTAGTAGAAGAAAGGCGAGTGGATCGTAAACAAAGAGCAAGGACAAACTGATGGTTCTTTGACTGGAAAAAGATTGATATAGCGTTAGTTCAAGAAAAATTCTAGACCCATTTTAGTAGTCTGTTGATAAAGATGATTTGAACTTGAATACAGGGAACATAATCTAGAAAATTGCAAAGGGTAGGAATTTTAGTAAACTGATAAAGCCTAAAATAACTTCAGAAAGACACAGGTTACTAGAATGGAGACAGATAGCTTAATTTCATTTAGTTTGATATAGTATGCCTTCGGGGAAGGAATAAAGAAAACCAATATTTAATTGACACGAAAGGGAGTCAATGGGGAGAGGGTGGGTTTGAATCTATAAAAAGTAAGAATGCAGGTAGGTGAAGCCATCTAAAGGTAAATAAAAATTGAAAGTTTACAAGTCAGAGAGATATGGAGCACAAAGTAAATAAATTATAATGAATTTATATAAAGGGTAAGGTCACCATACTCCCAGAGGATGATAGGGTTGCTCTCTCATTAGAGAAAGATGACTGGTGACAGTTTAACCTCAGGGTCACCATGCCGCAGGAGAGGTTGAGAAAGAGAGTCCTTCATGGTAATTTCAGCCAGTGTGGGAATTGAACTGTTGATGTTGCTGCACCACAGACCAGTCGTCCAGCCAACTAAGCTAACCAACCCCAACCCCATCCAATATATTGCACCAGTCACTTGATGTTAGAGTAGTAAGTACACTTCTGGGTGCTAGCAATATAGAAGAGATATTGGAGAAAATCTGCAAGTGTGGAAGCATTTGCAGAGAGAGAAAGAGAGTTAATAAAGTCCAGAGTGCCTGTTCTTCAGAAAGGGGCCTCTCTGCACAGATGCTGCCAGACTGCTGAGGTTCTCCAGAATTCTCCAGTTTCAGATTCCTAACATCATTGTATTTTGCATCCCTTTTTATGCAAAGGATATTAATGCCTCAGAAAAATTATAGCAGTTTTTTTATATCTATTAATGCCAGAAGTAAATTTGGGTACTTTAAATAAATTGGTAGATGAGATGAAGATTGGCTAGGTAGTTATAACTTAGGAAGAAATCATAGGTTACAGGAGGATATAGATGGACTTATCGGCAGATGAAATTTAACCCTGAAAATTTTGGAAGATGTAACAACTGTGGAGGAGCTGGGAAGCTCAGATGAACAGGGAGATCTTGAGCATGGATTGCTGAAGGCAGCAGGACAGTTCAACAGAGTAATTGAAAAGACATACCGGGATACTTGTCCTCAGCAGTCATAACATATACTATAAGATCAGGTACGTTATGTAGCTACTACCTAACTTTGGTTAGTTCACTGCTAGAATACTGTGTGGAGTTCTGGTCATCCCACTCTATGAAGGGTGTGATTGCACTGCATGAAGTGCAGAAGAAATTGAGCAGGATGTTGGCTGGGATTGGGCAATTTAGCCACTAGGAGAGACTGGAAAAGCTTAAGTTGTTTTCTCTATAATGGAGAAGGCTGAGAACGTGTATAACATTATATGGGGAGTGGATAGAGAGCATCTGTTCTCCTTAGTTAAAGGGTTGATAATGAGGGGACATAATTTTAAAGTGAAAGGTTAAAGGTTTAGAGGGAATTTGAGGAAAAACATTTTCACCCAGAGGAGGTGGGAATCTGGGTCTGTGAGATTAGTTACGGTAGGGAAGCTCACAACCTTTTATAAAGCACTTGGCTGAGCACTTGAAATGTCATAGCATTCAAGTATATTGGCTTAGCACTGGAAAATGGAACTAGTATGCATGACAAGTAGTGTTTGCTAAGTAGTCTTAGAGTCGTGGACATGTACAGCACAGAAACAGACCCTCCGGTCCAACTTGTCCATGCCGACCAGATATCTCGACCTACTTTAGTCCCACTTGCCAATACCTGGCCCATATCCTTCCAAGCCCTACCTGTTCATATACCAACCCAGATGACTTTTAAATGTTGCAATTGTACCAGCCTCCACCACTTCCTCTGGCAGCTCATTGCATACACGTACCACCCTCTGCATGAAATACTTGCCCTTTTATCTCTTTCCCCTCTCACCCTAAACCTATGCCCTCTAGTTTTGGACTCCACTATACCAGGGAAAATACTTTGCCTATTTATCCTATCCATGCCCCTCATGATTTTATAAACATCTATAAGGTCACCCCTCAGCCTCTGACACTCCAGGGGAAGCAGCCCCAGCCTATTAAACTTGTCTCTATAGCTCAAATCCTCCAATCCTGTCAATATCCTTGTAAGTCTTTTCTGAACCCTTGCAAGTTTCACAACATCCTTCCGATAGGAAGAAGACCAGAATTGCATGCAATATTCCAAAAAGTGGCCTAACCAATGACCTGTACAGCCACAAGATCACCTCCCAACTCCTGTACTCAATACTCTGACCAATAAAGGAAAGCATACCAAATGCCTTCTTCACTATCCTATCTACCTGTGACTCTACTTTGGAGGAGTTATGAACCTGCACTCCAAGGTCTCTTTGTTCACCAACATTCCCTAGGACCTTCCATTAAGAGTATAAGTCCTCCTAAAATTTGCTTTCCCAAAATGCAGCTCCTCACATTTGTCTGAATTAAACTCCATTGTGGGCAGCACGGTGGCACAGTGGTTAGCACTGCTGTCTCACAGCGCCTGAGTCCCGGGTTCAATTCCCAACTCAGGCGATTGTGTGGAGTTTGCACGTTCTCCCCGTGTCTGTGTGGGTTTCCTCCGGGTGCTCCGGTTTCCTCCCACAGTCCAAAAATGTGCGGGTCAGGTGAATTGGTCATGTTAAATTGCCCGTAGTGTTAGGTAAGGGGTAAATGTAGGGGTATGGGTGGGTTGCGCTTTGGCGGGTTGGTGTGGACTTGTTGGGCTGAAGGGCCTGTTTCCACACTGTAAGTAATCTAATCTAATCTAATCCATCTGCCACTTCTCAGCCTCTTGGCCCATCTGATCAAGATCCTGTTATAATCTGGACTGAATGATTCACTTGGGTGATGCATTGGGATTGGAAAATAGAGGAACATTGTGCAATACTTAGGACTATTTTGACTGGAGCATGGAAGGTAAAGAAGTGGTTTTAATAGGAGTTTAAAAAATGGAGTAAAAAGGGAAATTATATTCTGCTTCAGGAATCACAGTGACTAAGGGTACATTAGTGACACCAAGATTATTTCATGTCTCAATCATAAAATCTTTTTTTAGTGGAAAACGCATTTATTGAAGTTTAACAACAAATAAAGCAACAAGATAGCCCTTCACTGCCTGTGGCACTTGGGTAGGGCAGAAATAAGACTGTGATGGTGTTCATACTGAGTTTTGACTTGTAAACAAACTTCCTGGAGAACAGGAGATCCTCCTTACGGTGCCAAAGACAGGTAGAATGTTCAAACGTCCTCTTCCTACCATGTTCATTCTGCCTCTTTATCTCACCCCATCTACCCTTTTATTCATCAAAACATTCTTTTTGAAAATTATGCTTTTTAATTGCATGATAGAACATATAATAAGCTAATGTTCTTCCTCAACTCGTTACTTCCACTATTGACCAATGAAAATTGACTTGGGGATGGTTAAATATTGTGCTTTGTAGTTTTAGCCTGCTAAGGTTGTTCTTTTCATCGTATTTTTTGTGACTTGCTGCAACAGCTACTGTGTTTTTTATTTGTCCAAAACTATGAAAGATGGACATTTTAAATTAATTTGTTTAGCTTGACAATTTTATTCAAAATCTGCAAGTTCCTCTTCAAGCCATACACCAATCTGATTTGGAACTATATCGCTGTTCCTTCAAGATCTTCCTTGTTAATAGCACCATATTGACTGCAGTGGCTCACCACCGTATTTTTCAAGGGCAGATGGGGATGGACAATAAGTGTTGGCTTAGCCAGTAATGCCCACTTCTCATGAAAGAAAATAAAATACAGAAAACCACCCAACATAACCTTTAGGATTCAGTCATTGAATAATGCAAGAAGTGTTGTGTGTTCAAAAATTCTTTTAGAAGCACAAGCGAGGAAGTTATGTCGGTGAGGTTACCTGCAATTGTATATTCTATATGTATCAAATTCTGAATCCTTACCTCTGACCCCTCACCCATTACTATTTGAATAGTGGCTTGTAGCTATATCGCACATTAATGCAATAAAATGTACCGAGTACTGCACAGAAATGTTAATGGGACAATCTTTGATAATTGACCGCATAAAAGAAATTAGAAGAGGTGACCAAAACCTTTTTTAGCAATGGGCTCAGAGCTTGAGGCTTAAGCAGCTGAATGCACATTCTCCATTGATAGAATGAACAGAATTTCTGGATGTGCAAAGCCACTAACTTATTTAAATTAAACTTAATAACATGTTAAAATAGAAAGAAAAAACACTTCACTACAAGTGCATTAAGCATATTTATGCTGTTATCAGCAACAGTAAATTGTACATAGACATCTGTACGATTCCTCAAATATTAATATTTCTTGCATTTTGTTTTTCAGGATTTTTGCTGTTTAAAGATTTTTGTCTGAATGAAATTGATGAAGCTGTTCCCCAGTTGAAGTTTTATGAAGAGGTAAGTTACCTGGCTGGCAAACATAGAACTCGGTGTCTTAATCTCAGGATAAGGGTTTGACCATTTATGAAGGAGATCTGCGAGAACCTTCTTCACTGAGAAGCTTCTGAATTGTTTGAATTGTCTATCTGAGAAGGTGTTTTGTTTACTGAGAGTGAATGATCTCCGGTCTGAAGGAATCGAGGCATTTCAGAGGGAGAGTATGAATGTGACTTTGCTGCAAAAGATCTGCCCTAAATTAAAATGATCAAAACTGCTTTATTTTAATATGTAAGGATTTAAAGGATATGGAGCAAAGGTAGGCAAGTTAAGATGTAGTACAAATCATTCATAATCTATCTGAGTGAAGGAACAGGCTCAATGAATCTCAAGGTAGATAAGCCGGAGGCTGGAAGAATGCAGCAAGCCAGGCAGCAATCGCTTGGCTTGCTGTGGACCTCTCCACTTCCTGATGCTGCCTGACTTGCTTGGATTCCAGCAGTGAGTCTAGAGGCTTCCTCTTGTTGGTATGTCTTAGTCTCTTAAGAGTCTGTTTCAAAAAAAAATTCTGAGGGCAAAATGGCTGCCACAAATGAACTCCCATGCTGCACTCCCAACAAGCTTCTTGGATCTTATCTTCCAGCATGGCACCTGGCAAGGTCAGCTAAACAAATGCACTTGTGTTACATTGCATGCCTAACAAATTTTATCAGATATTGAACATCTGCCTGAAGCTCCAGCTCGGACGTTTTTGTAAAAGTGTGTTTCAATGTCCTGTTGGATTAAATATGATATAATCTGGATTATATTGAGTGGAGAAGTAGGTAATGCAGTTGGTTAGGTCATTTAAAAAGACAAACAGAAATGTCAGCTAGTCAGTCAAATCCATCCAATTCCATAATGCTGCAACTAAATATTATAAGCTCCTAATGCTCTCTCTACAATAGCAGTTATGTCATTTCCTAGGAAAGACACAATTGAGATAGATTTTTAAAAATAATTCTAATGTCATTTCAGGGAGAAAAGATTTTAAGGGATCAGAGAAGATGGTTAAAAGTGGGCTCCTGGGGTTAGTGCTATAACTTACACAAGTAGCTCCCTTGGTTCCTCAACTAACTAATGCAAATAATGGATGCGTGTGGACAGGGCCCCATCTCTCACATCACAAAATCTGTGATTGACTGTAGTAAAAGAACAAACTGTGCAAGCCCATCATAATAAATAATTGGTTTTGAACAAAGTATTAATCTAGTGACTCTCCTCAAAACCTTTTCTGAATCCTCCACAAAACTGGACACTTTGGGCAGAATCTTAAAAGCTATTGGGAGGCAGGTACAAGGAATTTTAGGAAATCTGTATTTTGGCTATTCCCTAATGCATTCCCTCCTGCAAGTAATATTACTGGAAGCAGAGTAAGACTAAGTCTAAGCTATCTTCCCAGCAGCAGCATATTGCTAATTGGGAGAGATGTAGCTGAGATCTTACAGGCCCTAAGTTGAAGTTGAAAACTGGAAGATGGATGAAGGGCAACTCTTTCTTGAGGGACCATTGCAGTTCCCAACTTACAGTAGCACTATTTTTTTTCCCCATAGGGCAGTCATCTACCCAGAACCTCAACATTGCCATTAGTCTTCCCACCTGCTCAGCCCTCAGCCATACTTAGAGTCATTACTTCAATAGAACTTCCAGAGATCGCCTATTAATTGGTTACCTCTGGTTAAATCATGAAATTAGGTGGACCTTTTAAAACATGAGTGTTGGGCCTTGGAAATGGTCCAAACCTATGTTTAAAAACTGAGTTGCTAATATTCTGCCCTTTTTTTCTACTTGAGACCCAATTAAACTATTATGAAAAGACAGGGTAATATTTTTTAGATTTTTTACATTGGATCGACCCAACAAAAGTTGCTAATACTCCATTTTCTTGGCACTGGAGGTGAGCTTTGGTTTCCTATTTCTGTGAGATTAATAGGATGAAAATCTGTACTGCATGTTGACCACAAGAGTCTTGTAAACTAAACTTAATCAGTCTCCAAATAATCTTCAACACACATTTAATTTTGTGTGAATTCTGCAAACTCACGTAACTGATGATATTTCTATATTATAAAAGTGAGTGCAGCATTAGACATTGTCCTGAAGATGGTGCTGAGGCACATTGGGCCAAGGTAATTGGCCATTTATTCTGCACCTGTTGGTTTATTATATTACCTGGGAGTGAGTGATAGTTGACATGGAAAGTGATCCATTCCTCAGCATTGATATTCCCACATTGATAAGAAGAATTAATTGAAATAAAAATCTAACTACAGTTAATCTTTGAGGAAATCAGAGCTGAGCCCCATGCTGGCCTTGTCATCTACACTTGTGCACATTGCAGCAAAAGTCACTGAAATAGCGTGGGAACCCTGGCTGATTTTTTTTTCTCTCTTGTTAAGGAAAAGCACTAAGAGATTAGTGCTCAAACAACAGCACAGTTGCTGGGATCTTTTGATCTGTATGGCTCAGGCACATTTCTCCACAAAATCCATTAGTGGAACAAGTCTGTTTATTTTTCCCTCAAATTATCCTCCTACACAACTTCTCTTGAAAGAATTTTTCCACACAGGAGCAGAATGTAGACACTTCAGCTGCTTGAGCCTATTCTGCCACCATTCAGTCGGATCATGGCTGCTCTGTGATTTCCTGTATGGATTGTTCTGGGGTTGGCGCCCTCATGACAGGTGAACTTTCCCTTCAGACTGACCCACACTGTTGACATCTGATCTGAAGAACAGGGCATTTAAGGGTGTGAGGTGAGTTCCTGAAGTTGGAGGACAGTGATACCTTAGCAGTCAGACTGTCAGAAGTGAGAGTCAATTCAAGGAGGAAAACTTCTCAGGATGGAGATTTTAAAAGATTTCAAATAGTGAAACAAGGCTTGAGCTGCCAGGCAGTCAATGAGGAAGCAGCCCCTCCACTCGAACAGTGTCTGCAGCCCAAAGGCTAAGATGGAGAGAAGGTGGATGGAGTACTGCTGTCTTCTACACCTGCCCCATCCCCCAAAGAGAGGCCAGTTAGCTTAATATCTGTAAGCAGGAGAATATTAAAGCTGTTATTAAAGACCTCACAGCAGGGCATTTAGAAACATTCAAGATGATCAGGCAAAGTTTACATGGTTTTGTGAAGGAGAAGTCATGTTCAAAGACTTTATTAGAGCTCTTTGAGGGAGTAACACCTTCTCTGGATAAAGCAGAGCTTGTGGATATACTGTACGGTAATTGTGGAAAATAATAATTCATGGTGTGGGAGGTAACTTATTGGTATGGATGGAAGATTGGCTAGCTAACAGGAAACAGACTAGGCATAAATGGATCATGTTTTGATCAGCAAGATGTATATGAGTACTGTCACAGAGACCAATGCTGTGACCTCCGTGTTTTACAATTTATATAAATTACTTGAATGAAGGGACCAGAGGTAAGGTTACTAAATTTGCTGATCATGTAAGGATATATAGCAAAGTGAATTGTAAAGAAGACTCGAGGAGGCTACAGAATGATAAAGACAGGTTAAACAAACGGGCAAAGATCTGGCAAATCAAGCATAACATGGAAAGATGTGAAATTCTTCATTTTGGAAGGAAAAATTTGAACCTAATATTACCAATTAGTGAGCTATTTCACAGTTAAGATGCAGAAGGATCTGAGTATCCTATGACATGAATTGCAATAAGTTAGTATGTTTGTACAGCATCCAACTAGGAAAGCTAAAGGTGTATTATTGTTCATTGTGAGGAAAATTGAAAACAGAATTAAGGAGGTTATGCTTCAATTCAGTACAGGGATTTGCTGAGACTATATCTGAAATACTATGTACAGTATCGATTACCTTATTTAAGAAGGATTTAATTAAGTTGGAAACAGTTCAGAGAAAGTTGACTAGACTACAGTATTCCTACCCCTTTAAATAGTTCTTGGACTTCAAATTTTATGAAGAATAACATCCACGTATGCACAGCGTTGGCTCAACGCCATATTTGTTTATTAAACTAAACCTTTTAAGGTTCCAAGACAAAACCTTTAAACTAGACTTAATGACAATAATTTGATTGGTGTGTCCAAGTTAACCCTCTCTAAAATTTAACCTCTGCTCCCACCCAAGATCACTAAGTTACCAGAATGTATGAAGGAAATAATAAACCTTTCTCATAAAGCTCATTTTCTGCCCAAAACTGTAATCACGTAATGCAGACCCGAACACTCTGATTGGCTTGTTACTTCTGTGTTACCTAAACATCGCATGCAACCCCAGTATCCCTTGGATTTGGCTGATAACCTATCATCCTTCACATAATTGGTCTTTCTGATGAAGACTGAGTGTCTACAAGCCAGGTCAGCCATTCCTGACCCTGCTTACAATTACAGACCTCTCCAGAATAAGGTCACTGTGATTCAACTAGGATCCCCACATGGCTAGTTATCAGGTTTTGATTATAGGCCTCAGTCGGGATGATTGGTCTTCCCCTTCCTTCTGAGTGGAGTAAAGTTGCTTCAAATTTGCCCCTTTCTCTCATGATTCATATCAAATGTATTATAACCACATCAAATATTTTCCTGTTGATCAAGATGTCTGAGAGCTAATTCTCCTTCATGTAATTCTCTCACAAATCGAGCCAGGTATGATGAGTGAAGCAATATAGTTCGTCACTATGGAAAAAGAGTCCAAACAACATGATCAGTAATACACAATAATTCTAAACCTCTCCTCCACCTTTTGGAGATGAACAATAACAGCACTTGGCCCCAGATGGTCAAAGGTTTGCATGAACCATTCCGCTCCTCAAAGAGAACTGATCGCAATAACAATGGTCAGGTTCAAATATTATTGCATTAGGTGGTAAATCTCTTGCATCAGACAGTGGCAGGTGCAAATGTGACATTTTGCCTGTGACTTATCAATAAAGGTTTACAACCACCACCCCTCCCCATTAAGTCATGGTGACTTTGTAGTTATTACTGCTGTGGCACTCCCCTGCACTATTATTTAATGATGGCAGTCAGACAATATTGAATCCCTCATGCTGAGCCACTGTCTGAATTTAGCCTCTGTGAATTTGTGTTCAGGGATGATTTTTATTTGCAGCATTGTGTTTTGAGGTTCATTTTTCATTTTTGGAATGTGTGTTTGGAGGGGATTTGGTTCCTACTCCTGGATTAGGAGGGCATCAGAAGTAAATCTAATCAGAAAATGAAACAAATGTGTATTTTCTGATGGTTCCATGTATCACCAGTGTCAGTTAGTGTGCTATGTGCGTGTGCAATTATACAATGAATGCTCAATGAATGAATTAAGTATATTTGACCTTAATTTATGCAGTTAACCATGTGGGACTCTTGTGTGGCATAGTGGCAAAGTCCCTACCTCTGAGCCAGGAGGCCCAGGTTCACGGCCCACTTGCAGCAGTGGCGTGTATTAACATCGTTAAGCAGGTTGACTGGAAAATATCTGGAACACAATTAATCACTATTAGGTGTCCAGCTGACTTTGGAAAACTTTTTCTCAGTAACCTCCACAGCCAGAAGACTGGGATAGAGGTAATCTGTGTATGCTATGTTCACTGTTGCACTATTGTGAACAGGACGACCCTCAGCCACTTTAAACAC